>NC_089254.1:47027344-48227344 GCF_963930625.1 Muntiacus reevesi | reverse complement strand
AGCATTTGGCATGATGTACTCTGCATATAAGTTAATTAAGTAGGGTAACAATAAACAGCCTTGATGTACTCCTTTCCCAGTTTGGAACCAGTCTGTTGTTCCAAGTCTGGTTCTAACTGTTGGTTCTTGACCGGCATACAGATTTCTCAGGAGGTAGGTAAGGAGGTCTGGTATTCCCATCTCTTGAAGAATTTTCCACAGTTTGTTGTGATCCACACCATCAATACCATCAAAATCCACACCATTTGGTGTAGTCAATGAAACAGAAGTAGATGTTTTTCTGGAACTCTCTTGCTTTTTTGATGATCCAACAGATGTTGAATTTGATCTCTGGTTCCTCTGCCTTTTCTAAATCCAGCTTGAACATCTGGAAGTTCTTGGTTCATGTACTGTTGAAGCCTAGCTTGGAGAATTTTGAACATTGCTTTGCTAGCATGTGAGATGAGTGCAATTGTGCAGTAGTTTGAACGTTCTTTCGCATTGGCTTTCTTTGGGATTGGAATGAAAACTGACCTTTTCCTGTCCTGTGGCCACTGCTGAGTTTTACAGATTTGCTGGCAATTTGAGTGAAGCACTTTAACAGCATCATCTTTTAGTATTTGAAATATGGAAATTCTTTCCATTCCCTACTTCATTTCATTTCCATCATCCCTCAGACTCATAACCAATATCTTTCTAGAGCCAGCATCTTTATATCTCTCAGTCTCTCAAGTAGTACTCATACTCATGCCATGGACACATCCTTCATTGTTATCCTGTCTTCTTTCACTAGGGTGATGTTTTTCCTACCCGGTTTTCCTGCTGCCTCACCGGTTCCACCTTACTTCTCTTTGCTGGCCCCTTATCATCTTTCAGATCACTAAACACCAGCTGTATGCTAGCCCTCTTCTACACTTTCTCTAGCTGTTATAATCTAACTCCGTGCTTCTGAAATCATCTCTCAGTGAATCACACATTCATATCTCCAGTTAAGACCACTCCTCTGCTCTCTCTCTCTATATATATATATTCAACTACTAACTTGACACCTCCATGTGTTTATAAAACACAGTGATAGACTGTATTCCAGCAGACTTGACATTTTAGTTCATAAATTCTTGTTTGGAATCTCCTGGAAATATGCTTGTGGTATCAAGAGACAATTATAAGTGAACAAAACTTCTGTTTCACCTACTAGTTTGTCTAGCTTTATATAGGAGTTTGGGGAAAAGTTCATCTGTCACCTTATGAACAGTGTAGTATAGTAGGTTGTGAATAACCTCAGAGATTTTTTAAATAGTAAAATTATCAGAGTCCAACTTAATTCCCGTTTAAACTCCCACGTTAGGGGATTTCCAGTTATTTTAATTGATACCACCGTGTTTTAAGAACTGTTATTTCTAATTCTCTCTTAATTTTAACATAAATTATGTGTGCTTCTGGCTTCCCTGGTACCTCAGGTGATAAAGAATCTACCTGGAATGCAGGGGACCCCAGCTTGATTCCTGGGTCAGGAAGAGCCCCTAGAGAAGGGATAGGCCACCCACTCCAGTATTCATGAGTTTCCCTGGTGGCTCAGGTGGTAAAGAATCCGCCTGCACTAAGGGAGACCTGGATTCGATCCCTGGGTTGGGAAGATCCCCTGGAGGAAGGCATGGCAACCCATTCCAGTATTCTTGCCTGGAGAATCCCCATGGACAGAGGAGCTTAGTACACTATAGACCATGGGGTCACAGAGAGTCCGACATGACTGAGCCATTAAGCATAGCACAGCACATGTATATGTCTTTCTGTTCATTTCAATTGCAAAGCTTATACTATTCTGTAGATGGGATGAAGAGAGACGTATTAATTCTTTTTAGCTCCATTCCTCAAGTACCATATGGATTAAAGTAAGTTCAGTCTTAAAAAGTTTCGTGTTATTATTTAACAAAGTTGTGTACTTATTGTATTTGAATTCATAAGATACTTGCCATTTTTAACAACATAAAGCTTCTCTGTCTCCTATTGTTAACTATTTAAACTTCATAT
The DNA here is from genome assembly GCF_963930625.1 of Muntiacus reevesi. Classification (NCBI taxonomy): domain Eukaryota; kingdom Metazoa; phylum Chordata; class Mammalia; order Artiodactyla; family Cervidae; genus Muntiacus; species Muntiacus reevesi. Next base: position 48,225,334 of record NC_089254.1, on the reverse strand, counting down.
ATCTTAAATGGGCTTCTTTGGTGGCTTAGCTGTTTAAGAATTCGCCTGCATTGTGGGAGACCTGAGTTCAATCCCTGGTTTGGGAAGGTTCCCTGGAGAAGGGAATGGCTACCCACTCCAGTATTCTGACCTGGAAAATTCCATGGACTATATAGTCCATGGGGTCACAAGGAGTCAGACACGACTGAGAGACTTTCACTTCACTGTCTTAAATAGGCAATGTGTACCTAGATTTTTGCCTCCATGAATGAATGAAAATTAAATAAATGAGAGCTAGAAAGGATGCAAGGGTAATGTTTCAGACTTAGTTGTATCAAGCCATCTGGTGACTGGTGAATTGCTCACACTAAGTATCATTGTTTGAATGAGGCAGTTGACAGTTCATCTATTTTCAGGACTGTCTGCGTCTTGGTGAGCAAAAATAAAATATCTGAGTGTATGACTAGTACCCACTTTCTTAATTCTCCAGTCATAGCAGCCAATAAACCATTCCTGTTGATAGTGTGTTCTTAGTAGCACACGAGGGTGGAAGCCTCCACGATGAGTAAGGAAGACTGTACCTCTGTAGGGTTCACATTCAGATTCCAGTTAATGAGTTTCCAGAAAGTTCTTACAAGAGTGATGTAATCTGAGAAGAGTTTTCTGTCAATAGAAACTCCCTCTGTTTCTCCTTTGTCCTTTTATTGCCTGTGTTTATTTTGGGTTCCAGTAAAGATCAAGTGACTGATTGTACAGTGACCAATGAGAAACCTGATGCGAGGAGAAGTGGGGAACCTGGCGTTTCTTCAATTCTCAGTTCTCCCGATGCCCAATTCTCTTGGGTTGAAAATAGTTTCTGCCCTGAGAATCTGAGGGGAGGATTCATTTCTTATATTTTTTTAACCTCCTTTTAATGGCTTCTTGATAATACCTTTCTTTGTTTTTCTGTTCTCAGAAGTCTTTGGGGGTGTATTTTCCACTTATGACGTCTGTTCCAAGACTTCGTCCCACCCAGCCTTTCTATTTCCATCCTATATACTGGCTTTCTATGCCGTGTTCCTCTGTAGCCTTACCACCAAGAAGTTGTGCAGCCTTAGGCAAAGAAGTCATAATCTATGTGAGAGCTTTGCTTTTTCCTCCTTTGTAAATGAAACAGTTTGGTTGGAAATTTTTTAAGGTTCTGTTAGTTCTGACATTCTCTTCCGAATCTCTGGGATATCTCAAGTCCTCATTGGCACATATGCAGGCGCTGTTCCGGGTGCTCTTGGGAGTCACAGGGGTCTGCTCCTGCCCCTGAGGGCTCAGGTCCAGTGATTAGGTCATTCACCACTGCAGCTGTCAGAACTGATCAGAGAACTCTTAACCGGTGTGTTACTTGAACCAACAAAGACAAAAAAAGCTCCATTAAGATGTTGTCGAGTCTTGGATTGGTTGGAGAGGCTTATGAGAACCTGACGGGACTGTGTGAGTGTAGAAAATTTTGGGAAATTTGTGGAGCTTTGTGCTTATTGCTTAAACTTCCTGAATTTAGAATTGTTCATTTGTACCAAGAAGGAATGGATTAGATCAGAAGTTCCCAACCTGACAGCACATGTAGAACCTTTATAAAAATAGAGACTACTCGGGGTCCTCTGAGACTAATTAAAGTGATTCTCTTGGTTGAGGGCAAAGTGACCAGGCATGATGTCTAGCTTTTAAAAAGTGCTCCAGGAGATCCTGGTATATATAGACTTGTGATTTACTGGATTTGAGGGTCTCTAAGGTTCATTTGGAGAAGGCAATGGCACCCCACTCCACTACTCTTGCCTGGAAAATCCCATGGATGGAGGAGCCTGGTAGGCTACAGTCCTTGGGGTCGCGAAGAGTCGGACACGACTGAGTGACTTCACTTTCACTTTTCACTTTCACGCATTGGAGAAGGAAATGGCAACCCACTCCAGTGTTCTTGCCTGGAGAATCCCAGGGGCGGGGGAGCCTGGTGGGCTGCTGTCTATGGGGTCGCACAGAGTCGGACACGACTGAAGCAACTTAGCAGCAGCAGCAGCAAGGTTCAGTTTCGCTCCAGTTTTCTGTGAGTCACGGCAGGGAGCCAGCAAATTTTTCCTGTAAAGGGTTAGGTAGTACTTTTTTCAACATTGTGAGCTATGTGGTCTCTATGCAGTTATTCAACTAAGCTTGTGTGTGTGTGTGTGCATGCACGTGCAAACACTCAGTCCTGTTCAACTCTTTGTGATGCCATGGACGTGGGCTCTCTGCAAGCCAACCAGGCTCGTCTGTCCATGGGACTTCCCAGGCAAGAATACTGGAGTGGATTGCCATTTCCTTCTCCAGGGGATCTTCCCAACCCAGGGTTCGAACCTGCATCTCCTGTAGCTTCAGCATTGGCAGCTGGATTTTTTTTACCACGGAGCCACCTGAGAAAACTAAGCTTTTGTAGGGCAAAGCTAATGTAAACAAATGGATATGCCGTGATTTGGCCATTGGGCCATAGTTTTGCTCACCTCTGGTCTATGGGATAGAATTTGCTTTGAAACTGATGGACTATCAGCAAATTATTTTTATTCTGTATATCAACCAGTGACAGATGTAAACCTGAAAGATGTATAAAGAATGGTGCTTAATGATAGAGAACTTCGGGAAGTTGTGCTATCTCAAAATTAAGATGCTTAGAAAAATCTTAGTAAAATAGTTAAAACCTTGGGAAAATATTTTGATTTGTTGTTTTAATTTTTTTTTGTCTAGTAAGTCTCTTCTTCTTGAGATTTCCTTTGAAATATGTTTAATGGACACCTCATAGGCCCAATTGTATTCACCAAGCACTTGCTGATAGCCTATCATATGCTTTTAGAAAATAGTAACTCCAGAAAGTGTCTAAGTTCAAGTTTGAGTAGTAGATGTAATAAGTGATATCAGACCTTTTCAGATAGATAAATCAGAGTCCTCCTTTGCGTATTGGCGCTTGGCACCATAATTATTGAAGCTCTTAATTATTGAAAATAGGCACCAATGTATTTGATATCTCTGTGTTTATTTAAGATATGCCTTTTTGTCATTCGTTGTGGTTTTTTCTTTTTTGCATATCCTACAGTCAGAAAAAGTCAAATTGACTTGCCATATGATTTGCCACAGATTAGGTAGCAAGCTATAATAATTTCTAAAGGGTTAGAATCTATAGTATACTATAAGTAACTCACTTATGCTGTTAATAATTTATAGCAATACAGTCCTGATTGACTTGTTAAGGTCTTTAGGAGCATAAGTAATTGGTACAGAAAGATAGACCAGAATTTCAAGAATATGTTTTGGGCAGAGAGTCTGTTTCCATGATAACCATTATCTCTTAAGTCTATATCCATGGCCTAAAGATTATGCTAATCACTCTAACATGGCCTTGGGTCTCAGGTCACTGTCAGGTGACTCTGAAAAGCATCTGGTTTGGGCCTACCAGGAAGAATCTAAGATTTAAAACACTTTAATCCTCCCTTTTGTGTACTTCACATTTTGAAAATTTCTCTTGCAAAATGTGTGATGTTTTTCACATGGTGTCAGTTTTCTATTAATAGATGATTGTCTTCGCATTTATTTATTGTAATCTTCCTGTAACCACCAGTTATGAACACGTTACAACATTGCCAGCCAGATCTCAGGCTTTTGCAATGTATTTGCTATTGTCATGGCTTTCTGGGTGTTACGTGTAGTTTAGGTGTTAATGAACAAATTTGATGGCCTAGTTTCCAAACAGCCAAAAGAATGAAAGGAAATAGAACAAATATTTTGTGAAGGGAAGAGAGTCTGGTTTCCTGACTTGCCCAAAAATAGGTCTTTAGGCCTTTTCTTGCCTCTTTGTTAACAGAAGGTGAAAAGGAAAATCAGGAATCATTTTCTTTTTCACTAAGCATATCTGTTACAAAGTAAAGTTGAGATGAGGCTATGGAGCAGTCTTTCCCCAAAGACTTTGTTCTCCTGATGCTTAGATAAGTAATTCAGACATTATCATAAAGATAATGAGATTCATTTTTAAAGATGGGCTCAGGAGAATTTTTGAGTATAATACATCTAAATAATCATGCCAAATTTTTTTTTTTATTAGTTGGAGGCTAATTACTTTATAATATTGCAGTGGTTTTTGTCATACATTGACATGAATCAGCCATGGATTTACAAGTATTCCCCATCCCAATCCCCCCTCCTACCTCCCTCTCCACCTGATTCCTCTGGGTCTTCCCCTTTATGTATTTTTTTTTCCCCTTTATGTATTTTAAATATAAGTCCATTATTAGATATACAATTTGCAAATATTTTCTCCCATTCATATGATTGTCTTTTTAACTTTTTAACTTTCAGTGGACAATGGTGTCCACTGAAGTACAAACACTTTTAATCTATATGATGTTCAATTTATCAACTTTTTCTTTGGTTGCATATACTTTATTACATCTAAGAAACCATTGCCATATCTAAGCTCATGAGGATTTATTCCTATATTTACCTCTAAGTTTTATTGTTTTTACCTCTTACATTTCAGTTCAGTTCAGTTCAGTAGCTCAGTCATGTCCAACTCTTTGCAACCTCCGACCCCATGAACCGCAGCACACCAGGCCTCTCTGTCCATCACCAACTCCCGGAGTTTACCCAAACTCATGTCCATTGAGTTGGTGATGCCATCCAGCCATCTCATCCTCTGTCATCCCCTTCTCCTCCTGCCCTCAATCTTTCCCAACATCAGGGTCTTTTCAAATGAGTCAGCTCTTTGCATCAGGTGGCCAAAGTATTGGAGTTTCAGCTTCAACATCAGTCCTTCCAATCATGCCAAAATTTTAAATGAGATGCTTCTCAAGCAAAAACCCCGCTTCATTTTGACTAAGCTCCAATTTTGTGGAAAGCCTATGCAAATTATACCAGGTTTTCCTCTTCACATGAGGAACAGATTTGATGTTTCAGTGCCTGAGTCTCATTTTGGCTTCGTCATTTACTTCTTAAAACCTAGGACATGTGCTCCCACCTAAGCTGGTAATGGCTACATTGAGACTTTGCTGTCAGTGAGCTAGACAGTGATACCTCCTCATTCCTCCATAGGAAACACTTTTCTATGCACAAAAGCAGCAGCTTCAGGTTAAAGAGTTTTCCCAACTCCATCTACAGAACTCTGAAAATTGTCAAATCTGAATTTCCATCCAGTTCCACATACATAGCTGCACAATGGCACAGCAGTTTTTATAAATCACCTTAAAATATTTAGACATCCCAAATTAGAGATAGGATTCAGTTAGGTTAAAAAGATTAATGAAAACAAGTAGATGAGACTAAAACTAATTTGATATGTTACAACAGCCTTCTGATCCCAATAGCAATGTATATTTTTAGGGTGAGAGCTGAGACTACAACTGCAGCTTAGATTTCCTACTAAGTTACAGCACTGCCATTCTCCCTGCTCAGAAACTGCTTTCTGCATGTGAGGTGGAACAATGGGTTAATTCATTATGAACAGAGATTTATTAAGGCACTGCATGATGCTAAACACTCGACGGAGAAGATACACAAACAGTGCTTGAATAAGTTTACTGTAATAGGCACAGTGGATTTAACTGAAGCCCCTTAGATGTAAGCTCACATTCTGCCACTTGTATGGAAACTTTTGAAGGTCCTATACTTAATTTTCTATGCAGAATTTTATTTCTTTTTCTTTCTTCTCTTTTTTTTTGAATATTGTTCCCTGTGTTATACAGTAAATCCTTGTTGCTTATTCTTTTTATTTATAGTAGTGTGTATCTGTTAATCCCATGCTCCTCATTTATCCCCCACCTCAGTAACCATAAGTTTGTTTTCTGTATCTGTGAGTCTGTTTCTGTTTTATAAATGGGTTCATTAGTATTATTTTTTTAGAATTCACATACAAATGATATCATATAATATTTATCTTTTTCTGTCTAATTTCACTTAGTATCATAATCTCTGTGTTCATCAGTGTTGCAAATGACAATATTTCATGTTTCATCCTTCTTATGGCTGAATAATATTTCATTGTATTGATGTTGTATTGATGTCTTCTTAAGACCTTCTCTTGAAGAGTCTCCCACATTACCTAAGTCTCTGTTTCCACCACACCTGGATCCATCCCTCACTACAGATATGAATCTTTGGTTGTTAAATCAAGTGTAGGAGATATATGACTACTTGTGTTATAGTCATATTTATTTTCTATTTGAGCATGCCTTCCACCGAGTAGAAGAAACCTTGGTGAATTCAGAGATCTTACTAGAAGTGACTCCAGAATCAATTGTGAGCGGAGTTTATAGGATACCAAGACCCCGAGGGAGGGGGCGTCTGGCCCTAGGTTGTCCCTTGTTGTGGTAGGTATCTCCAGGGCTGTCTCTGACCTAGAAGAGTACAGTCCAGGGACGTTGGGTCTTCCTTCGGATCCTGACTGGTAGCTCTCCCTTGGTGAGTCTGCACTCTTTCAGCTGCTTCCTTGTCCCCAAGGAATGGAAGACCCCAAGGGGTCAAAGCATGGGGATTATTTGGCTTCCCCTCATCATCATTCTGGAAATACAAGAAAATCCAAAGCTATGTCAAGTTATCTGTGTCTCAACATGCCATGCAGGCATGCCCACTCTTATGCTCCTATGCCGTACGGGCACTGGAAGTTTCTCCAAGCCCTGCCCCATTCCTGTATCCACCTTAGAACTGAGGCACAGGCCTCCTAAGTTCTAAAATCACTCAAACCTACTTGAGGATAGAACCCGAGTTCAGTTGCAAGGCAGTGCTCCTTTTTAGAGGAACTGGTGCCTCAGCCCATTTGTGAGTCAGCTTGGGGGGGGTGAGGAGAGAAGCTGTTTCTCATCCATCAGAAGTTCATCCTTGACTACTGGTTTTTACATGAAGCCTGTCCTTCAGGCTTGTGTCCTTCAGGCTTTGGTTTATTAACAGGCAATATTTTTGTGGCTCAAAGTTTTTGAACTCTCAATCTCTGACTACGAAAGCAGTTTTTTGCACCTTGCAAGGCCAGAAATGGTTTTCTGTGTGCTGGATCTGTGTGCCTTCTCCTTTGAGAGGCAGTGGAAGTAATGTGCCAGTCGGAGAGCCTGTGAGGCACAGGGAGTTAGTAATTAATAATATTATCTGCCCACATTGTCTGTTCACTGTTTCAGTGGCTGAAAACCTAACCATAATGCAAGTGTCTTCACTGGCCACCTTTCCTTCCTGCCAGAAAATACTTTAACCCATTGAGTTGAGTGAATGTTCACGGGCTGTAGATGAGTGCCTGTTGTTAAGGTGAACTTGTTCTTGGTCAGGGATATTTGACCATGCTGTGGAAAACTATAATAACCTGTCTTGGGGTCACTTTAAGCAACTAGATTCTATGAAAGGTGGTGAGTTGAAAATTGTGTTTTCTCAATTTGATAGGTGCATTCTGTATACCATAGCTGACATTAGAAATTCTGAATTCAAGAAACAAAACAACAACAAAAGAAGTCCTGGGTTTACCCTTGTTAATGAAGAATGTAACTTGCTGTACTCAGACAAATGCTTACAAAGAAAAATTGTGCATGACATTTTAGTGCTGTCAAAATAGTAGTTTTGATGTCATTTTCTAATAATAACACATGTAATTTTGAGTAGTTTTGATAGCAATATTTAAATGTTTTTTGATGCTTGAAAGTGTTAAAATAGGATGGATTTTTGTTATACAGTTCCTTACTTGACGTGCTAAAGCACTTAACAAAAACTAGTATAGAATTCTTCATAGCACTGACATGCAGAAATGTCAACAGTGTATTTCAATTCAAATTTAATAAAAAAAACTGAGTCAGGATTTAATAAACTCTGAAAATCACCCATAATTTGGAATTTAAAATATTGTGTCAGAGGAATAATTATAATATGCCATTTATTTCCTCCTGAGTTATTTATGATGGACATCGGCTTTGGATATTTTTCACTTCCATTTCTAGTGAGTTTTGGCTTGAAAGGATTCTCTTTTTGAATCTTGAGTAATTATTGAAGATAATTTGAAGATATATGCAAGATGTGGGAAATTGAAGCACACATTACTAGATAGAAGAAAGCTCTTTATCAATATCAGTCTTGATCAGTGCATGTGAAAACAGGCAATGCTATAAGATTTTCTAATATGAAGCTTTAAATATTCAATTAAGGATAAATATCTGAACTTCTCTGATTCATCTACAAGTCATTTCATACTAAAGATGAAGAATTCTTCCCATTTCACCTTTTGATAGCGAAAAATAAAAATAATAGAAATGAATGCCCACATCATTTCATCTCACCATTTTTTTTTTTTTGCAGAAAGAATTATTTCTAGTATCTAAATAACTATGATGATAATAAATTAACATTGTAAAGAAGAAGGTTAAATTCTCAACTGGGTAAAGCCAGAATCAGCAATTACTTTTCAGACAAAAAATTTTCTGTCTACTAAGCTGTTAATGGGCCACCTGGTGGCTCAGTGGTAAAGAATCCGCCTGCCAATGCAGGAGATGCAGGTTTGATCCCTGGGTCAGGACGATCCCTTAGAGAAGGAAATGGCAACCCACTCCAGTATTCTGGCTTAGGAAATCCGGTGCACATAGGAGCCTGGCAGGCTACAGTCCATGGGGACACAAAGAGTTGGTCAGAAGTGAGCACACAAGTACATTTACTTTAAATATTTTCAATTATGTATTGGATGCCTATTATATGCGAAGCTATTTTAAAAATCACTTTCTAAAGTTTGTAAATTATAATTTTTCAGAGAAATATGCTGTCATTAAATAATTTAAGCACTTGTGCAAAATAGTTGAATTTTATAATGACATTTGCAGCAACATGGGTGCAACTAGAGATGATCTTACTAAGCAAAATACATCAGAAAGAGAAAGACAAACACCATATGATAATCATATGTGGAATCTAAAATGTGACATAAGTGAACTTATTTGCAAAACAGAAACAGACTCACAGACCCAGAGAATGGATTTATGGTTGCCAAGGGGGAGGGATGGATTGAGAGATTGGGTTTAGCAGATGCAAATTATTATATACAGAATGGACAAACTGCAAGGTCCTATTGTTGCACAGGGAACTATATTCAATATCCTGTAATAAACTGTAATGGAAAAGAATATGAAAAAGAATTTGTATACATTTGAATAATTGAATCACTTTGTTGAATACCAGAAACTAACACAACATTGTAAATCAACTAAACGTCAATAAAATAAAATTTTAAAAATAAATTAATTTAAAAAATGGTTAAGTTTCAAATACAGCCCTTATACACAGTCACATTTTGCTCAGCAGTGGACATTGATCTTTAAGTAATTTAGATTAAAAATGTAATATTTAACTACAGATATATGCCAGTGACTTCAAATTTGTTTGAAGATTATTGTGAAGTTACTCAAAATTTACTGAGCCTCAGGAGTCTACTTGCCACACAGCTGACATAGAATTGTTGATAGTTATTAATGCACTGCAAGAATAAGGAAAGCCTTTTATATATAGTGATTTTGAAGTGTGAAACATTTTATTATAACTTATCAGTTGCAGAACATTGTACTACACAATGGTAGGAAAAAAGTTTCCCCTTGACATCATCTATTCCATTGAGTAAAGTTTGGCTATTTATGTGTGGCTTGCATAACTGAGAGTTGAGTGATCACAAAAATAAACAGGTTTATAAAGAGCCCATTTATAGAAATTCTAGTTAATTCTCTTGGTTAAGCTTTTAGTTCTATCCAATTATTTCCTGTTACTTCATTGAGAAACCTAGCAAATAACCAACTGACAACTAGCTAGTATCACATCCTACAAGTTATATTTTAGGAAACATTAAACTAATTTTGACATTCTCTGCAACTCTTAAAAAAATAAAATATTATTTTTATTTCAGATGCGATCTGTGAGCCGAGTCTTTAAGTTTATTGATATGCCAACAGAAGATGGTAAACCTAACAATTCATTCAGACCATCCAAGGATAGTCAGCTCTCAAAAGTTATGGTCATCGAGAATCAACATGTGAAGAAAGATGACATCTGGCCCTCAGGGGGCCAAATGACTGTCAAAGACCTCACAGCAAAGTATATAGATGGAGGGAATGCCATACTAGAGAACATATCCTTCTCAATAAGTCCTGGCCAGAGGGTAAGATTTAAACATTGCTTACTTTGTTAAACTTGTGTTCAATAAGTGAATCTCAGTAGCCTACAGCAATGTGTGGGCAGAATCCATATGTAACTCTTATTGTTGACTAGGACCAATGTTGAACACAAATATTTTCAAGTTATTATATGGAGTCAGTGTTGTTTCATGTGAAATTTATTTTGCAGAGTCCTGAATGTATGTAATGGAACCATCTTACTTATTTTTTAATTGGAGTATGCTGCTGCTGCTGCTGCTGTCGCTTCAGTCATGTCCGACTCTGTGCGACCCCATAGATGGCAGCCCACCAGGCTTCTCTGTCCCTGGGATTCTCCAGGCAAGAATACTGGAGTGGGTTGCCATTTCCTTCTCCAATGCATGCAGGCATGCTAAGGTGCTTCCAGCTGTCTCCGACTGTGTGACCCCATGGACAGCAGCCCACCAGGCTCCTCTGTCCATGGGATTCTCCAGGCAAGAATACTGGAGTGGGTTGCCATTTCCTTCTCCAAGTTATTGGAGTATAGTTGCCTTATAATGTTGTGTTAGTTTCTGTTATACACCTAAGTGAATTAGTTACATGTATACACATATCCAACTTTTTTTAGATTCCCTTCCCATTTAGGTCCCCATGGAGCACTGAGTAAAGTTCCCTGTGCTATACTGTAGATTCTCACTAGCTGTCTATTTTATATACAGTGATTGTATATATATCAGACTCAATCCTCCAGTCCATCCCGTCTCCCCTTGGTAACCATAAATTTGTTTTCTACATCTGTGACTCTATTTTTGCTTTGCAAGTAAGTTAATCTGTACCCTTTTTCAAGATTTCACATTTAAGATGCATTATACAATATTTGTCTTTCTCTTTCTGACTTACTTCACTCTGTATGATAATCTCTAGATTCATCCATGTTGCCGCAGATTGTATTATTTTATTCCTTTTTAAGGGCTGAGTAAAATTCCATGTAAAAATGTAACATATCTTCTTTATTCATTCCTCTGTTGATGGATATTTAGGTTTTTTCCATTTCCTAGCTAGTGTAAATAGTGCTACAGTGACATCAGGATGCATGCATCCTTTCAAATTATGGTTTTCTATATAGAAGAATGAAATTAGAATACTCCCTAACACTATACACAAAAATAAACTCAAAATGGATTAAAGACCTTAATGTAAGGCCATATACTATAAATCAGAGAAAAACATAGGCAGACTATTGTTTGACATAAATTGGAGCAAGATTTTTTTTGATCCACCCCCTAAAGTAATGAAAATAACAACAAAAATGGACAAATGGACCTAATTATTCTTAAAAGCTTTTGTATAGCAAGTTCAATTCAATTGGTCAGTCATATCTGACTCTTTGTGACCCCACGGACTGCAGCACACCAGGCTTCCCTGTCTGTCACCAACTCCTAGAACTTGCTCAAACTCATGTCCATCGAGTCAGCGATGTCATCCAACGATCTCATCCTCTGTTGTCCCCTTCTCCTCCTGCCTTTAATCTTTCCCAGCATCAGGGTCTTTTCCAATGAGTCTGTTCTTCGCATCAGGTGGCCCAATATTGGAGTTTCAGCTTCAGCATCAGTCCTTCCAATGAACGTTCAGGACTAATCTCCTTTAGGATGGGCTGGTTGGATCTCCTTGCAGTCCAAGGGACTCTCAAGAGTCTTCTCCAACACCACAGTTCAAAAGCATCAATTCTTCGGTGCTCAGCTTTCTTTATAGTCTAACTCTCACATCCAAACATGATTACTGGAAAAACCATAGCTTTGACTAGATGGACCTTTGTTAGCAAAGTAATGTCTCTGCTTTTTAATGTCTCTGCTATCTAGGTTGGTCATAGCTTTTCTTCCAAGGAGCAAGCGTCTTTTAATTTCATGGCTGTAGTCACCATCTGCACTGATTTTGGAGCCCAAGAAAATTAAGTCTTTCACTTTTCCATTGCTTCCGCGTCTATTTGCCATGTTGAGTTTTAAGCCAACTTTTTCACTGTCCTCTCACTTTCATCAAGAGGCTCTTTAGTTCTTCTTTGTTTTCTGCCATAAGGGTGGTGTCATCTGCATATTTGAAGTTATTGATATTTCTCCTGGCAATCTTGATTCCACGTTTTGCTTCAGCCAACCTAGCATTTCTCATGATGTACTCTGTATAGAAGTTAAATAAGCAGGTGACAATATACAGCCTTGACGTACTCCTTTTCCTATTTGGAACCAGTCTGTTATCCATGTCCAGTTCTAACTGTTACTTCCTGACCTGCATACAGATTTCTCAAGAGGCAGGTCAGGTGGTCTGGTATTCCTATCTCTTGAAGAATTTTCCACAGTTTGTTGTTATCCACACAGTCAAAGGCTTTGGTGTCTTCAATAAAGCAGATATAGATGTTTTTCTGGAACTCTCTTGCTTTTTCAGTGATCTGGTGGATGTTGGCAGTTTGATGTCTGGTTCCTCTGCCTTTTCTAAATCCAGTTTGAACATCTGGAAGTTCATGGTTCACGTAGCGTTGAGCCTGGCTTGGAGAATTTTGAGCATTACTTTACTAGTGTGTGAGATGAGTGCAGTTGTACAGTAATTCGAACATTCTTTGGCATTGCCTTTCTTTGGGATTGGAATGAAAATTCACCTTTTCTAGTCCTGTGGCCATTGCTGTGTTTACACTTAGGAAAACTTTCTTAGCTCTCCTTACTATTCTTTGGAACTCTGCATTTAGATGGGTATATGTTTCCTTTTCTGCTTTGTCTTTTGCTTCTCTTTTGTATAGCAAAGGAAACCATAAACAAAACCAAAAAGTCTACCCTCCAAGTGGGAGAAAATATTTGCAAATGAAGTGAGCAAGAAGGTATTAATCTTCAAAATACACAAACAGCTCATACAGCTCAATATGAAAAAAAAAAAGCCTAATCAGAAAATTGATGGAAGATTTAAATAAATACTTTTCCAAAGAAGTTATACAGATTGCCAAAAGGTGTTCAACGTCACTAATTATCATAGAAATTGAAATCAAAACACAATGAGCTGTCACCTCACATCTGTCTGAATCTATAAATGCTGAAGAGGGTGTGGAGAGAAGGAAACCCTCCTACACTGTTGGTGGGAATATAAATTGATATAGTCACTATGGAGAACAGTGTAGAGGCTCCTTAAAATCTAAAAATAGAGCTACCATATGATCCAGCATTCCCACTCCTGGGCATATAATGGGACCATTTTAAGTGTTATTATGCTTGTAGAATATTTAATTGATTGCTACTTTACTGACTAAAGAAACTGTTGCATAAACCAAATTTTAGTTTCTAGATTTTGCATCTTGAAACTATCCTCCATTTCAGGTGAGGGAAATATTTTGTTGCTAACTCCATCTAAAGGCTTAAAATTTTACCTGTTTGACAGTCTTTCAAACAAGTGGTACTTTTTCCTTAACTTTTTTCAATTTTTCTGGTTGGAGTCTTCATCATGGTATGGATTGTTAAGCTTTTTTCCCCAATAATTTGCTAAGGAATAATTATTTATGAGGCAAGCATTTCTATTATTTAATAAGCAGAAATAACCTTGCACTATTTTGAAGTGTTTCTTATGGATCCCAGCTGGGTTGAATTTGCAGAAGTTACTCAAATACAGAGTCTAGAATTGATTGTTTGCGAAGGGGCTGGTCATTCTCCCACATTTTATGCTCTGTAAATATGATTTTATATTCTTTCCAGATTCCTTATTCTGGGACACTCTAAGTCTAGACAGAAGTGCTATGTTGTTTTGACTATTTTCTTTTTCTTTAAAAATGAAATGGAATACCATAGAGCCAATTTTTATGAAAACTAAAATTTAAAACTTCATCTCTTTGTGGTTTAATTTCAAACAGATTGTTTTTTTTTAACTGGTGAGATAATGGTCAGTAAGTTTTGTTAGTCCACTGTCACTGTCACCAACATAAAAACAGACTACTTTCACTTGCCTTTGCCTATGGCTTTAGGAAGGGTTGATCATTTGATATATTAGACAAAGTTCTAATAAGAAAAATGTATAGAGTGAGCAAAAATTCTCTACATATTGTGCTCAGTGGCTTGCAGTTGCACAGTGGAAATTTTGACTTAACTTTTACTCTAGTTAGGAAACATATATTCACATACTACTAAAATTAGCTCTCTCCTATATTCATGTTCATCAAGAATGAATTTTTTCCCCTTTTCTTAGAGAAAGGTATAAATGGGCATAAATGGAATCAATAGGTTTTAGATTGACGTTTTCTCTAGTATCAGAGTGAGAATGTTTAAAGTTACACTTTGGAACTAAGTAAAATTAATGGTTTGCCTTCCCTCCTCCTTTCCATTGAGAAGAACATAATTAGTTGCTCTGTTTTGCTTTGCACATCTTGAATGCCATAGGCATCTGATGATGGCCAGAATGAATGCCAAAGGCACTGTGACTTTATAATAATAGCAACAGATCAGTTGATACACAGCATGGATAGATTTGGTACATTATTTTCTTTCTCTCTCCCTGACATCCTTTCATCCATTTGCTTTTCTAGTGCTTACTTGCCCACTAAATTAAATACAAACAAGTCCTAATAGAGTGAAAGAGTTTTAGAGTCCTCATTTCTGTAGGTAGTTTCCTTGATTTGAGAATAGTGATCAGAGATACTGTAAAATGAGGAAGAAGCAATATGTTCAGTCATTCCATCTTCTCTGAACATTTATGCAGTAAGCAGGCCACGTGTATTTGCAAGACACTCCCTAGGTGCTCTGGGGGAATTGAGAATTATTTACATAAGGCTGTAAATGTTTATTGAATGCTCATCGTATCCTAATTGGAGAAGGAAATGGCAACCCACTCCAATGTTCTTGCCTGGAGAATCCCAGGGACGGGGGAGCCTGGTGGGCTGCCGTCTATGGGGTCACGCAGAGTCAGACACGACTGAAGTGACTTAGCAGCAGTAGCATTGTGTCCTAAGCACTGTTTAAAAACCTTTATTTTCTATAACATTAGATCTTATTATAACTCCAAAGGTAGTTGTCATTACCCTATCTCTGCATAGCAGAAGAAACAAAGTTCAATTAAGTGAGTGAAATAGCGAGGATGTCAAACTCAGGTCTCTCTGACCTCAAAGTTCTTTTTCACTCATTTCTCTTAAAAGAATGAGAAGAAAAAGCAGAAGAAAGAGGAGAGAGAGTTAGAGAGTTCTGTCACAGAAGATGTCAGGCTAACAGGGAAAATGCTAGATCCAGCAAGAGCTGAAATGTTTACTGTGAGGCTAACAAAGCTGAGGCTTCGAAGGACTTCATTTGGCTGAGCCACTTTCAAAGCCAGTTGTTACCATTTGGCTGGGAGTTGGGCTATTCAGGCAAGGTTTTCCACAGGAAGTGGCATTTAAAATGAGACTTCAGACTTAAACTGTGATTTGAATTATCAAAGGTGGCTGAAGGAGGGTGCTATAAGCAGAGGGAATAACATGAGGCACAAGGCATGTACAGAAAGCAATGGCTGGTTTGGTCATTCAGTAACTGGAGGATGCATAAAGGATGTAATTGAAGCCAAGATTTGTGCAAATGATGGAGATTATGGATCTTGAGAGTGAAAGCAATAAAGGAAGTTGAGAACTCAGAAAATCCTAATTGATTTTGCTCACAGGGTCTTTGAGGGCAGTGGTTCACAAAGTGTCCTTCCTGTACGTATATCACTTGAGTACTTGCGAGAAATGCGTGTTCTTGAGCCCTACTGGCCAAGGAGTGGGGACAGTGGTCTGAGAGTCATTAGGTGTAGAGGAGTGCGAGGAGAAGTCCAGTTGCAAAGGCTCAGGGAATGGGTGAGTCTTGAAATGAGGAGTCATGTAGAACAACAATGTTGGTGGTGGGAAAGAGAAAGCAAGAACACCTGTGTAAGAGGATGATTACCTTGGTACTCTAGAGTAGTTGAGTTTGTTTGGTTTTGGTTTTTGTTTTGTTTGTTTTTGTTTTTGAGACAGGAGGAAAGGAGATAAGTGGAATTCAAGAGAAGTGAAGTTAAAGAGAACCATTGAGCAAACAGCTGAAAAACTGAAGGTGTTCCTATTAGACTGTCTTAATCATTTAAGCAGAGAAGGCAATGGCACCCCACTCCAGTACTCTTGCCTGGAAAATCCCATGGACGGAGGGGCCTGGTAGGCTGCCGTCCATGGGGTCACTAGGAGTTGGACACAACTAAGCAACTTCACTTTCACTTTTCACTTTCATGCATTGGAGAAGGAAATGGCAACCCACTCCAGTATTCTTGCCTGGAGAATCCCAGGGAGAGGGGAACCTGGTGGGCTGCCGTCTATGGGGTCTCACAGAGTCAGACATGACTGAAGCGACTTAGTAGCAGCAGCAGCAGCAATCTTTTAAGTCAACTTCCAAAGTCATGGAAGTTCAGTAGTGTCAGTCCTCTGTCTTTGTTCTTCTCCTTCAGTAATACGTTGACTATTCTTTTGCACTTCCATATAGACTTTAGAATCTGTTTGCCATATTCATAAAATAACTTGCTTGGATTTTGATTAGAATTGCATTGACTCTATAGATCAAGTTGGAAAGAACCAACAGCTTGGTTCATGTTGAGTCTTCCTATCCATGAACATGGAACATCTTTCCATTTCTCTAAGTCTTATTTGATTAAATTCATCAGTTTTGCATTTTCATCATCCTCGTCTTATATATATTTTCTTAGATTTATACCTAAGTATTTCATTTTGGTGAGTGCTAATGTAAATTGTATTTTGTTTTCAAATTCCACTTTTTCATTGCTGGTATGTAGGAAAGCAGTTGACTTATGTATATAAACCTTGTATCCTGCAATCTTACTATAATCACTTAGTAGTTCTAGGAATTATAGTGTTGTTCTTTTGTACTTTCTACATAGATGGTAAGTTTATCTGCAAACAAAAACAGTTTTATTTTTTTTTATTCTCAATTGGTATGCCTTTTATTTCCTTTTCTTGTCTTGTTGTATTAGCTAAGACTACAGGAGACGTAAGAGATGTGGGTGCTATCCCTGGGTCGGGAAGATTACCTACAGGAGGGCATGGAACCCACTCCAGTATTCTTGCCTGGAGAATCCCCATGGACAGAAGACCCTGGGGGGCTCCAGTCCATAGGGTCGCATAGAGTTGAACATGGCTGAAGTGACTTAGCATGCACACACACACTAGTAGGATGTTGAAAGTAATAAGAGGAGAATTCTTGCCTTGAGTTGATATTAGTAGGAAAGCTAAGTTTTTCATTGTTAAGTAATAATCTGTAGGATTTCTATAGATGTTCTTTATCAAGTTGATGACCTTCCCCCTTTATTCCTACTTTGCTAAGAGTTTTTTTAATCAGAAATTGGTGGTGGATTCTGTCTTTTATTTTTTCTGCATCTGTTAATATGGTAATATGATTTTTCATGCCTGTTGATATGATGGATTTTATTCATTGATTTTTCAAATGTTGAACCAACTTTTCATATCTAGGATAAATCCCACTTGCTCATGGTATATAATTCTCTGTATATATTGTTGGACTTGACTTGCTAATATTTTTAAGCACTTTGCAACTAAGTTTATGAGAAATATTGATCTCTAATGTCTTTAGTTTTGTTATTATGGCAATTCGGCCTTCACTGGTGGCTCAGATGGTAAAGAGTCTACCTGCGATGCAGGAGACCTGGGTTCAATCCCTGGGTCAGGAAGATACCCTGGAGAAGGAAATGGCAACTCACTCCAGTATTCTTGCCTGGGAAATCCCACAGACGGAGGAACCTGGCAGACTATAGTCCATGGGATGGCAAAGAGTTGGACTCAACTGAGTGGCTTCACTTTTTACTCTCATAGAGTGACTTAGGATGTATCACTTTTGCTTCCATCTTCTGAATGAGATTGTAGAGAACTGGTAGAATTATTGCTTTAAATATTTTTTAGAATTCACCATGAATCTGTCTGGAATTGGTCCTTTCTGATTTGGAAGATTTTTACTTAGCAGTTCAATCTCTTTTAAAATATCTGTGCCTATTCAGATTGTTATGAGTTTTGGCAGATTTTGTATGTTTCAAGGAATTTGTTCATTTCACCTGTTATGAAAATAGTGGGCATGGAGATGTTCATAATATTTCCTTATTACTCTTAATAATACATACTAAGATGTAATGATTTTTCCTCTTTCATTTCTTTAAAAATATTTTTAATTGAAATATAGTTGACATACAATATTATGTAAGGTTTAGGTGTACTACATAGTGATTTGACATCTGTATACATTATTAAATTTTCACCACCACATTATTAAATTTTCTAGAAACCATCCATCCCCATACAAAGTTATAATAATATTAACCATATTCCTTATGCTAAATAATGTAACTATTCTTTCATTTTTGATAGTAGT
Source organism: Muntiacus reevesi (assembly GCF_963930625.1). Lineage (NCBI taxonomy): Eukaryota > Metazoa > Chordata > Mammalia > Artiodactyla > Cervidae > Muntiacus > Muntiacus reevesi. The sequence goes on along the minus strand of NC_089254.1, from coordinate 48,206,847 downwards.
TTATGTCATCTCTCTTATTTTCTTAGTTAGCCTGGCTAGAAACATAAAATTTACTGATCTTTTCAGAGAACCAGTTTTTAATTTTATTGATTTTCCCTACTGATTTTGTTTTCAATTCAACTGGTTGATTCTGCTTTAATATTTATTTATTTATTTGTTGTCTGCCTATTTTGGATTAAATTTGCCCCTTTTTTCTGATTTCCTATGATGGAAACTTTATTGATTTTAGATATTTTTTTCTATATTACATATTATATTCTTTTCTATACTAGATATTTGTATAATACTATAAATATTTATATTTATTAGTATATTAGCATAAGCAGTCTTCATTTCTGTTACCATGTTGTTATATTTTATCTCTTGTATTCCCTTTTGAATTTTATCAACATTTTCTCCTCTCTGTATATTAGCTTTAGTATATTTGGGCTCCCCAGGTGGCACTAGTGGTAAAGAACCCACCTGTGGATGCAGGAGATGCAAGAGATGTGGGTTTGATCCCTGGGTTGGGAACATCCTGGGAAGGAGGGCATGGCAACCCATTCCAGTATTCTAACCGGGATAATCCCATGGACAGAGTGGCGGGTTACATTCTGTGGGGTTGCACAGAGTCTGACACAACTGAAGTGACTTAGCACACACCCCCTTAGCTATATTAGATATTTCTTCTTTTCTATAGCATTTAATGTTATAAATTTCCCTCTGCACTGTTTTTTCTACATACCACACAATCTGATAAATTTCATTTTGATTTTCATTTGTTCAAGATATATTTAAGTTTCTCTTGAGATTTCTTTTTTAACCCATGTGCTGTTTAATGCCCAAATGTTTTGGGATTTTCCAGCTGTCTTTCTGTTCTTGATTTCTGGTTTAATTCCACTGTGGTCTGAGAACATACATTATATGAGATGCATTCTCTTAAATTCTTTATATTGTGTTTTATGGCCCATAATGTGATTTATCTTGGTGAATGTAATTCTCTCACTTCTGTGTCTGTCCATTTTTGATAGTGTATTGAAGTCTTCAAGTATAATAGTGGATTCATCTATTTCTCTGCAATTCTGTCAGTTTTTGCCTCATGTATTTTGACACACTGCTGTTAGATATATACACATTAAACATTATTATATCTTTCTGGACTATTATTGTCCCACTTATCATTATATGGTACTCTTTTTATATCTGATAATTTCTCCTGCTTTGATATCTGCTCTGTGTAAAATTAGTGACTCCAACTGTCTTTGATTAGTATTTACATGGTATTATTATTTTTTTTTTACTTTTATCTATATGTGCCTTTATATTTAAAATGGGTTTATTTATTTAAAGTGAAATCAGTCAGGGAAAGTCAAATATCATATGATTTCACTTATACTTGAAATCTAAAAATGAAAAAAATGAGCAAATATAGCGAAATAGAAATAGAGTCATACATACAGTGAAAAGGTGTTTGCCATATGGGTGGGAGTGTGGGGGATGAGAGAAATCAGTGAGAGAGGCTGAAATTTTCTGAAGTAGGTGAGACAGACTAAAATTTGCAATATTCATTTTCAACTAGTCCAAATCACCTTTTAACAAACAATACTAGAGTACTTCACAGGTAATGGAAATATGTTACTATAACTAAATAAAGTTGACCCTTGAACAGGGTGGGTGTAAGAGATACCTCACTCTGTGCAGTCAAAAAATATTCACTCTATTTATCCATACTCCCTCTGTACCTATGATTCTGCATCATCTGATTCAACCATATGTGAAGTTGTAGCACTATAGTGTTTACTACTGAAAATGACCTGGGTGTAAGTTCAAATCTGTGTTGTTCAAGGGTCAGCTATATTTCCACTTCCTCGCTCTTGTCCCTTGAATTATTGCTGCCATTTATTTTACTTATAGAGAAACACAAAATACATAATTGAATACAGTGTTGCCATTATTATTTTGAGCACAATGCTATCTGTTAGATCAATTAAGAATAAAAAAATGAAATTTCTTATTTTACCTTTACTATTCATTTTCTGGTACTTTTTCTTTATGTAGATCAGAATTTCTAACTTAAATGATTTTTCTGAAGAACTTTTAAAGGCATTTATTGAAAAGATGATCTGTTAACATCAAATTTCCTTGATTATTCTTTGAGAAAATCTTTACTTCTAACTTACCTTTGAAGGATAATTTAACAAGGTACAGAATTCTAGGTTGGTGGCTTTTTTCTCTCAACACTTTAAATATTTCACTTCATTCTTTTTTGGCCTGAATGTTTTCTGAAGAATAGTTGGATTTAGTTCTTTTCTTTGTTACTTTATAAGTAAGGTGTTTTTTTCCTCTTGCTTCTTTCAAGATTTTTTCTTTATCTCCAATTTTCTGTCATCTGAATATCATATGCCTATGTTAGTTTTTTTTCATTTATTTTTATTAGTTGGAGGCTAATTAGTTTACAATATTGTAGTGGGTTTTGTCATACATTGACATGAATCAGCCATGGATTTACATGTATTCCCCATCCCCATCCCCCCCCCCCCCCTCTACCCGATCCCTCTGGGTCTTCCCAGTGCACCAGCCCCAAGCACTTGTCTCATGCACCCAACCTGGACTGGTGATCTGTTTCACCATAGATAATATACATGTTTCAATGCTGTTTTCTCAAAACATCCCAACCTCTCCTTCTCCCACAGAGTCCAAAAGTCTGGTCTGTACATCTGTGTCTCTTTTTCTGTTTTGCATATAGGGTTATCATTACCATCTTTCTAAATTCCATATATATGTGCTAGTATACTGTAATGGTCTTTATCTTTCTGGCTTTCTTCACTCTGTATAATGGGCTCCAGTTTCATCCATCTTATTAGAACTGATTCACATGAATTCTTTTTAATGGCTGAGTAATATTCCATGGTGTATATGTACCACAGCTTCCTTATCCATTTGTCTGCTGATGGACATCTAGGTTGCTTCCATGTGCATCATCTAGGCTATTATAAACAGTGCTGCGATGAACATTGGGGTGCACGTGTCTCTTTCAGATCTGGATTCCTCAGTGTGTATGCCCAGAAGTGGGATTGCTGGGTCATATGGCAGTTCTAATTCCAGCTTTTTAAGAAATCTCCACACTGTTCTCCATAGTGGCTGTGCTAGTTGGCATTCCCACCAACAGTGTAAGAGGGTTCCCTTTTCTCCACACCCTCTCCAGCATTTATTGCTTGTAGACTTTTGGATAGCAGCCATTCTGACTGGCGTGTAATGGTACCTCATTGTGGTTTTGATTTGCATTTCTCTGATAATGAGTGATGTTGAGCATCTTTTCATGTGTTGTTAGCCATCTGTATGTCTTCTTTGGAGAAATGTCTGTTTAGTTCTTTGGCCCATTTTTTGATTGGGTCATTTATTTTTCTGGAATTGAGCTTCAGGAGTTGCTTGTATATTTTTGAGATTAATCCTTTGTCTGTTTCCTCATTTGCTATTATTTTCTCCCAATCTGAGGGCTGTCACCTTGCATATAGTTTCCTTTGTTGTGCAAAAGCTTTTAATTTTCATTAGGTCCCATTTGTTTATTTTTGCTTTTATTTCCAATATTCTGGGAGGTGGGTCATAGAGGATCCTACTGTGATTTATGTCGGAGAGTGTTTTGCCTATGTTCTCCTCTAGGAGTTTTATAGTTTCTGGTCTTACATTTAGATCTTTAATCCATTTTGAGTTTATTTTTGTGTATGGTGTTAGAAAGTGTTCTAGTTTCATTCTTTTACAAGTGGTTGACCAGTTTTCCCAGCACCACTTGTTAAAGAGGTTGTCTTTTTTCCATTGTATATCCTCGCCTCCTTTGTCAAAGATAAGGTGTCCATAGGTTCGTGAATTTATCTCTGGGCTTTCTATTCTGTTCCATTGATCTATATTTCTGTCTTCGTGCCAGTGCCACACTGTCTTGATGACTGTGGCTTTGTGGTAGAGTCTGAAGTCAGGCAGGTTGATTCCTCCAGTTCCATTCTTCTTTCTCAAGATTACTTTGGCTATTCGAGGTTTTGTGTATTTCCATACAAATTGTGAAATTATTTGTTCTAGTTCTGTGAAAAATACTGTTGGTAGCTTGATAGGGATTGCATTGAATCTATGGCTTGCTCTGGGTAGTATAGCCATCTTGACAATATTGATTCTTCCAATCCATGAACACGGTATGTTTCTCCATCTGTTTGTGTCCTCTTTGATTTCTTTCATCAGTGTTTTATAGTTTTCTATGTATAGGTCTTTTGTTTCTTTAGGTAGATATACTCCTAAGTATTTTATTCTTTTTGTTGCAATGGTGAATGATATTGTTTCCTTAATTTCTCTTTCTGTTTTTTCATTGTTAGTATATAGGAATGCAAGGGATTTCTGTGTGTTAATTTTATATCCTGCAACTTTACTATATTCAATTGATTAGCTCTAGTAATTTTCTGGAAGAGTATTTAGGGTTTTCTATGTAGAGGATCATGTCATCTGCACACAGCGAGAGTTTCACTTCTTCTTTTCCTATCTGGATTCCTTTTGCTTCTTTTTCTGCTCTGAATGCTGTGGCCAAAACTTCCAAAACTATGTTGAATAGTAGTGGTGAGAATGGGCACCCTTGTCTTGTTCCTGATTTTAGGAGAAATGCTTTCAATTTTTCACCATTAAGGGTAATGCTTGCTGTGGGTTTGTCATATATAACTTTTATTATGTTGAGGTATGTTCCTTCTATTCCTGCTTTCTGGAGAGTTTTAATCGTAAATGGGTGTTGAATTTTGTCAAAGGCTTTCTCTGCATCTATTGAGATAATGCTATGGTTTTTATCTTTCAATTTGTTAATGTGGTGTATTACATTGATTGATTTGAGGATATTAAAGAATCCTTGCATTCCTGGGATAAAGCCCACTTGGTCATGGTGTATGATCTTTTTAATATGCTGTTGGATTCTGTTTTCTAGAATTTTGTTAAGGATTTTTGTATCTATGTTCATCAGTGATATTGACCTGTAGTTTTCTTTTTTTGTGGCATCTTTGTCTGGTTTTGGAATTAGGGTGATGGTAGCCTCATAGAATGAGTTTGGAAGTTGACCTTCTTCTGCAATTTTCTGGAAGAGTTTGAGTAAGATAGATGTTAGCTCTTCTCTAAATTTTTGGTAGAATTCAGCTGTGAAGCCATCTGGTCCTGGGCTGTTGTTTGCTGGAAGATTTTTGATTTCAGTTTTGATTTCCTTGCTTGTGATGGGTCTGTTAAGATCTTCTATTTCTTTCTGGTTCAGTTTTGGAAAGTTATACTTTTCTAAGAATTTGTCCATTTCATCCAAGTTGTCCATTTTATTGGTAGTAGTGTCTTATGATTCTCTGTATTTCAGTGTTATCTATTGTGATCTCTTCATTTTCATTTCTAATTTTGTTAATTTGGTTCTTCTCCCTTTGTTTCTTAATGAGTCTTGCTAATGGTTTGTCAATTTTGTTTATTTTTTCAAAAAACCAGCTTTTAGCTTTGTTGATTTTTGCTATGGTCTCTTTAGTTTCTTTTGCATTTATTTCTGCCCTAATTTTTAAGATTTCTTTCCTTCTACTAACCATGGAGTTCTTCATTTCTTCCTTCTCTAGTTGCTTTAGGTGTAGAGTTAGGTTATTTATTTAACTTTTTTCTTGTTTCTTGAGGTAAGCCTGTAATGCTATGAACCTTCCCCTTGGCTCTGCTTTTACAGTGTCCCATAGGTTTTGGGTTGTTGTGTTTTCGTTTTCATTCATTTCTATGCATATTTTTATTTCTTTTTTGATTTCTTCTATGATTTGTTGGTTATTCAGAAGCGTGTTATTTAGCCTCCATATGTTTGAATTTTTAGCAATTTTTTTCCTGTAATTGAGATCTAATCTTACTGCACTGTGGTCAGAAAAGATGGCTGGAATGATTTCAGTTTTTTTGAATTTCCCAAGGCTAGATTTATGGCCCAGGATGTGATCTATTCTGGAGAAGGTTCCATGTGCACTTGAGAAAAAGGTGAAGTTGATTGTTTTGGGGTGAAATGTCCTATAGATATCAATTAGGTCTAGCTGGTCCATTGTGTCATTTAAAGTTTGTGTTTCCTTGTTGCCTATATTAGTTTTTTGGCATTTATTATGCTTGATGTTCTGTGAGCTTCCTGGACCTGTGATTTAGTTTTTGGCATTAATTCGGAGAAGTTCTTGGTCATTATTGTCTCAAATATTTTTTGTTCCTTTCGGTCTTTCTTCTCTTTCTGGTATTTTTATTAGTGGTGCATGATACCTTTTGTAATTGTCCCACAGTTTTTGGATATTCTGAATTTTTCTTTCAGGTTTTTCCTCTTTGCTTTTTGGTTTGAAGGTTTCTGTTGTCATGTCCTCAAGCTCACAGATTTCTTTCCTTAGCCATACTCTGTCTCCTCTACCCACCATAAGCATTCTTCATTTCTGTTACCATGTTGTTGTATTTTATCTCTTGCATTCCTTTTTGAATTTTATTAACATTCCCTCCTCTCTGTTTACAATACCTGTTCCTGCATGTTTTCTACTTTTTTCATTAGTGCTTTTAGCGTATTGTTCATAGTTGTTTTAAATTCCCAGACTGATAATTGTAACATTTCTGACATAACCTGACTGGTTTTGATGCTTGCTCAGTATCTTCATGCTGTGCTTTTTGCCTTTTAGTATATGTTGTAATTTTTTGTTGACAAATGACACTATATTCTAGATAAAAGAAACTCAAATAATTAGGCCTTCACTAGTGTCAGGTTTGGGGTAAAGGGAAGTGTTCTATTGCTCTATAATTATGTCTCAGCCTTTTACTGAAACTGGGCCCGCGGGCTTCACAAGTGCTTCTCAGATTTTTCTCCCCCTTTAGGTGCAGTAGTGCACTTGTGTGGGTTGGTGTTGAATGTTTTCCTTTCTTTGATCAGTTAGGTTCTAATAAAAAAAAAAAAAAAAAAAACCAAAACCAGTAGGTTCAGTTCTGGTAAATTAGTTTCTCTTGAAGGAGGCTTTGTTAAGAAAAACAGGATGTTCTGGAATATTATAAAATTGTTGTTTCTCACCTCTTCCTGAGGATATCAGAAGATATTTCTCTGTACTTCACTGTGAAATTAACTGTTGGTGGTGGGCTCTTGGAGGTAATACTTATAAAAGTGTGTGAGTCTTCCCTATGAATGGCTCCCTCGGAGTTTTTTACTCTCAGACTTTACCACACTGAGCCTCCAGCAAGTTGTTTAGATTTCCCTAGGATTTCCCAGGTGGCACTAGTGGTAAAGAACCTACCTGCCTGGGAGGGAAGTTCAGGAGGGTGGGGACATGGGTTCGCCTATGCCTGATTCTAGGGATTATATTCAATAGATTCAAGGGATTAGATCTGATAGACAAACTGCCTGAAGAACTATGGATGGAGGTTTGTGATATTATACAGGAGGCAGTGATCAAGATCATCCCCAAGAAAAAGAAATGCAAAAAGGTAAAATGGTTGTCTGAGGAGGCCTTACAAATAGCTGAGAAAAGAAGAGAAGCAAAAGACTAAGGAGAAAAGGAAAGATACATGCATTTGAATGCAGAGGTCCAGGGAATAGCAAGGAGAGATAAGAAAGCCTTCCTCAGTAATCAATGCAAGGAAATAGAGGAAAACAATAGAATGGGAAAGACTAGAGATCTCTTTAAGAAAATTAGAGATACCAAGGGAACATTTCCCGCAAAGATGGGCACCATAAAGAACAGAAATGGTATGGATCTAACAGAAGCAGAAGATATTAAGAAGAGCTGGCAAGAATACACAGAAAAACTATACAAAAAAGATCTTCATGACCCAGATCATCACAATGGTGTGGTCACTCACCTAGAGTCAGACATCCTGGAATGTGAAGTCAAGTGGGCCTTAGGAAGCATCACTATGAACAAAGCTAGTTGAGGTGATGGAATTTCAGTTGAGCTCTTTCAAATCCTAAAAGATGATGCTATTAAAGTGCTTAACTCAATATGTCAGCAAATTTAGAAAACTCAGCAATGGCCACAGGATGAGAAAATGTCAGTTTTCATTCCAATCCCAAAGAAAGGCAATACCAAAGAATGCTCAAACTACTGCGCAATTGTGGTTGTCTCACACACTAGCAAAGTATTGCTCAAAATTCTCCAAACTAGGCTTCAAAAGTACGTGCACCGTGAACTTACAGATGTTCAAACTGGGTTTAGAAAGGCAGAGGAAACAGAGATCAAATTGCCAACATCTGTTGGATCATCCAAAAAGCAAGAGAGTTCCAGAAAAACATCTGCTTCTGCTTTATTGACTTCACCAAAGCCTTCACCACACCACTGTGTGGATCACAACAAACTGGAAAATTCTTTAAGAGATGAGAATATCATACCTTCTTACCTGCCACCTGAGTAATCTGTATGCACATCAAGAAGTAGCAGTTAGAACTGGATCAGACTGGTTCCAAATCAGGAAAATAGTACATCAAGTCTGTATATTGTCACCCTGCTTATTTAACTTATATGCAGAGTATATCATGAAAAACGCTGAGCTGGATGAAGCACAAGCTGGAATCAAGATTGCCAGGAGAAATATCAATAACGTCAGATATGCAGATGACACCACCCTTATGACAGAAAGTGAAGAAGAACTAAAGCACCTCTTGATGAAAGTGAAAGAAGGGAGTGAAAAATTGGCTTCAAACTCAACGCTCAGAAAACTAAGATCATGGCATCCAGTCCTATTACTTCATGGCAAATAGATGGGGAAACAATGGAAGTAGTGAGAGACTTCATTTTGGGGGGGCTCCAAAATCATGCAGATGGTGACTGCAGCCATGAAATTAAAAGATGCTTGCTCCTTAGAAGAAAAGCTGTGACCAACCTAGACAGAATATTAAAAAGCGGAGACATTACTTTGCCAACAAAGTTCCATCTAGTCAAAGCTGTGGTTTTTCCAGTAGTCATGTATGGATGTGAGAGTTGGACTCTAAAGAAAGCTGAGCACCAAAGAATTGATGCTTCTGAACTGTGGTGTTGAAGAAGACTCTTGAGAATCCCTTGGACTGCAAGGAGATCCAACCAGTCCATCTTAAAGGAAATCAGTCCTGAATATCCATTGGAAGAACTGAATTTGAATCTGAAACTCCAATACTCTGGCCACCTGATGTGAAAAACTGACTCATTGGAAAAGACCCTGATGCTGGGAAAGATTGAAGGTGAGAGGAGAAGGGGATGACAGAGGATGAAATGGTTGGATGGTATCACCAATGCGATCAACATGAGTTTGAGTAGGCTCCAGGAGTTGGTGATGGACAGTAAGCCTGGCGTGCTGCAGTCCATGTGGTCGCAAAAGTCAGACATAACTTAAGTGACTGAACTGAACTTTACTGAATTCCATCATGAAGGTTCCACTCTTTTGACCAAATCACCTCCCAGCCATGCTACCTCCTACTAGTGTCACATTGGGGGGTTAGGATTTCAATACATGAATTTAGGAGAAACACAAATATTCAGCCCACTACATGGCAAAAAGACAAAATAATATTTTGTGCAGAAAAATGGTTCAATCTTCGTATTAAAGCACTTTGTCCATAGAAATGACTTTAGTGTTGAGAAATCCTTTTACTCTTTAGGCTCTTAATTTAGACTTTTACTTCACAGAATCTGTACTTAAAGTTTTATTTTCAGTGCATGAGTAATGTAGCAAGTATTTCACAAGTTTAACTTAAAAAGAGTAACTTTAAAAAAGAAAACTTATCTTTCTTTTCGGTCTCAAATAGTTTTTTCTAAAAGCTTTTGATTTTTGCCTAAATTTTTAATGTCACTTTCCCCTAACTAGCATCTCTCTTTTCTTTTTCCTTTTCTTTTTCATCTCAAAGTATAGGCTAGGATTTTAATTTGGAGGTAGGTCATTCACGATAAACCTAGATTTATCAAAATGCCTCAGATGACATATTGTATATATTACAGTACTGGGTAGTACTCTGGTTAAATATATTTAATCAGACTTCAAGACCTAATCTGGGTGAGCTTATCTGCTTTCTCCATTTGTAGTTTCTTTAAAATACTGAGATGCCAAAACAATTCAAATAATATCAAGGGCTCAGACCATAGCAGCATAAGCACCTAATTTCTATTTGATTTTTTAAACACACATGACATTCTGTCTTGACAAAAATTGATGTGAAGTATTTGAATCATTCAGTTACTTATACTGGTTGTGTGAAGAGTAGAGTCTCGAGAACTTACTACATTATGAATTATGTTTTATTAATAATAAACAGATCAATCAACATAAAATTACAGCTATTGTAACTTTAGGCATCTAAATTTCATTTGATTCGGCATTTGATTTATAGAGACCAAAGGAAGATAAATGATAATTATAACAGTTTTCAATCTATTACAGTATTAAAATGGTGTTAATAAGACTCTCTGAGAAGAATGTACTGAAACTATTCTATTTGTGGTACAATGAAATTACAACTAGCACCAAATTCAACACTATTTAACTCTCCACATAACATTGTGATTTATCTTGATCCAAAATTATCAAAGAGGAGGTACATTGAAGTTACCAGAAAACACTGACTTAGAATTAGCATCTGTCCTAAAGGCTTATTTGCGGGAAGTAGTCTGGCCTTATTCAAGAGATCACTGAGAGGCCTTAAAACAAATCCGGGGAAAGAGTTATTATGTGCCAAGTATATAAACAACAAAAGAGTTTGTTAGGTATGAACCAATTAGACATGTTGTTGAAAGCCATGTCTGACTTAATGCAATGCCAGCAGTTCAGCTATATAAGGAACCAAAGAGATAGCTAAAACTTTATAGAGCTAAAGATTTACAAATTGCCACTTGGTCCAGTTTTATCCTAATATAAAACCTGGGTTTTCTAAACATTTAAATATTTGCTTCTTAAGGAAAAAGAGTGTAGTCATGTGCCTTAATCATTAGAATCCTGGCTAATGATTTAAGAGTCTGAATATCAAGGAACTTATCATCAAAACTTCTTGATATGACTTTAGAGCAAGTCACTTCCTGCTCTTGAATTTCCCTTCTCTTTTTTTTGTTCATGCCGCCCCTATACAAGGCATACTCAGATTGCTTCTACAGAGCTTTACTGTTGTGTTTGGAAAATCATCAAGTATGGTGAATATGTTTGTACAAAATGGACTGATGCAGAAATAGAAGTGAAATTTATGAACATATGAAATTTAACAAGATTTTTAAATTGAGTTAACCAAAATTGACTATATCCATTTGTTTAGATTTACTAAATAAGTTTATAATAAGTTTATTCATATTCTACTAAATAAGCTTATTCATTCATCTGCCCTTCCTTCCTCTTTCCCTCCTTCCTTTCTTTGCTCTTTCTCCCTCCTTCCCTCCCTTCTTTCATTTCTTCCATTTATCTGCCACCTACTCATCCACCAGTTTGTCCATCCATCCATTCATCCTTTCATCTGACTGTCTCTCAGTCAGTCCAAATAAGTTTTTTATTTAGCACTTATGTGAACCAACCACTATGCCAGGTGTTGAGAATTCAGTAGAAAACAAGGTAGATTACCCTGCCCTGTTGAACTTATATTCTTGGGGTGAACACAACAATAATCAAGAAAAGAACAAGTAAAATAATTACCAATTGTGATCCATCGTATGAAGAACTTCAACACGGGGTTAATGTGCAACATTTTGTTTATTTGATTTCTGTTGTCTCAGAATATAGGCATGTGTGCAAGTCCTACTGTAGGGCTCTTATAATGGACAGAAAGACAGTTGTATCACAATTGTTTATCAGCTTACCCCAAAGACCTAGTTTACTTCCTAGGCCTTTCTGATTGGCATTTAATATGTTAAAGGTTCCTAGTTGGTATGCAATATGTTATTACTATTGTGGATTTGTGTATGCTCTCAAGCATTTATTGTAGTCCCTAATTAGTTCTGATTTAGAAACTGTTACTAGTCTGTAATGAGATAAATATAGAAACTGAGAGTAAGAATTCAGAAATTCATGTTTTATTTTATACTTCGCTCTGGATTGGAAAGTAAAACACAAAACAAAATGAAAGTGTTTACCACAAATAGTGTAAAAAGCATGATTCTACAAGACTGTTCAGCTCTCTTGTAAAAAGGCCAAATGAGAACAAAGAAATAGCAATAATGCAAGGGGAAAGAAAGAACTGTTCAGTGCCACTAAATGCCGAGCAGTTTATTCAGGGTTTCATTAACGACCTCGCTCAGAGCTTCTTCCTCTAAGTGCTGGGTCTGAGCCGGCCTCAGCAGAGTCAGCTCCCAGTGGGCCGCCTGAGGCGCCTGTTGGCACCTTGCGGTGCAGGCCTTCAGTTCCATGCTGTGTTCTTAGAGTCTTTAAGTAACAGGGATAGTTTTTTTTTTTTTCTTCTTTCCCTTAATATCCCTTTTGCTTCCTAAAATTCTGTTCTTGCCGGTCAGAATGGATGGAAGAAGTTGATTTGACAGCTGTCCAGGTACTTATCCACTAAGTGGCAAGGCCCAACCCGTCTTTTGTGATAATGTGTAGCTCTCTGAATTTATTCCCTCTTGTCAGGCCTGAACTTGGCATTCACTTATTTTATTATGGGCAGTATATGAATATTAGAACCCCTGTGGATTTATTCATCTTCAAGCTCGTATTCACATTTGACTAAATCAAGCTGTAGGTCTCCGCTTCTGGCTTGAGCCCATTCTCAAAAATTATGTGCTTTAAGACACTCTTTGTTTTCTTCAGTGTGAAGTGGACCTTATTTTAACTTTTTTGCTATTAGTAAAAATCAGAGATAAATGAATTCAGCATCAGGGATCCAGTCCCTTATGGCCAGTTTCTATATTGTCTTCCAGAGTTGCTGTGTTCCAAATCAGTTTTAATCAGAATTGGAGGTATGCAAAAAGGTTTGAATGAATAAGTGAGACTTCTTGGGTGATGGTTAAAAAAAAAAATGTTTTCCATGGGTTTTTTAAATTCATGTATAATATCAGATTGCATTTATGGTATTGTATCTATGTGTCGCAGGACTAATTACATCACTGTAATATTCTAGGTGGGCCTCTTGGGAAGAACTGGATCAGGGAAGAGCACTTTGTTACTGGCTTTTTTGAGATTGCTGAATACCAAAGGAGAAATCCAAATAGATGGTGTGTCTTGGGATTCAATTACTTTGCAACAATGGAGGAAGGCCTTTGGAGTCATACCACAGGTAAGCAATACAGAAAGACTTAACTAGTAAAAAAAAGTGATGAAGTATATTTTTCCCATTATTTGACACTTGAACTCAATAAATTCACATTTCCCTGCAAAATATATTCCCTTTGTATTGCTGTCTTTTTTTTTTCTGTTATGCAGTCTTTTTAAAGGGAGTAAAAGTTATTTCTAGAAGTTTGGAATTCTCTGACATACAGTTGTTGAAATATTAATAACTTTGATAGCTTTTTCCAGAAGATATAAGCCACAGCAGGAACATGGGGCTTTTGTACTTAGCAACTTTTTTTATTCCTGCCTCAATGGTCTCCAAGTTAGCAATCACAGCAGATTGAGAAATGTTTTCCAAGACGTAAAATATGCTGCTGAAATAACAAACTCTTGGAAGCATTACATAGTAGAATTGAAAATAGAAAGTGTAATGGTTGTTTTTTGTTCTTTGAATAGAATGAACCATGTCAGATTAATCTGTAGCTTTTTTCAAAAATGTCACTCTTTGATTTGGGTTACAATGGATCTTCAGCCTCACTGGTTTAGTATCATTCTATCTGTGTTATTGTGCAAAAGGGCTTTTTAATTATGTAAGAAATAGCATAAGTTCCATTTTTCAATGACCTTAATGGAAACCAAGAAATGTCTTTACTGGGACCAAGTCTGAAAGGCATGAACTGTATATCTACTAGTATTTGTTCTCATCTCTATGGATGTTGTCTCTGTTTTATGATCTCTTTGTACTAATGGGCACTAAGTCCATTCCACTACCATGGTTCTAACAATTCTCTGCTTTTAACACAAAATTAAAATGCCAGGAGCATCTCTGGGTAGATGGACTACAAATCTAACATGAGAAAATGGCTTGTATTTCCTGATAGATTACCTCTGTGGAACATTTGCCCCTTTCATCTAATGAGGCACTAAATATTATAACTGCTAGACAGATGCTTTTAAATCATTTGTCTAGACTTTGTCATGGTGCCAGAAGCTTCATCCTGGTTGAACTTTTAAAAAACAGTATTGTTTCTTCAGAAAAAAAAGAGGGATTGTTAGTGGGTGTGAAATAAAGAAACACTGGGAATACAAGTATCCCGTGGTGACAGCATTAGGCAAGATAACAATGTTGAAGAGCTGGGGATAGAATCTGGTTGTCTAAGAAGCACTGCCATTCAATTGGCTCTCTGTTTTCTGATCCCGTTTTATTTATTTTTTTTCTGATCCCATTTTAAACTACAATAGTGAAGCTTTTGTTCTTTTTTGTTGTTCTTGTTTATACAGATCTGCTCGTTAGAGTAATCAAAGCTCTGAGAAATAATTTCAGTTTCTTTGGGAATCCTTTTGTTTATCTTACTTGTGATGGAGAGATTTTTGTTTTATTGTGTGTTCTATTTAGGGCTTCCCAGGTGGTGCAGTAGTAAAGAATCTTCGTGCCAATGCAGGGGTCGAAAGTGATGCAAGTTCCATCCCTAGGCTGGGAGGATCCCCTAGAGAAGGAAATAACAACCTACTCCAGTTTTCTTGCCTGGGAAATCCCATGGACAGAGGAGCCTGGCAGGCCCCTGTTCATGGGATTGCAAAGAGTTGGGCATGACTGAGTTACTGAACACATACGTGTTCTATTTAGGAACCCAAATATATAAAGCATGGAGGAAAACCAAGTAGGCTAGAGTTATGAAAATTTTTTATCTTGACTTTCTGTCAACATGAATCTTGCAAACTTCCTTTTTCCCTCTTCCATGGCATCAAGTTTTATTATAAACTAAACAAGAAATACTTTAAGCTATGCCTTTATAAATGTGTGATCATGCTAATAATAAATGTTTCTCATTATACATGTTACAACCCTGGTTTCTGGGACAGTCTTCCAGTATCACAAGGATGTCTGTAAGACAGAAAGTATTATTTCTTCTATAGTGACATCTTGAGAATGATAAATGAATGCCCAAGAGAGAACGAGGGCAAACTCCTCAGACCTTTTTAACATCCAAATCAAGAGATGCTTTGATTTTCCCAACTTTCCTTTAAAAGTTCAAATTAAGTAGTTTTTTTTTTCTTTCCTAGAGTTTGATATTTAAAACGTGGCAAGAAGAAATTAAAAATCCAGGAAGTATTTTTCTTTGCCTTTCCATCTTTTTTTTTTCTGTCTTCCTGACCTTGCAAGACCATAGTTCCCCAAGACCTCTGACACTTGAGATATCAGAGATTTCTAGGCCAGTTAGTCACTTGTTTCCAGGTACATGAAACAGGAAACTTTGAACAGGAAACTTTCCTGTCCCTCAAAGTGATCCTGAGATATCAGCTGTGGAATCACAAGATGTCTTAAGTTTCGGCAAGTTCTTACAGTTTGTGTGTGTGTTCTTTCCTCCTGTAGCTAGAAATCTTAGAAAAGGTACCAGCATGGAAAACAGTACATTGTGTACATTTTGAGGTGGCGCCTTCTTGAATTTGTTCTACTTTACCTCTAAGCCCTGAGAGCATGAAAAGGAGACAATAAGGCCTATTGTCAGAGTCCCATTGACTTAGCCAATTGAACACCAAGACTTAAAATTGTTCATTCCCCTTGAACCTTGTTAATCACTTAATTCAAGAAAAGCAGAAAAATAAGTTTATTCTTAGAGCTTCAAATACAAATTTGAAAGGCTGCAAACTATTATTGGGGGATGACTCGGCCTATTCCTGCAGTGAGACTCTTTGATCTGAAAATAAGCTGTACCAACACAGCGTAGTGTCTTGCTCTGAGGGCTATCAGATAGGGTCAAATCATGTATCCGTAGAGCTGAACAATGATATTGTATGTGCAGCACTTCTCATTCAATTTCACAGTAATTAACAATTTAATACATAGTTATTAAGCTACTTCCACGTGCTTTAAGTGATAATAAGTACCATGGGTTCTGTACTTAAGGTATAAGATGTTGAGGTCTCAGTCCAGCCCATGAGCGTTCAGTGAGAACTCATTGATTTAAGTCAAGCATTAGAGGGAGAAGCCAAAATGATAAATAGAGGTAATTAAGTGTAGTGGTGAACAATGAGAGCGAATCATTCACATGATGAGAGAGAATCCAGCTCCAAGCTCTGTCATGGCTGCTTCCACCACAAGCTGTATCCTTCCATCTTTTGCTCCCACTGCTGTGCTTTTCTCATCTTAAATTCTCTATTGCACACAAAGTAAACTTTCTGCAGCACCGTTCCAGCTCTGTGCTTTGTCATGTCAAAAACCTTCTAGGACACCCCTTTCTTCACAGGTAATGTCCAGATTTTTCCATTTGTGGTTTAGGTCCCTGATAATCTGGTTTCAACAACCTTTTTAGTCAGATCCACCACTCTTCACACCTGGCACTTTTAAGTTTCAGTCAAGCTGGACTTGCTGTGCCATGGGTGATACCTCAGTTTTCTCGCTCATTCCTCTGTCCCTGCATTCCCTCTGTCTGAGATGACCTTTCTTCAGCTGAGTCACTTTGGCATCTCAGAAGTTAACTCTGCCAGGTGGCCTTTTCTGACTCCCTCCCTTCTCCCTTTAAGCCTGACTCTAACCCCAACTCTCCACTCCCACATCCCAGGCCCAAGTGGGATCGAGAACTTTGTTTATAAATCTCTCCTGGCACTTCTCTATGTCTTATATTGGAATTATTTATGTATTTATTTAATTTCCACCCAGTATTGTAAACACTTTGTAGACATGCTAATTAAGGAAGCAGATTTAAACATGAAGTCATCAACAATCAGAAGATTAGCAAGGAGGCTGTAGTAGAAATACAAAATAAAACATAGATTTTTTTTTTTCCCCTCTTAATGTTTTTTTCTATCTCTTATGTAGCACATGCAATAACTTGCATGGTAGGAATTTATTACCCATATTTTTTGGCTAAGTCATGAAATGCTTGCTCTCATTTCCAACAGGTTGTTGTTCTGCCAGTATCTGTATTTTACTAGTATTATAATCTTTGGCAAGTTATTTAATTTCTCTGAGCCTCAGTCTCCTTGTCTGTAAAATGGGTATAATGGGAATAACTACTTTATTGGGGTTTTATGAGGATTAAATGAGTAAAGGAATAAATAAGTTGAAGTACTTAAACTACTTCCTGGTGTGTGTTAAGTGTAATACTCTGTTGTTCTAATTGTTACTTTTATTTATAGTTCCTTGAGAATAGGGATCATGTCTCTTTCATTTCTGTATTGGAAAGGAAATGGGATGAATGAGTATTGACAGTTTCACAGAGAAGATGATGATGAAAGTGGGCCTTAAAGGGTCAGAAAATGTCTTGGTTTTAGAAAGGTTGGGGGCAGGCAGTTGTGGAGAGGATATTCCAGGATCCCAGAGAGGCATATTATAAGCCACTACAGAGATGACAACTAGAATAAGAGTTGAGGGACAATGGGCAGAGAAGACCATCTGTTAGGAAGCATTAGGAAAGAGAGGGAGACTTGATTCATACTAAAGTGGACTAGTGAGGAGTGGGTTGAATCTTCCTGAGTTGGGAGGTAGGTGGTAAAGGGCAGCAGAAGTGGAATTCAGCAGGCAGGACAGGGAGCAGGGAGATGGGCTCAGAAACTCCCTAGCTGTGATGTGTAAGAGCCTGAACTAAAGTGAATAGGACATAGGGCGTTGGGCGTGGAGTGCCGAATTTAATGGAGAAAAGGAAAATGACTGGTGTGGGTATTAGTACAACACAATTGTACTGTTTCTGAGCCTAAAAATTGGAAATTTGTGGTAATTTACTTAGATCTGGAAATCTGTTTTGCTGTTATTTCTAAAAGTATATATTAAAATATTGTAGTGTAAAATGTTGTGGGAAATGACTTTACAGAAACATAGTTTGAACATGTTACAAGTAGTCATTTATATATGAATGATTTGTACATCAAAATTATAGTTATTTTTATCAACCTTAAACACTTTTGAATAATAAAATTCTCCTAGTTTTCATTACTCAATGTTCTTAACAGCAAAGCAACATTTATTTTTAGACATTCTGTAATGCCACCTTAGGATCTCGATTTGTTCATATTGCGTGAATTTTAATTGCACAGATTTAACTTATAATGGAGTTTTGCAGACATTGCCAAAAGGTGAGATCACAGACACTGTGATGCTTATAAGTATTTGGGTCACATTTTAATAAAACTATACATGGTCTTTGTACATATGTATATATATACATATATGTATGAAGGCATATGTATATATATTATATATAACATATTTTATATATTAAATATGTAGGCTTTCCCATTTCGTGCTAGTGGTAAAGAACCTGCTTATCAATTCAGGAGATGTAAGAGTCTCAAATTTGATCCCTAAGTTAGGAAGATTCCCTGAAGGGGGGCATGTCAACCCACTCCGGTATTCTTGCCTGGAGAATCCCTTGGATAGAGAAGTCTGATGGGCTGTGGTCCATAGGGTCACATAGAGTCAGACATGGCTGAAGTGGCTTTGCATGCTATACATATACATATTTCCCTTCTGAGTCAAAACAAAGCAATACTATTCTTAAAGATAAGTCATTTCTCCCACTTATTTAATCTACCCTACATTTAGTAACCGCAGAAGCCAAATGCTTTTTTGTTTTTCATCTGACATCCAAGACTAAAGCAAGATGCCGGTTGCTGTAATGCGTGACCAGCTCCGAGCGTTCCACCCAGGCTTGCCATCTCATCTCCAGCTGAGTGGTTGAGGAGTGAGCTTCAGGGAAGAGATAAGTCAGGTGGTGAATGATGGTGCTCTCTTTGTTCTTCCTTGAGTCCCAAGTATTGCTCTTTGTAGTGTACATACATGACGTTTAATAAACATCAAATATTTGTACATTCTAATTTCCCGACTGGTGAACATTTTCTTGAAAGAGAAGCGGCAGATCATTGTGATTTATAGTTTCAGGGTTTGTTTTTGTTTTTGCTGCACAATCAGACCATGCCACCTTGGTCAAACCATATAACTTCTCAGGACCCTGGCTGTTTCATTCATACACCGGGGAAAGGACATAAGTGACCTCCAAGGACATCTCACCTTTAGAGATGAGTTTGTAGAAACACAAATTTCAGTAGTATAGAAAACAGTAAGACACACACTGGCACCCCTCAGAAAACAAGTGAGTGCCAGACACTATTTATAAGATGAGAAGGGCATGTTTGATTAACTGTATGAAATTGAATTCCGACTGAACCACTTTAATTTTTCTTTAAAGTTAAAATGAAAGTATTGATACTTTTTTTATGCTAGACTATAAACTGTAAACAAAAGACCTATAGAATTGGTCATGTCACATCATGTTTAGTTGCTTTAGTCATGTTCGACTCTTTGCAATCCTATGGACTGTAGCCCATCAGGCTCATCTGTCCATGGGATTCTCCAGGCAAGAATCCTGGAGTGGCTTGCCATGCCCTCCTCCGGGGGTATGCCATGCCCTCCTCCTCCAGGGACTGAGCCCAGGTCTCCCACATTGCATGCAGATTCTTTACCATCTGAATCACTAGGGAAGCATGGTATCAAATCTACTACATCTAAAACTTTTGGATGTCTGAAAGTAAAAAGTGAAAGTGTTAGGCACTCAGTTGTGTCTGACTCTTTGCGACCCCATAGACAGTAGCCCGCCAATCTCTTCTGTCTATGGAATTCTCCAGGCAAGAATACTGGAATGAGTAGCCTTTCCCTTCTCCAAGGGTTCTTCCTGACCCAGGGATCAAACCCAGGTCTCCTGCATTGCAAGCAGATTCTTTACCAATTGAGCCACCAAGGCTTAGTCTAGCTTCAACAAATAACTTTCTTCCTTCGTAATTTTGAATATGTATCTATTTTGCATAAAATTAATTAACATATAATATGTTGCCATATGTTTGATAAATATTGCATGTAAATTATCAGGCTACTGTGAAAAAAGGTGTACCTTTTCTCAAGCTGTTACAAAGAAACATTAAAGCTTTAATGGGCTGTTACTAGTATTCATTTAAAGTCACTGGGTTTTGGTAGCTATTCTTCCATAAGGAAGAAAAATAATATTTGCTGAACTCTATTGATATTTTCATAGTTTTACTTCTTATGTTCCCATCAGCCCATTTATTTATTCAGACAATATTTACTGAGCATACACCATGTGAGGCCTGTGTGCTAATGACAGGTTACAAAGCAGTTATGGTCTAGGAGAAGAGTAAGACATTAAAAACAAAATGATCATAATGCATATTTAATTTTATTAATAATATTCACTGTACACTGTGAAAGTAAAGTATAGGTATTATGATATCCTATATTGAGGCACCTTATTTGGTTTTAAGCATCAGGAGAGATTCTCTGAGGAAGTGACATTGAACTTGAGACCTGAAAAATACAGTTGGCCATAGGAAGAAGACAGGAGATGAGATTTCCATGCAGGAAGCATAGAGCGTGTGAAGTGAACTGAGGAACTGAAGAAAAGCCAGGTGGCTGGAGTGCAAAGGGAGTGGAGTGGACAAGGGCACTGGATGAGCCAGACACAGTGAAGGAGGTTGCACAGTGGTGGGTCTGTAGGTCATCTTAAGGGTGCTACATTTGGCCCTGAATGTAATAGAAAACAGTTGAAGGTTGTTTTTTTTTTAATTAAAAAAAGTTGTTCATTTTTGACCCTGTTGGATCTTCGTTCAAGCTTCGTTCAAGCTTTCTCTAGATGCAGTGAGTGGAGGCTACTCTCCAGCTGCTGTTCATGGGCTCCTCATTGAGGTGGCTTCTCTTGTTGCAGGGCACAGGAGCTAGGGGATGCAGGCTTTAGCAGTTCCAGTATGTGGGCTCAGTAGTTGTAGCACACAGGCTTATTCTCCCTGAGGGATCTTCCTGGACCAGGAATCGAACTCATGTCCCCTGCACTGGCAGACAGATTCTTAACCACTGGACTACCAGGGAAGTCCCCACTGAAGGTTTTTTTTAAAAAGGTTAATGACATGATCCAATTTATATTGATGGTGATTTCTTTGGTTTCTTAAGCAAGGAAATAGGAGATTCTTACACTGTTCAGAGAAAGATGCTGGTGACTTGAACTATGTGGTAGCCGAAGTGATAGAGAAATAAATGGCTTTGAGTTTTATTGGGTAAACAATCCACAGGACTGATGATTAATTCCTTTTGGGATGATCAGGGAGAGAGATAAGTCAGGCATGACTCTGAATTTTGTGGATTGATAAAATGAAGAGCTTCCGTGGTGACTCAAATTGTTAAAACTCCACCTGCAATGTGGGAGACCTGAGTTCTGTCCCTGGGTTGGGAAGATCCCCTAGAGAAGGGACCAGCCACCCACTCCAGTATTCTGGCGTGGAGAATTCCTTGGACAGAGGAGCCTGGAGGGCTACAGTCTGGTTCAGTTCAGTTCAATTACTGAGTTATATCCGACTCTTTGTGACCCCATGTACTGTAGCACGCCAGGCCTCCCTGTCCATCACCAACTCCTGCAGTTTACTCAAACTCATGTCCATTGAGTTGGTGATACCATTCAACCATCTCATCTCATCCTCTGTCATCCTCTTCTCCTCCCGCCTTCAGTCTTTCCCAGCATCAGGGTCTTTTCCAATGAGTCATTTCTTCACATCAGGTGCCCAAACTATTGGAGTTTCAGCTTCAGCATCAGTCCTTCCAATGAATATTCAGGACTGATTTCCTTTAGGATGGACTGGTTGGATCTCCTTGCAGTCCAAGGAACTCTCAAGAGACTTCTCCAACACCACAGTTCAGAAGCATCAATTCTTTGGCACTCAACTTTCTTTATAGTCCAACTCTCACATCCATACATGACTACTGGAAAACCCATAGCTTTGACCAGATGGACCTTTGTTGGCAAAGTAATGTCTTTGCTTTTTAATATGCTATCTAGGTTGGTCATATTTTTCCCCAAGGAGCAAGGCCTTTTAATTTCTTGGCTGCAGTCACCATCTGCAGTGATTTTGGAGCTCAAAAAAAGTCTCTCATTGTTTCCCCATCTATTTGCCATGAAGTGAAATGATCTTCATTTTCTGAATGTTGAATTTTAAGCCAACTTTTTTACTCTCCTCCTTCACTTTCATCAAGAGACTCTTTCATTCTTCTTTGCTTTCTGCCATAAGGGTGGTGTCAATTGCATATCTGAGGTTATTGATATTTCTCCCAGCAATCTTGATTCCAGCTTGTGCTTCATCCAGTCCAGCGTTTCTCATGATGTACTCTGCATATAAGTTAAATAAGCAGGATGACAGTATACATCTTGATGGATACACCTTGATGTACTCCTTTCCTGACTTGGTACCAGTCTGTTGTTCCATGTCCAGTTCTAACTGTTGGTTCCTGACCTGCATACAGATTTCTCAAGAGGCAGGTCAGGTGGTCTGGTATTCCCATCTCTTGAAGAATTTTCCAGTTTTTGTGATCCAGACAATCAAAGGCTTTGGCATAGTCAGTAAAGTAGATGTTTTTCTGGAACTCTCTTGCTTTTTTGATGATCCAACAGATGTTGGCAATTTGATATCTGGTTCCTCTGCCTTTTCTAGATCCAGCTTGATCATCTGGAAGTTCATGGTTCATGTATTGTTGAGAATTTTGAGCATTACTTTGCTAGTGTGTGAGATAACTGCAATTGTGTGCTAGTTTGAACATTTTTTGGCATTGCCTTTCTTTGGGATTGGAATGAAAACTGACATTTTCTCATCCTGTGGTCATTGCTGAGTTCTCCAAATTTGCTGGCATATTGAGTGTAGCACTTTCACAGCATCATCTTTTAGTATTTGAAATAGCTCAACTGGAATTCCATCACCTCCAGTAGCTTTGTTCATAGTGGTGCTTCCTAAGGCCCACTTGACTTCACATTTGAGGATGTCTGACTCTAGTTGAGTGATCACAACATCATGATTATCTGGGTCTTGAAGGTCTTTTTTGTATAGTTCTGTGTATTCTTGCCACCTCTTCTTACTATCTTCTGCTTCTGTTAGGTCCATACCATTTCTGTCCTTTATTGTGCCCATCTTTGCATGATATGTTCCCTTGGTACTGCTAATTTTCTTCAAGAGATCTCTAGTCTTTCCTATTCTGTTGTTTTCCTCCATTTCTTTGCATTGATCACTGTTCTACAGTCCATGGGTTTGCAAAGAGTTGTACATGACTGAGTGACTTTCATTTTCAAAATAAAAGCACTATCTGTCAAAATGGAAAAGCCCAGAGGTAGAGTAGATTTTAGAAAATCAAAAAATGTGACATCTCCCCCATTTTATAGTGACAGTGAAACTTAAAAAGATTGGGTTCTTGTTCGTAGGTACACTTGCCGGGAAAGAGCTGCATTGTCACAGCATCTGCACAAGGCACTCTGCCCTTAGCAAACTTCTGTATTTGCTTTGATGTTTTAATACTCAGCCTCTACCTGTGGTCCTCCAGAATGCTGGAATTTTTCCATTTGGGCAAAGTAAAATTTCATATTGTGCTGTTCATTGGCTACGTTTAAGTCCCCGTAAAAGTTACAAGGACACTGTAGCCCAAATAAAAACCCTTGAATCAGGTCCTGCATAGAAAGAGAAAGCTAAACTCTCAATTCACAGTGTAGGTACTGAGCCTGTGGCTTGAGGGATGGATAGCAGTGCTTGAGCTGACAGCTGTGCTGCTGACTGTGAATGGGCTCTTTATGGACCCACTGGGCTGCTTCTGCCCAACTTTAATCTTTCCTAAGCTCCAGACCAGGAATCAAAACTGGTCTGCCCAGGACTTGAGGCATTTTGCCATGAATTTGAAGAGCACTCTAAAGGTTTGAATTCCAACTCTACAACTACTAGCTCAGTAACCTTGGGCAAGTCACTTAACTTCTCCCGACTGTGATTTCTTCGTGAACAGCAGTAAGATCTGTCTCATTAAATTTATATGAAGATAAAAAGAGACAACACATGTAAAGAGTCTTATCTGGTCCATGGTAAGCCGGCCATAGACTCTGTTGTAGCCTCTGAGTTCCTGGTAGAGATAACTTTAGTGAAGTGATGCACTGTCTGATACTTTGTAAACTCTTAACAGTTGTTATTTCACATCTTTATCAATAATGCTAGAAACTTTTATATAAAGAAAATATTAAAAGAAGATATGTGAAAGACAGTAAATGGCAAGATTCCATTGGCAAGCCCTTGAACTTTAGATACTAGATAAACCTGATTACTTCAGTAATAAATTGACTGGCATTGTCAGAGCCACTTCTCTTTATTTTATCAGAATCTCTCAATAGCATACATTGTCTGTTCTCTTTAGCTTATTTGGGCATTACTTTCTTTTACTTGGGAGCTTGGAGGAGGATGTACAAAAAATATACCCATCACCTCCTATGAGCTTATGAGTCATATATTGTCTCTTATGTTCACTTCTGTAAAGCAGTGGAAGTGTCCCTTAGGAACTGACTTGATGCAAATTAAGAAATACCAGCATAATCTTGTTGCTTCTGCAGAGGGTTCCTGAGATATTTGGCAACAACCTTGTTCCTTAAGCCATAAATTATGCCCCAGGGAATGAGGTCTCTAATAGGACTATCCTGGAACTTGACTGCCATGGCAAGGCACAGACACCATTCATCTGGGGCCAACTTACCTTCTGTAGTTCCTCACAGATCAGATGGGTGCTGAGCATTCTCTCTCAGTCTAAGGCAGCTAGTGAAAATTCAAAAAATTTAGTTAGCAGTTCTCCTGATTGTGTTATTAACCAAAGGCAAAAGAAAAAAGGTAAAGAAAAAAAAAATTTCTGAACATTAACATCAAAAGTATTTTTCAGTTCACCCATATATACAGAGACCTAAATATTATTATTGTTGTTGCATTTCCCAATGAGACAGTGATTTTCTTAAATTTTTTTTTATTCACATAGGCACTTAAGTAGACAGTGATGTAGCAAGCAAGGGTGAGAGCTGTGCAGTGTTCCTTAACAGGAAATTAGATTGTCAATTTGCCACCTCAGCATGATCCATCTCATCTGCCCCCCTTCCCTCTGTGACATGCAGTCAGTTACACAAATATTTGATTTTCATTCTTTCATTGATTTCTAAGTTGTAACCCTTTCCTGTGCCTGTCTAGGTACACGTTTGCCTTGGTTTATAGACCATATGAACATATGTGTTTGAGTGTCTGTAAATCCGGACAGTTTCAAAA
This sequence comes from Muntiacus reevesi, assembly GCF_963930625.1. Taxonomy (NCBI): domain Eukaryota; kingdom Metazoa; phylum Chordata; class Mammalia; order Artiodactyla; family Cervidae; genus Muntiacus; species Muntiacus reevesi. Next base: position 48,181,590 of record NC_089254.1, on the reverse strand, counting down.
TCCCTTAGGAAGCTAGGATTATAAAAGAAATCCAAGGAAAATACCGGAGCAAAATAAGAATTTTGTTCTAACAAGTTCATTATAACTCATAAACATAATTTTTTTTTTTGACTGCTCTGCACGGTATGTGGAATGTCCCTGACCAGGAATGAGACTCATGTCCCCTGCTGTGAAAATACAGAGTCTTAACCACTGAACCACCAAGGAAATCCTCATAAGCATAATCTTTAGCTGTTTAATTTTATATTATATTTGCTTATAATAATATTGCTCTGAATAAAAAATTTTAATTTCCCACAACTTAAAGTGATCTCAGTTTCTTTATCCTAAGGACATGGAAGTTAGATAAGTATTCACAAGGGGTTTCAGATGTAGCTGTAATATTTTGTTTTTTTAAAAAAGATACCAAACAAATATAAAAATTTTTTAAATTAAAACTGAGTGGTAAGTACATGGAAAATTCATTATTTTATTTTAAAATATTTTTTCTGTTTGGAATATTTCACAATAAAATAAGGGAAATATACAAAGATGTTTAGGTTATTCATGCTTTCCTCTTTTTTTGTTACTATAGAAAGTATTCATCTTTTCTGGAACATTTAGAAAAAACTTGGATCCCTATGGACAGTGGAGTGATCAAGAAATATGGAAAGTTGCAGATGAGGTAAGGATGTTAACTGAAGTAATTTTGGAAAGGGTTGCTCATATGCACACAAGATTGGTTATCATAGCTGAGATCATTTTGCATACTCACCTTTGTGCATATTGGTACATGTATGTGTATAAATTTAAAATGGAAAACTCTCATACTCCTGGATCACCCAACTCTTTGGATTAGACTTTTCCTCAGTGGTCAGTCAGGCTCCAGTGCCAGCATTATGTTAGCCTTCCTCCAGAATGTGCATCACTGAGACATGAACTAGGAGAGACCTAGACACCTACAGCACACCAGGATTATTCACCATCCAGAGAAGCTTCTGTCTGGTCCTTCTCATCTATTCCCCATCTGGGTTCTGAAGGTTTCCCAGCACAAGAACAAAGCTTTGGTTTAATATGATAGACTTCTCTGGAAAGCACAGATTTAGCAAAAGGGTGGTGATCGTTTGTGCTACAGTCTTCTCTGGAAGTCACCAGGAGTCAACTGCCTTCGGGATCGTTGGTCATGAGCATCTCTATGCAAAATGTGATACTAAATGACCTAGATGTGGCATGCTGTGTTCTTTGAGGTCATTAGTACACCATAAGAAATACATGGTTTGAAATAGATTCCATAATTCATGAATAGCAACCTGTATCATAATGAAATAACAGCCTGTTTATAAGGAACAAGTGGTTCATTATAATTGAAGGTATATGAGGAATTAGAGTTGGTGAAGAGCTTAAGTGGAAATCTTGGCTTGCTTGATAGACACTCTAGCTGTTAACTAATAATTCTTGAAATACAGGCATCGTATTTAAGAAAGGAGAACATAAGTTGTTCTAGTTTATTAAACTTGAGGTTTATGTCCAAAGATCTGAATTGTGCCCGACTACAGTTATGGGACTTAAGAACACTAGATGCAAAGGCCTTCTTAGAGAACAACTTTATTCCACTGTTTCCAACATATTTGGAGATCTTTTTATTCCAAATTTTCTTTCCTTGTCTGCCTCCCTTTGGAGTGGATCTTGCCAGGAGCTTTGAAATGCCCATGAGTTTAAACACTTACCCATTGAATGTCTAACCTTAACATGCCCCTAATAAAATGCACTTAGATTAACCGTCTTCATTATCAAAGTTTCCTTATTACTGAACAAACAGGGGTTTTAAAGAAAACATTAACTAAACTGCAAGTGACACATTTTAAGGTCTTTGATGTGACTTCAGAGAATGAACTATAGGAACACAATGTGGTGGGAGAGAAACTTTGAAAGGAAGACAGAAGACTTTATAAAATATGGAAGTATTGCCAAGTCACAATAAAATTTACAGGAAATCAGGGTCATAAAAATAATCTAAAGTTTTAGAAGACATGGTTAAGATTTTTTTTAATCATTACAATTCTTTTAATGATATATATTTCAGACATTCTAATTATGTTACAATCACTAACATATTTTCTTTTTTATGAATTTGAGAACAGTAATAGGTAAAATTCCATCAACAAGTTTTATCATTTTGAAAGTTTTACATATTCAAATTTTGATTGTCATTGCCAAACTGCTACACAAAAAAAGATATACTAATGATACTTCTAACAAATTTTCATTATTTACATGATAGGCAACTGAGAATACTCCTGACATTGGTTACTGATTATAATACACAAATTTAACTACCCACCAGAAAATGTTCAAAAGCTCTCAGAAAAAAAAAGTACTCAAAATCACAGAAATTCTGTTCTCACAGAAGTGTATATGGAAACATTAAAAAATACATAGCCACTTAAACATTTTATATAAAAATTAACATTCTTTTAGATATAAATGAAGCAGGTTTCTACACATTTAAGCTTATAACTGAAATTCCATTTCCATTTTTTGTTCAAAAAGAAAAAAAGTAAAGCAATGAATAGATATTTAAATAGAAAGTATCCTATCTATATCCCTCAAACTAATTTTACATATGTATGTGTATATACATTTACAATATGTTTATATATGCATATAAATTTTCAACCAGTATGTTTATATGGTATAGCAAAATAACCATTACTTTATGTTAGCTATGAAAATAACTATGACTTAAATGACAATTCCCTTTTAATGTCTTCCTTTCTTCCTAAAGATAAAAATAAAATCCTTTGGGCATTTTTCTTTGTTAAAAGTATACAACCTAATCTTCTCCTATGAGAATCTAACAATCTGAAGACATGAAGACAATCTATGTATCCCCATGTCCGAAAACTCACTGCATACACACCAACTGTGATGATAGACCCAAGATGGCAGAGTAGAAGGTCAGGGGCTCATCGTCTCCTGTGAACTCCAAAATCACAACTCGCTGCTGAGCAACCGTTGACAGGAGAATGAAGGATCCCGCCAAAAAAGGATACCCCACATCCAGCAAGATGGCTGGAGGGGCAAAATTACGTTTCGAATCGAACCCCATACCCACCAAAGATGCTTGGAGGGCTCAAACAAAACCTTGGGCTCACCAGGGGATGCCACAGAGTCTGAGCCAGACCTGTCTTTGAGTCTGAGTGTCTCCTGTGGAAGTATGGCCTGCCGCTGGGGCAGGGGCTCTGGGTGCAGCAGACCTGGGTATAGCATAAGCACTTTAAATGCTAGTATAATGCAAAAATTTTACCTGTTTAGATTTTTATTTGATCAGCTCATATTTAGGTATATCTTTTTACTGGTCTTTTTAAAATAATTTGCTGTTCGTAAAGTTGCTACTGCTGTCTTTGTATTAATGTCATGTATTTGAGGAGTATTGGTAAGTTTTTGTCGAAGTAGCATTAGAATAGAGCACAGACAAAGCAGCAAAAGCCCAGAGAAGCAGAAACTACATTGGCTTACAAGTTATGGGGTCTGGGTTTAATCCTATATGGTTGATCATACGCTTTGCCCAAATAGGACCATTCAGGGATGTGTCCATTACTCACCTGGACAGGAGACTGGGATGAAAGATGTCAACCAGGACTGGCCAGGGAAAACTGGGATTGAATATCATCTCATTTGGGCTTGTCTCTGACCTTAGTGTGACTCGTTTCTCTAGAGGGAAATGAACTGAGTTATAGCAGAGAGTTAACACTTTAATCTTATCCCAAGAGCACCTTCTTTGTAATTCCCCTTTCCCTGAAAGGGAAATCAAAAGAGCTCATGAAGACAATGTCAGGCCAAGAAATACTCTATTCCTACCTTGGATTTGGCCCTACACTCCAGGTGGGACCTTTGCACACCTGGACTGGATCATGTGAAGCCATGAGGAACATGCCTAGTTGCAAACTCTAAGACTTGGGAGCAAAACTGGTGGTCAAAGCAGCTCTTTTACCCTTTGTGCCCTAGGTCCAGGCCTTCATCCTGGCATTATATGCCTTATCATTCAATGGATGAATTTAAAGCAAGTCCAAGGGAGAGAAAGAGTTTTTGTTTATGACCTGGAACTATGAAAGAAGACTCTTGAGAGTCCCTTGGACTGTAAGGAGATCCAACCAGTTCATCCTAAAGGAAATCAGTCCTGGGTGTTCATTGGAAGGACTGATGCTGAAGTTGAAACTCCAACTTTGGCCACCTGATGCGAGAGTTGACTCATTGGAAAAGACCCTGATGCTGGGAGGGATTGGGGGCAGGAGGAGAAGGGGACGACAGAGGATGAGATGGCAGGAAGGCATCACCGAATCAATGGACATGAGTTTGAGTAAACTCCGGGAGTTGGTGATGGACAGGGAGACCTGGCATGCTGCGATTCATGGGGTCGCAAAGAGTCGGACACGACTGAGCGACTGAACTGAACTGAACTGAAACCACTGAGGACCAGATAGTTCTCCCTAGGAGCCCTGACTACCAGCTGTGTAGACCAGGAGAATTTCAAAGGAGGCTGAATCTTGAGGGGGAAAAAAAAAAAATTAGACCCCTAACATTGTGGTCTAATAAATTGGTAGGGTTGCTATAAATTTTCAGGCTAGCATGTATAAGAAGCCCAGCCTGGGGCCTGGCAAGTAACAGTCAGTGAACATTAGCTATTATAGTCATGTTTTCATGTGGTCTTTACCTGGTCATCTTTTATATGTTGCTGTTTGACAGACTCCTATTTGTTGTCTTACTTTACTTACTCTTCCTGGAAAATATCATGCATCTTCATAGCTCTAACTAATTCTTCTGTGCTAATGACTCCCAAATCTGCCTGTTCCCAGAGCTTCCTCACTGACCTTTCAGCATGGACAGGCATCTTATGTCCATAAGTGAGTTTCATAGCTGCACCACCCGCAGTTGTCTTGCATTTCCAGTCTCGGTGAATGGCATCACCAGCTGCTTGTTGCCCAAAGCCAAGATCTGGTGCTCATCCTTGACTCCCAATTTCTCTACCTGTCTCCACCTGTCAAAGATGCTGCCTGCAAATATCTAGAATATATTCTCTTTTCTTTGTCCCCATCTCACAACACCCCTCATTTCTTGTGTGGATTTTTGAAATAGACCCCTTTCCAGTTTCTCTCTTACTGGCTGCTTACAGTTCATTCTGCCCTTTGCAGCCTTGCATCTGATTGCTTGTTTCTCCCCTTCTTATGACTCCTTATTGCCTTTTAGACAAAGTCCACACTGCTCATAGTTGATGTGATTTTGTCTGCCTGTCTCTAAACTCCCTCCACAACTGCCCCTGCTTACCAGGATCCAGCTACACTGAATTTATTTGGTTCCTCTAAGGCACCTTGTGCTGTTTTGCAGAGGCTTTTTCACATGCTCTGTGGCTGGGACACCCTGCTAGCCCTTCACTACTTGCCCCTCTTCATCATTCAGGCCTCCACTTACACCTCACTTCTTCCCAGAAACCTGCCCCGATGCTCCGGTTATGAGGAGCCCTCCTAGGTGTCTCCTGTACCTCCATGCCTGTCACAGCTTTGTCCACACGAGAGAGAGATTCACCTCTTAACTTGTCCACTTCCCCCACGGGCTTGTAAGCTCCTTGAGGGCAGGGATGAGTCTCTGTGGTGTTTCTAGAGCCTAGAGCAGTGTGGGGCATGTGGGTGGTGTTCAGTAAATATGGACTGAATGAATGAATGAATGAATTGATTAGTTTATTTAAATGAAAAAAATAAATTGTTCATGTGTAATGTGTCGTGAAGGCAGCCTTGTGATCCACACGGGTTTCACCGTTTGTCATGAGCACGCTGAGCGTTGAGACGCCTGAGGAGCTTGGCTGGGATGGGTGAGGGGTGCAGCTCCCTCCCTTGGTTTCTGGATCACAGACCCTTTCCCCACAGTGAGGTGCCCTGACTTAGTCTATCATCTCAAGCTCCTTCACTGCAGTCTCACTGTTACTCAGTGTTATCCAAACTGATAGAATGCTTTTGGAATGGAGACGTATTGGGAATTGTTTGCTCCTTAGATTGCTTATAAAATAGTTTCCTTCTTTACACATCAGTAGTCAGGTAAGCTATTTTAGAGAGCAAGCTAAATAGCAGAAATAGTGGCCTTTTAAGTTGAAAATTTGTCCTGAAAAACCTGTAGAGTAGCAAAACAAAGGTCTAAAGGAGTTGACAGAGTCTTATCTTTGTAACTACCTATCAATGGACTTCCCAGTCCAACTACACTTCACTTTCCTTTTTTTTTTTTCCCCATGTTTCCTTGTCACAAGAACAAACTCTTGCTCTATAATAACATTTCAGAGTGCAACAATTGCAAAAGTCGATACTTTGAAGAAAATGCCTGGTCCTTTTCAGACTGTAACACATTTTTTAGTTTGATGTGTCGCAAAATAAAATTTATTCTTTGTAAATAGAAGTTTGGAAGTATGTATGATTTATCAGTTCAATCACAGAAAGCTGGCAAATGCTTTTTTCCTAAAGTTCTTTATATCCACAAACTGTGGATGCTTTAAGTTATTTGCAATGCTAAGTTGGAATGAAAATAATTAGAAATGTTGAGATTCCATATATTTAAAATTCACTTTAGTTTGAACAGACTAAGCTAAAGTTTATATTTGTTTTTAATCTATTGAAAAATGGTTTGTGGCAATAGTGCAAATAACATAGTATACACACACACACACACACACACACACATATATATGTGCATATGCATGTATGTAACTATAGGTATTTACTTTTAAAGGATTCTGCTGTTAAAGCTCACTAAAATTATATGATTTCTGTACCAAGTTCCCTTTCAGTCTTTTTTTTTTTTCCAATAGCACTTTTCTCTTTGAGCAATTATTTCCCACTTGTTAGTTTTCTCCACATTTGAACCATGATTTCCTTCAAGACAGGGCCTGGTGTTATTCATCTTTGAATTCCCAGGTCTGACATAGGACCTAGAATTTAATAAACTCCCATTAAGAGTATATTAAGGAATCTATTACTAAGCACCAAAAAAAATCACGAGGTTAATTTAAGCCATTCTTATCAGCATGTGGAGTTGGTAATAAGAGCTTTGTATCTTTTCAAAACTAATTACTAGTCTGTCTTGCTTCCTATTTTCTCTCTAAAGCCTATCACCATATCAGGCAGGAAATAGGTAATTAGTACATTAAATATTCACTGACTTCAAATTTAAAGATTTACTAACTTAGGTTCACCTTTCTCTAGTGAATATGGTTTTAAAAGATTTTTTACTATACTTGGTAGGGAGTTAAACAGTGAGAAAGAAATGTGGCAAAATGCACCCTGGATTAGTCTGCCTCTCCGTCACTCATTGCATAGTTTTATTCGCTATAACAGTGCTATATATTTAGGTACTTGTTTACTGTGTTAAGAAGTTCCATTTGGGTAAAAACTACAGACTTTGTTCAGCTCTTTGTCACAGGAAAATACAAAGTATAACTCACTAAAGTAGCTTTCCCAGTGTGGCCTTAATAGATGAGGGTATGAGTGGTGTAAATCTACAAAGGGAGAATACATACTGTGAAACATTCTTAGCAAAGTCCTAACCCTGTTACTAGGGGCATGGTGTAAATCATTAGTATTGTAATACTTCCTGCTAACTTGCCTTCTGCGGTAACTTACAAGGGGGAAATCTTACAAATCATGCTGTCATATCTGTGAAGTGTTTCAGTGACCAGGCCCATGACTCGGAATTCCCCAGGTTCTAACAATACTAATACTTAGGGTGGATTAGGTGCTTACCCTGTGCTACACTCTGTGGCAAAATCTTTCCACAAATTATCTCATTTAATCCCCATTATAATCCCCATTACAGTCTATCCTATTATTTTCCCCATATTTCCCCAGTGAGTTAGGTGAGACTTCCAGTAACACAGTTGACATCGTCAGCAAGGGAGTGGTGGAGTGCATACTGAAAGCTACTCGTGTGTGACTTCCAAGTTCTAGTATTTTATCAGTAGTTTTCTTGATGCTTAATTTGACTTTTAAAAAATTCCCCAATATTTCTGATTCATCTGAAGAAAATACTGACAGTGTTAAAAAAAAAAACTTCTTATTTTATACTTTTTAAAAAGAGGTTTTATAGAATCTTAAAAATGAGAAAACAGAGGTATGCAGATGAAGTGACTGGTATTAGATCATGGTCTATATTGGCAGAGCTAAACCTAGCACCATTTACCATTTGTCATTCTTCTTTAAATTTGGATGTTTTAAAATCATTCATCAAAGCCATGTTTGTCTTGTTGGGTCAGCATTCTAGGGGCTCAGTACACATTTGTTGAACAAATGGATGGATGTTTTGAGGCTGGCAGTGAGTCCAGCAAGGACACTGAGCTTGTGTCTTTATGCTCAGGAAGCTGACGGTCTAACGAGGGAACTTGCACCCATGCTTCTGGGACTGTGTGCCTGACTGGCCTAGCAGCTGACCAGGAGTATTTGGGAGGGTACTCCATGCTAAGCTGTGGCACAGACTGAGAAGGTCAAGGTGGAGAGGGAGCTATAAGCTGTGCGTTTAGTGCTACTGGAAGTAAAGGTAGAGAGGCTGGGTTCTGAGTGCCTGGTCTGCCATGTGAGAGAGTTCAGTTATTCTGTCAGAACAGCCCCTGTAGGTTTTAAAACAGAGAAACCATAGGGTCAAACCTCTATTTTAGAAGGGTTCCTGTGGGGTTTTGGGATGACAAATCAACTTGAATTCTATAGCATGAAGCTTAAGAGATAATAATGGCCTGGATTCAGTTGTTATTCAGTTTAGGGTTAGTGAGAATGAGTAAGATTAAGAAGTATTTGAAAGAGGCCTGGGGCTGGAGATAAAGGTGAAAAACCATTCGCTTATCAGTGGTAGTCGAGACCCTAAGAATGAATGAGATATCGGAAGAAGTGTTTGGAGAGCTGGCAGTGAGGAAAACTAATATTCAAGAGACAGGAAGAGGGAGAGTTACCTACACATGATAATAGGTAGAAATGGTTGGAGAGGGTATGGTTTCTCATAAGCCAAGAGATGTTTGAAGAAGGGGAAAAATGTTCTGTGGTCTCAGGCAGTAGAGGCAATAGATACGCACTCATTGTTTAAGATTTTTAGATGACAAAAGGGTAAATATTAAATAATAGCTAAAGAAAAAGCTGGAGGCAAGTGAGGGGTTTGTTTTTGTTTTAAGAAGGGAGAGATGTAGCAGGTTCACAGGCTGAAGCCAATGAAAAGCGCAAGCTGAAGAGAGAAAAAACCCAAGTCCTCCAGCTCCTCACTTGAGAGAGCCCTCATTCACATTCTCAGCTATTCAGAGCCCAAATTAGCTTTATGTTTAAAGCTACTTTAAGAATACCTCAAAGTAGTCCCCTTTGTCTAATTAATGTGTTTACATTCCCTGCCTTCTCAGAAACTTTTCAAACATTGATGAATTCTCACAGAGTGAGGCTGCTTTAAAGAGAAATCCAGTCAAGGAGTATTGTCTACAATACATATCATGGGCACATAGTTAATATTTACTGAACAAACACAGTGATGTGGGCCATCTCTGACTTCATCACTGAACTCATGAGAGTCTGTCTTAGGCCATTATCTCTTTCTGCCTATATTACAGGTAGGTGGGAACATATCTCACCTCCCAGTACTAAATCTCAAACTTCCCAAGGGCAGGATATAGTAGTTTATGTATCTCTTTAGCTCTCAAGTACTCAGCAACACTTGGCAAAAATATGTATGTCAATTCACATTTATTTGAATAAGTGATATGATGAGGCAAGATTTCATTTTTGTTTTATTTTGAAAGAATGGGTTTCTGTATTTCATTTGCACTTTCAACCTATTTTTTTTTTTCTATCTAGCTTAAAAAAAAAAAAGCCATTGACCCCAACAGAATTATCATATTCTACCCTGATATCTAGGTACTTTTAAATCTCCAGTTATACACCGCTAGTTTTTTTGGGGGGGGCGGGGGTTGCCTGTACTGTGCAGCCTGTGGGATCTTAGTTCCCCAACCAGGGATTGAACTCATGCCCTCTGCAATAGAAGGTTGGCTTCCTAACTACTGGACACCAGTGAATTCCCAATATATCACTATTTTACATTCAGTTACTTTTACCTCATAGTTTGATCACTTTCTTAAAGTGAGTTTTTTGTTTTTTTAAAAAATTAATTAATTTATTTTAATTGGAGGCTAATTACTTTACACTATTGTAGTGGTTTTTGCCATACATTGACATGAATCAGCCATGGGTGTACGTGTGTCCCCCATCCTGAGCCTCCCTTCCACCTCCCTCCCCATCCCATCCCTCATTGGCTTGCCAGTTGATTTTTTTAGTGCTACATTTCATTTTCTATTATTGCAGAGCAGAGAATGGAAGGTGGCATAAAAGACTGTTAGGATAGAGTAACTGCATTCTATATATATGATCTTTTCTTTATCTATTATTATATGATCATATCTTCAGCTGTGTTTACTTATCTGTGTATGTCTTTATAAACCCTACACTTTGCCAGTCATCATCTCTTTAAACCCTATTACATGACCTGGCACAGAATAGGAACTCATTGAAAATCTCATGAAAGACAAAGTACAGAACTGAAATATTCTGTAGACCAGGGATTTAGAACTGCCAAGATCATACAGTCTTTTGTTCAATTAAAGCCAAGCAGCAAGAATGATGGTGGTAGAGGGGAGTTGGTATGAAATTTAAACTTTTAGAACTCCTGTGTGTCTTTTCAGATTGTCAGCCTCTTAAATGTTTTTAACCCTGTAGTACGTGAACTATCCCTCCTAAGCATAGCATTTTTCCTCTTTTCTGCAGGTCGGACTCAGATCTGTGATAGAGCAGTTTCCTGGGAAGCTTGATTTTGTCCTTGTGGATGGGGGTTGTGTTCTAAGCCATGGCCACAAGCAGTTGATGTGCTTGGCTAGATCTGTTCTCAGTAAAGCAAAGATCTTGCTGCTTGATGAACCCAGTGCTCATTTGGATCCAATGTGAGTTTCAGAATTCCTGTCATTTACTAATACAGGGAGGAGAATGAATCATTGAGACCTATTTCATATTGACACAAATTTCCATCAGGCTGTCATGTCTGCAAGCAGACCACCCTCTAGATACAAAGTAATTGCCCAATAGAAAAATTACCACTTGACATGAGTACAGGTACTTATTTCCCAGTGTAAGAGCTGTGTTTTCTAAGTATAATTTTAGAATTTCATACAAACTCTTCCCTCTTATCACATGGTGAAATATTTAGTTACACAGGTGTAATTGAATCCTTATGGTTTTCCTTACTATCCCATTTATACCATAGGAAATATTTATAGCACAAAACAAAGAACTACTAGTGATTATACATAATTAAAAACATATTTATTTGGGAAATTTTTTTCAAGTTTTTTGAAATTTTTCCCCAAATATTTGTCCTATTTATTTATGAAAACTTAGAATCTATGCTATGGTTGGAAATGTGATTGTAGCTGACTCTGTCTCTCAACATTATGTTAAAAGGATTCAAGAAAAGAGAAGTAATTTAAAGAATTAAATTGATAGAACAATAGGTCTGTTATCAAGGATAGAGACAGATTATTAATGTTCTGTGGTATTATATATATATTTTTCCCTAGAACATACCAGATCATTCGAAGAACCCTAAAACAAGCATTTGCTGATTGCACAGTAATCCTCTCTGAACACAGGATAGAAGCAATGTTGGAATGTCAACGATTTTTGGTGAGTGTTTATAATTTACCTTAGATTTTATCTCTCCTTTGATTCTTGATAGCAATCTTCTATGTGATCATTCCTGTAAGTCACAGCAATGTACAAGCTCTTCCTTATAACTCGTGTCACACAACCATCCAGCTTTACTCCAAATACCTACCTGCCCAAGTTTCACACTTTGATCTGAGCAACAAGGTGAGGTTGGAATTCAGCAAATCTAAAATAGCAGCTTATCACTAAGTTACATTGATAAATTAGAATATCTATACTTATTGAGTCTTTTATTTGGGGATTAAATAATAAAAAAGACTAAGTCCCAATGCTTTCAGAAACTAAATCTCCCTTGGATGTGGTCCAGGCCGGGCCTGAGTTGTCTTGCAATCTGATGTATGATTTCAATGCAGTTGGCAAAAGGTTTATTTCATTTTTAGCCATTATGTGGAGCTCATCTTTGTGCCTCTCCCAACTACCTTCTTTCTGTGCTTTCAAAACTGCCACAGATTCTTTCAAGTGATGTGTACAAATTCCTTTGAGTTTAGTCAGAAGGAAACTCTGGGGATGATATACTGCATCATTTCTATTAAGAATTTTGAGGCTCCTCGAGGTAAATGTTTTTCTTAATGAAGGATAGTTATTACCGTTATTATTACTAAGCTTCAAGTGATAAATTAGGGGGCTGACTCGCAACCTCTTGCCCAACCGTGATCAGGTTCAGCTTGAACATGTGAAGGAGGCGCAGTAAGCTCATGCATGTGGTGGTTTAGTCCCTAAGTCATGTCTGATTTTTTGCGACCCTATGGGCTGTAGCCCACCAGGCTCCTCTGTCTGTGGAATTTCTCAGGCAAGCATACTAGAGTGGGTTGCCATTTGCTTCTCCAGGTTATCTTCCTGACCCAGGGATCAAACCTGGCTCTCCTGTATAGGAGGCGGTCTCCTGAATTGCAGGTGAATTCTTTACTGACTGAGCCACCAGGGAAACCCAAACTCAGGCATACCCTGACCAATTCCAAATTATTAAGCTTTAAATCCACTGTTGAAGACATCCAACTCTTTATGGTGCTGTGGACTTACGCTTATTTTTAAGGTTAATACATCAGGGATCTAACATAAATAATTCTTGTTTTCAAAGCCCACTTAGTTCCTCTAAAGTTCTCTGAAGAAGCACATTGTTTAGTACTGTACCAATTAAAAAAAAAATCTTTCAGCTTCTAAGTAGAAAATTACAGCTAATATCACAAGTGGTAGAAGCTCTCTAAGGCAAAAGGACTCAGCAGTGAGATGAACAGCCCCTGACTGTTCAAACCATGAGCCTCTGGATGCTGTGTTCTTTCTGGCTTTCCTCCTCCTCTGAGCTGCTGCCGCTCTTGTCTTGCTGTGGCCCGCCCTGCCTCCTTGTCCAAGGTCTCACTAACGGCCACTTCCCTAGGTCATAGAGGAGAACAAGGTGCGGCAGTATGACTCCATCCAGAGGATGCTGAGCGAGAAGAGCCTCTTCCGGCAGGCCATCAGCCCCGCAGACCGCTTGAAGCTCTTGCCCCAGCGGAACTCGAGCAGGCAGAAGTCTCGGTCTAATATCGCTGCTCTGAAGGAGGAGACCGAAGAAGAGGTGCAAGAGACGAAGCTCTAGAGAGCAGAGCGAATGTTCGCCTGGGACGGCCACACAAGGGAGTTGAAGGGGAAAAGTTTCTGCCTCAGAAAACAAGGAGGAATGATTTTTTTTTTTTTGGAAAAAAGAAGAAGAAATGTGGGTAAGAGGAATTAAGGACACTCCCCTGGGCCTGGATCCATGGCTTCCTGGCAGTGGCCAAATTATGTGACAGGGACTTCAAATCCTTGAAGATTTACCACTTGTGTTCACCAGTCAGCCTTCCCTGAAAACTTTTCCCTTTGGTGGTCACTGAAAAAGTGGCTGTGAACGTCAGCCAGATTAATTCTTCAGCTTACTGTTTAGTCAGACTCACTCATTTGTAATAGTAGAGAAGATCTGTAATTATACTATGTAGAGATACAATTAAGTAGTGCTAACTGGAACTTGAGTGGCTTCTATCAGTTTATATAACTTCTTCTCTACTTTCTCCATGACATTTAAAAACACAGCTATATTGTCTATTAAGGATTCAGACAGTCCTGTTTCCAAGCAAGGAATGGAATGCTGTGAGGCTCAAGACAGCACATCAAATATGCACCATACAACATCTAAGTATCAGGAGACACTAAGATCTTAGTGTCAGGAGACAGAACTTCCCAGTCCTGGAAATCAGGTTTGGTACCGTTCAGCAATACCCAAATCCAAATAATTTAGACAATCAGAAAACATGGGCTGTTACAGTCCCATGCAGGGAACAAAGATGTAGCTCCCTTGATTTGGCAGTGAATGGTTCTGCTTCCAGAAAGTAGCAAACTTATAAGATATCTGAACTGAAGGATGGCTAGAAAAATGCTTTAATGCGTATTGGTGCAGGAAAATCCTTCATAACACAGAAGTTCCAGGTACAGAGTGTGCAGGCAGAAAGACTATGGGCGCTCCATGTAGATGTACATGAAATTCAAAATCTAGGTGTAGAGAGGGCGATGTGTGTTTTCAGGCTACCTATGTGCACTTCATACTGTACATACCGAGCGGGAGAAATAATGGGCACACTGAACACTGAAGAGTCAATCGTGAATTAGTTTTATATTCTTCTGTTTTATAGTTTTGTGATGCAAATGAAATTTTCTCTAGAAAATATTTATTTTAATAATGTTTCAAGCTCATATATAAATGGCTGTATTTTAAGAATGATTATATTATGAATTATATTTGTATAAAAGAATTTTTATATTTGAAATGTTGACTTTTTATGGCACTAGCTATTTTTATGATACATTACGTTAAAACTGGGATGGGAGGAAACCTTGGGGGAATATTGGGGGGATATTGACCAGGGTTTATGAATTATGCTGTTGCACACACCTGTGTGATTCCCAGCCCACATGCTGGTTCCATCTTAGATGCAGTTCTAAGAAAATGGTACCACAAAATCTGCCACCCCTCTCAAGAATACACTGCCTTCTCAACTCCACACTAACCATTAAGATTGCATTCTATTTATTATGGTAAGGGAATATCATGTGTCAATAAAATCCATATATTTGTGTGAAACTTGGCTGTTTTCAGATGTGTTCATTAGTCATGTCTCATTGATCTCTTCAGTCTCTAAAGATAATGGAACACAGAATATTCATCTTTCTTTTAGACACAGCTTCTTGAGAATCCCAAGTGCAGTAAGATAGTCTAAAACATTATTTCTGTTTTTAAATTGTGGTGAAATATACATAACCTAAAATTTACTATTTTAAAACCATTTCTCAATGTACAATTCAGTAACTAAGTATGTTCACATCGTTGGAAATCATCATCACGATCCATTCACAGAAATGTTTTCATTTTGCAAAACTGAAGCTCTGTAACCATTAAACCTAACTCCCTATTTATCCTTTACCTCAGCTCCTGGCAGCTACCATTCTGTCTTTGGTCTCTCTGAATTTAACTACTCCTAATACTTCATATCAGTGCAATCATTAGTATTTGTCATTTTATGACTGGCTTATTTCACTTAACAATGTCTTCAGGAGGGTTTGTCATGTTGTAGCATATGTCAGAATTTCAAAGACTGATTAATATTACATTGTAGGTTACTGGGTTGGCCAAAAGTAAAACTTGCTTCAGTTTTAGGTAAAAATAAGACACATTTTTCATTTTCACCAAGAACTTAATTGAACAGTATATTCACCATTTCGTTCCGCTATCTTCTGCCATTTTTCAGGCAACTTCATTATTCCGTCTTCCCAAAACATTTTATCTTTTTGAGCAAAGAACTATTCCAGGTGCCTTTTACAGTCTTCCAGGGAATTTTTTTCCATTAAGAGAATTGTGTAAAGACCAAAATAAATGGAAATTTGAAGAGACAGTGTCTGCTGAATACAGTGGATGAATACAGATTCCCAGTCAATCTGTAACAGTTTTTGTCTGGTTGTCAAAGAGACATGCAGCCTAGCATTATCCTGGTGGAAGAGTATGTGTTTTCTGTTGGCTAATTCCAGATGCTTTACGTTAAATGCTGCTTTCAGTTTGTCTCATTGGGAGCAGTACATGTTGGAATTAATAGTTTTGTTTTCCAAAGGAACTCATTATAGAAGACTCCCTACCAATCCCTTCTTTGGGATCACCTTCTTTGAATGAAGACTGGCCTTTGTTGTGTTTGGTGGTGGTTCATTTTGCCCCGTGATCGCTGCTGTTCCACATTATTGTACAGTATCCATTTTTCATCCCCCATCACAGATTGTTTTTAAAAGGGACCTTTTGTTACCTTTAAGTAGAGAATAGCATATGGAAATATGGGCGAGAAGGTTTTTTCGCTTAAATTATGTGGGACCCAAACATCAAAGTGATGAACATAACCAAGCTGGTGCACAAGATTTTCAGTGCTTGATTTGGATATTTTGGATTTTTGGATATGTTGGCTATCTCCTGTGTGGCATAGCATTGATCTCAATGTCTCGATTTGATCACTGTCAGCTTCAACTGGTCTACCCAACTGTGGAGCACCATCCAACAAGAAATCTCCAACATGAAGCTTCATAAACCTCTTCAGCCATGTTCAACCAGTCACAGCGCCATCTCCTTACTGCACTAATCTTTCTTTGTGTCTCAGTTGTGTTTTTTACCTTCCTTGAAATAATAAAGCATAATATGCTAAAAATATTGCTTTTTTATTCCATCGTCAATATTAAAATGGCTACTCAAAAATTCACCAATTATGGTAAGTTTTTTTTTTTTTCTTTAATGCACACTGATAGGACAGCTGAAGCAACACAATCTTAAAATGTTTTCAAATGAAGTTAAGGACAACTAAGCATTACTAGATAGTCAATTTATAGAAAAACCCAAACAAACTTTTTGGCCAAGCCAATGCATATATATGACATTTTGCTCTCTCCATACATTTGTCAATGGATCCTTAGGTTGCTTCCATTTTTTGACTATATTGGATGATGCTTTTATGAACATGGTTGTACAAATATCTACTTAACGTCCCCACTTTCAAGACTGAGGGCACTTCTTATTTCTGTTTTAAAATGTAGACTTATAGAATAAAAATTATATATAATATGTATATATATTCCATAACAGTTCATTTATTTCTTTGAAAGTTTATTCAGTGAGCAGTAGTTATTTTTACTACTTTCTTGACAAGTGAGCAAATCTCATCAAAGAAATAGCATTTCTACACTAGAACCTAGGTGACTTTCTTTGTCCAAATCCCTGTTGTTCATTGATGAGGCTTCTTGGGGCCCCTTTTCTTCTTTGCAGAGTTTCATTATGAAAGATGCAGGTACCATTATGTGGTAGATGGACTGTAGATCCCTACTGAGTGCTGCAGCCTCCAACTCTGTTTTCTTACTGGGAGAAAAAAATTTTATTTTCACATGTGACCCCAAGAAGGAAGTGTCAGAGCATGCTCTATTCTAGTTTTTCAAGTTCAGGTATTTAAATTAATAAACTTTATTTTTTAGTACAGTTACAAGTTCACAGCAAAATTGAGAAGAAAGTAGAGTTCCTGTAACACCCCCCACCTTCTCCAGCCTTCCCCACTCAACATACTACACCAGAGTGGTACATTTGTTACAATCAACACATCATTATCACCCCAAATCCAGTGTTTACATTAAGTTTCATTCTTGGTGAACCCTTATTTCTTCCTTCCTCCTTACTAAGCTCTGTTAACCACTGATCTTTTTATTCTTTTCATAGTTTTGCCTTTTCTTGAATGGTACATAATTGGAATTATACAGGATGTAGCCTTTTCAGATTGACTTCTCTTACTTAGTAATTGTGTTTGTTTTCTCCTTCAGATTTAAAAGCCATATCTTCTCATGGCTTGATATTTCATTTTGGTAGAGAATAATATTCTGTTGTCTAGATCTACCACCATTTACTTATCCATTCACCTAATGAAGGATATCTTGGTTGAGTTCAACTTCTGGCAATTATGAATAAGTATTCCTGTGCAGCTTTTTGTGTGGAAAGAACTTTTCAAGTCCTTTGGGTAAATACTAAGGATCTTGTGGTAAGAGTATATTTTATTTTGTGAGAAACCTTTAAACTGTTTTCCAAAATAGCTATACCATTTTGCATTCCCACCAGTAATGAATATGAATTCTTGTGTCTTTGAATCCTCACCAGCATTTGATGCTGTCAATATTTGGAAATTTGGCCATTCTAATAGATGTATACTTTTATCTTGTTGTTTTAATTTGTATTTTCCTGATGACATATAATGTTGAAAAATTTTCATATGCTTATTTGTCATCTGTTTATCTTCTTTGGTGTGATGTCTGTTCAGGTCTTTTGTACATTTTTAAATTAGGTTGTTCATGGGCTCATTGGTGAGTTTTAAGAGTTTTTTGTATACTGTGGATAAAAGTCCTTTATCAGATGTATCTTTGCAAATGTTTGCCTTTATTAATTCATTCTCTGATCCTCTTCCTTTTTTCATGTAGATCTGAGTTTCT
Organism: Muntiacus reevesi; assembly: GCF_963930625.1. Classification (NCBI taxonomy): domain Eukaryota; kingdom Metazoa; phylum Chordata; class Mammalia; order Artiodactyla; family Cervidae; genus Muntiacus; species Muntiacus reevesi. Next base: position 48,163,330 of record NC_089254.1, on the reverse strand, counting down.
GGCATGTGTTCCTGAAGAACTTCTTTTTAAAGTTTCTTTCAAGGTAGGTCTACTGGCAACAAATCCCTCAGTTTTTGTTTGTTTCACACTGTTTTCATTTCTCCTTTACTTTTGTATGTTAATTTTGCAGGGTACTGAATGCTAGGTTTTGGGGTTTTTTTGTCAATAATATTTCACCCCACTCTTCTTGCCTGCATGGTTTCTGAGCAGTAATTCTTATTCTGAGCACATGTAATTCTTATCTTTTCTCCTTTTAGGTATAGTGTATTTTCCTCTTCTTTCAAGTTGTTTACTCTGTGTTTGATTTTCTTCAGTTTGAATATGATGTGTAGGTGTGGGGTTTTGGGGGGCATCAATCCTGCCTGGTGTTCACTGAGCTTCCTGAATCTGTGGTTTGGTGTCTGACATTAATTTGGGGGAATTTTTCTGTTGTTATTGCTTCAAATGTTTCTTTTGTTTATTTCTCTTTTTTCTTCTGGTATTCCTACTACAGATATATTACACCTTATGTAGTTGTCTCAAATTTCTTGAATATTCAGGGCTTTTTTTCCCCTATGTTTTTCAGTTTGGGAGGTTTCTATTGTATTGTCAAGCTGAGAGATCTTATCTCAGCCACGTTCAGTCCATCAATGGTATTGTTCATTTCTATTATATTGTTTTTTATTTCTGTGTTTCCTTTTAATTGTTTATTAGAATCTCTACCTTTTTGGTTACATTATCTAATGTTTTTATTCATTCGTGGTCTGATAATTCCTGACATATCTGACTCTAGTTCTGATACTTGTTCAGTCTCTTTATCTGGGCTTTTTTTTTTTTTTTTTTTTACCTTTTTGTATGCTTTGTGGTTTTTGGGGATATACTGGGGAAATGCTGAACATGATGTCCTGGGGAAAAGGGGCTGTGGTAAATAGGCTGTTAGATATACAACAGTAATATATAGGGTAAAACAAGAGTTCTATAGTCCTATGGTTTGGCTTCAGCCTTTTGATGATCCTGTAGCCCTGGCCAGTGAACTTCACCAGTGCTTCTTAGCTTTTTGTCCCCTCTCTTTAGTGGAGCAGGATTGCTAGAGTGGGTTGGAATTGAGTATTTCTCTTCTCCAGATAGGGGTTTCCAACTCAGTGGTAAAGAATCTGCCTGCCAATGCAGGAGCTACAGGTTCAAACCCTGGGTGAGGAAGAACCCCTGGAGTAGGAAATAGCAACTCCCTCCAATCTTCCTGCTGGTATAAGCCCATGGATGCAGGGGCCTGGCAGGCTGCAGTCCTCGGGGTCACAAAGAGTTGGACACGAATGAGTGACTGAGCATGCACGTTTCCCCAGATAGGTTAAGACTCTGGCCACAGTAGGTTCTTCTGAGGGCATGCCTTGATAAGAAAAACAGAATTCTCTAGTATTTCTCAAAATGATTACCTTCCTCCTCCCCCTGCTGTAAGCAAAAGGGAATTTTCATCTATCTTTATTGTGACACCCTGTTAATGAGTTTCGGAAGGTAAAACTCACGACAGTGTGGGTCTCTCTCTCTGATGACTGAGTCTCCTTGAAGATTTCATCTCTCAGGCTTTCTTACAATGAGCCTCTGGAAACTCTTCAGTTACAGGTCAGGTTTTCCCATCTCAGCGCTGGCTCCTAAGGAGATTTCTGCTTGGTAGTTTCCACTTTGGTAACTTGTGATCCTCTGTATGTCCCTGTGTGTCTCCAATTTTTTAAGCTGTTTATACAAGTTTGTTGTTGTTATTGTTAAGTTGCTAAGTCATGTACAGCTTTTTGCAACCCCATTGACTAGCCCTCCAGGCTTGTCTGTCCATGAGATTTCCCAGACAAAAGTACTGGAGTGGGTTGCCATTTCCTTCTCCGGGGATCTTCCCGACCCAGGGATCAAACCCACATCTCCTACATTGGCAGGCAGATTCTTTACCACTGAGCTACCAGGGAAGCCCTTATACAAATTTAATCAATGTCAAATACAGTTTACAAAGGTAACGGACAGTACCTTTGTATGGAATATACAGACACAGCATCATGCTATGGGGCCCACAAAAGGCTCAGGGAGACAACACCTTTCCCTAGCAACAGAAACTCTAATCCCAGGACAGTTTCTTGGCAGAAGGCTGGGCAACTAGGATCACCCTCATCCGCCCTAGACTCAGCCCCTGCTTCAGCAGCAGATTGTCCCGTGACCTTAATTCTCTGACAGATCTAAGAGGAGTTGCTGATCTTCAGTTTGCTCAAATCTTTATTGTTAGGTTGGAGTTATTATTGTTCAGTCTTTCAGTCGTGTCCAACTCCTTGCAACCCCATGGACTGCAGCACACCAGGCTTGCCTGCTCTTCACTGTCTCCCAGAGTTTTCTCAAACCCATATTTATCGAGTCAGTGATGCCATCCAACTGTCTCATCCTCTGTCGTCCCCTTCTCCTCCTGCCCTCAATCTTTCCCAGCATTAGGGTCTTTTCCAGTGAGTTAGTTCTTCACATCAGGTGGCCAAAGTATTGGCGCTTCAGCTTCAGCATGAGTTCTTCCAATGAATATTCAGGGTTGATTTCCTTTAGGTTTGACTGGTTTGATCTCCTTACTGTCCAAGGAACTCTTAAGAGTCTTCTCTAACACCACAGTTTGAAAGCATCAGTTCTTCATTGGAGTATCAACTTCTAAGTTCCTTACATACCAGATCTGAAACCAGAAGTCTTTCTAGTTCATTCTGAGGGAAAAACAAACAGAACTTTGCAAAGGTAGAAGCAGTCAAATACAAACAAATGTGAAAAAAGAAGCCCTAATTCAGAAGGCCCACTTTAAGAAGAAAAATACTGAAACAAGAAGGGAAATCAGTATTGTTCACCCATGCTCTGTCATAACACTTGGCTTTTTCTCTTCTGTTTTATTCTCAACATAAATTATTAAAAAAATTATTTTGGTCACAGACAACCTACTTTTATCTATTTGTTTTCTATATGTAAGTCTGGAGTTCAGGCTTTTGGTTGTCCAAGCCTACACCCACTCCCATCTGACTCACACTTTTAAAATTTATTTCTCAGACCTTTCACTTTGTTCTTCCTCATTATGAGAAAAAAACTAAGGCTTGAAACAAGTGCATTTCCTTCCAATAATTGAAGACCTTCCAGGATTGGGTAATTGCAATGTATTAGAGTGAAAGGCTAATAAAACCCCCAATGTAAATATTTTAGTAGTTTGCTAAAGAAAGAACCCTCAAATATTATGTAGAAGACAGTTTAGAATGAGGTTTAAAAAGCTCCATATAAAAACCTGTTTGACCTGTTAAAACAGGTGCAGACAATCGCAATTCCCTATTAAAAGATACAATGAGAAAAACCTATAAATTCAAGACAAATGCATTGGCCATGAGAACTGCAAATCAATAGATGGTGAATTATTAGCTGCTTCTAGTGTTCAGAGCCAAACAGACCCCAGTCATTTTCTGTCAGTTGACAGAAAACTGGGGAATCAGTATCTATGTACCTTCTCAGGGAAGGGAGACTTCTTGGCAGAAGTTTAGGGTGTATCCTTAATCCATTATAGTTGGAACACTCATTTGCTTTTTGAGATCTCACTTCCATTAATTGTAAAATGATGTAGTGCATTAAGAAATCTAGCTAAACTTTTTAAGTAAATATGCTAATACTGGCATTTAATTTCATGTAGCAAAATGAATTAATGTAGCAGTAATGCTAAATAATTACTTGGATCAAAAGTTAAGACACAGTTTACATCTTCCATTCATCAAAGTACAAAATCGATACATAAAGTACAGATTAACCTTCCACTAGTGCTCCCTTGTAGAGATTTGGTTCTATTGTTAGAATAACTGCTTTTCCCCCCAAAACCACAAATGCCAATTACTGAAACAAACACAGACTCATATGCTTATTTATTTACATAAACATGTATTAATTCTTTTTCAAATTATCTTCCCAATTTGGTTGTTCCAGAATATTGAGCATGTTCTCTGTACTACATTAGGTCCCTGTTGGCTATCCATTTTAAATGTAGTGGTCCCACACTAATTTAAATGAATCTCCAAGACATTTTCTCCTAAAGACATAGTGAATATTGGAATTTAAGCCTAAATAATTTTGGTATATAAACAACCCTTCAACTATGTTCTTCCCCATTCACCTTTGACACTGATGGAATAATAGAATGAATGATCTTCAACAGCAATGACAGATGTGCTGATAAACAGAACTAGAGCTGAATTGTATTTTGATTGGCAAATATAGGCACAAATGCAAAAGAAAAAAAAACACAGAAATCTATCTTGCAATTAACCCCTATGAAATTTAAGTTGTAATTTACCAAAAGTTATAAATAGTGGGCTTTCTTTGTTTTATTTAAAAAAAAAAAATACAGAGTAGAATGGTGGTTACCAGGGGCCAAGGTAAATACAGACATGTCAGTTAAAGGATGCAAACTTCCAGTCATAAGATGAATAAATCTGGGAGTGTGATGTACAGCATGTTGATTACAGTTAACAATACTGTGTTATATATTTGAAAGTTGCTAGGAGAGTAAATCTTATATATTCTCACCACGTAAAAGAGGTAGTAATTTTGGGATGTGATAGAAGTATTACTAACACTATGATGGTCATCGTTTTGTAATACATAAGTATATCAAATCAACACCTTAAATTTACACAGTGCTTTATGTCAGTTATATCTCAATAAAGCTGGAAATTAGATTAAGTGGTAAAAAAAAAAAAATAGTTGGCCACAGTAGATTGCCTGACTATCATGTTTGTCAGAGTTCTGTAAGCTAACAAAAACAAGACAATTTTCAAAACAACCATCTCTTTTCCCTTCTGCCTCTTCAATGACAGCAGATACTAGAGGCTTATTAATATTCTACAGGAAAAGTTGTATAAATCAACTTGTGTTCATAAGTAATCCTCGCGTGGAGAAGAAATCTTTATTTCTTCTTGTCTCATTTAGGGTGGATGCTCCATTGTCCTTGAGGGGACCAAAAAAGCAATAGGGGGACCTTGTACAGACTAAGCTTCTTTCCTACTAAGGAAGACCTCACCAGACATTGCATTTATACTTAGCAGTGTTGCCTGACTGTTCTGTGGCCATGGAGACATAGAGTAAAACTAAACATCCTAAGTAAACATTTGATGATGGTTTTACATTATCTTGTCAATTAGATTTTTATAAATTTTTATAAATTTTTATAAATTTAAAATATCTATAAAAGTAGGCATTTGTTGTTGTTCAGTCCCTCAGTCATGTCCGACTCTTTATGACCCCATGGACTGCAGCACACCAGGCTTCCCGTTGTTCACCCTCTACCTGAACTTGCTCAAACTCCTGTCCATCGAGTCGATGATGCGTTCCAGCCATCTCATTCTCTGACGTCCCCCTTACCTCCTGCCTTCAGTCTTTCCCAGCATTAGGGTCTTTTCTAATGAGTTGGCTCTTCATATCAGATGGCTGAAATATTGGAACTTCAGTTTCAGCATCAGTCCTTCCAATGAATATTCATGCTTGATTTCCTTTAGGATTGACTGGTTTGATCTCCTTGCAGTCCAACAGACTCTCAAGAGTCTTCTCAAACACTACAGTTCAAGGCCATAAATTCTTCAGCATTCAACCCTCTTTATGGTCCAGCTCTCACATCCATACATGACTACTGGAAAAACCATAGCTTTGACTATACAGACCTTCGTCAGGAAAGTAATGTCTCTGCTTTTTAATATGCTGTATAGGTTTGTCATAGCTTTCTTTCCAAGGAGCAAGCGTCTTTTAATTTCATGGCTGCAGTCACCATCTTAGTGATTTTGGAGCCCAAGAAAATAAAGTCTGTCACTGTTTCCGTTGATTCTCCATCTTTTTTCCATGAAGTGATGGGACTGGATGCCATGATTTTCGTTTTTTGAATGTTGAAGCCAGCTTTTTCACTTTGCTCTTTCACTTTCATCAAGATGCTTTTTAGTTCCTCTTCCCTTTCTGCCATAAGGGTGATGTCATCTGCATATCTGAGATTATCAATATTTCTCCCAACAATCTTAATTCCAGCTTGTGCTTCATCCAGCTGGGCATATCTCATGATGTACTCTGCATATAAGTTAAATAAGTAGAGTAACAATATACTTCCTTGACATATTCCTTTCCCAATCTGGAACCAGTCCATTGTTCCATGTCCACTTCTAACTGTTGCTTCTTGACCTGCATACAGGTTTTACAGGAGACAGGTAAGTTGGTCTGGTATTCCCATTTCTTTAAGAATTTTCCACAGTTTGTTGTGATCCACACAGTCAAAAGCTTTAGCATAGTCAGTGAAGCAGAAGTACATGTTTTTCTCTTGCTTTTTCTATGATCCAGCAGATGTTGGCAATTTGATCTTTGGTTTTGCTGCCTTTTCGAAATCCAGCTTGAACATCTGAGACTTCTCAGGTCTGTACTGTTGAAGCCTAACTTGGAGAAGTGTGAACATTACTTTGTTAGCGTGTGAAACAAGTGTAGTTATGTGGTAGTTTGAACATTCAGCATTGCCCTTCTGTGGGACTGGAATGAAAACTGACCTTTTCCAGTCCTGTGGCCACTGCTGAGTTTTCCAGATTTGTTGGAATTTTGAATGTAGCACTTTAAGAGCCTCGTCTTTTCAGATTTGAAGTAGCTCAGCTGGAATTCCATCACCTCCACTATCTTTGATTGTAGTGATGCTTCCTAAGGCCCACTTGACTTTGCACTCCAAGATATCTGGCTCTAGGTGAGTGATCACACCATCTTGGTTATCTGGGTAATGAAGATCTTTTTTGTATAGTTCTTCTGTGTATTCTTGCCACCTCTTCTTAATATCTTCTGTTTCTGTGAGGTTCATACCATGTCTTTCCTTTATTGTGTTATATTTGCATGAAATGTTCCCTTGGTATCTCTAATTTTCTTGAAGAGATCTATAGTCTTTCCCATTCTATTGTTTTCCTCTATTCCTTTCATTGTTCACTTAGGAAGACTTTCTTATCTCTCCTTGCTATTTTTTGGAACTCTTCTTGAGAGTCCCTTGGACTGCAAGGAGATCCAACCAGTCCATCCTAAAGGAGATCAGTCCTGGGTGTTCATTGGAAGGACTGATGTTGAAGGTGAAACTCCAGTACTTTGGCCACCTGATGCAAAGAGCTGACCCATTTGAAAAGACCTTGATGCTGGGAAAGATTGAGTACAGGGGGAGAAGGGGACGACAGAGGATGAGATGGTTGGATGGCATCACTGACTTGATGGACATGAGTTTGGGTGGACTCCGGGAGTTGGTGATGGACAGGGAGGCCTGGCATGCTGCGGTTCATGGGGTTGCAAAGATTTGAACACAACTGAGCAACTGAACTGAACTGATTCAGAAGGGTATATATTTCCTTTTCTCCTTTGCTTTCCCTTCTCTTATTTTCTCAGCTATTTGTAAGGCCTCTTCAGATAACCATTTGCCTTTTTGCATTTCTTTTCCTTGGAGATGGTTTTGTACCTCCTGTACAGTGTTATAAACCTCCATCCATAGTTCTTCAGGCACTCAGTCTATCAGATCCAATCCCTTGAATCTATGTCATTTCCACCATGTAATCATAAGGGATTTGATTTAGGTCATATCTGAATGGCCTAGAAGTTTTCCCTACATTTTTCAGTTTAAGCCTGAATTTTCCAATAAGTAGTTCGTGATCTGAGTCGGTCAGCTGCAGGTCTTGTTTTTGCTGACTGTATAGAGCTTCCCAATCTTTAGCCACAAAGAATATAATCAATCTGATTTCATTGTTGACCATCTGGTGATGTTCATGTGTAGAGTCTTGTGTTGTTGGAAGAGTGTGTTTGCTATGACCAGTGCATTCTCTTGGCAAAGTTCTGTTAGCCTTTGTCTGGCTTTATTTTGTACTCCAAGGCCAAGCTAGCCTGTTACTCCAGGTATTTCTTGACTTCTTACTTTTGCATTCCAGTCCCCTATAATGAAAAAGACATCTTTTTTTGTTGTTAGTTCTACAAGGTCTTGTAGGTCTTTATAGAACTGTTCAACTTCAGCTTCTTCAGCATTAGTGGTTGGGACACAGACTTGGATTACTGTGATATTGAATGGTTTGCCTTGGAAATGAACAGAAATCATTTTGGTTTTTTTTGAGACTGCACCCAAACACTGCATTTCAGACTCTTGTTGACTATGAGGGCTACTGCATTTCTTCTAAGGAATTTTTGCCCACAATAGCAGATATAATGGTCATCTGAATTAAATTCTCCCATTCCTTTCCATTTTAGTTCACTGATTCCTAAAATGTCATGTTCACTCTTGGCATCTCCTATTTGACCACTTCCAATGGACCCAACATTCCGGGTTCCCATGCAGTATTGCTCTTAATAGCATCAGACTTGACTTTCACCACCAGACATATCCACTACTGGGCATTGTTTCCACTTTGGCTTCAGCTTCTTCTTTCCTTCTGTAGCTGTTCTCTGCTCTTCTGGGCACCTACTGACCTGAGGAGTTCATCTTTCAGTGTCATATTTTTTTTCCTTTTCATTCTGTTCATGGGGTTCTCAAGACAAGAATACTGAAGTGGTTTGCGTTCCCTTCTCCAGTGGACCACGTTTTGTCAGAGCTCTCCACCATGACCCGTCCATCTCGGGTGGCCCTACAGGGCATGGCTCATAGTTTCATTGAGCTAGACAAGGCTGTGATCCGTGTGGTCAGTTTGGTTAGTTTCCTGTGATTGTGGTTTTTATTCTTTCTGCTCTTTGATGAATAAGGATAAGAGGCTTGTGGAAGCTTCCTGATGGGAGGGACTGGCTCTCGGGAAAAGTGGGTCTTGCTCTGGTGCGCAATGCCATGCTCAGTAAATCTTTAATCCAATTTTCTTCTGTGGGGCTGTGTTCCTTTCCTGTACTTTGGTATATAATATAATAAATTTCACATCCCTGTCACTAAGCTTCGATAGATATCAATTCATTGCCAATCTTATCTATTCTCCCTTGAATTTCCCTCCTACATAATTTTAAGCAAAACCTAGACATCATACAACTTGAACTGTATCTCTTAAAGGCAAGGATTTCCTCTCATTCTTTTTTTTTTTTAATAAGTATATCCCAATACCACTGCAACAACTAAAAAGAATTAAGTCCTTAGTATCCTCAAATATCCTGTCAATGTACATCATTCTCATTTTTGTCCACATAGGTAGTCCTCACTTTGAACAATAGTGTGGGAAAGTTAAAGTGACCATACAAAAATATTTTAAATAATTAATGTGAAAAATATGATTGTTCCATGACCTTTATAAATATTAAACAATTAAACATTAAAAACTCAAACTGCTGATTATAAATAAATAAGGAAGTGAAATATATAGTAAAACTAATATGTAATTTAAAACATTAGAAACATTGAGAATTAAAGTGTTTTATTTCTTTATAAATGCTTATCAAGAATAGTTTGAGTAATGCTTGTTTTCTTCTGGGCATGTAACTTAGAATGTGAGGAGCTCATGTCTTGGCAAGTTGTCATACTTCAGTCTCTTTGAATCAGTTTGAGACATTTTATACTCAGTGCCTCCAATGTTGTGAAATACCTGCAAGAGTTTGTTTAGTGTAAAGGATTTTACTGATATCACTTTCGCTGGGACATCTTTATCTTTTTTGTCACAACTACTTTCCTCGTCTATGTCACTAAGTTTGCCCTCAGCAAGTTCCTCTGGCTGCGTATCTATAAACTTTTAAATGGCTGCTCAACATTCCCATGGTCAACTGTTTCTTCCATAACCCTATTTACAAAGTATTTAAATTTCGCTTTCACATTATCACTTTTTGTTGCTGCTACATTTTTATCTTTGTTGGCCAATTTCTTCTTTTCCATTTTTGTAAAGTAATATGTGGGTTTATCCCTGAGAGACCAGGAGGCACACCACCACACACTCCACACCTTACTGTTTTCAAGTGTGCTGAGTAAGAGTTGCACAGAGGCCTGTCACCAACAGACTTTGAAAGAAGTGGCATGACTGGTCACTGAGCATGATATAAATCTTCAGATATGGAGGACTGACTGAATTCATTGTACTGTGCCATTTTGTCTTAAGGGACATAAGCAGACATAGATTTTTTTGGTATCCACAGGGTCTCCTGGAACGGATCCCTGTAGATACTGAGGGATGACTCAGAGTTGTAGACAGAAGAGCTAGTAGTGATGTTTGTACTTTATGCAATTATTCACCATCAATATACTGTGCCAACTGATATTTGAACCATGCTGCTGAGGGACTCTTATTAATGAACTAGACTCTTGTGAAGGAAATTTATTTGTGTCTGAATGGTATAAAAAGGACTGCCTATAGTTTGTTTGAGTGAAGATCCTATAAACGTTTATTGTAATTGGTTCATGTATCTCCTAAGTTCTTTTTTAGATTCTCTCTCCATTTTCTTTTCTTTTCTTTTTTTTTTTCATGCAATTTGCTGGTTGGAGAAACCAGGTTGTTTATCTTTCGCAGTTTTCCACAGTCTGGATTTTGCTGTATTCTTCTCTATAGAGTTGTTTTACAAGTTTCTGTACTCCTCATTTCATGTAAACTAGCGGTTAGATCAACAAAGACTTTAGGCTGGCTCCTAAGCCCTTTTGAAAAACCGTAATAGATTTTGATTTAAGTCATACCTGAATGTCCTAGTGGTTTTCCTACTTTCTTCAATTTAAGTCTGAATTTGGCAATAAGGAGCTCGTGATCTGAGCCACAGTCAGCTCCAGGTCTTGTTTTTGCTGACTGTACATAGCTTCTCCATCTTTGGCTGCAAAGAATATAATCAGTCTGATTTTGGTATTGACCATCTGATGATGTCCATGCGTAAAGTCATCTCTTGTGTTGTTGTAAGAGGGTGTTTGCTATGACCAGTGCTTTCTCTTGGCAAAACTCTGCTAGGCTTTGTCCTGCCTCGTTTTGTACTCCAAGGCCAAACTAGCCTGTTACCCCTGGTATCTCTTGACGTCCTATTTTTGTACTCCAATTCCCTATGATGAAGAGGATATCTTTTTGGTATTAATTCTAGGTTTTGTAGGCCTTCATAGACCCTTTCAACTTCAGCTTCTTTGGCATTAGTGGTTGGGGCATAGACTTGGATTACTGTGATGTTGAATGGTTTGCCTTGGAAACAAACAGAGATCATTCTGTCATTTTGAGATTGCACCTAAGCACTGCATTTTGGACTCTTGTTGACTGTGAGGGCAACTCCATTTTTTTCTAAGGGATTCTTGTCCACAATAGTAGATATAATGGTCATCAGAATTAAATTCTCCCATTTCTATCCACTTTAGTTCACTGATTCCTAAAATGTTGATGTTCACTCTTGCCATCTCCTGCTTGACCACATGTAATTTACTTTGATTCATGGACCTAACGTTCCAGGTTCCTATGAAATATTGTTCTTAATAGCACTGGACTTTACTTTCATCACGAGACACGTCCACAGCTGAGAGACATTTCCACTTTGGCCCAGCCTCTTTGTTCTTTCTGAAGCTATTTTGCCTCTCTTCCTCAGTAGCATATTGGACATCTTTCTACCTGGGAGGCTCAACTTTTGGTGTCATATCTTTTTGCCTTTTATACTGTTCATGAGGTTTTTGAGGCAAGAATACTGAAGTGGTTTGCCATTCCCTGTCCAGTGGACCATGTGTTGTCAGAACTCTCCACCATGACCCACTGCTCTTGGGTCCCCTGCACAGCATGGCTCATAGCTTCCTTAAGTTACACAAGGCTGTGATCCATGTGATCAGTTTGGTTAGTTTTCTGTGATTGTGGTTTTCCTTTTGGAGGCTGTGGGATTATGGATCTTGCTTCTTGTTGGGAGAGACTGGCTATGGGGAAAATTGGTTCTTGCTCTGGTGGGCAGGGCCATGCTCAGTAAATCTTTAATCTGATTGTCAGCTGATGGGTGGGGCTGTGCTCCCTCTCTGTTTGCTGTTTGGCCTGAGGTGATTCCATCCTGGAGTCCACAAGCTCTATGGTAAGGCTACTGGTAACCTCCAAAAAGGACTCAGGAGTGACCACAGGACTGAAAAAAGTCAGTTTTCATTTCAATCCTAAAGATAGGCAATGCCAAAGAATGTTCAAACTACCACACAATTGCACTCATTTCACATGCTGGCAAGATTATGCTCAAAATCCTTCAAACTAGGCTTCAGCAGTATGTGAACCAAGAACTGTCAGATGTACAAGCTGGATTTAGAAAAGGCAGAGGAACCAGAGATCAAATTGTCAACATCTGCTGGGTCATAGAAAAAGCAAGGAAATTAAAAAAAAAAACAACCATATACTTCTGCCTGATTGTCAATGCTAAGGCCTTTGACTGTGTGGATCACAACAAACTGTGGAAAATTCTTCAAGAGATGGGAATACTAGACCACATTACCTGTCTGCTGAGAACCTGTATACAGGACAGGAAGCAATAGTTAAAACCAGACATGGAACAATGAACTGGTTCAAAATTGGTAAAGGAGTATGTCAAGGCTGTATATTGTCACCCCGCTTACTTAACTTATATGCAGAGTACATCATGTGAAATGCCAAGCTGGGTGGCTCATAAGCTGAAATCAAACATTGCCAAGAGAAATATCAACAACAGATATGCAGACTACTTTAATGGCAGAAAGCGAAGAGGAACTAAAGAGTCTCTTAGTGAAGGTGAAATAGGAGAGTGAAAAAGCTGGTTTGAAACTCAACATTCAGGAAATGAAGATCATGACATCTGGTCTCATCACTTCATGGCAAATAGATGGGGAAAAAGTGGAAGCAATGATAGATTTTATTTTCTTGGGTTCCAAAATCACTGCAGATTGTAACTGCAGTCATGAAATTAAAAGATCTTGCTCCTTGGAACAAAAGCTATGACAAACCTAGTCAACGGAGATATCACTTTGCCAACAAAGGTCTGTATAGTCAAAGCTATGGTTTTTCCAGCAATCATGTTATGTGAGTTGGACCATAAAGAAGGCTGAGTGCCGAAGAATTGATGCTTTTGAATTGTGGTACTGGAGAAGACCCTTCCCTTGGACAGCAAGGAGATCAAACTAGTCAGTCCTAAAGGAAATCAGCCCTGAATATTCATTGCAATGACTGATGCTGAAGCTGAAGTTCCAATTTTCAGCCACCTGATGTGCAGAATGACTCACTGGAAAAGACCCTGATGCTGGAAAAGATTGAGGGCAGGATAAGCAGCGCCTGACAGAGAATGAGATGGTTGGATGGCTTCACAGGCTCAATGGACATGAGTTAGAGTGAACTCTGGGACATAGTGAAGGACAGAGAAGCCTGGCATGGTGCAGTTTGCGATTGCAAAGAGTCAAGACATGATTTAGTGACTGAACAAAATTGGTATGATAGTTTTCTTGCATTTTGCTGTGATGAGCTATCTTCAGCTTACTTGTACGTGTTCTAAGCTCACTTGCAGACATGGAACTCACCAGTTCTTCAGAAACCCAGGTTCCTTTCAGTAGGAAATGGTATTTGAAGACCAAAATTTGGTCACTAGAGTTTCTCCTTGCTACAGAATTGGTCACTGGATTGGTTCTTTCAGTGGATTGAGCTAAGAAATAGATACAGATAAAATATGTAATGAAGTTGAACTGAGCAAAAAAGTACATCTCTGTATACTTCTCTTTCTCTTTCTATATTTATGTCTGTATCTCTACCTGTTTCTATATCTTCTGTAATGAAAATATGTTATAAGGTCATATTGCTATTTCCCATTCAATTTCAGGACTGTAGGGTTTTTACTTACCTTTCTTTTATCTTCTGTTAACATTTTGTTTCTATCATGCCAGGAATCCCATTTCTCAAAAACACTAATAGTGATAAAAAATTAAAGTATTATATAATTATTCTCTGGCTCACCATTTCAAAATAATAGTACCAGGTGGCACAGTGGTAAAGAATCCACCTACCAGTGCTGGAGATGCAGGAGATGTGGGTTTGATCCTAGGGTGGGGAATATCCCCAGGAGTAGGAAACTGAACCCCACTCCACTATTCTTGCCTAGAAAGTCCCATGGACAGAGGAGCCTGGTGGGCTACACTCCATGGGGTCACAAAGAGTTGGTCGCAACTGAGCATGCACACACACACACCAGCACTACATTTAATTTCCTTTTCCTATTTATCCCTTGCAGTTTTTTTTTTTTTCCCCTTCTCATCTTAGGGTATATTCCAGAAGATAGATGCAGGCGAATTTCTTTGCTTTATAGTTACTTGGAATAATTCCTGGCTGTGTGATTATGCTGCCTGCTGGAGATACATTTAGGTTCCTTTGGTTTTTCTTTGCTGTCTTTTTTTGTTTTCTGGTTCTCTCTGGTAAACTAGTCTGCCTACTTCTTTGTTCTTAAGGAGCTACCAGGCTGCTTCAATGGCTTCCCACCTAAATCTTCCTTGTTTCTGAAAATGCCTTCAGGCTTGAGCATCTATTCGCAATGAAGTTCTTTCCTTTGGGGAGAGTTCTGTCTTGATGATATGGCCACTCCATTTGGGCTAAATCTCTGAGCCACTGCTCCAGAGCTAGGGGCAAGCAATTTCCCACTGACCCAGCCTTATAGCATGGAATCGAGCTCAGTCTGGTCTTCTAAGCTTGCCTTGCCTGATGAAGAACTTCTGCCCTTTGAATGAACTGGTGGGAGAGCTCTCAGGGCCTGAGGGTTTTAGGCTGCCACACCTGGGAAGATCCTCTGCCCTACTATGGGGACCGTGGGGGGGTAGGGAGCAGGGGGCCCCCTGACCTCTCCATTGCCCTCATCTCAAATTTGGCCTCTGTGACACACACCTGCACGCTGGGGGAGTGTGAAATGGGGCTGGCCCACACCTCTAGGGTATGTGGGCCATACCTCAGGCCTAGGCTGTGAACTGGGGGGAAAGGGAACCCCAGCTTCTTGGCTGCAACATGCCAGAGTATAGCTTCTGTCATACCAAGCTCAGGAAGGGTTATGGGAGCAGGTTATGGCTGAATAGCTCTGGACTTTTGTTATTCTTAATAGACTGATTATATTTTCTTGAATAAATGTTTCTTCATTTGCTGTATACCATTAGTCCAGAGACTTTAAATGGTTGGTTGATCATTTTTACCAGTACCTATTGTTTCCCTGGGAACCAGTCTGCAAGTTCATCACCTGCCTATTCCAGAAGGTGTCCTCCAGCTGAATGCTAATTCCTGTGGTTTTCAGTCTTTCTGATCTTTCTTCCCTTGGTTAACTCTTATTTTCCCACTGAATTTGTGCCAGGTGCTGTTCATAGACAGTTCTCATTTTGTTTCTCACACAGTCTGCGTGGATGAGGTTCATAATTCTGTGAGGCTCAGAGGTTACAGGTCTTTTCAGAAATCACATCTGATTCCTAGATTATGAGCCATTGGAAGTCTAGACTCATTAATCAGAGAGAAGTCAGCTGACAGTTTACCGTAGAAAGAGAGAATCACTTTCTAGTTACACTTTCCACTTTAGGGAGCTTACCAGCCCTGCTTTACCCTCCCACTGAGTCCCAAACTGCTGAAAATCTCTTTAGAATAACAGAATGCTCACAGCAGGAAAAAGCTCATGTTTTCTAGCACTACCAAGATTCAGACTTGTGGCTCTGTCATTGATTTGGGATAGTCTTTACTAACGCTGAGGGCTTCTCTTGTGGCTCAGCTGGTAACGTATCCGCCGGCAATGCCGGAGACCTGGGTTTGATCCCTGGGTTGGGAAGATCCCCTGGAGAAGGAAAAGGCTACCCACTCCAGTATTCTGACCTGGAGAATTCCATGGGCTATATAGTCCATGGGGTCACAAAGAGTCGGACATGACTGAGCAACTCACTCACTCACTCACTCACTCATTAACACTGAACTACCTACTATAACCCAGAGCCTTCAAAGGTACTAACAAGGGACCTGGATGGACTTGTGTCCATAGTTTCTCAGTCTGTTTAAGGGGATGATGTATGTGCGAAGTCACTTCAGTCATATCTGACTCTTTGTGACCCTATGGAATTGGCCCACAAGGCTCCTCTGTCCATGGGGTTCTCCAGGCAGGAATATTGGAATGGGTTGCCATGCTCTCCTCCTGGGGATCTTCCTGACCCAGGGATCGAACCCATGTCTTTTATGTCTCCTGCACTGGCAGGCGGGTTATTTAACACTAGTTACTGAAGGACTTAACAAAGCTTTTAACTTGCAAGGTGCATTTTCAACTAAGAATAGAATATCATGTGCTCTATTTCCCACTTTATTTATTTGTGCAACCCCATTTCCTTGTGCCATTGACACTTTGAGGGAAGATTGGCCTAAAACATTTATTCAGTAAGAAAAGGGTATGAGAAATCCTTACCAATGGCTGGAAGATACTTGTATATCAACAGTATTTACATCTCTCATCCTTAGAGTCTGCTTTGGATGATAGTACCTACTTTTTGTCTCAGAGGGAGAACATATGTGCAAATTTTGAATTGCTGTAAGTAGGGTTCTGTGAGGGTATATCCAACCTCCTGTTGACGCCTAATCTGCATTTCTGTGTGGAGAACTCTGAAATAACCTCCCAGACTTCCTGTTGATCTTTGGAAGAAATGCAGAAAATCACTTTGGGGCTGATAGTTAACTTTGCTGTGGCAAGAACACCCTGTTCTATCTTCCAGTGCCAAGCATGGGTGCATTGTTCATAATAGGAGTTTAATAAATACTTTAAATAGCAAGTTAATGCACAATTCAGAGTCTAGCTTCCCTCCCCAAACAGGGAAATCAGTTCTCAGGAGAGACAGTGAAAGAGCCTTTGCTGTTTGGTCCCCACATGTGAGTGCCCAGCGGATCTGACCAGGATTGAGGAAAGTTCTGTCCTTCTGAGAGCTCCAAAACCCAGTCCCTGCAAGGCTACTGGAACTTTCTCCACAGAGATGTTATGGTTTAGTCGCTAAATTGTGTCTGACTGTTTGTGAACCCATAGACTATAGCCCACCAGGCCCCTCTGTCTGTGGGATTTCCCAGGCAAGAATAGTGGAGTGGGCTGCCATTTCCTTCTCCAGGGGATCTTTCAGACCCAGGGATCAAACCCGGGTCTCCTGTGCTACAGGCAGTCTCCTTTATTGCAGGCAGATTCTTTTACAGACTGAACCATCAGGGAAGCCCCCATTTCTTCACAGAGATGGTAACCTGAAAAAGTTAGACCACTGTTTTTCAGAATGTGGTCCTGAGGCCTGTAGCATCATGCATTAACTATAAGCTTGTTAGAAATTCATGTTCCACTTCCCCAACCTACTGATTTAGAATCACTGGCCCAGGAAACTGTTTTAACAAATCTTTCAGGTGACTCTTATTCACATTAAAGTTTAAAAGACACACTATCCTTTAAGGTCAAAATGATTGCTATGATGGGAATGTTTGTGTCCCTATAAATTCATATGTTGCAACTCTAATCTCAATGTGATGCTATTAGGAGGTGGGGCCTTTGGGAGGTGATGAGGTCATGAGGGTGGAGCCTTCATGAAGAGACTTAGTGCCCATGTAAACGAGATCGCAGAATGCTCTCTGGTTCTTTTCTGATGAGGATGCGGTGAGAAGATGGCTGTGTATGAACCAGAGGGCAGCTCTTGCCAGATATCAGATCTGCCGGCACCTTGATCTTAGACTTCCCAGCCTCTCGAACTGTAAGAAATAAATTTCTATAGTGGTATTTTTTTGTATAGCCTGAACTAAGAGAATGATTATCAGAATGGTGGTTGTGGAAACTGGATGAACATGAAAAAAAATCTGGAGAATCTGAGGAAACACTGAGACAAAGCCCTGTTTCAAACCAGTTAAAGAATCATCTTGGGAGAATGGAGTTAGGTTGTGGATAGCTCAAAGGCTCCTCAAGTGATTCTAATGTGCAGCCAACTGAAAACCATTGACCTTGTAGCCTGGGTGGTCAAGGAAGCAGAAGAGCTAGGATTCCCAGGAGACCAGTGGGACACCACAGCAGTGACTAGGGAGACTGAGCTTGTCAGTCAAGTGACATTAGATAACCTGTAGCTGCAGCTACAGAATTTTCTACCCAAGCAATTAATTGCAGGTTATGTCATGGCACTTATCAGATAACATGTTTTTTCCCATAGACAAAATATTTCTCGTAATCTAGCTGAGAAAAATGCTTGGCCTTCCCTTAACCCTTTCTTGAAAATTTCCTCAAAATTATCAATTCCAGAAATGAAAAATGAATCTTATCTAATTCCCTGCCTTAACTCATTCTAGAAAAGTGGTGATCCATTTTCTTTAAGACTCTACCTTAGGCCTCTTTACTGAATCTCCCTTCTGATTTGAACACTTAGCAGCCCTCATTCCATCTTAATGTTACATATGAGGACATGAGTCCCTGCTCTGTAGGTGAGGGTGGGTATATACCAGTGTATGTGAAAGTGTGTGTTGCCAGGGTGGGAGAGGTGGTGTCATAAATTCCTTAGATCATGTCTCTATGGACTTTCATGGTATTTCTGATTCCTGTGACCTGGTGACTTTGGTTGTGACTCATCTTGACTAATACTCTTTGCAAAAATACTGCACTGAAGGACAGCTCAAAAACTCTAGGAGTCTGTCCAAGTTTTAATTGAGGAACCATTTCCCACCCTCAGAGCCTTTCATTGAGCAACTTTTGTTAGCACTTGTTTTCCAAGTTCCCAGATTACTCATTTTGAAGTTCAACTACCCAGAAACTTTCTTGTAATCCCACAATAAGAATCAAACAATAAAGACAATCAGTATCAAGGATAAGGGCTAGCATGTGGGGTGATCCCATCTTAGCTGTGATGCTATAGGAAAGCAATGGGAGGAGAGAAGCCTGCCTTCTAGCAGGCAATTGAGTAATCCTATTGGGGCATCCCAGCTCCCATCTGAGTAGGTGTATTAGTTGGGCTTGTCAAGGTCAGAAGAAGGAATCCTATATGTAGCATATCACCTTCAGTAATGAGATTTTATTATCAGGATGTGTGAGAACTTAGGGTAAGATGGGAAATTTCCTCATCAGCTACACAGTTCCTCCTGGTCCCAGGGCCTCAGTGCTGGAATGAGGAAGCACAGTAGACTTCTTTCCTATAATCAAAGGCCAGAGAGGTAATGTGTCTTGTCTTCACTCCTCTTGCACAGTAGAATGAGTCAGCTTTCAGCTTCTCACTGGGAGGTTCCCCAACTAGAACTGGTTCCCCACCTTTTACTTCTTTGGTCAGTTTCTTCAGTATCAAGAGATTTTTGACCTGAGGCTTTGGGGATCCACAAACCCTCTGGAATTATATGCCAAAATGAAAGTCTGTCCCTATGTGCATTTTCTTGCGAAACGATAATCCATTTCCAAAGGGCCCTTAATCCTTGCTTCAGTTATCTGTGGATAGTGGAAAAGATTTGGACTTTATGCATGGCACATGGCAATGTAGGCAGGAATGAGTTCATTGGAATCTTTACCTTCAATAGAGGTCCATGACATGGCAGCAACTAGAGGCTTCAGAGACCCCTCCTGTAGTTGGTCACAGAACAATATGCTATGTGAGGTAATTCTCTTACCTCTCCAATCTGGATTCTGATATCTTCTCTGGTCTTTCTGTTAGTCAAAGAAATTTCCCCTTCTGCCTGCATGCTCTCATATACCACCCCCTGACTCAATGAACAGATGTAGAAAACTTTTCTTCGGTGGTTCTGTCAGTTCAGTTCAGTCACTCAGTCATGTCCAACTCTTTGCGACCCCATGGACTGCTGCACGCCAGGCTTTGCTGTCCATCACCAACACCCAGAGTTTACTCAAACTCATGTCCATTGGTCAGTGATGCCATCCAACCATCTCATCCTCTGTCATCCCCTTCTCCTCCCACCTTCAATCTTTCCCAGCATCAGGGTCTTCTCAGTTCTTAGCATCAGGTGGCAAAAGTATTGGAGTTTCAGCTTCAACCTCAGTCCTTCCAATGACTATTCAGTACTGATTTCCTTTAGGATGGACTGGTTGGATCTCCTTGCAGTTCAAGGGACTCTCAAGAGTCTTCTCCAGCACCATAGTTCAAAAGCATCAATTATTTGGTGCTCAGCTTTCTTCACAGTCCAACTCTCACATCCATACATGACTACTGGAAAAACCATAGCTTTGACTAGATGGACCTTTGTTGACAAAGGAATGTTTCTGCTTTTTAATATGCTGTCTAGGTTGATCATAGCTTTTCTTCTAAGGAGTAAGCATCTTTTAATTTTATGGCTGCAGTCACCATCTGCAGTGATTTTGGAGCCCAAGAAATAAAGTCTCTCACTGTTTCCATTGCTTTCCCATCCATTTGCTATGAAGTAATGGGATCAGATGCTATGATCTTAGTTTTCTGAATGTGGAGCTTTAACCCAACTTTTTACTCTCCTCCTTCACTTTCATCAAGAGTTTCTTTAGTTCTTCTTCACTTTCTGCCATAAGGGTGGTGTCATCTGCATATCTGAGGTTATTGATATTTCTTGTGATGTACTCTGCATATAAGTTAAATAAGTAGGGTGACAATATATAGCCTTGACGTACTCCTTTCCCTATTTGGAACCAGTCTATTGTTCCAAGTCTGGTTCTAACTGTTGCTTCATGGTGTGCATACAGATTTCTCAGGAGGCAGGCCAGGTGGTCTGGTATTCCCATCTCTTGAAGAGTTTTCCATAGTTTGTGGTGATCCACACAGTCAAACACTTTGGTGTAGTCAATGAAATAAAAGTAGATGTTTTTCTGGAATTCTCTAGTTTTTTCTATGATCCAGCAGATGTTGGCAATTTGATCTCTGGTTCCTCTGCCTTTTCTAAATCCAGCTTGAACATCTGGAAGTTCACGGTTCATGTACTGTTGAAGCCTGGCTTGGAGAATTTTGAGCATTACTTTGATAGCATGTGAGATGAGTGCAATTGTGCAGTACCTGAAGCATTCTTTGGCATTGCCTTTCATTGGGATTGGAATGAAAACTGATCTTTTCCAGTCCTGTGGCCACTGATGAGTTTTCCAAATTTGCTGCCATATTGAGTGCAGCACTTCCACAGCATCATCTTTTAGGATTTGAAATAGCTCAACTGGAATTCCATCACCTCCATTAGCTTTGTTCATAGTGACGCTTCCTCAGGTGCACTTGACTTCGCACTCCAAGATGTCTGGCTCTGGGTGAGTGATCACACCATCATGATTATGTGAGTCATGGAGATCTTTTTTGTACAGTTCTTCTGTGTATTCTTGCCACCTCTTCTTAATATCTTCTGCTTCTGTTAGGTTCATACAATTCCTGTCCTTTATTGTGCCCATCCTGGCATGAAATGTTCCCTGGTATCTCTAATTTTCTTAAAGAGATCACTAGTCTTTCCCATTCTATTGCTTTCCTCTATTTCTTTGCATTGATCACTGAGGAAGGCTTTCTTATCTCTCCTTGCTATTTTTTGGAACTCTGCATTCAAATGGGTGTATCTTTCCTTATCTCGTTTGCCTTTAGCTTCTCTTATTTTCTCAGTTATTTGTAAAGCTTCCTCAGACAACCATTTTGGTTTTTTTCATTTCTTTTTCTTGGGTATGGTCTTGATCCCTGTCTTCTGTACAATGTCATGAACCTCAATCCATATTTCTTCAGGCACTGTGCATCATATCTAATTCTTTGAATCTATTTCTCACTTTCACTGTATAATCGTAAGGGATGTGATTAGTGGTTTTCCCTACTTTCTTCAGTTTGAGTCTGAATTTGGCAATAAGGAGTTCATGATCTGAGCCACAATCAGCTCTGGGTCTTGTTTTTGCTGACTGTATAGAGCTTCTCTATCTTTGTCCACAAAGAATATAATCAATCTGATTTTGTTGTTGACCATCTGGTGATGTCCATGTGTAGAGTGTTCTCTTGTGTTGTTGGAAGAGGGTGTTTGCTATGACGAGTGTGTTCTCTTGCCAAAGTTCTATTAACCTTTGCCCTGCTTCATTCTGTATGCCAAGGCCAAATTTGCCTGGTACTCCAGGTAGCTCTTTACTTCCTTCTTTTGCATTCCAGTCCCCTAAAATGAAAAGGAAGTCTCTTTTGGGTGTTAGTTCTAGAAGGTCTTGTAGGTCTTCATAGAATTGTTCAACTTCAGCTTCTTCATCATTAGTGGTTGGGACATAGACTTGGATTACTGTGATACTGAATGGTTTGCCTTGCAAACAAACAGAAATCATTCTGTTGTTTTTGAGATTGCCTCCGAGTAGTGCATTTTGGACTCTTTTGTTAATTATGATGGTTACTCCATTTCTTCTAAGGGATTTTTGTCCACAGTAGTAGATATAATGGTCATCATTCCAGTCCATTTTAGTTCATTGATTGCTAAAATGTTGACGTTCACTCTTGCCATCTGCTGTTTGACCACTTCCAATCTGCCTTGATTCATGGACCTAACATTCCATGTTCCTATGCAATATTGCTCTTTACAGCGTCAGACCTTGCTTACATCACCAGTCACATCCACAACTGGGTGTTGTTTTTGCTTTGACTCTGTCTCTTTAGTCTTTCTGGAGTTACTTTTCCTCTGATCTCCAGTAGCATATTGGGCACCTACCGACCTGGGAAGTTCATCTTTCAGTGTTCTATCTCTTTGCCTTTTCATACTGTTCATTGGGTTTTCAAGACAAGAATACTGAAGTGGTTTGCCATTCCATTCTCCATGTTTTGTCAGAACTCTCCACCATGACCCGTCTGTCTTGAGTGGCCCCACAGAGCATGGCTCTTAGTTTCATTGAGTTAGACAAGGCTGTGGGCCATGTGATCAGATTGGTTAGTTTTCTGTGATTGTGGTTTTCATTGTGCCCTCTGATGGAGAAGGATAAGAAGCTTATGGAAGCTTTCTGTTGGGAGAGACTGACTGAGGGGGAAATTTGGTCTTGTTCTGATGTGCAGGGCCATGTTCAGTAAATCTTTAATCCAGTTTTCTGTTTATGGGTGGGACTGTATTCCCTCCTTGTTATTTACCTGGGGCTAAACTATGGTGGAGGTAATGAAGATAATGGCAACCTCCTTCCAAAGTTCCCCTGCATGCACTGCTACACTCAGCGCCCCTGACCCTGCAGCAGGCACCGCCGACCCAGGCCTTTGCTGGAGACTCTGGACACTCACGGGCAAGTCTGGGTCAGTCTCCTGTGGGGTCACTGCTCCTTTCGCCTGGGTCCTGGTTCTGTCTGTGCCCTCCAAAAGTCTGTTTCCCAGTCCTGTGGAAGTTCTGGCGGCTCTATGGTGGGGTTAATGGCAACCTCCTCCAAGAGGGCTTATGCCACACCCAGGTCTGCTGCCCCAGAGCCCCTGCGGCAGTCCACTGCTGACCCGTACCCCCACAGGAGACACTCAAACACAGTTCTGTCTCAGTCTCTGTGGGGTTTGGGTCCTGGTGTGCGCAGTTTGTTAGAGCCCTCTGAGCGTCTCTGGTGGGTATGGGGTTTGATTCTAAACATGATTTAGCCCCTCCTACCGTCTTGCTGGGGCTTCTCCTTTGCCCTTAGATGTGGGGTATCTCCTCACAGTCGCTCCAGCACCACACAGTCGCTACTCCAGCGCCAGGCAGCTGCTGGGCTGTGGCAGCTGTGGTTCCATGGCAAATAAGTCTCACAGTGTTCAAACAGATGCTGTGTGATTACCTTAACAATGGGTTCCCTAGCTGCTGCACTCAGTTCTAATTTCCTCCTAAGGATCAAGGTTGACTATGTGAAAGCCATCCAGGATTTTCACTTTATAGAGAACAGACAGTTTAGATACCAACCTCTCACACTTTGTAGTAAAGATTTTTACAGCTGTATATACACAGAATTCCAGGCAATCCTAAAGGTTTCTTTGGCCCATGTCTCTGTGCAGAGGTAAATTTTTACCTCCAACAGGGTTTCCAGTATATCTGGTGTTGGCTTAGGTTTCCTCGATGGCTCATTGGTAAAGAATGCACCTGCAATGCAGAAGATGCAGGATATACCGATTCAATCCCTGGGTCAGGAAGATCTCCTGGAGTAGGAAATGGCAACCCCATCCAGTATGCTTACCTGGGAAATTCCATGGACAGAAGAGCCTGGAGGGCCACAATCCATAGGGTCACATAGAGTTGGACATGACTGAACATGTACACATGGCTTGGGTGATGTTGACTCAGACCCAGTCGTCACACATGGCTTGGGTGATGTTGACTCAGACTCAATCATCAGTGTTATCAAAACAAGTGAATAACGAGTCTAAGAAGAAAGTCCAAATGCTTTTCTTCAGCTACAAAGATGACATGGATGACATGAACTCATGTTGCTTTGTTAGTCAGTTATTCTAAGTCAAATACACTTACCTGTAGATGTAAACAATCACTTTCACAATCAGGGCTCTGCTAGAGTAAATGGAAAAAAGATTGGGTGTTGTTTTCCTTTGTTTGTTTTCCATTAACTCTGTAAGTGATTTAGCCAGCAGCACCTCAAAAAGCTAACCAAAGCCAGGAAATAAAAATATATTCATCAGAGTTTTCAGTTCATTGATACTGAAAAGGTTTAGGACTTGATAAAATGAAAATATTATGAGGATCTTTACAAATTTTTAAGACAAATCTGTTGATAACAGGTAAAGTGAAAGTGAAGTCGCTCAGTCGTGTCCAACTCTTTGAAACCCCATGGACTGCAGCCTACCAGGCTCCTCCGTCCATGGGATTTTTCAGGCAAGAGTACTGGAGTGGGTTGCCATTTCCTTCTCCAGGGGATCTTCCCGACCCAGAGATCGAACCCGGGTCTCCCACGTTGTAGACAGACGCTTTACCATCTGAGCCACTAGGGAAGTCAGCTGATAACAGGTATGGTCAGTGCTAAATTCCTTTGGCATCAAGGATCATTGCTAATTTTTGCAGGACCTTACTCTTGAAAGGGCTTCCCTGCTGGCTCAGATGGTAAAGAATCTGCCTGCAAAGCAGGAGACCTGGGTTTGATCCCTGGGTCAGGAAGATCCCTAGAGAAGGGAATGGCTACCCACTCCAGTATTCTTGCCTGGGGAATTCAATGCACAGAGGAGCCTGGCAGTCTACAGTCTATGGGGTCACAAAGAGTAGAACATGACTGAACGACTAACACTTTTACTTTTTACTTCCTCATGCAAAGATTAATAGAACTGTAATAGATACTCTTAACTTTTCATCCTTCAAGAAGTCTGAAGTCTTTTTAAAAAAAAAATGATGAAAATTCATTTCAGTTTAAAAGGCATTTAGGGCTTTCATTTATATTTTTCTGCATATGTTTTGGAGGATGTATTATTTTTTAGTGTTTATCAATATCAAATCTTTTATTACAATATTCTATTAAAGTAAAGAAAAAAGCCAATATTTCCATAACATGCTCTACATAAATCTTGAATACACCTCCAGAGAAGACATACATTTTACTTTTCTTCCTGAAGTTGGAAAGAATTAGAACAATTCTTATAGTGAATCAAGAAGAGAGAAAACCCTTATGAGGGAAGACAGGTCAACACAGCCAGCTGGCTTTATATTTATCTTCTCAGCATTCTTTTAAAAACTTTTTTGTAGCTCAGCTGCTGACCCTACCTTTCATATTGTTGTTTGTTTAGTTTTTAAAGGGCTTGGTTCTTTTTATTTGAACACACATCCCATTTGTTGGAAGAACTTCTACTAAATTATCTCGTCAACTCCCACCAAACTTTCTTTTCATGGCTCTTGTTGTCTAGGTTATAAGAGCCCATGGCAAACATGAGAGGCCCTGAAGGAATGTGTGACAATCTTCCTGAAACAGTATTTCCTGGATCCAGTGAGATCTTTGCCTCTAGGAAGCAGCAGGGAGAAGGTAGGTTGGCCTGTGCACTGTCTTGCATAGTGGATGGGTTTTTCTTTAAAGTAGCCATGTGAAGTGCTGCCTCAGGGTCTAACTGACACCAAGCTGAGGGGCTGGCAGAATGTTCTTAATGTGATATAAGTAACTCTCCTGCAGGTACATCTCAGATGGTATTTACCTTATGATTTCCATGCTGTTTTGTACATCCTCTCGAGCCTAGGAAGTTGTCTGCTATTTCCCTCAGGACAAATGGGTTATTGCCTTCAAGCTTCTTTGCTGTGAAAACAAAAATCATTTTAAAAAGCCTTATTTCAGTGACTAGTTTTATTTCTTCTAATGAACAGTGCTTGCCACTGTGACTGTGCATCACTGCATTAGGTTAGCATGGCCAATGGCACGTATGAGACCCTCACCTGTCCCTAGGTTATCTGTCTTTGGAGTGCAACCCCTCTTTTTTTTAGAGGAGAACTTGGAGAGAATAAAAAGTCTATTTTCTTGTACTTTTAAAGCATAAAGTGTTGTTTTAATTTAAATACTACGATGCACTCACAATTTGTTTTTTTAAAAAATGATGTATTAATCAGAGGAAAAAATATAAAGAATTGCCATCTTCTAGGTTTGACTGAAGCAGCCTTTTTCCTGAAATTAAGGAAATTATTGAGTTTTGTTCATGTGGCATGGAAAGATGGAAGAGTTAAATGCCCAGGCTCTGCATCAGGGGACTTGTATAATAGTGTGATGCACCCTGGGAAAGTCTTCACTTTGAAACTCAATGTGAAACTTACTCCTCGCACCAAAAGGATCAGAGAAGAAAGCTACCTCCCCAAGAAATCTAGGTGGAATGCATTTAGTGAACCTTATGGTACTGCTCATATTAACTACTTTTGCTCCCCCCCCCCCAAAAAGAACAATTTCATATTATTCAACACAAGAGACTCAAGCTTATGTAAGAGGTACTGTGGCCATTTCCACCTTTTTCTTTCTCATATGCTTGAGCAGAAATTCCCAGCAAGGAGTAAAACTTGCTCTCTTCCCAGGAGAGACAAGAAATTGTTTTTCCCTTCCTCATCCTCTGCAGTATCACAAAATATCTTGAAGTGTCCTATGAGATCTCAGCATTATGCCCGCTCTCTCCTAGGATCCAGCCTTCTCCATCCCAGTTGGCCTCAACTTTCTCTCCTAATCAAGCCTCATGTGTTTGCAGGATAGAGGGAGTGTGGGGGCCGACCTGCTGATGTTTTTCTCTACATGTATAAAAGTATTTTTCCATAGGATAAGTTTATTTTTCTCAATGTTTTTTTCATGCCTTGGCTTACGGAACTTCTTCAGTATTGTTAATGATATATATCTATAACCTTAACTGATTATTTCAGTTAGGATTGTTTTATAATGAGTGTAGGCCACGCAAGCATCATTCCTTACATAATGCTGCTGTTCTATGAGTGTGTACCTGTCTGGGTGTGTTACATGTTACATAAATTTTGGCTTTTCTAGAGGCTGTCTCAGAATATATTCATCTGACTCAACTACTTCTGTGTTCTTGGCTTTCTGTCAGTAAAGCTAATCACCAGCTGTTACACTGAGCACCTATCCCCTGGCAGGGGGAAATATCTTCTCATTTCTTCAGGCAAATGTTTAGCAGGCCAAGACAATTTGTCATTAGTTTCTCACCATGAACAATCTTGTCTTTAATAGAAACTCCAACACTCAAAATGAAAGAGCTTCCAAATCACTATCAAACTCTTCTCAAAGTTTTTTTATATTGACACCATTTTTTTCTATTGACATCTTTTGATTAACAGGATTTTTAAAGAGAGATGGTGTATTATAAGTTTCCTAGGAATGCTAAAACAAAGTAACAGACTGAGTAGAACAACCAACCATAACTTACTCTGTCACAGTTCTGGAATTCTAGAAGTCCAAAATCAAGCTGTTGGCAGGGCCATGCTCTCTCTGAAGGTTCTGGGGGCAGTCATTCCTGGCCGCTTCCTAGCTTCTGGTAGGCACCACCAATCCTTGGCGTTCCTTGGCTTGTAAATGCATCACTCTAGTCTCTGCCACTGTTATCACACGACGTTCTCCCTCTATATCTTTGTGTATTGGAATTTCCCTCTTGTAAGAGCACCAGGCACTGGATTAAGTACCACCACCTTCATTCTCAATTTGAGGTGATCTCTCCTGCCAAGATGCTATTTCCAAATAAGGTCACACTCACATATTTGTTTACTTACATGGATGTAAACTTTGGGTGGACACAACTTTGTACAGGTAGTCTTGAAGATACTTTTCTACATATTCTAAATCACTTTAAACTAAATGTTCAAATAAATACCTAGACAGAAATGGTCACTGTTACATCCCAAGCTCTGTCAGTGTCACAGTTATATTCTTTTAATAAACGCTTAGAATCTGTCAGATGCCACGGACAGAAATGGACACTAGGGAGACAATGATAAACCAGAGACATGGTATCCCAGTTTCCAAGAAGCTTACTTTATAGTTGAGGGAGAGAGATACAAGTATAATTTCACTGTGCTCACAGGCAATATATATTGAGAAGTGACTATGTGCTGGCCTCTGAGGATGACAAAAGGGAAGCGAGAAGAAAAGCCCATGCCTTCCTAGAACTTACCTTCTACTGCTAAAGAGACAATGCATAAGTAAGCAAAATAATTTTAGCTAGCGATAAATTCCATGAAGAAATAAAAGGCAGAGCAAAGTGGTGCAGGGTGTCCTTTTGATCTGAGCCTGAAGGAAGCCAGGGTATGAGTCCCATGAATGTCTGAGTTCAGTGTTCTAGTGGGAGGAACTGGAGGTCGAGGAAGCTCCTGGTACGTAGAGGAACAGCAGGAGGCACTGTGGCCTTGGGGAGTCATTCAGGAGAGAACAGGACTGGAGCCATGCCTGGAGCTGAGACAGAGCCCAGTAAGTGGCCATAGCATAACTCGAGGGACTTCCTGGTGGTCCGGTGTTTAACACTGGGCCATGGGTCTGATCCCTGGTTGGGGAACTAAAATCCGGCAGGCTGTGCTGTGCAGTCAAAATTTAAAAAAAAGAAAAAAATAATGTTGCTCAGCACAAAGAAGATTCTACCTGTAGTGCAGGAGACACAGGAGATGTGGGGTCCAACCCTGGTCAGGAAGGTGCCCTGGAGGCGGAAATGTGAGCCCACTCCAGTATTCTTGCCAGGAAATTCCATGGACAGAAGCGCCTGGTGGGCTACAGTTCATGGGGTCACAAACAGTGGGACATGACTAAGTACACACAGCGCTCAACGAAAAGCTCTAGAAAGCATTCTGAGGGTTTTGAGCAGGAGAGTGATTTGGATTTGATAGGGAACCCCCTTGGCTATTGTGCCAGTAATGGGTGGGAAAGGCAGGTGGATTTTGACTACAGAGCCAATGGGATTCAGGTAATGAAAATTCTGTGAGATAATCTTGACCTGAAGGAGAGGAGGGGTGTGAAGGAAGGTAATTCTGTTGGGCAGCTAGTAGCCAGCGAAGGCCTCCCTGAGGAGTTTATGTCTTAAGCTCTTATGTGAATAAGCAGAAGTGGCCAGCCTTCTAAAAATCTTGAGGAAACAGACAATGGAAGGCCCTAAGTCTGGTGTGTTGAAGGATAGACAGGACAGCTGGAAGCTGGAAGATCCAGCCTAGAAAGCCAGCGATGCACCTAGGGCTCAAGGGGGAGGAGGCCGGGCAGCGGCAGGCGGGCCTGCGGGTCCTGTCTTACTTAGTTCCCTGAGAAGGCTTCCTCAGAGCACTAGAGGTGGCTCGAGGCTCTGCGACTGCCTCCAGGACCAGCATTCTGTCCCTGGGCCCCTGGAGTCACTGCGTTGCAAGGCACGGTGGCATTCCTCAATGGAAGGGGTGACCAGTTTCTGAGATACATTCATTTAGAGGACGTCCCCCTTTAAAGCGTTATAGCTCATAATTTTAAACTCCTATGCCTTTCACACAACCAAACCATTTCCAGGAATCCCTCCTGCAGAAACATAATTGGTAATACTTAAATACAGAATATAAAGATTTTACTGTGTCATTAATTATAACAGTGGGAAAAATTTTTAAGAAAAAAGTCTCTTTCATTGTTTTCTCAATTCCTGACTTTTCCCCATTAAAAAAAATCTGAGTTGACTATGCATTCTAATCTCATTCTTCTAATTCTCTTGATTATATTTTCATATACTTAGTTTTGTCAAAAGTTAATTGAAATATAGTAAAATATGGATCAAGCTTATACCCAACACAAAAAAAGAAAACTTTTTAAAAGCATAAATGAAAATAATTGAAGGTACATAGTGATTTCTCACTGTGGTTCACTTTGACAGATAAATGGCTAGCTTCACAAAATTGTTTGTTTTCTTAGTGAATCAGGAGCTCTCTTCTTTGCTCATGAATTACAGATCTCATCTCTTCTGATTGCCAGTAATACTATGGACTAAATAATTAAATGAGCAGTTGAATGATAATTCTTTCCTTGTACGCAACCCAAGAAAGTAAATGTGAGGGAAAATATACCCATGACTCAAACCCCAAATTTCTTTTAAGGAAAAAGAAATCACATATTAGTAATGATTTTGGCACATACAGTAAGAGATAAAATATAGGAGGGGAGGAGGGGAAACCCTGGAACAATCTGCATAGAGCCCATCAATAGGGAAATGGGTGAATAAATTATGGTACATATATAAGATGGACTTCTGTGAAGCTATTAAAAAGAAGGTGTTGGATCTGTATTTGCTGACTTAGAAAAATGTTCACAGTACATTTTTTTAAGTAGTAGACTGACCTATAGAAATAATATGTAAATAGAAAGCATAATGCTATGTAACAATCTAAAATGATTTTTAAAAAACCCACTGTATGGTGATGGAAATGTTTGTATCTTAATTATAGTGCTGGTTTCATGAGTATTCACAACTGTTAAAACTCGTGGAATTTTACTTTAAATGAATGCAGTTCATTTTACATAAATTATTTTTCAATAACTGAAAACATTCCGCCCGTAAAAAATTCTAAAATGACTAGGTTTGTATAAACAAAGGAAGAAAATAAAGTTAAAGTGTTTACATAAGGATGAATTTGGAGAGGATGGTGCCTAATCTATAATCCTGTAGTCACCTTAGCCTCAAGCCACTATGAAGCCAAAATATCTTAATGTGAAGATGCAGATTTGTCAACAGAGCTGACCTAGGTAAATATCCAGTACTCATGTATGGATGTGAGAGTTGGACTATAAAGAAAGCTGAGCGCCGAAGAATTGATGCTTTTGAGTTGTGTTGGAGAAGACTCTTGAGAGTCCCTTGGACAGCAAGGAGATCCAACCAGTTCATCTTAAAGGAAATCAGCCCTGAATATGCATTGGAAGGACTGATGCTGAAGCTGAAACTCCAATACTTTGGCCACCTGATGCGAAGAACTGACTCATTTGAAAAGATTGAAGTCAGGAA
Organism: Muntiacus reevesi; assembly: GCF_963930625.1. Lineage (NCBI taxonomy): Eukaryota > Metazoa > Chordata > Mammalia > Artiodactyla > Cervidae > Muntiacus > Muntiacus reevesi. The sequence goes on along the minus strand of NC_089254.1, from coordinate 48,132,135 downwards.
GAGAAGGGGACAACAGAGGATGAGATGGTTGGATGGCATCACCGACTCAATAGACATGAGTTTGAGTAAACTCTGGGAGTTGGTAATGGACAGGGAGGCCTGGCATGCTGCAGTCCATGGGGTCGCAAAGAGTCGGACACGATTGAACGACTGAACTGAACTGAACTGAAGTAAGGAAGTATTTCCCATGTTGCTTCTACATTTTTCATGCATATATGAGAAGGTGAGAGATGAAGAGGGCATGGTGGTGGTCAACTGCAATTAAACCTAAGCCAGAGATTGGATCATCAACCAAAGGGTCATAATTCTTTTATAGCCAATCTTGGAACACTGTGGAAGAGCAAGATCTTTGAGGTTAGAAATACCCAAACTGTAATTCCAGCCTTTCTTCTCTGTGGTACATTAAGTTCTATGTGGCTCTAGAAAATTAACCTCCTTGGTCTTTTCTTCACATTCAAAAAAGTAATCACCCCCACAGGATTATAGTGGGGGTGAAGATTAAATCGATAAAATGTTCCCAGGGCCTTCTATGTTGAGAATGTCAGCACATGATATTGTTACCATTGTATAAAAAAGTTCTTTTTCTAAGATCAGTGAATATAGTGTAACCATGCTTATTTACATGGCTGACCAAAATGTAGTTTATTTAAAAAGTCCTAATTCAGGACTCAGCTATGAGCCCACTGCACAATATTGTGATTTGATATGATTTTAAAAATCGGATCTGTAATAACTTCAGCATGGTCTCCAACACCTCAATGAAACCAACGATCATGTTTGATCAGACAGTGCGTCATTCTCTGGAATTTGTTTGTCAGGTTTAGGACAGATGGACCTCCCCCCACCGTGAGTTTCTTGTAGCTAATAAAGTTGCTCTTATGAAGTGGTGTGCCCAGATATTCAGGAATTTTAGGAGACCGACTCACCCAAGTAGCCTCTCAGACTGTGTGGTAGTGTGGTGGACTATCATCCAAGAAGACAACATTGATTTTTTTCAGGTAACAAGTGGAGGAGATGAAGTTGCCTTTTGATCTGTTTCTATAGATGCCATACTGTCTGCCAGGTGGTGTTTGAGATTAAGCCCTGTGTTCAGAGATGCGTGGAGTGAGGAGAGCGAGCTCTCCCTGAAAGTTGTCTGTGTCCCGCTGTTGGAGGCCAGCGTCTGCTGAACGACCTGGTCTCCCGTACGTTTACTCTTTCTCCCTTCGGCCACCATCTGTAGCATGACGTGCACTGCCCTTATATATCAGAATCTTGGGTCTTAGTTTCCCTTTTATGACAGACTTGCTGGATGACCTTGAGTTTATCACTCGAAGGTCTAAGCTATTCATCAGTAAATTGGAAATAAAGCTATTTTCATGTCTGTCTAAAGGCAGAGATGTGAACAGGAAGTTCTTCCAATTTTAAGTTTTATTGGTTCAACTTTAATTTTATACTTTCCCCTTGTTTTCTTCTTTCTGATTTTCCTACCTTTTCTATCTGGAACATTCTAGATATCCCGTTACCACTTGAAATTGAGATGTAGAAAAATCAGCTCAACATTTTATGTCAGAAACTATCATCCATGCAGTTTCTTACTGAAGGGAAGAAATAAGGGTAACTTTCAAGCTTGTGTCTTGACACTCCTGACACCTGAGATAAGGAACCATGAATAAGAACTAGTGAAGTTAAAGGAGACGTAGGTTCAGATGAGGCCATGTCAACTTTGAGGCAATTGCCTGTCATTTCACAAATAGATCAAAGTATTTACAAGCAGCAACATAGATATGAATTTTTGGTAAACAACAACATATTGGTTGTTAACACCATGGGAGTTGGATAAGATTCCTCAGGAAAATTTTAGTAGAAGAGCAAGTGCAAAGGGAGGTTGTGCTTGAACTTTTGAGTTGAATCAATAGATTCCAGCAAGGGAAGCTGAGAAGCATCCACTAGAGTAGAAGGAAGACTGAAAGAACTTGGTGTTTTGGCCTGGAAGGAGAAAGTGCTTTTGTGGTGGCAGTGGTGGGGGAGGAGGAGGAAGGAGAGGAATTACCAATAGTGACAAGTACATGGAAATGTAGTAATTTAAGGCTTAAAGACTGCCCATTGGTTCAGAGTTAGAAGATCATGGGCAATTTGGGAAATAGTAATTTCATTAATAGAATGAACACAGAGCACATTTTGGTTGATTAAATTGCAGTAGGGAAAAGCTGGATGAAAAGACATGGGGAGAGATGTCAGTTGCTAGAGGTGGTTTTTTTTTTTTTTTTTTTTTTTTTTTTTTGGCTTGCTTGTGGGATTAAAGGCAAGAACAGCAATGAGGGAATATCAAGGAGACCAAGCGGGGCATGGAAAGGAGCTAGGTTCTGGGCAGTCATATGAGTGAAAGGGAAAACCTTATTTTGTGATAAGAAGTATGTTAGTTCAGGTTCTCCAAGAATCAGACAGCAAGATGTGATTGGGTATGTAAGATTCACTGGGGAAAACACTTATTTATGAAGGATAAGGAGAGCGAGTGGAGGTGAGGAGAGCTTTCAGACCTTGGTGGTGATCTGATACCTGTGAAAGGAAGGAGAATTAGGTAGGAAGTGTCTCATCTCTAACACAATCCCGAGGAAGTTTTGGGCAAGCCTATGGAGTGCCAGTGTCGCTAGTTAAAGAAGTTCTGTGTCTCATAGGAATGGGCCGGGTAGTATCCTTCCCGTGTTTACTCCCTGCCTGATGGGCAGCATGTGGGCACTGTGGGCTCAAACCAGTGCAGGCATGGACCCCCGGGGCAGCAGTGGGGTCCTCAGGGGTTCCGCTTGCTGCACGGGGGACCTGGGCAGTGCGTTTTCATGGTGACGCGTTGGTACAACTGTGGCTGTATTGGGATGTTGAGAAAAGAAGACAGGAAGATAAGGGAATTTTCATTTGGAAGCCTCATTTTTTTCTTTGAAGTGTGGAGCTTTATGGTTTAAACTGGCCAAAATGAGAAAAGAGGAGGGAACAGAATTGGGGAAGGGACTTGTGTGCTGAAGGTTTAGAACAGCAGAAACTGAGAGAAGATAAATGATTTTGTGCCAAGTAAGGTGTCACTGAGAATGGAAACTTAATGGACTGTGCTGGGTAGTGGAACTAACAAGACATAAATGTGCTTTCCTCTGGAGGGATGTAGTAAGAACAAAGAAAGATGATCTTGTGACTGATCCCTTTTCTGTTAATACCACCTCTGGTTCCAAGGCTGCTTCATGTTTAGACTTCTTAAGTTATTAGTAAGTTATCCTTCATTTAATTACACACACACACACACACACACACACACACACACACACATCTTCCTAGGTGACTCAGTGGTAAAGAATCTGCTTGCCAGTGCAGTTGTAGGAGATGTGGGTTCGATCCCTGAGTCGGGAAGATCCCTTGGAGCAGAAAATGGCAACCCACTCCTGTATTCTTGCCTGGAAAATTCCATGGACAGAGGAGCCTGGCCGGCTATAGTCCAAGGGGTCAAAGAGAGTTGCACATGACTGAGCACACGTGCACACACACGCATACACACACACACACACATATATATACACACACATATATATGTATACACATATATATACACACAGATATACATATACACACACACACACACACAACTCCAGTTACTTATGACTGGGTTATGACTGTATGGACTGTAACTGTATAATAATATGTGGAACCATTTGAATTTTTTACCCTTTAGTAAAAAACCTCATATTATTTGAGTAACTTGGGATGAAAACTACTGCAAGATTCAAGTATAACAGTATACAGCCAGGGCCTCTATCTTACAAGGTAAAAATGAATCCCATTTTTCCTGGGAAATGTACTTACTGATCAGAATGGAGATTGTTTAACGCTATTGCTAAGTTCTTCAGATGAAGCTTAATACAGTCCATCTGTATTAAGCTTAAACTAGTCCAACCAGCTGTACCTAGCCTTATTATCTTCATTGTTAATGCTACACAGTAGATCGCAGTCCAGGAAACATATTTAAAACTCTTTACACTTGCTTAAAATTCACTCTAGGCTTCACAATGTCATACAGAAATATTAGTAAATAGTTGTGAGTGAAATTAAAGTTATAGAACCCTTGCCAACATAAACCCCTCCAAGAGACTTTTCTGATGGCCAAGTACTCAGATGACCAGTGCTTAGATGTTTCATAGTTGGTGATTTTTCATCATTTCTGAAGGTTAATATTTTGGTCTCCATTTAGAGGTAAAACCCAGAGGACCAAGATTTCAGTTCCAACAGTTCTAATTTCCACTCATTACATAGCTACCATTGGTCTATCAGGGTTCCTTTTATTCAGAGAAAAAATATTTTCTTTTAGGAAACTTTGAGAAGGTCAACAGAACACAGAGTGGATTTATTTTAATAATCTTTTTGTATTAGCAGTATTTACTTTAAAGATTATTAAGATCTATTTTCCTCCCAGGTAGCAAGCTGGGTTGTTGCCACTGCAGAAAAAAAAGTGGAGATTGTTAGTGTTGGAGAAAAGGTTGGAAACTTAATGTCATAAAGGAAAGGAAGATGGAGTCAGATAGGACATGAGAGAAACTGAGGAAAGGGCTTGAAAGGAGGTTTACTATTCTATCTTAGATGTGGTAGATCCTTCCATGTGAGATTCTTTTCCAACCCAGATGAAAATTCTCTTTTCATTTTCCATAGATCTAACTCTAAGTTTTTTCTTCACACTTTATTCTTTGAGGTTTGAGAAGGTGAGCCATCCTCCCTTGATTTAAGATTCTTACCTTTTTAACTTTCAATTTATAGAGTCTCTGACTGTCTGGGTCTGCACACAGAGGCCATTCAGAGCTCCATTTCAACAAGTGATTGCATCTTTGATTCAATAATTCTCTAGAGTCAGAATTTGACAATCCTTCTCAAAATATTTTCCAAACAGTGTTTACAACCATCCTTTTCATTGGATTAAGTACCAGGTAGATAAGCATGGCCAAACATTTTCCATGCAGCCTTGACAAAGAAACATCTAAGACATGGAAAATCGATTAAGCCATGGTTATAGGAAGTTCACATAATATTTGACCACCTCTTGTTTGCTTGTGACTGCTAGGTTACTTGTGACATTGGGCTGACATCCTACCTTTAAACATCATTATTCCTACCTGTAATATGTAATAAAAGGATTACTTGGTCCGTGTCTCTAAACAACCAATTTATAGACCGTTGAAGCCCACTGGTGGATCATGTCCAAGTTCATCCCTGAACTTCATCATAACATAAACTTTGGTGTCTGGGCCCTCTTCATTTTTCCTTCCTCTGAGTCACTCTTAGAAATTTTCACAATTTATGTAAATGGCTAGTTCTCAGGCCTAAGGTTAAAAATATGCCAAAGAAATTTACCATGAAGTTTAAGTTTGAGGATGTTATCTTATGTTGACTCATTCCAAACCTTCAATCATTTACCTCAGTGGTTGCAGAGTATACAGTAGCCACAGCATATAATGAGAGATATGGGATACTTATCCAGAAGACTTGATGACCCCAGATGACCCCAGACTTGATGAAGCCATTTCTACCTCTGTACCTATAAAATTTGACCCTAGTAGACCTTAACCAGTGTCTTTTGCCCCAAGGAGAAGAATCTGAATGAGTCACTGCTTTGCTCTCTGAACCAGTCCACCATGGCTTAGCCTATATGACCATCCTATCCTTCCTACCTACAGCCAGAAGCACGACCTTAGCAAGAAATTTGCAGATGTGGCATTACCAATGAACCTAAAATGATTTAGTCTATATTGTTGTTGTTCAGTTGCTTAGTTGTGTCCAACTCCGCAGCCCCATGGACTGTAGCATGCCAGGCTTCCCTGTCCTTCACTATCTGCCAAAGTTTGCTCAAACTCATAGTAATCTAACCATCTTATCCTCTGTCGCCCCTTCTCTGCCTGCCCTCAATCTTTCCCAGCTTCAGGATCTTTTCCAAAGAGTTGGCTCTTTGCATCAGATGTCCAAAGTATTGGAGCTACAGCTTCAACATCATTCCTTCCAATGAAAATTCAGGGTTGATTTCCTTTAGTATTGACTGGTCTTGGGCTGATCTCCTTGAAGTCTAGGGACTCTATCAAGAGTCTTCTTCAACATCACAGTTCAAAAACTTCAATTCTTCAGCACTCAACTTTCTTTATGGTCCGAACTCTAACATCTGTACATGACTGCTTGAAAAAACCGTAGCTTTGACAGTGTGGACTGTTGTCGGCAAAGTGATATCACTGCTTTTTAATACCAGTCTACATTGATCATAGCTTTCCTTCCAAGGAACAAGTATCTTTTAATTTCATGGCTTCAGTCACCATTCTCAGTGATTTTGGAGCCCAAGAAAATAAAATCTGTCACAGTTTCCATTGCTTCCCCATCTATTTGCCATGAAGTGATGGGCCCGGATGCCATGATTTTCATTTTTTGAATGTTGAGTTTTAAGCTGACTTTTTCACTCTCCTCTTTCACCTTCGTCAGGAGGCTCTTTAGCGTGGTGTTATCTGAATATCTGAGGTTATTGATGTTTCTCCTGGCAATCTTAATTCCAGCTGGAGCTTCATCCAGGCTGGCATTTCTTATATATAAGTTCAATAAGCAGGGTGACAGTATACAGTCCTGACGTACTCCTCTCACAATCTGGAACCAGCCCATTGTTCCGTGTCCAGTTCTAACTGTTGCTTCTTGACCTGCATATAGGTTCACAGGAGGCAGATGAGGTGGTCTGTTATTCCCATCTCTTGAAGAATTTTCCACTGTTTGTTGTTATCCTCACAGTCAAAGGCTTTAGTTTAGTCAGTGAAGCAGAAGTAGATATTTTTCTGGAACTCTCTTGCTTTTTCTGTGATACAGTGGATGTTGGCAATTTGGTTTCTGGTTCCTCTACCTTTTCTAAATCCAGCTTGTTTGTTTGTATTGTGAGCATGTAGTTGCTCAGTTGTGTCTGACTCTTTGCAATCCCCTGGGCTGTAGCCAGCCAGGCTTCTTTGTCCATGGGATTCTTCAGGAAAGAATACTGGAGTGGGTTGCCATGCCCTTCTCCAGGGGATCTTCCCAATCCAGGAATAGAACCGGTGTCTCCTGCATTACAGATGGATTCTTTACCCACTAGCCATTGGGGAAGCCTTAATCAAAACAAAGTTTGAAAAACTCTGGTAGAGTCAAGACTGAATTCTCTATTTTTTTCTATATAAAATTTTATAGTATCATTGCCACATTAAAAGGAAAAAAGTGCTATATGGTCCATGAAGAGTACAATCCTTCAGCTGAAACTTTTATTTCATTTTTTGGGTAACAACTTTTCTGAAGTATAATGCACCTATAGGCTTCCCGGGTGGCACAAGTGGTAAAGAATCTCCCTGCAATGCAGGAGACCAGGGTTCTATCCCTGGACTGAGAAGGCTACCCACTCCAGGATTCTTCCCTGGAAAATTCCATGGACAGAGAAGCCTGGCAGACTACAGTCCATTAGACTGAGCAACTAACACTTTTACTTTCTTTCAATGCACCTATAGGTAGGATAACATACAATTCTTCCATTTAAAACCATTACAGTTCAGTGGTTTTTAGTGCATTGATAATTGTATTTCAACCATAACCAAAATCAATTTGAGATATCTTTATCACCTCAAAAAGAAACCCTACAACCTTCAGCTATCACCTCCCTCAATTTTCTATCTCCCCTAGGCTTAAGCAACTATTAATCTACTCTCAGTCTCTACATATTGTTTTTTATTTTTTAAGTACATAGTGTTTTGTAAGAAGATTTTTAAAATCTTAAAAAAAAAAAAAACATTAAAAATGGTTTCTTATTTTATTCTCTGGCTTGAATTTCCTTGTTTCAATTCCATGGTGTGGAGAAATAGATACTGCTTTCTGTTCTCTGCGCTCTAGTTAGCCCAGCACCCATAAGTAAACAGACTAATTTATTTCAAAATTAAGGCAAAACAGGATACAATTTTGTTCTTTCTGGCTGCACTGGATCTTCATTGCTGCATGCAGGCTTTCTCTAGTTCCTGCGAGCAGGGCTTCTCATTGTGGTGGCTTCTCTTCTTGTAGAGCACAGGTTCTAGGGCACAGGGGTTCAGTAGCTGCTCGTGGGCTTAGATGCTGTGAGGCATGTGGGAGTCTCCTGGGCCATGGATCAAGCCTGTATTCTCTGCATTGGCAGGTGGATTCTTAACCACTGGGGACCTGGGAAGTCCCCCAAATGTAATTTTCAACTATATTATATCAAGCATTACACTAAAAAGGAAAGGGAGATCTGTGCAATGAATAGAGAATGTCTGATTAGTTTTAGATAGACTTTTCTTTTTGCAAAACTTGATTCTTGCTTGTGTCTGGCATGGTATAGTTGCAAGTTATATTACTTAGAACTTTCAGTCTCAAGAGGCAGAAGTCTTCCTCACACTGGCTTGAGGAAAATGAGAATTCATTGGCTAGTGTGAGCTTACGGTTCTCAGGTGCTGCCATATTAGGTGCTCAGACCCTATTATCAAGGCTCAGTCTTGTGCTGTCTGCTTTTCTTTGCTGACTTCATTCTAAGGCAGACCTGCTCCTTAAGGTGGCAAGGTGGCTGCCAGTAGCTCCAGACTTAACAATATATCCTCTCAGCAACTTTAGTAGTGGGGATAATACCTCTATGTGAACCAGAAACGTTGTTCTAGAATTGAGTGTTCTTTGGCTCTGATTGGCCTGAACTGTGTCACATGCCAACTCTTGATGTTGGAGGGGGAGTCAGCTCTGCCTGGTCCTCAAAAAGGTAGGAATTATTTCCTAAGGGAAATTGTGTGTGTGAGCAGAATGATCAAGTGGATGCTTTTGGGGAAGATAAAATGAAAGGATAATGATTAAAGACCACTGCAGTATGACTCATAAAATCTGAGTTTTAGCCTTATTTGCTGCTTAAGTAGTTTTATTATCTGAAGCACGTCACTCATTCTGTAGGCATTGGTTCCCAATTTTGTAAAACTATAAACTTCTATAAGTAGTCTTTAATGATCTCTGTTTAAAATTCAAATTCACTGATGAGCTGGCTAGATATTTTGGCATTAAATGACTAACCCTGATTTTCTTTGATAAAATCAGGGAAGTGACTTTCATGTAAAACAAATGTATCCTACAGCAAGCATAGTTCTGTCTGGAGTCATGAGGTTGTATGCTATCTTTGATACTGAATGTTAACTAGAGGAATGGAAGGTTTCTAACTCAGTTTTGAACTCTCCAGTCAGTTTAAAGAAGTTTAATCCCTTATTATTTAGAAGAAGTCATACTGGATATCCAGTTACTTCCAGTGCTTTCTGTATGTTCATATCAACCCTTGTGATGTTAAAGAATCAATAAATTCTTGGAAGTAACAAAAATCAATTAGAAAAATGAGATAAAAGGTGAGATAAAAGTTGTTAGCATAAATGGACTTTCTGATATGTTTTTTTAAAAAGGATAAGTTATCTTTATATGCTAGCAACTACAGAAGTGAACTAGAGAAAAGAGTGAGCCTAAAAGAAGGGTCTTATGATATTTGGTGTGAGCCATGATGAGCAGTCGGCATCAACACCTGAGCCAGCTCAGGATGTGATTGAGAGGAGCTGGGAAAGACCTGGTGGGGTGGGGAAACAGTCTTCATGTTTGGGTTAGCGCGTGAAGTCATTTTCTCAACTAGGGATTCTAGCTTTGGGTGGTAAAGTACTATTTAAAATAAGTTTTCAATAAAAATGGAGATATTAGATCATTGAGATTCAGATATCAATTAAAAGTCAAGAAAATTAAGAGTCTTTTAAAAATTCCAACAAAACATGCTTCTTCTGTCTGTAATACTGGCAACAAACCTCTTAGCTTTTACTTTGGTATAGATGAGTCACTTGTGTGGAGCTTCAAAGAAGCACATCTTTAATTTAGGACAGGCTCTTAGCTTGGACATAAACAGTAGGTACTGGGCAGGCAGACATTTTTCACAATCCAAAGAATACACCATTCATATGGAATTCAATATAAATGGTGTACGTGAATGAGGGCCGGTTAGCTCAGTTGGTTAGAGTGTGGTGCTAAATGGTGTACGTGGAAGCATAAGTCTGTTGAAAGTGAAAGTCGCTCAGTCAAGTCCTACTATTTGTGACCCCATGGATTAATCCAATCCATGGAATTCACCAGACCAGAATACTGGAGTGGATAGCTATTCCCTTCTCCAAGGGATCTTCCCAGTCCAGGGATCGAACCCCGGTCTCTGGCATTGCAGGCAGATTCTTTACCAGCTAAATCACTAGGGAAGTCCATAAGGCTACTGGGGTCTCTTTAAAGACACTATATTGTCAGATTCTACAATATCCAGGTTGGCCATTCCCAAGGAGAAATACAGTTTGATTTGAAGTTAAAAAGCAGGCATTCAATCTCAGGTCTACCCCCAAAGTACAATATGCTTCCATAAATTTGGCCACATTTTTGAAAAATCTAAAGTGGTCGTAAAATATTGATATATCAAGGAAGGTGTGAGAAGGGGCAAAATAATGATCCATCTTGCCATTGCAAGTGCTCCAGTAAGTGGGGCAGTTGATAGACATGAACCTAACCGGATATAGGCTTATACTGGAATGTGTATGTGCATACACATACTACAAGATTTCCGTGACTGACATGAATGCCCAGTCATGAACATTGTATGAAGAGTTAGTTGGTACAGTAACATGCTTCAGGTACTTTGGGTAAACATTAGGTTTAAAGGTAAAAGTACTGTGTAAGTATTTATAGGATTAAGTGAGTTATATATTAATATTAGCACCTCAAAGGGAGAGAGATAAGATGGTGTTGTGGTCACCCCAAAGAGGGTTCCACAGTTGGAACCCTCCACCCAAAATTTGGTTCAGGTATCAAAACTGATGAACACACACACATCCAAGAAAATATGAAAGGTTTATTACTTATATGATGAGGTCTTCTAGGCAAAGTAGGGTGGGCTCCCATGCAAGTCCAAAAGTAAGTCCTACTTTCAGTCAGGGAGGGCTTGTGGTTATATGGTGGTTAAGTGGTGGGGCTATGGTTAATTATTTGTTTGTATGGGTGAGGATTACATAATTTGAACTTCTCATCAGTGCTAAAGGAAGGAGAATCCAAGCTTTCTTATCTGCTTGCCCAGATGTGGGTAGGGGGAAAGGGGAGTGGTGGAGCTTGAAAGCAGCTTTACATGTCCTGAGAAATCTGTACCTAATCTAAAGTTAAAGGTTTTTGCCTCCAGTTTCTTTTAAAAGTTCTATGCTTTTGCTTCTTAGATTTAGGTCTATACCCCATTTGAATTGATTTTTATATATGATGTAAAGTAAGGATTGAATTTTTTTTTTTACCTTTTTGCATTTTACATATTGATATGAAATTGTGTCAGTACCATTTATTGTAGAGGATCTTTTCCCCATTGACTTACTTTTCCAAATCGTGTTGGCTTTTTTTGGTTCTATTTCCATATAAATTTTAGATTCAGTTTGTAAAATTTTAAAAACAACAATAACAACAACAACAGCAATGGAGATTTTGGTGGAGATTGCTTTGAATCTGTCAATAATTTTGGGGAGAATGGATACCTGTCAGGAAGCATTCAATAGGCTTCCCGTGTGCTGTTATAGATCTGTCAGGAATCCTCTGGCCCTTATTAATTCCTGAATATTCAGGAATTAAGAGGAGAGGCACGCCTTTCCCAGGGCTGAGGAATCCAGGCATTTCCTTTGTTAGTTTCTCATTATGGTGATAAGTACCCTCTTCTCTCTTTAATAGGGATCGCCTTGTGTTTAGATCTTTATCTTTGCTGAGAATAACTACAATATATATGCCCACACCATGTTGATTAAAACACCTTTGCTCCATCAGAGCTTTGGTCCCCGTGTCTTTTCTTTCTTTCTCTTCCTTTCTTTCTCTTTATCTATTTCTGGCTGATTCCCTGGAGCATGAAAGCTGGCTGCGTAACCCAGGGAATATTAGCCTCTTTCCTTCTTTCACTTTCTCATTTTTGACTCTGGACCACCAGGTCCCAGTCCATTAAAGGACCAACAGATACCTAAAAAATACTAGCTCTCTTCATCGACTGGCATAGTGTAACTCTCCGTTTTTCTGAGTCCTCATTTATTTTCACATTGCTTTACCGTTTTCAGTGTACATGCCTTACATACATATTTTATTGGAGGTATTTCTAATTTTTGTTAATTTAGATGATATTATAAATCAGGTATCTTTTAAAATTTTCATTTGCCACTATATAAAATTGCTATTGATTTTTTTCTCTTTTTTTTTTCAAAATTGAAATATAATTGATATATAACATTATTTAGTTTTTAGGTTTAACACATAAAGAATCAATATATGTATATGTATTGCCATACTGTGAAATGATCACCACAATAAATTTAGGTAACACCCATCACTATGCATAATTACTTTTTTTCTTTTGGTGAGCACTTTTAAGAATTACTTTATTAGTAGCTTTCAAATATATAATAGAGTATTGTTAATTACAGTCCCCATGCTGTACATTATATTCCCTGGTCTTGTTTAATTTTATAGCTGAAATTTTACACCTTTTGACATCCCTAGCCCATTTCACTCCCTGACTCTGATTATGGCAGCCACTAATCTCTGCTATATTGATGAGAGGTGTTTTTTTTTTTTTTAAGATTCCACACATACATGATATCCTACAATATTTGTCTTTCTCTATTTGACTTATTTAATTTAGCATAATCCTCTCAAGGTCCATCCATGTTGTCACAAATGGCAGATTACCTTCATTTTTAATGGCTGAATAATATGCCTCTGTGTATATATGCCACATTTTCTTTATCCATTTATTCATTGGTGGTCACTTAAGTTGTTTCCCTACCTTGGTTATTATAATTAATACTTCAATAAACATGGAGGTGCAGAAAACTTTCTGAGATGATTTATTTTCATTCTGAGAGAATTTTAAAGAACTATTAGTAAATCTCAAATATATAGTAAAGTATCATTATAGTAACCATACTGTACATGACACCCCCAGGATTGACTTATTTTGTAACTGGAAATTTGTACCTTTTGGCCACCTTCACTCATTTCATCCACCTATGCCCTACCCTACCCCCTGCCTCTGACAACCACCAGTCTGTTTGCTGCGTCCATAAATTCTACTTTTTTTTTATAAGATTCCCAAAGTGTAATTGCTAGATCGTATGATAATTCTATTTTTAATTTTTTGAGGAACCTTCATACTGTTTTCTATAGTGGCTGTACCAATTTACATTCTCATCAATAGTGAATAAGTGTTGCCTTTTCTATACTTCCTATCAGAACTAAGGCAATTTGGGCACCCATCTTTTAGGTGGCAGCTGCAAAAGTTGGGGAACAGGTGTGTGTACTGGTTCCCTCAAGGGTAATACTCGCTGTAGGGTATAGTTCCGGCGAGGCAGAAAAGGAAAGACGACCTCAACAGAAGTAGGTTATCTTTATTCAGGCAAGGAGGGGCGACAGTCAGCCTAACACCAGGCTGAGCGCCGAGAGGGATTAGGGAGGCTTCATACTTATAGGGAGGTTTGTGGAAGTGATAAGGGAAACGTTAATCAGGCAGGATATTTTGAATATTCTTTTGTTGAGATGACATTTGTAGTTGGGCAGGTGGTGATAAGTCTTCTGGGCAGGTGTAGGGGGTGCAAAGTTCCTGGACAGGGGTTGATAAATCCCAGATAGATGCAACCGTCCTGGAGCATCAGGGTGGAACTAAAATCTGTTTTGTTCTTTGGCCCATTTTTTGATTGGGTCATTTATTTTTCTGGAATTGAGCTTCAGGAGTTGCTTGTATATTTTTGAGATTAATCCTTTGTCTGTTTCCTCATTTGCTATTATTTTCTCCCAATCTGAGGGCTGTCTTTTCACCTTACTTATAGTTTCCTTTGTTGTGCAAAAGCTTTTAATTTTCATTAGGTCCCATTTGTTTATCTTTGCTTTTATTTCCAATATTCTGGGAGGTGGGTGATAGAAGATCTTGCTAAGGTTTATGTCGGAGAGTGTTTTGCCTATGTTCTCCTCTAGGAGTTTTATAGTCTCTGCTCTTACATTTAGATCTTTAATCCATTTTGAGTTTATTTTTGTGTATGGTGTTAGAAAGTGTTCTAGTTTCATTCTTTTACAAGTGGTTGACCAGTTTTCCCAACACCACTTGTTAAAGAGATTGTCTTTTTTCCATTGTATATCCTTGCCTCCTTTGTCAAAGATAAGGTGTCCATAGTTTCGGGGATTTATCTCTGGGCTTTACTAAACTAAACAGACATTTCTCCAAAGAAGACATACAGATGGCTAACAAACACATGAAAAGTTGCTCAAAATCACTCATTATCAGAGAAATGCAAATCAAAACCACAATGAGGTACCATTACACGCCAGTCAGGATGACTGCTATCCAAAAGTCTACAAGCAATAAATGCTGGAGAGGGTGTGGAGAAAAGGGAACCCTCTTACACTGTTGGTGGGAATGCAAACTAGTACAGCCACTATGGAAAACAGTGTGGAGATTTCTTAAAAAACTGGAAATAGAACTGCCATATGACCCAGCAATACCACTTCTGGGCATACACACTGAGGAATCCAGATCTGAAAGAGACACGTGTACTCCAATGTTCATCGCAGCACTGTTTATAATAGCCAGGACATGGAAGCAACCTAGATGCCCATCAGCAGATGAATGGATAAGGAAGCTGTGGTACATATACACCATGGAATATTACTCAGCCATTAAAAAGAATTCATTTGAATCAGTTCTAATGAGATGGATGAAACTGGAGCCCATTATACAGAGTGAAGTAAGCCAGAAAGATAAAGACCATTACAGCATACTAACACATATATACGGAATTTAGAAAGATGGTAACAATGGCCCTATATGCAAAACAGAAAAAGAGACACAGAAGTACAGAACAGACTTTTGAACTCTGTGGGAGAATGTGAGGGTGGAATGTTTCGAAAGAACAGCATGTATATTATCTGTGGTGAAACAGACCACCAGCCCAGGTGGGATGCATGAGTCAAGTTTGCTCGGGCCTGGTGGGCTGGGAAGACCCAGAGGAATCGGGTGGAGAGGGAGGTGGGATGGGGGACCGGGATGGGGAATACGTGTAACTCTATGGCTGATTCATATCAATGTATGACAAAACCCACTGAAAAAAATAAATAAATAAATAAAATCTGTTTTGTTTTCTCCGAAGTTAGATGATTCAGCAAGGGGCCTTTGAGACTGTTGTTCTCTTTTCTAGGCCCCAAAGACTCCTTTACTAGCTGTATGGAGCAGGCAGGAAGGAGGTGGTGGGTAAGGTGTCTGCTGGGCCTCTGTCATCTCTGGGAAGGATTGCACTTACCCCTAGTGAGTAGTGAAAGTTGCTCAGTCAACATGATATATAATTTATAGGTACATAAATTATTTGATGTAGTAATTCCCCATTAAATAGAGAAGTGTTAGCTGATCAGTTGTGTCCAACTCTTTGTGATCCCGTGGACTGTATCCAGACAAGCTCTTCTGTCCATGGAATTCTCCAGGCATGAATACTGGAATGGGTAGACATTCCGTTCTCCAGGGGATCTTCCCGACCCAGGGATGGAACCCAGATCTCCTGCATTATAAGCAGATTCTTTACTGTCTCAGTCACCAGGGAAGTCCACATTCAGCCCCTAGGTGTATGTTAAATTAGAATTTTGACCCTCAGGCAGTAGCTTTTAAAGTGCAAATGTGTGTTATTCAGGGAAAGACTCGGAAATGGGCATTTTTTGCTACTCTCTCAGAGCTTAACCCCGGTGACAGCTACAGTGAATGCTTGTGCTGTTAAAGGCTTGTGGGTCTTGTGGACCTGAGCTGTTAGGTTTCAGAGGTAGGTATTTTGGGGGCCCACTCCTCATGTGAAGTACTAGATTGGGGTCTAAGCTCTTTGCTTCTCAGGGAGAAGCTTGGAGTTGAGGGTTCCCCCTATTGTATGGCAGTCTGCTGGAGTAAGGTTAATAGCACTCCCTTTTCTACCAGTTCCCATGTGGCTTTTCTCGTTTGCCTGATGTGTAGGAATCGCTCAGCTAATTTCTGGATTTCTTTGGGAAGAAATTGTTCCACGTGTAGTTATTCATTCACTGCATCCATGGGTGCATCTATGGGAAGAGGGGTGATAGTTTAGGAACCTCCTGTGTCACCATTTTAAAAGGCCTCCATGGTTTTCATTTTTTGTAAGTGCCTTTGTCGACTAAAAATTAGTCAGCCTGAGAATGGAGAGTTATTTTATTTGGCGGGAATGTTTAGGACTCTGAGCCCGGGAGACAGCATCTCAGTAGCTCTGAGAAAACTGCTCCAGAGGCAGGGTGGGGAGTCAGGCTATAGACAAGTGTGCAACAAAGGGAGGCGGCAATTTGAACATCAAAGATCAGGTATCAAGTTAAACAATTTGGCATTCAATGTATGGGAAGAAGCAAGTCTCTGGGCTCACTGAATTCATTCCTTTCATATACACCTCAGCTATCTGGGGCCAAATCCTGTTTCCTTGTTCACCGTAAGGAGTGACAGATGGCTGTTGCTTGCATCCGCGCAAGCTCCTCAGCAATCACTGTGAGGGGTGGTGGCATCTGCTGGATCACAGTTTCGGGAGCCCTTATTCACATTTGGAGGCCAGAAATCAATGATAACTGTGACATTTCTTATTTATTGATATGGCAGGAGATATTTTCATTTCACAGTCCTTCTCCATGTTCATAAAGTCAACCATATTTTGGAGACATTTCATGACCATTTTGTTTTGGCACTGGGAGGCTCATCCCAGATCAGGGGAAGGTCCTCTTTGATGTGTCACTCCAAGTGTTAATTTCCAGATTAGACCCATTGATAAATAATGAAAGATTCTCTGGATCTTCTATCTTTTAACCAAACAGAATCCAGGAGATAGTTCCCTTATTGCCTCTTCCCATACCTAGAATCACACTATTACAATTATTTTATGTTATAAATGTGATCTAAGATATTTAGCTGCCATTAATTTTGGCTGAAGGCCAGTTATACATTATGTAACACAAAAAAACAACAATCATAGAGTACAAGTAATATAGCTAATTGGAGAAGAAAATGGCAACCCACTCCAGTACTCTGGACTGGAGAATCCCATGGACGGAGGAACATGGTAGGCTACAGTCCACGGGGTTGGAAAGAGTCGGACATGACTGAGTGACTTCACTCACTCACTCAATGTAGCTAATAACTGATTAAGTTGTAAATAGGGATTTAAGCCATGAGCTTTCAGAACCAGACTGTCTTTTCTAAAATATCACCAAGACTAGGAAGTGGATCATATAAGACAGCAATCTGATTTTTCATGTGAGTCATTAAATGTGTTACATTAGAGGATTCATCTGGTACATAAACACAGCTTTCTGTTTGAATTATAGCACAGGTGCCCCCTTAAGATGTTGTAAGGATATCAAGGGCCATACAATTTTGTAAGACAGCTTTTCTCATCATAGAGACCTCAGAATTTAGTAGACTAAAAACCTGGTTGCTACCATTTAATGTGTTCTGAGTGAATTTTGCTAGGGCTTCAATGTGAGAAATAACATTTTCCAATCCTACTGAAGGCACAAAAGTAGCTGCTAAATGATCATACCAGTGAA
Source organism: Muntiacus reevesi (assembly GCF_963930625.1). Taxonomy (NCBI): domain Eukaryota; kingdom Metazoa; phylum Chordata; class Mammalia; order Artiodactyla; family Cervidae; genus Muntiacus; species Muntiacus reevesi. The sequence goes on along the minus strand of NC_089254.1, from coordinate 48,114,507 downwards.
ATACGCATCTCTTGGCCCTTTGGGCTCGTATTGGTGGTAAATTTGCTGGAGTCATACCTAAATTTGTATGTAAGTGGCTTTGAGCCCAGAAAAATCCTAAAGTACACCTTCCTAGCTATCCTGGTGGAAGCCAGGGCCAAAGACTGAACCCATGAAGCTATTGAATCCCATTAGGTGCCAGCCAGTATATTTCTGGATATTTGACCCAATCTGTACCATACCAATCACTGTCTTTAAGAGAAATGGTATATTGGTAGTTTTCATAAGGAACCCATCCTAATTTTCTGGTTATATATGTATGATTTACTTGTTCCTGGAATAGGGGGACCTTTAGGCTTAGATGACATAGCTTGATGTTAACCAGGTAAATCTATCCCATAACTGAGGAAGCCTCCCTCCTAATAATCTAGAGTTTACATTTTTTTTTAAATTGGAATTTTGTTTGTTGCTCTGATTGAGCTTGAATAACCTTAAGAGAAAATTCATATTTATGGCCAGGGTCAGAATAAGTATATTTGATTGGCCAAGTGAGTGGATCCCCTCTAGTGATATCATTGGTGGACAGACAGAACTATAATTCCTTTCTTCTAAAAGAAACTTTCTAGGAGCCATCTAATCAGAGCCTTGGAGGGGAGAAACCCACCAAGGTAAACCAGAAGTACTGGAGGCAGGTGATTGACCACAAACCCAGCAGTTTGACTTCTAAAATCTGCATAAGATCATGCCCATGGTAGAAACACATTTGATTTATGTGTAAGAGTCAAAGAAACCAAGGAGAAAATATTATGAGCAATCATACAGGTCAGGTCCAGCTTCTTGGGACAACCATCTGTTTCAGATATCATCATCATCTTGTCCTGATGTTGGTTTTTCTTATTATCAGAGTATTGCTTTAAGGTGAGTTTGAGGTCAGCAGGTCTTTTCATAGACGGGCCTGGTACAGGGGCCCTTTTAGGTTGGGAAGTACAAATTCAAGAGTCAATTCCTTTCAGTTTTGCTGCACATGAGCTAGTCGAAAGAATCTGATAAGGGCCCTTCCATCTAAATTGGAGGGAGTCCTTTAAAAGATGTCTTTTCTAATATACATAATCTCCTGATTGTAAGATATGGGACATTTGATCTTCATTTAAGGATAGATTACTCTGATAAGCTTCAGAAACAACTTAAAATGACTTGTCAATAATTTTTGATTCAATCCTTGCAATAATACATCTCCCTTAAGTAATATAGGATCATATAGGCTTTCATCCAGTCTCATTGGTTTCCCTGCAGTAATCTCAAAGGGAGACAAATGATATTTGTCAAAAGGAGTGGATCTGGGGTTGAGGAGACCAACAGAAGGGCTTTAGGCCAAGGTAAGAAATAAGCATTCGTAATTTTAACCAACTGAGTTGTTGTTCCATTTGTCCTTTCCATTAACCCACAAGACTGGGGGTGATAGGCACAATGGAAATGCGGCATAATTGACCAAATTTTATAAAATTTTATAAATTTCCTTAACAATTTGGCCAGTAAAATGGGTCCCTCTGTCACTACGTAGTTCAGAGGGGATTCCCCAGTTGGGAATCACGCTTTTTAAAAGCAGCTTCCCTACCAATCATGCTGTGGTACTTCTACATGGTTGAAGATTTGAGTACGCTGTAACTAGGAAACTTGGATATTTCTGCAACTTATAACATGTAGTATAATCACTAGAATTATAACATTATATCAGGATATGTCAGATGTTAGGGATTCCATGTAAATTTTGAAATATCTGTATTAATGATATTTACCTATAATTACAACCTAAAATTCACCTTTAATCACTTGACAATGTTTTTGAATTAAAAATACCAAATAAACTTAGCCTAACATTCGTCTCTGAAGTTCCTCTTGAGGATGTTTCTTTGAAACATCCATACCAGAGTCAGCTAGAGGCTAAAAAGCTTAGTTAGATTTTGATGTTTGGGAAGTTTGTTAGAAATATCAAAAAGACTTTAAAACACAGGATCATAGGTCACTGAAACAATACCTATTCATTTAACTAAGGTCATAAAGAAAATAAATATAGATGATTTAAGGACACAGAAACTCACACAATCTGTTATCAAAAGGAGCACTTACAACAGAAAGAAAAAAAAAATTTCCAGTCTTGCATTAGCTCATGTAACAAAGTCCATTTACTTAGTTAACTTCAACCTAAATTTAGTTAATCCTAACTATGTATAAAACTTTTTTCTCAGGGTTCTTCTTCATAATCTCTCATCACTTTTTGTGTCCAGCCTGTCTTTCATTTTTCACCTAAATAAAATTAACCAGCTCATTTTTTTTTGCTAAAATGTAATTACATTTCTCATATTTTCTTTACATACATTTTATTTCCTACTATATCCTGAAAAGTTACTGTATTATTTTTGATAGTTTAAATTTGTATGTTTAAATTAGATTCCTCAACTCTTAAAATCTCAATTTCAGTAAAACTCAGAAGTAAGCAATTATGAACTATCTTTGCATTGGCATGTTATCAATTGGTGAGCTTAAATATCAGTGATAATTTCTAAAAACATTTGTCTTCTTACAGAGAACATCTTAGGTGATACCAAACACTTTCATGAATATTTTCAGGTACTTTTAATTTTTTTAATTTAGTAATTGATGTCTCAGTATGTTTTAAATAACTAAACTTTCATCACCTAGCTTAAACTGGCACAGTGTTAGGATCTTAAGTTACTAAACATCTGGAAAGATCATTTTAAGTAGACATTTCTAAAATATGATTACCTGAAAGGTTTAATCCAAAAGTTCTTACCTCATTTACATTTACTTGAAAGTTTCATCATGTAGAGTTATTTTTGTACAAGAGATTATAAAGGTCTTATTTATTAACCTAGATACAATAAAGTATTATGCTTAATTTATAAAGAACTCCTTATAAATCCCATTCTAATACCTTTTAGAAGTAGAGATATCTCATATGTATAATGTGTTCTTGTTGTTTAGTCACTCAGTCATGTCCAACTCCTTGTGACTCCAAGGACTGCAGCATGCCAGGCTTCCCTGTCCTTCACCATCTCCCAGAGTTGCTCAAACTCACATCCTTTGAGATGGTGATACCATCCAACCATCTTATCCTCTCTTGTACCCTTCTCCTCCTGCCTTCAATCTTTCCCAGCATCAGGGTCTTTTCCAGTGAGTCAGCTCACTCGTGACCAAAGTATTGAAACTACAGTCTGAGCATCAGTCCCTCCAATGAATATTCAGGATTGATTTCCTTTAGGATTGACTGCTTTGATTTCCTTGCAGTCCAAGGGAATCCCAGGGGTCTTCTCCAGTATCACAGTTCAACAGCATCAATTCTTCAGTACTCAGGCATCTTTATGGTCCAACACTCAGATCCATACATGACTACTGGAAAAACCATAGCTTTGACTATCCAGGCCTTTGTTGACAAAGTGATGTCTTTGATTTTTAATACACTGTCTAGATTTGTCTTAGCTTTTCTTTCAAGGAGCAAACATCTTTTAATATCACAGCTTCAGTCCCCATCTACAGTGATTTTGGAGTCCAAGAAAATAAAGTTTGACTCTGTTTCCATTTTTTTTGTCATCTATTTGCCATGAAGTGATGGGACCGGATGCCATGATCTTAGTTTTTTGAATGTTGAGTTTTAAGCCGGCTTTTTCATTCTCTTCTTTCACCTTCATCAAGATGCTCTTTAGTTTCTCTTCCCTTTCTGCCAGAAGGGTGGTCTCATCTGCACATTATTGATGTTTCTCCTGACAATCTTGATTCCAGCTTGTGCTTCATCCAGCCTGGCATTTCTCTTGATGTACTCTGCATGTAAGTTAAATAAGCAGGGTGACAATATACAGCCTTGACCCACTCCTTTCCCAATTTTGAACCAGTCTGTTGTTCCTTGTCTGGGTCTAACTGTTGCTTCTTGATCTTTGTACAGGTTTTACAGGAGGCAGGTGAGGTGGTCTGGTATTCCCATCTCTTGAAGATTTTTCCACACTTGGTTGTGATCCACACAGTCAAAGGCTTTAGCGTAGTCAATTAAGCAGAAGTAGATATTTTTCTGGAATTCTCTTGCTTTTTTTGTGATCCAGTGGATGTTGGCAATTTGATCTCTAGTTTCTCTGCCTTTTCTAAATCCAGCTTGAACATCTGGAAGTTCACGGTTCACATATTGTGGAAAACCTAGCTTGGAGAATTTTGAATATTATTTTGATAACATGTGAGATGAGTAGAATTGTGAGGTAGTTTGAATGTTCTTTGGCATTGCCCTTTTGAATTGGAATGAAAACTGGGGGCTAGTGCACTGGGATGACCCAGAGGGATGGGATGGGGAGGGAGGTGGGAGGGGGGTTCAGGATGGGGAACACATGTAAAGCCATGGCTAATTCATGTCTATGTATGGCAAAAACCACTACAATATTGTAAAATAATTAGCCTCCAACTAATAAAAATAATTGGGGGAAAAAAAAAGAAAACTGACCTCTTCCAGTCCTGTAGCCACTGATGAGTTTTCCAAATTTTCTGGCATAGTGAATGCAGCATTTTAATAGCATCATCTTTGAGGATTTGAAATAGCTCAGCTAGAATCCTATCACGTCCACTAGCTTTGTTCGTAATGATGCTTTCTAAGGCCCACTTGACTTCACACTTCAAGATGACTGGCTCTAGGTGAGTGATCACACCATCATGTTTATCTGGGTCATTAAGAGCTTTTTTGTATAGTTCTCTGTGTATTCTTGCCACCTCTTCTTAATAACTTCTGCTTCTTTTAGGTCCATACAGTTTCTGTCCTTTATTGTGCCCATCTTTGCATGAAATGTTCCCTTGGTATCTCTAATTTTCTTGAGGAGATCTCTAATCTTTCCCATTCTATTGTTTTCCTCTATTTCTTTGCATTGTTCACTTAGGAAGGCTTTCTTAACTCTCCTTACTATTCTTTGGAACTCTGCATTCAAATGGATATATCTTTCCTTATCTCCTTTGCCTTTTACTTCTCTTCTTTTCTCAGCTATTTGTAAGACCTCCTCAGAAAACCGTTTTGCCTTTTTGCATTTCTTTTTTTTTGGCCTTGGTTTTGATAACCACCTCCTGTACAGAGTTACCAACCTCCGTCCATTGTTCTTCAGGCATTCTATCAGATCTAATCCCTTGAATCTGTTTGTCACTTCCACTGTATAATCATAAAGTATTTGATTTAGATCATACCTAAATGGACTAGTAGGTTTCCCTACATTCTTCCATTTAAGTCTGAATTTTGCAATAAGGAATTCGTGATCTGAGTCACAGTCAACTCCAGGTCTTCTTGTTTGCTGACTGTATAGAGCTTCTCCATCTTTGGTTGCAAAGAATGTAATCAATCTGATTTTGGTATTGACCATCTGATGATGTCTATGTGTAGAGTCTTCTCTTTTGTTGTTGAAAGAGGGTGTTTGCTATGATCAGTGCGTTCTCTTGCAAAACTCTGTCAGCCTTGACCTGCTTCATTTTGTACTTCCAAGGCCAAACCTGCCTGTTATTCCAGGTATCTCTTGACTTCCAACTTTTGCATTTCAGTCTATGATGAAAAGGACATCTTTTTTTGGTGTTAGTTCTAGAAGTTCTTGTAGGTCTTTATAGAACTGTTCAGTTTCACCTTCTTCAGCATTAGTGGTTGAGGCATAGACTTGGATTATTGTGATATTGAATGGTTTGCCTTGGAAATGAACAGAGATCATTCTGTCATTTTTGAGATTGCACCCAAGTATTGCATTTCAGACTGTTTTGTTGACTGTGAGGGCTACTCCATGTCTTCTAAGGGATTCTTGCCCACAGTAATAGATATAATGGTCATCTGATTTAAAATTTCCCATTCCAATCTATTTTAGTTCACTGATTTCCCAAAATTTTGATGTTCATTCTTGCCATCTCCTGTTTGAGCACTTCCAATTTACTTTGATTCATGAACCTAACATTCCAGGTTCCTATATATTGTTGTTCTTTACAGCATCAGACTTTACTTTCACCACCAGACACATCCACAACTGGGTGTTGTTTCCTCTTTGGCCCAACCTCTTCATTCTTTCTGGAGCTATTTCTTTGGTCTTCTCCAGTAGCATATTGGGCACCTACTAAACTGGGGAGTTCATCTTTCACTGTCACATCTTTTTGTAGAATGTGTACACAGACATAAACAAACAAGATCTAATGGCTTTACTTAAAGCTTAGATATGAGCTTTACATATATAAGGTATCTTTTTTTTTTTAAGCAGGTGTTACAAAATTGTTATAAATTTATTAGTTAACAGTTGGAATATCTTAAAGTTGCTTGCTCAGATGATTAAGGCTAACTGTCTGTTAGGTTTGACTGAGGAAACATTCTTAGCAGTTTCGATTTAATACTGGCACTATTTTCACCTCGATCTTGCAGATCCTGTCAGCTTAACTGGGCTTAGTCTAGGTCCTTGTGACCTGTATTCACATCCTGGTTTACACATTTGCCAGGCAAAGGCAATTCTTTAGTTTTTCATAGAATGATTGTGTCACCTAAACTTTTCAGTTCAGTTGCTCAGTCATGTCCACCTCTCCTGACCCCATGGACTGCAGCACACCAGACTTCCCTGTCCATCACCAACTTCTGGAGTTTACTCAAGCTCATGTCCATTGAGTTGGTGATGCCATCTAATCATCTCATTCTGTCATCACATTCTCCTCCTGCCTTCGATATTTCCCAGCATCAGGGTCTTTTCAAATGACTCATTTCTTCACGTCAGGTGGCCAAAGTATTGGAGTTTCAGCTTCAACATCAGTCCTACTAATGAACACCCAGGACTGATCTCCTTTAGGATGGACTGGTTGGATCTCCTTGCAGTCCAAGGGACTCTCAAGAGTCTTCTCCAACACCGTAGTTCAAAAGCATCAATTCTTCAGCACTCAATTTTCTTTATAGTCCAACTCTCACATCCATATATGACTACTGGAAAAACCATGGTTTTGACTAGACAGACCTTTGTTGGCAAAGTAATGTCTCTGCTTTTTAATATGCTGTCTAGGTTGGTCATAACTTTTCTTCCAGGGAGCAAGCATCTTTTAATTTGATGGCTGCAGTCACCATCTGCAATGATTTTGGAGCCCCCCAAAATAAAATCTGTCACTGTTTCCATTGTTTCCCCATCTATTTGCTATGAAGTGGTGAGACTGGATGCCATGATCTTAGTTTTCTGAATGTTGAGCTTTAAGCCAACTTTTTCACTCTCCTCTTTCATGTTCATCAAGAGGCTCTTTAGTTCTTCTTTTCTTTCTGTCATAATGGTGGTGTCATCTGCCTATCTGAGGTTATTGATATTTCTCCTGACAGTCTTGATTCCAGCTTGTGCTTCTTCCAGTCCAGCATTTCTCATGATGTACTCTTCATATAAGTTAAATAATCAGGGTGACAGTATACAGCCTTGACATATTCCTTTCCTGATTTGGAATCAGTCTGTTGTTCCATATCCAGTTCTATCTGTTGCTTCTTGATCTGCATACAGATTTCTCAGGAGGCAGATCAGGTGGTACCATCTCTTTCAGAATTTTCCATAGTTTATTGTGATCCGCACAGTCAAAGGCTTTGGCATAATCAATAAAGCAGAAGTGAATGTTTTTCTGGAACTCTCTTGCTTTTTTGATGATTCAAGGGATATTGGCAATTTGATCTCTGGTTCCTTTGCCTTTTCTAAATCCAGCTTGAACATCTGCAGGAGGGTTGGGTTTGATCCCTGGATTGGGAAGACCACCAATCATATTATATGATATTTGTCTTTCTCTTTCTGACCTTCTTTGCTTAGTATGATAATCTGTGGGTCCATCCATGTAGCTGCAGATGGCATTATTTCATTCTTTTCAATGGCTGAGTGCTATTCCATTACATACATAATGGAATAACATAAAATTGTTATATGAAAGTGTTAGTTGCTCAGTCATGTCCAACTCTTTGTGATCCAATGAACTATAACCCACTGGCTCCTCTGTCCATGCAATTTTCTAGGCAAGAATACTGGAGTTGGTAGGCATTCCCTTCTCCAGGGGGATCTTCCTGACCAAGGTTTTGTACCCAGGTCTCCCACATTGCAGACAGATTTTTTACCATCAGAGCCACCAGGGAAGCCCAAATAGTTATATATATATATATTATTTATTCCATTATATAGATATATTCTGTTATATATCTGTGTATAAACACACACACACACACATATACACATATACACATACACATCTGCTAAAAAAGATGTACAACGTGAGAGTTGCAAGTTAATTATTATTGGGGGCAAAAATGAGGACTGCAGTTGGGAGATAGCACCTCAGATACCTCTGAGAAACTGCTCCAAAGAGGTAATGGGGAAAGGTCAATATAAATGATTCTGGTGCAGGGAGAGTTCACACAATCACTTATCTTACAAAAAGTTTTCTGTTAGTCACAAGGAGCTGATGTCACCGTAAAGGGATTTAGTGCTTTTCTAGATACAAGGAGATGAAAGGATTGGAATCATAAAATCACTTCCTGAAAATACCTATCTAAAGACCTGTTCCACCAGTTTTCCTGGAACACAACGTGTCTCATTCTCTACCCTGAACTCCCTTAAGCACATGTCAAAGGTCAAGGGCTGCAGCAGCACCAGATTCAGTCTCTGGAGAGGCAGATGGGAAATACCCTTGGCAACGGTCAATTTGTAGTTCACACATACCACACAGCAACACACACACACACACACACACACACACACACACACACCCATGTTAATTATCCATTCACCTGTTGATAGACAGTGGGTTGTTTCCATGTCTTGGTTACTGTAATTAGTGCTTCTGTGAATATCTGTCTTTCTGAATTAGAGTTTGTCTAGGTATATGCCCAAGAAGCGGGATTGCTGGATCATATGGTGATACTATTTTTAGTTTTTTGAGGAACCTCCATACTGTTTTCCATAATGGCATACCAGTTTACATTCCTGCCAACCTCATAAGAAGGTTTCCTTCTCTTCATACCCTCTGCAATATTTACCATTTGTAGACATTTTAAGGGCTTCCTTTGTATCATAGCTGGTAAGGAATCTGCCTACAATGCGGGAGACCCAGGTTCCATTCCTGGATTCTGAAGATCCCCCGGAGAAGGAAATGGCGACCCATTCCAGTGTTCTTGTCTGGAGAATCCCATGGACTGTAACCTGCCAGGTTCTTCTGTCCATGGGGTCACAAGAGTTGGACATGACTTAGCAACAAAACCACCACCATCACCAGACATTTTGATGATGGCCATTCTAACCAGTGTGAGATGGTACATCATTTTTGTTTTGATTTGCATTTCTCTGATACTTAGTGATTATGAGCATCTTTTCATGTGCCTGTTGGCCGTCTATATGTCTTTGGAGAAATGTCTATTTAGATCTTCTGCTCATTTTTCAATTGGGTTGTTTGAGGTTTTTAGTTATTGGGTTTTATGAGTTGTTTGTATATCAAACTCTTGTTGGTCACATCATTTGCAAATATTTTCTCCCAGTAGGTAGATGGTCTTTTCGTTTTGTTCATGGTTTCCTTTGCTGTGCAAAAGCATATAGGTTAGATTAGGTCCCATTTGTTTGTTTTTGCTTTTATCTCTATTACCTTGGGAGACTGATCTAGGAAAATATTTGTTTTGTTGTTTTTCAGTCACTAATCTGTGTCTGACTTTTTGTGATCCCATGGACTCAGCATGCCAGCCTTCCCTATCCTTCACTATCTCCTGAAGTTTGCTCAAATTCATGTTCATTGAGTTGGTGATGCTATCTAACTATCTTAACCTCTGCCACCCCCGTCCTTTTGCTTTCAGTCTTTCCTAGCATCTTTCCTAGCGTCTTTTCCAGTGAGTTGGCTCTTCATATCAGGTGAGCAAAGTATTGGAGCCTCAGCCTCAGTCCTTCCAGTGAATATTCAGGGTTGATTTCCTTTAGGATTGACTGGTTTGATCTCTTTGCAGTCCAAGGGACTCTCAAGAGTATTCTCCAGCACTGCAATTCGAAGGCGTCAATTCTTTAGTGCTCAGCCTTCTTTATGGTCTAGCTCTAACATCCATACATGACTACTGGAAAAACGATAGCTTTGACTAGGTGAACCTTTGTCAGCATAGTGATGTATTTGCTTTTTAATATGCTGTCTATGTTTTGTTACTGAATTACAAGTCCATGTGTCTGACACACATTGAAGCCCATCGATATGTCGACTAAATAAGATGAATAACTTGAGAGTTGCAAGTTAAGTTTTATCTGGGGCAAAATGAGGGCTGCTGCCTGGGAGGCAGCATCTCAGATATGTCTGAGAGACTGCTCCAAAGTGGCAGTGGGGGAAGGTCAATATATAAGGTTTTGGTGAAGGGGAAGTTCAATACCAGGAAGCACTCATTTTAGGAAAGTTTCTTTGTTAGTCATGAGGATCTGATGTCACCATGAAGGAATTTCATGCCTCTCTAGATATGAGGAGATGCAAGGATTGAGATAATAAAATCTGTTCCTAAAAACATCCAACTATCTAAAAACCTGTCCCACCAGATTCCCTGAAGCACAGAGTGCCTCACTCCACCCTGACCTCCCTCAGGGGTTGTTGAAGTCAACTGCTATAGCAACACTGGTTTTAATCTCCTTGGAGGCAGGTGGCAAATGCCTTTGTTGTTCAGTCATTGTCAATGCTCTTGGTAAGTGCCAATTTGTATTTGACAGATACTGAAACATTAGAGTTTGGAACAGAAAGTTTCTTACAGATTCATACAAGGAGAAAGGTGGCTCACACCTTAAGAACCTCAAAGTTACTGAAAGCTTTCAGCAAGCCATTTTAAAAGCAAAAGATGTGGGAGGGGCATGGTTAGTTGTTGCTCCCTTCTTGGTGTCAGATGCTTTGATCTTGAGGTCTGGTCATGGTCAGGTAACAATGTTCCTGTAAATCTATACAAAACGAATGTTATTCTCTCTCTTGACAAGAAAGGGCATGGTTCCAATGCACAGCCTTCACCCTCCAAGATCTCAGGCCTGGCTAAGAGGAGGCAAGTCTCAGTTGGCAGATCCTTCAGGACCAAGTTTCCACACTCTGCCCAGCTGACACCCCTGAGGGAGCCAGGCACCCAACCCAGCTGGCCCTCATCTCCTCAGGATGCCCCAGTGGGAGACCAGGTCTCACAGACTGCAGTCAAGGCACGTGGCCACTGCTATTCAGTCGCAGAGACAGGGATGGGGGAGAGGTTCACCGCTCCTCAAGGCTAGCGGAGGGCCTCAGTGAGGGCCCTGGAGCCCTGCAGGATGTAGCCTCCAGTCTGTTCCCTGGGGCCTCTAGCATTGACCCAAGCCTGGGTGAGCTGAAGGGCCTTCAGGAGGAGGCCTGAATCTGCCTCTTACCTCCCTCTCTACCTGATGACCACCACACCACTGTTGGCCGAATCGCTTCTCTAAATGTCCCTCATTGACAGTTTCTTGTGGGGAGGCCCACTACGTCACTGGCCAATAACTGAGCTGGGCAGCTAATGGTTGCTCATTGACAGTTGGTTGCTTGTAGGCAGGGCCCACTGAGGCAGCGACCAATGGCTCAGCGAGATATGTTGCCTGGTAACGGGGTGGGGCGTTATCAGGCACAGCAATGGCTGCCGGCTAAGGGCTCTGCTCCTCCAGCTCGTTACAGTTTGTCATAGCTTTCCTTCTGAGGAGCAAGTGTCTTTTAGTTTCATGGCTGCAGTCATCATCCACAGTGATTTTGGAGCCCAAGAAAATAAAATCTGTCACTGCCTTCACTTTTTTCCCATCTGTTTGCCATAAAGGGGTGGGGTTGGATGCCATGATCTTAATCTTTTCAATGTTGAGTTTTAAGCCAGCTTTTAGTGTCCTCTTTCATCCTCATCAAAAGGCTCTTTAGTTCCTCTTCACTTTCTGCCATTAGAATGGTATCATCTGCATATATCTGAGGTTGTTGATATTTTTCTCAGCTATCTTGATTCCAGCTGTGATTCATCCAGCCTGGCATTTCTCATGATTACTCTGCATATGAGTTAAATAAGCAGGGTGACAATATACAGCTCTGTCATACTCCCTTCCCGATTTTGAACTGGTCCATTGTTACATGTAAGGCTCTAACTGTTGCTTCTTGACCCATGTACAGATTTATTAGAAGACACATAAGGTGGTTTGGTATTCCCATCTCTCTTTTTTTGGGGGGGGATTTTATTTTTTTTTTTAAATTTTTAAAAAATTTTTATTTATTTATTTTTGTGAGGCTACCAGGGTTAATACCATGACAGGCAGCCTGGATTAAGTTTTAGCTTCCCCCGAAATGGTAAGATTCCCTACCCCCATCAGGTAACCTGAAGCCAGCCAATCAATATGCGCCCAGTAAGAGACAAAGGGAAAGCTGAAAAGCCCGCGAACGCCCAGGTTTGAAAAAGCCCGCGAAAGTCTGTATCAATAGAATTGCTTTGCAAACATGTAACCAATCCGCTTAAGCCAGCTACTAATTGCTTATGCATATCTTATAAATTTGCTAACAGCTTGGGCTCGGGGCTTTTTCTGACCCTGCACCACTGTGATGGGTGAGGCAGAAGGCCCTGGCTCGAGTCAGTAATAAACTTCCCTTTTTTTGCGAGTTGCATTGTCTTAGAAGACTTTTTTTCTTCCCGCTCGGGGATTCGGACATCGGGCATAACAATTTTTAAGATTTTATTTTTTTTTTCCATTTATTTTTATTAGTTGGAGGCTTATTAGTTTACAGTATTGTAGTGGTTTTTGCCATACATTGACATGAATCAGCCATGGAGTTACATGTATTCCCCATCCCGATCCCCGCTCCTACCTCCCTCCCTACCCCATCCCTCTGGGTCTTCCCAGTGCACCAGCCCCAGGAACTTGTCTCATGCACCCAACCTGGGCTGGTGATCTGTTTCACCCTTGATAATATACATGTTTCGATGCTGTTCTTTCAAAACATCCCACCCTCGCCTTCTCCCACAGAGTCCAAAAGTCTGTTCTGTACATCTGTGTCTCTTTTTCTGTTTTGCATATAGGGTTATTGTTACCATCTTTCTAAATTCCATATATATGCGTTAGTATACTGTATTGGTCTTTATGTTTCTGGCTTACTTCACTCTGTATGATGGGCTCCAGTTTCATCCATCTTATTAAAACTGATTCAAATGAATTCTTTTTAATGGCTGAGTAATATTCCATAGTGTATATGTACCATAGCTTCCTTATCCATTCGTCTGCTGATGGGCATCTAGGTTGCTTCCATGTCCTGGCTATTATAAACAGTGCTGCGATGAACATTGGGGTGCACGTGTCTCTCTCAGATCTGGTTTCCTCAATGTGTATACCCAGAAGTGGGATTGCTGGGTCATATGGCAGTTCTAATTCCAGTTTTTTAAGAAATCTCCACACTGTTCTCCATAGCGGCTGTACTAGTTTACATTCCCACCAACAGTGTAAGAGGGTTCCCTTTTCTCCACACCCTCTCCAGCATTTATTGCTTGTAGACTTTTGGATAGCAGCCATCCTGACTGGCGTGTAATGGTACCTCATTGTGGTTTTGATTTGCATTTCTCTGATAATGAGTGATGTTGAGCATCTTTTCGTGTGTTTGTTAGCCATCTGTATGTCTTCTTTGGAGAAATGTCTGTTTAGTTCTTTGGCCCATTTTTTGATTGGGTCATTTATTTTTCTGGAATTGAGCTTCAGGAGTTGCTTGTATATTTTTGAGATTAATCCTTTGTCTGTTGCTTCATTTGCTATTATTTTCTCCGAATCTGAGGGCTGTCTTTTCACCTTGCTTATAGTTTCCTTTGTTGTCAAAAGCTTTTAATTTTCATTAGGTCCCATTTGTTTATTTTTGTTTTTATTTCCAATAGTCTGGGAGGTGGGCCATAGAGGATCCTGCTGTGATTTATGTTGGAGAGTGTTTTGCCTCGGAGGAGTTTTATAGTTTCTGGTCTTACATTTAGATCTTTAATCCATTTTGAGTTTATTTTTGTGTATGGTGTTAGAAAGTGTTCTAGTTTCATTCTTTTACAAGCGGTTGACCAGTTTTCCCAGCACCTGGACCAGCTAGACCTAATTGATATCTATAGGACATTTCACCCCAAAACAATCAATTTCACCTTTTTCTCAAGTGCACATGGAACCTTCTCCAGAATAGATCACATTCTGGGCCATAAATCTAACCTTGGGAAATTCAAAAAAATTGAAATCATTCCAGCCATCTTTTCTGACCACAGTACAGTAAGATTAGATCTCAATTACAGGAAAAAATATTAAAAATTCAAACATATGGAGGCTAAATAACACGCTTCTGAATAACCAACAAATCATAGAAGAAATCAAAAAAGAAATCAAAATATGCATAGAAATGAATGAAAATGAAAACAACAACCCAAAACCTATGGGACACTGTAAAAGCAGAGCTAAGGGGAAGGTTCATAGCATTACAGGTTTACCTCAAGAAACAAGAAAAAAGTCAAATAAATAACCTAACTCTACACCTAAAACAACTAGAGAAGGAAGAAATGAAGAACCCCAGGGTTAGTAGAAGGAAAGAAATCTTAAAAATTAGGGCAGAAATAAATGCAAAAGAAACTAAAGAGACCATAGCAAAAATCAACAAAGCTAAAAGCTGGTTTTTGAAAAAATAAACAAAATTGACAAACCGTTAGCAAGGCTCATTAAAAAACAAAGGGAGGTGCTCGCTTCGGCAGCACATATACTAAAGTTAGAGCGATACAGAGAAGATTAGCATGGCCCCTGTGCAAGGATGACACGCAAATTCGTGAAGTGTTCCATATTTTAAAAAAAGAAAGAAAATAAAAAAAGAAACAAAGGGAGAAGAACCAAATTCACAAAATTAGAAATGAAAATGGAGAGATCACGACAGACAACACTGAAATACAAAGGATCATAAGAGACTACTACCAGTAGCTCTATGCCAATAAAATGGACCACTTGGATGAAATGGACAAATTCTTAGAAAAGTATACCTTTCCAAAACTGAACCAGAAAAAAATAGATCTTAACAGACCCATCACAAGCACGGAAATCGAAACTTTAATCAGAAATCTTCCAGCAAACAAAAGCCCAGGACCAGATGGCTTCACAGCTGAATTCTATTCCCATCTCTTTAAGAATTTTTCACAGTTTTGTTGTGATCCACACAGTGAAAGGTTTCAATGTCGTCAATGAAGCAGATTTTTTTTTCTGGAATTACTTTGGTTTCTCTGTGGTTCAACAAATGTTGCCAATTCAATCTCTGGTTCCTCTGCCTTTTCTAAATCCAGTTTGTGCCTCTGGAAGTTCTTGGTACATGTACAACTGAAGCTAGCTTGAAAGATTTTGAGCATAATCTTACTAGTATATGAAATGATCCCAGTTGCATGGTAGCGTGAACATTCTTTGGCACTGCCCTTCTTTGGGATTGGAATATTAACTGACCTTTTCCAATCTTGTGGCCACTGCTGAATTTTCCAAATTTGCTGATATATTGAGTACAGCAATTCAGCAGCATCATCTTTTAGGATTTGAAATTGCTCAGCTAGAATTCCATCACCTCTGTTAGCCTTGTTTGTCATAATTCTTCTTAAGACCCACTTGTTTTCAAACTTCAGGATGTCAGGTTGTATGTGAGTGACCACAGTATTGTGGTTATCTGGGTCATGAAAACCTTTTTTTTTTTTTTTTTTTTGTATAGTTCTTCTGTGTATTCTTGCCATCTTTTCTTGATATCTTCTGCTTCTGTTAGGTCCATAGCATTTCTGTCCTTTATTGTGCCCATCTTTGCATAAAATTTTCCCTTGGTATCTCCAGTTTTCTTGAAGATACATCTAGTCTTTCCCATTCTGTTATTTTCCTCTGCCTCTTTGCACTGTTCATTTAAGAAGTCCTTCTTATCTCTGCTGGCTAGTCTCTGGAACTCTGCATTCAGTTGGGTATATTATATCTTTCCCTTTCTCCCTCTCCTCAGACAATCACCTTGCCTTCTTGAATTTCTTTTTCTTAGGGGTGGTTTTCATCACCACCTCCTGTACAATGTTATGAACTTCTGTCCATAGTTTTTTAGGGACTCTATCTACCAGATTTAACCCCTTAAATCTGTTCATCACCTCCCCTGTATAATCATTGGGGATTTGCATACCTGAATGGCCTAGTGGTTTCCCTTACTTTCTACCCTATAAGTCTGAATTTTAAAGTAAGGAGCTCATGATCTGAGCCACAGTCATATCCAGGTCTTGTTTTTGCTGACTGTAGAGAGCTTCTCCCAAAGAAAGGTAATGACAAAGAATGCTCAAACAACTGCACGATTGCATTCATCTCACAAGCTAGTAAAGTAATGCTCAAAATTTTCCAAGCCAGGTTTCAGCAATATGTGAACCATGAACTTCCAGATGTTGAAGCTGGTTTTAGAAAAGGCAGAGGAACCAGAGATCAAATTGCCAACATCTGCTGGATCATCAAAAAAGCAAGAGAGTTCCAGAAAAACATCTATCTCTGCTTTATTGAATATGTCAAAGCTTTTGACTGTGTGGATCACTACAAACTGTGGAAAATTCTTCAAGAGATGGGAATTTCAGACCATTTGACCCTGACTCTTGAGAAACCTATATGCAGGTTTGGAAGCAACAGTTAGAACTGGACATGGAACAACAGACTGGTTCCAAATAGGAAAAGGAGTACATCAAGGCTATATATTGTCACCCTGCTTATTTAACTTATATGCAGAGTACATCATGAGAAACGCTGGGCTGGATAAAGCACAAGCTGGAATGAAGATTGCCGGGAGAAATATCAATAACCTCAGATATGCAGATGGTACCACCTTTATGGCAGAAAGTGAAGAGGAACTAAAAAGCCTCTTGATGAAAGTGAAAGAGGAGAGTGAAAAAGTTGGCTTAAAGCTCAACATTCAGAAAACTAAGATCATGGTATCTGGTCCCATCACTTCATGGGAAATAGATGGGGAAACAGTGGAAACAGTGGCTGACTTTATTTTTTTGGACTCCAAAATCACTGCAGATAGTGATTGCAGCCATGAAATTAAAAGACGCTTACTCCTTGGAAGGAAAGTTATGACCAACCTAGATAGCATATTAAGAAGCAGAGACGTTACTTTGCCAACAAAGGTCCATCTGGTCAAGGCTATGGTTTTTCCATTGTTCATGTATGGGTGTGAGAGTTGGACTGTGGAGAAAGCTGAGTGCCAAAAAATTGATGCTTTTGAACTGTGGTGTTGGAGAAGAGTCTTGAGAGTCCCTTGGACTGCAAGGAGATTCAACTAGTCCATCCTGAAAGAGATCAGTTCTGGGTGTCGATTGGAAGGAGTGATGCTGAAGCTGAAATGCTAATACTTTGGCCACCTCATGCGAGGAAGTGACTCATTGGAAAAGACCCTAATGCTGGGAGGGATTGGGGGCAGGAAGAGAAGGGGACAACAGAGGATGAGATGGCTGGATGGCATTACCGACTCGATGGACATGAGTTTGAGTAAACTCCGGGAGTTGGTGATAGACAGGGAGGCCTGGTGTGCTGCGATTCATAGGGTCACAAAGAGTCGGACATGTCTGAGTGACTGAACTGATAGAGCTTCTCCATCTTCGACTGCAAAAAATATAATCAATCTGATTTCTGTATTGACCATTTGGTGATGTCCACGTGTAGAGTCGTCTCTTGTGTTCTTAGAAAAGGGAATTTGCTATGACCAGTGTGTTCTCTTGATAAAACTCTGTTAGCCTTTGCCCTGCTTCATTTCGTACTCCAAGGCCAAAGTTGCTTATTACTCCAGGTATCTCTTGGCTTCCCTAGCACCACTTACTATAAAGACTGTCTTTTCTTGTTTGTATATTTGTCCCTCCTTTATTAAAGATTAATTGTCCGTAGATGTGTGGGTTTATTTCCGGGCCCTCTTTTCTTTTCCATTGGTGCATATGCCTGTTTCTGTGCCAATTCCATGATGTTTTTGATTACTATTGCTTTGTAGTATTGTCTGAAGTCTAGGAGGGTTATGCCTCCTGCTTTGTTCTTTCTGCTCAGGATTTCTTTGGCAGTTATGAGTCTTATTGTTCTATATAAATTTTAGGATTATTTGTTCTAGTGAAAAGTATCATAGATAATTTGATAGGAATCATATTAAATATGTAGATTGCTTTGGGTAGTATGATTATTTCAACAATATTAATTCTTCCAATACAAGAGTATGGGTTATCTTTCCATTTCTATGAATCATCTTCAATTTCCTTTATTAATGTTTTAAGTTCTTAGCATATGTATCTTTCACCTCCTTGATGTAGGAATTTATTTCTTCAAGTTTATTTCTAAGTATTTAATTTGGAAGGTGTGATTTTAAAAAAATTTTTAAACAGAAATTTAATTGGCAGATAATTGCTTTACAATTTTGTGTGAGATGGGGTGTGCTTTTTAAAAGGAATGCTTGTTTACATTCCCTTTTGCTATTTCATTGTTAATAAAGAGATGCGACCAATTTCTGTATGTTAATCTTGGATCCTGCTACCTTGCTGAATTCGTTTGTCAGTTTTAGTAGATTTTTTGAAGTCTTTAGGGTTTTCTGTGTATAATATCATATTGTCTACATATAATGACAATTTTACCTTTTCCACACCTGTTTGAATATCTTTTCTTTTTCTCATCCGATTGCTATGTCTAAGACTTTCAATACTATGTTGATGAGAAGTAGTGAAAACAGGCATCCTTCCCTTGTTCCAGATTTTTGGGGGAAGGTTTTCAGCTTTTCATGTTGAGTATTTTATGGGTGTGTGTTTGTCATAGATTTGGTTTCCCTGGTGGCTCAGCTGGTAAAGAATCTGCCTGCAATGTGGGAGACCTGGGTTCAATCTCTGGGTTGGAATCCCCTGTAGAAGGGAACGACTATCCACTCCACTATTCCGGCCTGGAGAGTTTCATGGACTGTATAGTCCATGGGGTTGCAAAGAGTTGGACATGACTGAGTGACTTTCGCTTCACTTTTGTCATAGGTAGCTTTTATTATGTTGAGATATGTTCTCTCTATACCTACTTTGGTAAGAGTTTTTATCCTGAATGGATGTTGAATTTTATTGAATGTTTTCTGTATCTGTTGAGATGGTTGTGTAAAAGGTTTTGCCTTTTCTTTCATTAATGTGGTGTATCACATTGACTACTCTGCATATGTTGAACCATCCTTGTGAATTTGGATTAGTCTCACTTGGTTGTGGTATGTGATCTTTTTTATGTCTTGTTGGATTTGAGTTTGCTGATATTTTGTTGAGAATTTTTAAATCTGTATTCATCAAAGTTTTTGGTCTCTAATTTTATCTTTTTGGTAATATCCTTGTCTGGTTTTGGTATTGGGGTGATGGTGGCTTCATAGGATGTCTTTAAGAGTATTCCTTCCTCTTCAGCCTTTTGAAAGAATTTGAGAAGGATAGTTATAAGTTCTTCATTGTATGAATGATAGAATTCACCTGTGAAGCTATCAGGCCCTGGACTTTTGTTTGTAGGCAGTTTTTTTTTTTTTTTTTTTAATTACAGTTTCTGTTTTTTCTAGTGTTTGTTCTTTTCAAGTTATTTAGTTCTTGATTCAGTTTTGGTGGGGTGTATGTTTCTAGAAAATAGTCCATTTCTTCTTGGTTGAAAATTTGTTGGCAAATAATTATTCTTAGTATTCTATTATGCTTTTTGTATTTCTGTTGTTAATCTGTTGTGATTTCTTCTCTTTCATTTAATATTTTGTTTAGTTGGGACTTTTTACTTTTTGGTGAGCTTGGCCAGAGGTTGTCAGTTTTGTCTACCCTTCCAAAGAACCAGCTCTTGGTTTTATTTTTTCCTATTGTTTTTAATCTCTATTTTTTTTTAAATTTCCTCTCTGATCTTTATTATCTCCTTCCTTCTGCTGACATAAGATTTTCTTTGTTCTTCCTTTTCTAATCCTTTTAGGTGGTGGGTTAGGTTGTTTATTTGAGATTTTTCTTTTTTTTTTTTTTTTTTTTTAAAGAAGGGGCTGTATCACTATGAACTTCCCTCTAAGAACTGTTTTGCTACATCCCATAGATCTTTTATGATTGTATTTTCATTGTCATTTGCCTCAAGGTATGTTAAAATTTCTTCTTTGATTTTGTCATTGACTCGTTGATTTTTCAGTAACATGTTTAGTCTCATTAAATTTTTTTCTCATTTCTTTTTCTGTGGTTGATTTCTAGTTTTATGCTATTGTGGTTAGAAAAGATGTTTGGAATAATTTCCATACTCTTACAATTTTTGAAGCTTGTTTTGCGGACTGGTACGTGCACTTGAAAAGAATGTATATTCTACTTCCCTTGGAGGTAATGTCTTGAAAATATCAAGTATAACTATTCTATTATGTCACTTAGGATCTCTATTGCTTTATTGATTTTCTGTCTCAAAGATCTGTCCATTGATGTAAGTGGGGTTTTGAAGTCTCTTACTATTAATTTATTCCTGTCAGTTTCTCCCTTTATGTCATTTAGTATTTGTTTTATATATTTGGGTGTTCCTGAATGGGGTGTAATTATGTTGATGAGTGTAGTATCTTCTCCTTGTATTGATCCTTTTTTTGTTATATAGTGCCCTTATCTTTCTTTATAGCCTTTGTTTTAGTTTATTTTGTTTGGTATGAGTATTGCAAGCCCCGCTTTCTTATTTGTTTGCATGAAATATCTTTTCCCACCCTTTCACTTGCCATCAACATGTGTCCTTTGCCCTAAAGTGGGTCTCTTCTAGGCAGCATATTGGAGGCTCTTGCTCTTTTTCTTTTTAAATTCAATCTGCCATTCAGTGTTTTTTGATTGGAGCATTTGGTTCATTGACATTTAAGGTAATCGTTGATAGAAATGTATTTACTGTCATTTTAAACCTTGTTTCTCTGTTGATTTTATATTTCTTCTTTTGTCCTTTTCTTTTTCCTTTTGTAGTTCGATTTTCTTTTGTATTATGTTTATGTTCTTTTTGATTTATATGAATATGTTGTATGTTTTTAATTTGTGGTTACCCTCTTTTTCAGGTATGTTTACCCATTCCTATATCTACTTGCCTTAGGCTAGTAGTCATATAGACTCAAACACATTCTAGAAAAAAAAAAAAAACTACATATTCTTATTCTCCCCTCCCCTTCATTTCTTATTTTGATATCCTCTTTTACATCTTCATGTCCATCCTTTTGCTGCCCATTGTGGTTATCATTGCTTTCAGTTCTGTGTACTGGCTTATTTAAGTGATTTACTTTCCAATTGTGTTTTTCTCTTTTCTATATAGATTCTTTCTTCTTTTCTGTTTAGGGAAGACCTTTCAGTATTTCCTTTAGGATAAGTTTGGTATTACTTTATTCTTTTAGTTTCTGAATTTCTGAGAAATTCTTTCTCTTTCTCTACTCTGAATCATAATCTTGCTGGTTAGAATATCCTAGTTTGCAGGTTTTCCTCTTTCAGGACATTGAATATATCTTACTACTCCCTTCTGGTCTGCAACCATTTCTGTAGATAAATCAGCTTATAGCCTTATAGGGTTCCTTTGTAATTAAACTCTTTTATTCTTACTGCCTTTAGAATCCTCTCTTTTTTAAAACTTATTTATTTTTCTGTTTTTTTTTTTTTATTGGAGTACAATGGCTGTACAATGTTATGTTGGTCTCTGCCACACATCAACATGAATCAGCCATAGGTATACATATGTGCTATCTCTCTTGAAACTTCTTCTACCTCCCACCCATCCCAACCCTCTAGGTTAGAATCTTCTCTTGTTTTTAACTTTTGATATTTTTATTATAACATGTGTTGGTGTAGGTCTGTTTGGGACCCTCTGTGCTTCCTGTACCTGGATATCTATTTCCTTCTTAAGGTTTAGAAAGTTTTTAGCCATAATTTCTTCAAATATATTTTCAGTCTCCTTTCTTCTCTCTTCTGAAATCACTGTTATCCATAGATTGGCATGCTTTTTATTATCCCATAGATCTCTTATACTGTTTTCATTTCTTTCATTTGGTTTTCTGTCTACTATTCTGATTGAGTGATTTCCATTATTCTATCTTTCAGGACCCTTATTCGTTCTTTTGCATTATTCATTCTGCTATTCAATGCCTTTAGCTCAACTTTTATCTCGGTCGAAATTTTCCCTGTGTTGTTTTTTTTTTCCTAGTTTCTTTTTATAGTAATCTGCATTTTTGTTGATAGACTTTGTTAGTCCCTACAGTATTGTCATTATCTCCTTTTTGAGTTCATTGTCTTTTAAATTGAAGAAGTCTGTTTCGTTTGTTCTTTCAGGGGAATTCTCTTTCCTTTTCATTAGGCATAGTTTCTCAGCTTCTTTATTTTACTAATATTTCTCTTGCTGTATGAGTTTAGGAGGAACAATTTTCTACTGCGGTCCTAGAGGGCTATTTTTATGTGGGAGTATCCTTGTGTAGCCCTAGCCTGTGTGGGTTTAATATTTTTTGGTGTGAGGACTGTTTTTAGTGTACTTGCCTGCCAATTCTTTCCTTGGTGTATGCTGGACGTATTATCCCCTTGGTAGGAGGTGTGACTGGTGTGGTGATCAGAGCCTGCCCTGGTTATTGAGTGGGTCCTTCTCTTTGCTCTGTGATTGCCAGTGCCTTGTCAGGGCCTGGATCTGTTCCCTCACTGTTGGAGTGGAAGCCCCCAGATCTGTTTCTGAGCTGCAGTGCCAGGCAGACGGGAACAGGGCACTCCCACTGGGAGAGGAGCCAGGGTGTTTCTCTGCTAGAGCTGTTCACTGGTGAGTGTGCTCTGTTGTGCCACCTGCCACTACACAACGTGCACCGTTGTTGGCCCCATCTGTTGGCCCTAGCTCAGCCTTAGAATGCCAGCAGTTGGCCCTGGGGTCCCTCAGTTGTTTTCACAAGTCTACCAGCACGGATCCACTGAAGTCATGTCCTGGGACTGTAGTATTGTGCACCTGGACCCGCTGTGGGAGCTCTTGAGGCAGTTCAGACTCTGGCCCAGCCCAGCCCCCATGCACACGCCCTGCGGCAGCCCCACTGTCCACTTGGATGTCTCACAGATGTTGAGTCTACAAAGCTGGTGTTGGAAGTGGAGATGTGCAGCCTGTGCAACCACAGGGAGAGATTTTAGCCCTGCTTTCTAAGTCATGTGGCTCCTGGGGCTCACCGTGGTTTCAGCCCCGCCTCTGTGAGTGGGCAACGCATTGGCATCTGCTCCCTGAGCTGGCTGAGGTGGCAGCTGGGGTGTGAGGGCCCACGGAGGCAGGAGTGCCCCCCAGTGGTGGCTGAGGCAAGTCCTCGGGTAGTCCACACTGCGGCAGGGCCTGGCGCTTGGGAAAAGAGGCGATAATGGCAGCCCCGCCCCTCCCCTCACACACCGCTTAACAATGCTGCTTTGCCTCTGTGGTGGTTCTGGGTTTCTTCTATGAACACCCTTGGTTGTGGCCTACACACTCCAGCCCCTTTTGGCTGTTTCTGCACAGCCAATAGCGGTTCTCTCCCTGGGCTGTCCTCTAAATCCTGAGTTCCAGCACCCAACCCTGGCCCGTACCCATGGACACACCCTCTCGAGCTGGGGCTTGCAGGGTGGTGGCAGGGACCATTTATACCGGTCTCTCTCTGTTCTGCCCACCACAAACCAGTTGTTGCTCTCTCCGCTGAAACTTCTGTCTATATCAACCATTCTCCCTGCCAATGAGAGGGTTTCTCGGGGCACAGGAACCTTTCCACTTTTTCAGTTGCCTCCCAGGGATGCAGGTCCTATCCTCCTCCTCGTTTCTTTTTTCCTTTCATCCTACCTGACTGTGTAGGATGAAAGGAAAAGATCTTTCTTTTCCTTTCAAATATTTGAGGTCTTCTGCTAGTTTCAGTAGGTGTTCTGTGAGAACTGTTCCATTTGTAAATATATTGTTGATATGTTTGTGGGAGGAGGTGAGTTCCATATCCTTGTACCCTGCCATGTTTTCATGCAAGATGTTAGATGTTGCAAGTGATAGAAAGCTGAGATGTCACCAGACTTCTAAAGAGGAGTTATGTGAACTCTTGGTGTTTACTTTCTTTGAAGGTTTTTTTTTTTTAAACATGTTAAATATGAGGCAAAATTTTATCTAAGATTCTTTCATAATCACCTGATAGTGAGGCTGAAGAAAGTAATTATCCCTTGAAAGTTGAAAGTGAAAGAAAGCGAAGTTGCTCAGTCATGTCCAACTCTTTGTGACCCCATGAACTGTAGCCTACCAGGCTCCTCAGTCCATGGAATTTTCCAGGCAAGAGTACTGGAGTGAGTTGCCATTTCCTTCTCTAGGGGATCTTTCCAACCCAAGAATCGAACCCGGGTCTCCCACATTGCGGGCAGACACTTTACTGTCTGAGCCACCAGGGAAGCCCTATTATCCCTTCAGTTCAGTTCAGTTCAGTCACTCAGTCGTGTCCGATTCTTTGTGACCCCATGAATCGCAGCACGCCAGGCATCCCTATCCATCACCAACTCCCGGAGTTTATTCAAACTCATGTCCATCAAGTCGGTGATGCCATCCAACCATCTCAACCTCTGTTGTCCCCTTCTCCTCTTGCCCCCAATCCCTCCCAGCATCAGGGTCTTTTCCAATGAGTCAACTCTTTGCATGAGGTGGCCAAAGTATTGGAGTTTCAGCTTCAGCATCAGTCCTTCCAATGAACACCCAAGACTGATCTCCTTTAGGATGGACTGGTTGGATCTCCTTGCAGTCCAAGGGACTCTCAAGACTCTTCTCCAACACCACAGTTCAAAAGCATCAATTTTTTGGTGCTCAGCTTTCTTCACAGTCCAACTCTCACATCCATACATGACCACTGGAAAAACCATAGCCTTGACCAGATGGACCTTTGTTGGCAAAGTAATGTCTCTGCTTTTTAACATGCTATCTAGGTTGGTCATAACTTTCCTTCCAAGGAGTAAGCGTCTTTTAATTTCATGACTATAATCACCATCTGCAGTGATTTTGGAGTCCAAAAAAATAAAGTCTGACACTGTTTCCACTGTTTCCCCATCTATTTCCCTTGAAGTGATGGGACCGGATGCCAGGATCTTAGTTTTCTGAATGCTGAGCTTTAAGCCAACTTTTTCACTCTGCTCTTTCACTTTCATCAAGAGGCTCTTTAGTTCTTCTTCACTTTCTGCCATAAGGGTAGTGGCATCTGCATATCTGAGGTTATTGTTATTTCTCCCGACAATCTTGATTCCAGGTTGTGCTTCTTCCAGCCCAGCATGTCTCATGATGTACTCTGCATAGAAGTTAAATGAGCAGGGTGACAATATACAGCCTTGACGTCCTCCTTTTCCTATTTGGAACCAGGCTGTTGTTCAATGTCCAGTTCTAACTGTTGCTTCCTGACCTGCATATAAGTTTCTCAAGAGGTGGGTCAAGTGGTCTGGTATTCCCATCTCTTGAAGAATTTTCCACAGTTTATTGTAATCCACACAGTGAAAGGCTTTGGCATAGTCAATAAAGCAGAAATAGATGTTTTTCTGGAATTCTCTTGCTTTTTCGATGATCCAGTGGATCTTGGCAATTTGATCTCCGGTTCCTCTGCCTTTTCTAAAACCACTTGAACATCTGAAAGTTCACGGTTCACATATTGCTGAAGACTGGTTTGGAGAATTTTGAGCATTACTTTACTTGTGTGTGAGATGAGTATAATTGTGTGGTAGTTTGAGCATTCTTCGGGATTGCCTTTCTTTGGGATTGGAATGAAAACTGACCTTTTCCAGTCCTATGCCCACTGTTGAGTTTTCCAAATTTGCTGGCATATTTGTGAAAGTGCAGCACTTTCACAGCATCATCTTTCAGGATTTTAAATAGCTTAACTGGAATTCCATCACCTCCACTAGCTTTGTTCGTAGTGATGCTTTCTAAGGCCCACCTGAGTTCACATTCCAGGATGTCTGGCTCTAGGTGAGTGATCACACCATCATGATTATCTGGGTCGTGAAGATCTTTTTTGTACAGTCCTTTTGTGTATTCTTGCCACCTCTTTTTAATATCTTCTGCTTCTGTTAGGTCCATACCATTTCTGTCCTTTATCAAACGCATCTTTGCCTGAAATGTTCCCTTGGTATCTCTAATTTTCTTGAAGAGATCTCTAGTCTTTCCCAGTCTGTTGTCTTCCTCTATTTCTTTGCATTGATTGCTGAGGAAGGCTTTCTTATCTCTCCTGGCTATTCTTTGGAACTCTGCATTCAAATGGGAATATCTTTCCTTTTCTCCTTTGCTTTTCGCTTCTCCTTCTCATAGCTACTTGTAAGCCCTCCTCAGACAGCCATTTTGCCGTTTTGCATTTCTTTTCCATGGGGATGGTCTTGATCCCTGTCTCCTATACAATGTCACGAACCTCCATCCATATTTCATAAGGCACTCTGTCTATCAGATCTAGTCCCTTAAACCTATTTCTCACTTCTACTGTATAGTCATAAGGGATTTGATTTAGGTCATACCTGAATGGTCTAGTGGTTTTCCCTACCACCTTTAATTGTAGGCAGCTATCGGTATTTACCAAAAAACCTGAGTTGTGCTTATAATTGAAAGAAACTTTCAGTGTCATTCAGGATAGTCCTTTAATTTGTTATTGTCTTTCCCTAGACCTTTGATTTAATTGTTCCAAGGATTAATCAAGATCCTCTCTGAAATCTGTCTCAAGTTCTGATCAATCCTTTGTTCTCTCTGTTGAACCGTAAGGTTTAATTATTAAAAATTTTATCTGTGAAAATAAAATGTCATCTGTTTACCCACAGACTTTTGTTTGCTCATCTGAATTTGTCTAGAATTTTAAGATCACACTTTCTAATGTTTTGACAGTATAATAGGTTCTCCGTGGTATTTACTTTTCATCAGTTCTTTTGATCTTTTTTTTTTTTTTTTAGTTCATTTGATCTTTATAAAATGCTATGAATTAGGTATTATCTCCCACTATTCAGATAAGGAACTTGGAGTCAGAAATGTAAGTAATTTCCCCTACATCATTCTTGGTAAATGAAGGAGTTGTTATTTAAACCCAAGTCTATTTACAGAGCCAAAATTCTTGATATGATAAACTATATGATACAATAAAATATAATACTGTTTCTCAATCTGTTAGGTGGGGTAGTATATGATATTTAACACAGTACCCGTCATAAATATATTTAGATCAATAAATATCTAATTTAGTAGGTAAATAATCTTTTTTCCTTTGCCATTTTAAATGGATACTTTTTAGCTTTTCAAGTTTAAACTAATGGGCCATGAAAATTTTGCAAAATACTAAAGACTTCTCTTCTGCAAAGGAAAAGATGAAAGTAGGGAAGAAAAGACCAAAGAAAGGGGGGCAGAACTCCAGAGCCCAAAAAACTGGGGGTCCATTAGGAAACATGGTTGGAAAGAGAAGCCAGTGTTTAGAGGGAAGAGCCATGGCAAGGGGCCTCATTTGGATGCTTAGGCACATGGATGAACAGGGTGTTTAGAGGCTGATGGTTCACACTTTCCACTTGCCAGTTCTTTTTCTTTGGTCTTGGCTGGCCCTACTATTATCAGTCTAATCCATTCCATGAACTCCGGGACCTCTAAAATCCCAAATGAAAGACATTGTTATCTATGGTGGTGGTGGTGGTGAGGATAAGAAGCCATTACATACTTTCTTAAGAGAATTTTTAAACTGAACTTGGCCTCTTGGTTAGTCTAGTCCACCATCATTGCATCATATTTTTATCAGTTCTTGTGAAATAGTTATATGCCTATTATTGTTCTACTATACAGTAGTACTAGGTATTGGAGGTAAAAAAAATGAATAAAGTATGAATGATCTTTGCCTACAGGAAACAGAGTACATTCTGTTTGTGAAGTAAAAGTGAAGTCACTCAGTCATGTCTGACTCTCTGCAACCCCATTTGGTACAACATTTTATTTTCATTCAGAGTTCCTGGACTCAGCTAGGATTAGCTGGATAAAGTATCTCTTCACCAAAACTCCAATCTTCAGCCTGTGTTTCTTTTTCATTATCTACTTTTTTAGCTCTTGTGTATTTTCTTCTTGGATTTTTTGCTCCTTCCTCACTTCCTGTACCAGCATGGTGTCTTTCACTGTTCCCTTCCCAGCACCACGCACCTGGGCCATCACTTGATGTTGAGGGACCCATGTCCTTTACCCTATCTGATATCTTCCTTCTAACTAAATGTAGGGATTCTGGTGTCAGCCCTCAGTGTTCAGTTGAAAAGAATAAAAGAAAAACAGCTAATCTAAGGTTACTTGAGGTTACTTGATAAATTATAGAAGCAAAGATTTCTGGAGCTAGAAGTTACTTTCATTCCAAATCAAAAGCCTAGGCTAAGGAAAGTTAGGTGTCACAGGCTGATGATACAGCTCACTCAAGGGGGTTGAACAGGGAATTTTTTACTTCAGTTAATGTGCTCTCTTTACTAAAGCACTGCTGCCGCTGCTGCTGCTAAGTCACTTCAGTGGTGTCCGACTCTGTGCGACCCCATAGGCGGCAGCCCATCATGCTCCCCCGTCCCTGGGATTCTCCAGGCAAGGACACTGGAGTGGGTTGCCATTTCCTTCTCCAGTGCATGAAGGTGAAAGTGAAGTCGATCAGTCGTGTCTGACTCTTAGCGACCCCATGGACTGCAGCCTATCAGGCTCCTCTGTCCAGGGGATTTTCCAGGCGAGAGTACTGGAGTCGGGTGCCATTGCCTTCTCCGTTACTAAAGCACAAAATGCCACAGCATATATCGCATCTTAAGATGGTTTAGAAATGAGAAAGAGCGGAGCAGGCAAAGCTTGCCTCACCTCTCAAATGATACCATACAACTTATGCTGCATCTTATGCTAGTTCCTATTTCATTATGTGGCCAGTTTGAACGTTCCAGGGTAAAGTGAATAAATTGTCTGAAAGATCTAAACAACAAACTGATTTGACAAGACCAACTCAAGCTGCTTTTGCTTTTAAGAAACATTTTAGCTAAAATATTATTACATCTTGACTTAAACACTCCTTGAGGGATGTGTCTGGCAGAAAATAGAACACTGATTGTAAATGGCCCCTTGGCATAGAGGCCCAGAAACCAAATGAATTTAGAGAAGAAAATTCCCCAAACCAGTGGCAGTTATTTGTGTGTTGTTTCCAGGTTAGAGGGCTAAGTGTATACACCAGAACTTTCCAGATTAAAAGGGCAGATATATGTTTCAAACAGCTTGTCACCCCCTCTCTCTCTTTTTTTTTTCTGGGATTTTTGTTAGATTGTGTTATATCTATAGATTTGAGACAAATTGACTCAATGTTGTGTTCCTAGCCACTAAAATGCTGTGTCTCTACATTTATTTAGCAGTATTTTGTATTATTCAGCATATAGGATTTATACATGTTACATTTATTTCTGTATTTTATTATATAGTGTATAATCAATATATATTTATATATAATAAATATTATATAATTAATATTAGCATATAAAATACTATTTTATATATTCGAAGCTACAGTAAATTACATTGTTTTCTATTTGCTTATTTGTAGAGTATAAAAATACAATTGATTTTTGTATACTGACCTTATATCTTGGAACTTACTAAATTCACTTATTAGTTAGTTCCAGAGGCTCTTTTTTAGATTCTTTAGGACTTCCTACATATATGAATGATCATGTCATCTGCAAATAATGATAGTTTAACTTCTTCCATCTCAATATGTAGGGCTTTGTTTTGTATGTGCCTATTTTCAGTAAAAGAGGTAAGAGTATCTTTACCTTCTCTTGATTTTAGGGGAATATATGATGTTTCTCACCATTAGTTGTGATATTGGCTGTTGGTTTTTCCTAAATGTCCTTTCACAGGTTGAGGTAGTTACCTTCTTTCTGTTCCTTGCCTCCTGAAAGTGTCTGTCATGTGTGGATGTTAAATTTTATCAGATAGTTTTCTAAATCTATTTAGATGATCTTTTGATTTTTTTCTATATTCAGTAAGTATGCTGAGTTGATCTTTTCCAGCTTTCTTGAAATACAGTTTATGAAAAATATTGTGTAAGTTTAATGTCAACACAGTGATATATGTACACAATCTGAAACAATTACCACAATAACTGTAGTTAACATATTTATTACCTCATATAGTTACGTTGTGTATGTGTGAAAGAGAGAGAGATGAGATCTTTTAAGGTCTACTCTCTTAGCAGCTTTCAAATATATAGTACATTATTGTTAACTACAGTACCATGCTATACATTACCTGCCCAGGGCTTATTTATATTATAACTGGAAGTTTGTACCTTTTTACCCCTTTTACTTATTTCCCCAAGGTCCTAACTCTTGCCTCTGGCAACTGCCAATCTTTTGTCTATTTCTCTGAGTTTGATTTTTTACATTCCACATATAAGTTAGAGTGTACAATATTTGCCTTTTCCAACTTATTTCCTTTACCATAATGCCCTCAAGGTTCATCTATGGTGCCAGAAATGGCAAGATTTCTTTCTTTTTTATAGCTGAATGATATTCCATTGTTATATCTACCACACTTCCTTGATTCATTCATCTATAGATGGACACTTAGGTTACTTCCATAGCTTGGCTATTGTGAATATTGCTGCAGTGAACATGGAGTTACAGATATCTTTTGAGTTAGTATTTTCATTTCCTCCAGATAAATACCCAGAATTGGAATTGCTGAATCATATAGTAGTTCTGTTTTTAATTAATTAATTAAAAGTATAGTTGATTTATGGAGAAGGAAATGGCATCCCACTCCAGTATTCTTGCCTGGAGAATTCCATGGACAGAGGAGCCTGGTGGGCTACAGTCTGTGGGGTCATAAAGAGTCAGACATGACTGAGTGGCTAACACACACACAAATCACTAAATCAACATAGTTGATTTAGAATGTTGTGTTAATTTCTGCTGTGAGCAAAATGATTCAGTTATACATATATACATACATATTTTCTTTTTTATTCTTTCACATTATGGTTTATCATAGAATATTGAGTATAGTTCTCTGTACTTTACAGTAGGACCTTTTTGTTTATCCATTCTGTATATAATAATTTACATCTGCTAACCCACACCTCCCACTCCATCTTTCCCCCAGTATCTCCCCTCCTAGTCAACCACAAGACCATTCTTTATGTCTGTGAGTCTGTTTCTAAATCATAGATAGGTTCATTTGTGTCATATTTTAAATTTCACATATAAGTGATATATGGCATTTGTCTTTATGTGACCAGTTTTGACTTCGATTAGTATGATATTTCTAGGTCCATCCATGTTGCTGCAAATGGTAGTATTTCATTCTTTGTTAAGGCTGAGTAGTGTTTCATTGTATATATGTACCACATCTTCTTTATCCATTCATCTATTGGTGGACATTTAGGTTGTTTCTTTATCTTGGCTGTTGTGAATGTAATGAACATGGAGGTGCATGTACATTTTTTAATTATAGTTTTGTCTGAATATATGAACAGGAATAGGATTGCTTAATCATCTGGTAATTCTATTTTTAGTTGCCTGAGGAACTTCCGTACTATTTTCTGTAGTGTCTGTACCAACTTACATTCCCATGTTCAGTGTAGGAAGGTTCCCATTTCTCTACACCCTATCTAGCATTTATTTGTAGACCTTTTGGTTGTTGTCCAGTCATTAAGTCATGTCTGACTCTTTGTGACCCCATGGACTGCATCACACCAGGCTTCCCTGTCCTTCACTATCTCCCAGAGTTTGCTCTAACTCATGTCCTTTAAGTCGGTGAAGTCATCCAACCATCTTGTCCTCTATCACCCCCTTCTATTGCCTTCAATCTTTCCCAGCCTCAGGGTCTTTTCCAGTAAGTTGGATCTTTGCATCACATGGCCAAAGTATTAGAGCTTCAGCTTCAGCATTGGTCCTTCCAATGCATAATTGGGGTTGATTTTCTTTAGGATTGACTGATTTGATCTCCTTGCTGTCCAGGGGATTTTCAAGAGTCTTCTTTGGCACCACAATTCAAAAGCATCAATTCTTGGGCCTTAGCTTTAGGGGTGTTTAATTTTAAGTCAGCTGTTTCACTCTTATCAAGAGCCTCCTTATTTCCTCTTCACTTTCCGCCATTAGAGTGGTATCATCTGCATATCCGAGGCTGTTGATATGTCTCTAGGCAATTTGATTTAATCTTGTGAGTCATCCAGCTTGGCATTTTGCATGATGTACTCTGCATGTAAGTTAAATAAACAGGGTGACAATATACAGCTTTGTCTCACTCCTTTCCTAATTTTGAACCAGTCCATTGTTCCATGTCCAATCCTAACTGTTGTGTCTTGACCTGCAAACGGATGTCACAGGAGGCAGGTAAAGTGGTCTGGTATTCCCATCTCTTTAAGAATTTTTCACAGTTTGTTGTAGTCCACACACTCAAAGGCTTTCATGTAGCAAATGAAGTGGAAGTAGATTCTTTTGTGTGTAATTCCCTTGCTTTTTCTATGATCCAGCAGTTGTTGGCGATTTGATTTCTCATTGCTCTGCCTTTTCTAAATTCAGCTTGTACATCTGGAAGTTCTCAGTTCATGTACTGTTGAAGCCTAGCTTGAAGGGTTTTGAGCATTACCTTGCTAGCATGAGAAATGAACACAGGTGTATGGTAGTTAGAACGTTTTTTGGCATTGCCTTTCTTTGTGACTGGAATGAAAAACTGACCTTTTCCAGTCCTGTGGCCACTGCTGAGTTTTCCAAATTTGCTGACATATTTAATGCAGCACTTTCACAGCATCATCTTTTCAGTTCAGTTCAGTCACTCCGTCGTGTCTGACTCTTTGTGACCCCATGAACCACAGCACACCAGGCCTTCCTGTCTATCACCAACTGCCGGAGTCTACCCAAATCCATGTCTATTGAGTCAGTGGTGCCATCCAACCATCTCATCCTCTGTCATCCCCTTTACCTCCTGCCCTCAATCTTTCCCAACATCAGGATCTTCTCAAATGAGTCAGCTCTTTGCATCAGGTGGCCAAGGTATTGGAGTTTCAGCTTCAACATCAGTCCTTCCAATGAACACCCAGGACTGATCTCCTTTAGGATGGACTGATTGGATCTCCTTGCAGTCCAAGCATCATCTTTTAGGATTTGAAATAGCTCAGCTGGAATTGTATCATGTCCACTTGCTTTGTTCATAGTAGTGTTTTCTAAGGCCCACTTGACTTCACACTCTAGGATGTTTGGTTCTAGGTGAGTGACCACACCATTGTGGTTATCTAAGTCATCGAGACCTTTTTAAATAGTTTTTTTGTGAATTCTTGGTACCTCTTCTTAATGTCTTCTGTTTCTGTTAGGTCCTTACCCTTTCTGTCCTTTATTGTTCCCATTTTTGCATGAAAGATGTACCCCCTTTGTATCTCCAATTTTCTTGAACAGATCTCTAGTCTTTCCCATTCTTTTGTTTTCCTCTATTTCTTTGCACTGTTCACTTAGCAAGGTTTTCTTATTTCTCCCTGCTATTCTCTTGAACTCTGCATTCTGTTGGTGTATCTTTCTCTGTATCCTTTGCCTTTTGCTTCTCTTCTATTCTCAGGTATTTGTAAGGCCTCCTTAGACAACCACTTTACCTTTTTGCATTGGTTTTTCTTGGGGATGTTTTTGGTCATCACCTCCCATTCACTGTTATGAACTTCCATCCATGGTTCTTCAGGCACTCTTGTCTGCCAGATCTAATCTCTTGAATCTATTTGTCACCTTCACTGTATAATAAAAAGTTTTGATTTAGGTCATACCTAAATGGTCTAGTTGTCACCCCTACTTTCTTTAATTTAAGGCTGAATTTGGCAATAAGGAGTTCATGATCTGAGCCACAGTCAGCTTCAGTTCTTGTTTTGCTGACTGTATGGAGCTTTTAAATCTTCAGCTGCAAAGAATATAATCAATCTGATTTTGGTGTTGACCATCTGGTGATGTCCAGGTGTAGAGTCATCTCTTGTGTTATTAGAAAAGGGTGTTTGCTGTGACCAGTGCATTCTCCTGGCCAAACTCTATTAGCCTTTGCCATGCTTCATTCTGTACTCCCAGGCTAAATTTGCATGTTATTGTGGTTATCTCTTGACTTCCTACTTTTGCACTACAAGCCCCTACAATGAAGAGGACATCAATTTTTGTATTAGTTTTAGAAGGTCTTGTAAGTCTTCATAGAACCATTCAACTCCACTTTCATTGGCATTTGTCACTGGGGCACAGACTTGGATTACTAGCATGTTGCATGGTTTCCTTTGGAAACAAGCTGAGATCATTCTGTCGTTTTTGAGATTGCACCCAAGTACTGCATTTCAAACTCTTCTGTTGACTGAGGGTTACTCCATTTCTTCTAAGGTATTCTTGCCCACAGTAGTAGATATAATAGTCATCTGAATTAATTTCCCATATCCCTGTCCATTTTAGTTCACTAATTCCTAAAATGTTGATGTTCACTCTTGCCATCTCCTGCTTTACCACATCTCATTTACCTTGATTCATGGACCTAACATGAATCAAGTTTCCTATGCAGTATTGTTCTTTACAGCATCAGACTTTACTTTCACCATCAGACTCATCCACAACTGAACTTCGTTTTCACTTTGGCCTAGCCTCTTCATACCTGAATGGTCTAGTGGTTTTCCCTACTTTCGTCAATTTAAGTCTGAATTTGGTAATAAGGAGTTCATGATCTGAGCCACAGTCAGCTCCTGGTCTTGTTTTTTGCTGACTGTATAGAGCTTCTCCATCTTTGGCTGTAAGAATATAACCAATCTGATTTCAGTGTTGACCATATGGTGATGTCCAGGTGTAGAGTCTTCTCTTGTGTTGTTCCTTATGTTGTTCCTACTTTTGCATTCCAGCCCCCTATAATGAAAAGGACATCTTTTTGGGGTGTTAGTTCTAAAACGTCTTGTAGGTCTTCATAGAACCATTCAACTTCAGCATTACTGGTTGGAGCATAGGCTTGTATTACCGTGATATTGAATGGTTTGCCTTGGAAACGAAGAGAGATCATTCTGTCGTTTCTGAGATTGCATGCAAGTACTGCGTTTCGGACTCTTTTGTTGACCATGATGGCTGCTCCATTTCTTCTAAGGGATTTTTGTCCACAGTAGTAGATATAATGGTCATCTGAGTTAAAATCACCCGTTCCAGTCCATTTTAGTTTGCTGATTCCTAGAATGTCAACGTTTACTCTTGCCATCTCCTGTTTGACCACTTCCAATTTGCCTTGATTCATGGACCTAACATTCCAGATTCCTATGCAATATTGTTCTTTAAGCATCGGACCTTGCTTCTATCACCAGTCACATCCACAGCTGGGTATTGTTTTTGCTTTGGCTCCATCCCTTCATTCTTTCTGAAGTTATTTCTCCACTGATCTCCATTAGCATATTGGGCACCTATGGACCTGGGGAGTTCCTCTTTCAGTATCCTATCATTTTGCCTTTTCATACTGTTCATGGGGTTCTCAAGGCAAGAATACTGAAGTGGTTTGCCATTCCCTTCTCCAGTGGACCACATTCTGTCAGACCTCTCCACCATGACCCATCCGTCTTGGGTGGCCCCACACGGCAAGACTTAGTTTCATTGAGTCAGACAAGACTGTGGTCCTGTGGTCAGATTGGCTAGTTTTCTGTGATTATGGTTTCAGTGTGTTTGCCTCTGATGCCCTCTCGCAACACCTACCGTCTTATTTGGGTTTTTCTTACCTTGGACGTGGGGTAGCTCTTTACAGCTCTGCTCCAGCAAAGCGCAGTCGCTGCTCCTTACCTTGGATGAGGGGTATCTCCTCATGGCCGCCCCTCCCGACCTTGAACGTGGAGTAGCTCCTCTCGGCCCTCCTGCGCCCGTGCAGCTGCCGCTCCTTGGACATGGGGGTAGCTCCTCTGGGCTGCTTCCCCTGGCCTCGGACCTGAGGTAGCTCCTCTTGGCCACTCCTGTGCTGTCGCGGCCTGGCGCTCTCCGTCGCTGCCCCTGACCTTGGGCGAGGGGTATCTCCTGTCGGTCATGCTTCTCTGTCACAGATGCCACTCTTCTGTGTGGTCCATTACAAATAGATTTAAGGGACTAGATTTGATAGACAGATTGCCTGATGAACTATGGACGGAGTTTTGTGACATTGTACAGGAGACAGGGATCAAGATCATCCCCATGGAAAAGAAATGCCAAAAAGCAACATGGCTGTCTGAGGAGACCTGACAAATAGCTGTGAAAAGAAGAGAAGTGAAAAGCAAAGGAGAAAAGGAAAGATATTCCCATGAAGAGTTCCAAAGAATAGCCAAGAGAGATAAGAAAGCCTTCCTCAGTGATCAATGCAAAGAAATAGAGGAAAACAACAGACTGGTAAAGCCTAGAGATCTCTTCACGAAAATTAGAGATACCAAGAGAACATTTCATGCAAAGATGGGTTCGATAAAGGACAGAAATGGTATGGACCTAACAGAAGCAGAAGATATTAAGAGGAGCTGGCAAGAATACACAGAAGGACTGTACAAAAAAGATCTTCACGACCCAGATAATCATGATGGTGTGATCACTCACCTAGAGCCAGACATCCTGGAATGTGAAGTCAGGTGGGCCTTAGAAAGCATCACTATGAATAAAGGTAGTGGAGGTGATGGAATCCCAGTTGAGCTATTTCAAATCCTGAAAGATGATGCTGTTAAAGTGCTGCACTCAATATGCCAGCAAAGTTGGAAAACTCAGCAGTGGGCACAGGACTGGAAAAGGTCAGTTTTCATTCCAATCCCAAAGAATGCTGAAACTACCACACAATTGCACTCATCTCACATGCAGGTAAAGTACTTCTCAAAATTCTCCAAGCCAGGCTTCAGCAATACATGAACTGTGAACTTCCAGATGTTCAAGTGGTTTTAGAAAAGGCAGAGGAACCAGAGATTAAATTGCCAACATCTGCTGGATCATCAAAAAAGCAAGAGAGTTCCAGGAAAACATCTATTTCTGCTTTATTGACTATGCCAAAGCCTTCAACTGTGTGGATCACAATAAACTGTGGAAAATTCTGAACGAGATGGGAATACCAGACCACCTGACCTGCCTCTTGAGAAACCTATATGCAGGTCAGGAAGCAACAGTTAGAACTGGACATGGAACAACAGACTTGTTCCAAATAAGAAAAGGAGTACATCAAGGCTATATATTGTCACCCTGCTTATTTAACTTATATGCCGAGTACATCTTGAGAAACGCTGGGCTGGAACAAGCACAACCTGGAATCAAGATTGCCAGGAGAAATATCAATAACCTCAGATATGCAGATGACACCACCCTTATGGCAGAAAGTGAAGAGGAACTAAAAAGCCTCTTGATGAAAGTGAAAGAGGAGAGTGAAAAAGTTGGCTTAAAGCTCAGCATTCAGAAAACTAAGATGCTGGCATCCGGTCCCATCACTTCAAGGGAAATAGATGGGGAAACAGTGGAAATAGTGTCAGACTTTATTTTTTTGGACTCCAAAATCACTGCAGATGGTGATTGCAGCCATGAAATTGAAAGGCACTTACTCCTTGGAAGGAAAGTTATGACCAACCTAGATAGCATGTTAAAAAGCAGAGACGTTACTTTGCCAACAAAGGTCCATCTGGTCAAGGCTATGGTTTTTCCAGTGTTCATGTATGGATGTGA
The DNA here is from genome assembly GCF_963930625.1 of Muntiacus reevesi. NCBI lineage: Eukaryota > Metazoa > Chordata > Mammalia > Artiodactyla > Cervidae > Muntiacus > Muntiacus reevesi. The sequence goes on along the minus strand of NC_089254.1, from coordinate 48,076,925 downwards.
GAGTTGGACTGTGAAGAAAGCTGAGCACCAAAAAATTGATGCTTTTGAACTGTGGTGTTGGAGAAGAGTCTTGAGAGTCCCTTGGACTGCAAGGAGATCCAACCAGTCCATCCTAAAGGAGATCAGTCCTGGGTGTTCATTGGAAGGACTGATGCTGAAGCTGAAACTCCAATACTTTGGCCACCTCATGCAAAGAATTGACTCATTGGATGGGCTGATGCTGGGAGGGATTGGGGGCAGGCGGAGAAGGGGACGACAGAGGATGAGATGGTTGGATGGCACCACCAACTCGATGGACATGAATTTGAGTAAGCTCCGGGAGTTGGTGATGAACAGGGATACCTGGTGTGCTGTGATTCATGGGGTCGCAGAGTCGGACATGACTGAGCAACTGAACTGAACTGAACTGAACCTCTTCATTCTTTCTGGAGCTATTTCTACCCCCTTCCCCAGTAATATTTGGATACCTACTGACATGGGGGGCTCATCTCTTGGTGTCATATTTTGTTTGCTTTTGCATGCTGTTCATGGGATTCTCACAGCAAAAACACTGAAGTGGCTTGCCATTCCCTTCTCCAGGGGACCAAGACTTTTTAATGATGGCCATACTGACCAGTGTGAGGTGGTACCTCATTTTAGTTTTGATTTTCACTGCTCTAATAATTAGCAGTGTTGAGCATCTTTTCATTGGCATATTGGCCATTTGTATCTCTTTTTTTTATAAATATGTATTTAGGTCTTCTGCCCATATTTTGATTGGGTTGTTTCTTTGTTGAGCTCTAAGAGCTCTTTGTATATTTTGGAAATTAATCCCTTGTCAGTCACATCATTTGCGCAATATTTTCACAATTTGTCACAATTTTTTATCCCATTCTATAGGTTGACTTTTCATTTTGTTTATGGCTCCCTTTGGTGTGCAAAAGTTTGAAAGTTTATTTTTGCTTTTATTTCTATTGCTTTCAGAGACTGACTCAAGAAAATATTGGTATGATGTATGTCAGAGAATGTTTTGCCTATTGTCCCTTCTAGGAGTTTTATGGTGTCATATCTTAGGTTTAATTCTTTAAGTCATTTTGAATTCATTTTTGTGTATGGTGTGAAGGTGTGTTCTAATTTTCTTGATTTACATGCAGTTGTTCAACTTCCCAAAACCACTTGCTGAAAAGAATTTGTTTTTCCCATTGTATAGTCTTGCCTCTATTGTCAAAGATTAATTGTCCATACGGGAGTGGGTTTATTTCCGGGCTTTCTAGTCTGTTCAGTTGGTCCATACCTCTGGTTTTGTGCCAATATCATGCTGTTTTGATTATTGTGCTTTGTAGTATTGTCTGAAGTCTGGGAGGCTTATACCTCCTGCTTTGTTCTTTTTCTTCAGGATTTCTTTGGCAATTTTGGGGGTAATATTGTTTCATATAAATTTTGGGATTATTTGTTATAGACACTGAAAACTGTTATGGGTAATTTGACAGGAAGAGAGTGAAAGTCGCTCAGTTGTGTCTGACTGTTTGGGAATACATGGACTATACAGTCCATGGGATTCTACAGGCCAAATCACTGGAGTGGGTAGGGATCTTATTAAATATGTGGCTTGCTTTGGGTAGTATGACTATTTCAACAATATTAATTCTTCCAATCCACAAGCTTGCGGTATCTTTTCATTTCTTTGAATTATCTTCAGTTTCTTTTATTAATGTTTATATTTCTTGTCATATAATTCTTTCACCTGTCATCATCTTGGTCAGGTTTATTCCTAAATATTTTATTTTGGTGGGTGTGATTTTAAAAACTATTGTTCTTTTACATTCCCTTACTGATATTCATTGTTAGTGTAAAGAAATGCTACCAGTTTTTGTGTGTTAATCTTGTATCCTGCTGCCTTGCTGAAATTGTTGATCTGTTCTAATAGTTTTTGTGTGGAGTCTTTAGGGTTTTTCCATATGTAGTATCTCATCATCTCCATATAATGATAGTTTTATTCCTTCCCTTCTAACTTGGATATCTTTTATTTATTTATTGTTATCTGATTGCTATGGCTGGGACTTTCAATACTATTGGAAGAGGTTATGAAAGAACCCAAACTAACTTTTTGGCTAACTCAATATGTTGAATAGAAGAGGTGAGAGTGGGTGTCCTTCCCTTGTTCTGTATTTTAGCAGGAAGGCTTTCAACTTTTCACCATTGAGTATTATATTGACTGTGGGTTTGTCATTGATAGCTTTTTTACATTGACATATGTTCCTTCTATACTCATTTAGTAAGAGTTTTTGTCATGAATGGATGTTGAATTTTGTCAAGTGCTTTTTCTGTATCCATTGGTTTTTCTCTTTTCTTTTGTTGATGTGGTGTATCACATTGATTCATTTGCATATGTATAACCATCCTTGCGGAGAAGGCAATGGCACCCCACTCCAGTACTCTTGCCTGGAAAATCCCATGGACGGAGGAGCCTGGTGGGTTGCAGTCCATGGAGTCGCTAGGAGTTGGACATGATTGAGTGACTTCACTTTCACTTTTCACTTTCATGCATTGGAGAAGGAAATGGCAGCCCATTCCAGTATTCTTGTCTGGAGAATCCCAGGGATGGGGGAGCCTGGTGGGCTGCCATCTATGGGGTCACATAGAGTCAGACATGACTGAAGCAACTTAGCAGCAGCAACCATCCTTGTGAACTTAGGATGAATCCCACTTCGTCATGTTGTATGATCTTTTTTATGTATTGTTGAATTTGAGTTTGCTAATATTTTGTTGAGAATTTTTACTGTTTTCGTCTAAGATACTGGCCTGTAATTTTCTTTTTTGGGAGTGTCATTGCGTGAATTTGGTATCAGGGTGACAGTGGCTTCACAGAATGTCTTTGGTAGTGTTCCTTCCTCTTCAGCCTTTTGGAACAATTTGAGAAGGATTGGTGTAAGCTCTTTGTATATCTGGTAGAATTTGCCTGTGAAGTCATCTGGTCCTGTACTTCTGTTCCATATTCTATTTCATTTCTTGTGACTGGTCTGTTCAAGTTGATAAGCTAATGCAGCGGCTGATGCTTGGTTCAGGTACCTAGTAGTGGTGGTGGCTCCCGCATGCCCTCTGAGATCACTATGAGAGCAGAGGTGGCTTGTGACCTCCCCTGGAGTCTGCAAGGATGTTTTTAGTTTTTGAGAAACCTCCATACTGTTTTCCATAGTAGCTGCCTATTTACATTCCTTCCAACAGTGCATGAGGGTTCTCTTTTCTCCAGATCCTTGCCAACACTTGTCTCTTGTCTTTTTAATGTTACCTAGTCTAACAGGAGGGCTCCCCTGGTGGCTGAACTGGTAAAGAATCCACCTGTAATGCGGGACACCTGGGTTCAATCTCTGGGTTGGGAAGATCCCCTGGAGAAAGAAACAGCTACCCACTCCAGTATTCTGGCCTGGAGAAATCCATGGACTGTATAGTCCATGGGGTCACAAAGAGTTGGACATGCTTAAGCGACTTAAAAAAAAAAAAAATTCTAACAGGTATAAGGTGACATCTCACTGTGGTTTTGATTTGCATTTTCCTTATCATTAGTGATGTTGAGCACCTTCTCATGGACGTGTTGGTCATGTGTATGTCTTTGGAAAAATGTTTATCTGGATCCTTTGCCCATTTTTTGACTTCTTTTTTTTTTTTTTTTTGCTGTTATATGAGTTTTTAAAATATGTTTTGGATATAATCCCTGATAATATATATGTGGTTTACAGTTATTCTATTTTCTAGGTTGGATTTTCCTTGTTTTGGTTTCTTTTCCCATGTGCAGAAGTTTTTGGTTTTTATGTAGTCCCCCTCATTGATTTTTTGCTTTTGTTTCATTTACTTTTAGTGTCAGATCAAAAAATCATCACCAAGACCAATGTCACAGAGTTTTCCCCTCTGTTTTCTTCTGAGTTTTATTTTTTTAGGCCTCACACTCAGCTCTTTAATCTGTTTTGAGTTAATTTTTGTATATGATATACAATAGTGGGTTTAGTTTCATTCTTTTGCATGTAGCTATCCAGTATTCCCAACACCATTTGTTGAAGAGACTGTCCTTTCCTCATTGTACATTATTGGCATCTTAATCAGAAATTAATTGTCCATATATGCATGGACTTATTTCTAGGCAATCTATTCTTTACCATTGATCTGTGTCTGTTACTATGCTAGTACCATACTATTTTGATTTGTTATAGCTAATATAGTTTGAAATCAGGAAGCATGACACCTTCAGCTTTGTTCTTTTTCAAGATTGCTTTGGCTATTGGGATGCCATACAAACTTTAAACTTATGTGTTCTATTTCTGTGGAAAAAAACATTGGAATTTTAATAGCAATTTCATCGACTCTGTAGGTTGCTTTGGGTGCATGCATGCAAAGTTGCTTTGGTAGTATTCGTGACTTCGTGACCCTAAGGACTGTAGCCCGCCAGGCTCCTCTGTCCATGGGGATTCTTCAGGCAAGAATACTGGAGTGGGTTGCCATGCCCTCCTCCAGGGGATCTTTTTGACCCAGGGATCAAACCCACATCTCTTAAGTCTTCCTGCATTGGTGGCGGTGGGGGGTAGGGGGTAGGGGGTGGTTTCTTTACTCCTAGCACTGCCTGTTTGGGTTAGTAGGGACATTTTAACAGTATTGAATTTTTAATTTGTGAGCACACAGGATCTCTCTTCTTTTATTTGTGCCCTCTTCAGTTTCTCTCATTAGTGTCTTTTCAGTGTATGGGTCTTTTACATCCTTGGTTAAATTTATTCCTAGGTATTTTGCTGTTTTTAGGGCAATTGTAAAATAATTGATTTCTTAGTTTCTCTGATACATTCTTGATTTCCTTAAAATATAACCCAAGTAACTTTTTTTTGGGGGGGGGGTATATTTAGCTGATGCTCCTCCTGATTAAAGTATCAGAATGTGTAGGAACAACTCTGGGGATTTCTGATTTTCCTATTGTGCTTTTCTTTCTGGGACAAGAATAATCCTATTTTTTGTTTTTCCAATGAAGTCATTGAAACCAAGAGATGTTACATGATGTCTTAGCCTTCTGGCTAGAACTGCAGCTCTTGACTTGATAATTCAATGTTATCTTCTAATATCTGTTATATTAAGGGCAGAATAGATAAGGTATGTATCTTCTATCCTTTCCCCATGTATTTCCATAGTCCTCTTTCTCAAATTAACAATGGCATCTTGGTCTACAACAACTATTTATTCATAGTAAAAACCAAACTAACAGGATTATCTATTCACAAATTTATTCCTTTCACATCTGTGGAATGTTCTCTTGAGAAAAATATTACAAAAGGGATTAGATAAAATTCAGAAAGTATCATGTAACTTCATAGAGAAAGTTTTGTGTAATAGCTCATAGTTGTTAGGAATAAATCTCTAAATCAGGTGTTGTCTATGTCTAGTCAACTGAACTTAATTTGCATTAAGTATTAACTGCACAGGAAAAAAAAATTATGAAAGTTCAGCCTTGTCTATCAAAATTGGCTTTTTTCATGAATAATCAGATTTTATGACGTTTGCTTGTTTTCTGGCTTCTTCTTTTTTTTTTTTTGGCAACTGCAAAATGTGTTAGGTCTATTTAGGAGAAGCTTATCATCAAGTTAACATAAAAGGAAAATAAAATTTGCTAATGTGTTATAGTTATCAATTTCCAATTAGATATTTCTTTTAATTAGGTGTTTTACAGCAACTACAATTCTACAACTCTAGTAAAATCTGATGCTCATAATACAGCTGTTAGTATTTGTGAGTTTATTACAACTTGATGGGATGTTGGCATGCCACAAAGACTTCTGGGACATAATTTATTACTTTTTATGTATGAGGGCGGTAACTAGGAACATTGTATTGTTACCTCATTTTAATGCTCAAGGACAACTTGTAGGGTTGTCATGATCCTACATAACTATTGTGGAATCTGGGTCAAAGAGATTAAGTGACTTGTCTTAGGTCACACAGCTAATAAACGTTAGTGCTTAATTCAGTCGCAAGGCTGTATTTCACCAAAGACCTTTTTACCCCTGAAGCACCTTGACCCTCACCACTAATGGCATTGAGCTTCAAAGACTTGTGGCCATGACCCAGAGAAAGTTATGTTTGACATCACAGTCCAGTGCTTACATCCATGTATCTACATAATTAAACAAAAGCTTCACAAAAAATTCTTTTATTGATTGTGATACCATGATGTGCTCTGATATTTTCTATTCTACCCTATTTTCAAAAAATGGTAGTTGTGACTCCCTAAATTGATAAAACAACCCATTACTAGGTTTTCATGTGTATTTTGAAAGCTTCTAATCTAAACCCTGTTTAGACATCTTGTAGTCTACTATCCAATTACGTAAGTATATGTGTTGACTTACCAACCAATCAAAAGTATATGGATAGGTTACTAGATGTCATCTTAATAATGTATTCCAAATTTGTTTTTTCTCTTTTCTGGTCCTTGACTATAATAATGAGGTCTACATCTTCAGAAAAATTGCTAATATAAAACAATGCCTTATCACTAAAAAATAAAATTCAATATAATCTAAGGTGTATATCAGCAGGATGACACGCAGCAGAGCCCCCTCAATCTGGGTATGTTGGTCTATGACATGAAGCACTGCGTTTTGTCCCCAGGATTAATGTCTTCCTGTGTAACACTTGAGAGTGTCAAATACCACCAGGGCACCAAGGACTGTAAGTCCAGCTCAAAGGCGTTGTGTTCACGCCTGAGACTATTTCTTCCAGCCTCTCCCTCTCCTGCTGGCCCTCGGTCCCTTGCTCTAGTTCCCCTCCCTGTCACGGGTCCATGCTGTACACCCAAGGATGGCAGAGATGAAGCCTGGGCTGACAGGTACTGGAACTGATCTCTTCCTTGATTCTTCCTCCACTTCACTATATGTTTTTTTAAAGATACTTGCAAAATGTAATATAGTTTTCATGCACATGAGTATACTTTAAATAATCATTCTGGCCAAGAAAGGACTTTAAATACTCTAAGACAAGCAAATGATTGTTGGTATATAATTATACTTTTTTTTTGTAAGTATGAAAAATTTGTTTTCAATGAGCACCTCATTCCAAGAGCTCCACTGAAATGTTTCTTTTAGTTTAAACCAACTAATACTTTGTAACAAAAGTCTTTCTCTAAATAGCTACTGAAATACAAACATGGAGGACCAGTTTAAATGGCTCTAAATTGAACACAAGTATCTTTTGCATGGATAAACTACTAACAGCAATAGATAAAAACTACAGCAAAGTTATTTCACTAATTCAATATTTTATTTGGTGTCAAGGCATATAACTTTGAGTTATGTCATTTCATTAGTAATTTGAGAAGAAACTCTAGAAAATATCAATTGTGCCACTAGAAGAGGGAGTTAACTTATTTATTGAAGCATTTATAGTTATTCTTTTTTATATCTACTTAGGTACAAAACTTTTGTAAGAAAGATAACACTTTTATTGCATTATATAAGTTCATATTTACAGGAGTCATAATGCAAACTCATAAGCATAAATATACATGATGCAACCATTAAAAGTTTTGAAACTGAAAACTAGAGTTTAACAGGCAAAATACTTAATATGGCTTTTAAGAAAAGTAACTATTTAGAAATGATTTGTTATTGCCCCATTCTAGTAGTTTCTCATCAAGTGAACATAAAATTATGATCTCTTTAAAATGATACATGTTATCTAAGCCAATGCTGTACACATTTTTAATGTAGTATGCAATGATGCATAGCTTTCTTAAATGTACATATGTACATATGTATAGATATACAGTACACAGACAGTTGTTTTAATACCCTGAACATCTTGAGTAAAACTATTATGACTTTTCTATTATAAAACTACTTGAAAAGTGGGTATAACTTCTTGGTATTGCAGTTCAATTTGACAGAATTGAAAAAAAAGAAGTTGGTTATAAATACATTCTTTACAAAAAATTGAATAGTGGTCCCGCACTCATACTTTATATTGCAGTGAAAACATTTGATTCATTTAAAGGTATTTACATCTTGCTGTCCTTGGTTTCTGTGTGAAATATACAGAAGAATGAGAATACTGTAGGCAGGCCTATTTGTTAGATTTTTCTACTTGTTCATTTTTGCGTAGGTTCCAAATCTCTTGAGTTGTTGTTTATTTCTATTTGCCTTGTATTACTGCTGCTGCTGCTTCTTTTGGTGTTCTGGGAACACTGGGTGGCTTTACTTCTAGGAACAGGAAGAAAAGATTTAACTCTTGAAACACCCAACTCAGTCTTTGATTTACTGTTGCTGCATTCGGTCGTTTGATGGCTGCTGAGAGGACTGACCTCCTGTAAGGAAAGAAAACAGAAGAGCTTAATTTGACACTGTTCCCAACTTCTGTGATCGGCACTAACCTCCTCCTCTCTGTCCCTGTACAAGTATGTATGAGTTTCTCCCTCAACATAGGTTCTCATGGGGGGAAAAAAACACAGGGGAGGAGAGAAGTTGAATGCTTAATGTCCTATAGACTCACTGTCTGATCTCCCTTAGGTCCTCTGTGGTATGCCAGATACAGGAGTCAGTGGAACTAGTGCCTGAGTCTGGAGTCTCCTCGTCAACAGAAGTTGTATGAAGTCTTAGGCCTGAGGAAGTCCAACTGGACTACTCCAACCATTTGTAAGCAGTTCTACAATGCAACATTTTTACCTTGAGTGTGTCACTGAATTTTTCTGCCTTTAGATCTAACTGGACTATTACTCACATATTCTGAATGTTTATCAGACAAGCACTGTTCTCGGCCTACAGTGGAGAATATAAAAGGGCACCATCCTTGTGCTAATGGAGCTTCTGCTGTATTGAATTGTTTCCTGGTGATGAGTCTGTAACTAAGGGAGCTCAAGATCTTTAATTTTTGGAAACTGCATGCTAGCATTCTTCTAGTACTTCTGAACTCTTCTGATCACCTGGTCCAGGTCTCTTTTTGCCCATGAGGAAACACAGTTGGACAGGTAAGTGTGACTCATGATGCTGCGGTAAGACCTTTTACTCACAGTGTTTTCACTGATCATGAGTTCACTTGGGCAGGTCCCCCTTCATGTTTACCAATCAGCAGAACTGAACTCAAGTGAGTGGTGAAGTGGGAAAGGAGGAAGGGTGAACATGGACATAATTTGGAAAGAAATGGGATAGAAAATGTGAATGATGGATCAAAAGGTATGTGCTACAGAACAGGTCTAAGCCCTGATTGCACATGAGAGTCCCCAAGGAGTTTTTCAGAACTCCAATGTCCAGGTTGTACCTTAGACCAATTACTTCAGAACCTCTAGGGCATGTGGTCCGGGTACAAGAGATTAAAAAACAAATCCTCAAATAGTTTTCATGATGCAACCAAAATGGGAATTTCTGCTTTAGCGGACTGCATTTTCATCTCTATAAGAAGAAAACATTATTATATATTCTATGGATGATTTAAATATGTATTTATGTAAATATGGGCTTTTCTGTTTAAGAATGCTGGCTGACAGGCTGCCTGATTAACAGGCCCCTCTCTGACCACATAGGAGAAAGTGATTTCAGCTAACACAGAGAGCTTTTCCTCCTAAAGGGAATTACTTGCTGATAACAGAAGAAACTGGGCATCTAACCAAGTTTGCTCACTGCCTTTTTCAGGATAGAAAAGGCATGAGCTTGAAAGGGATCAGGACTCTGGCAAATGCCAAATGAGTACTACTTCGCCCTCTGGTGGCAGGTTCTAAGAAAACAACCAATCACCAGGGAATAGTCTTAGACTGCTCAGTGGGAAAAGAAATAGAAGGCAGGCCCAAGGAATGTGTTCTGCGCCATAGTTCAGGGACCCCAGGTGTCACCTCCTCAGTCATTCTTATCTGCTCCCAACTATGTTTTTACTGTGCTTCTAAGCCATTCCGAATTGGGGTGGTGGGGGGTGGGAAGGGATGGCGGAGACAAGCAAATACTATATAGAGTAAGCCAGACAGGTCATGCTCTTCTTTGTAGATCGTCATGTTGTATATTTTTATAGACCCCAGCCTTGTTAGTATTTCCCCCAATACACACAGCTTCACAGGAAACTAGTCAGGACTGAAACCTCCTGAAGCCGTGAGAGAGCAGGGGATGGGAGCCCAGGGCTGTCCGGTGATCAGAGGAGTATTAACAATGGGATAGTCTCACCACGCTCACCATTTAATCCTGCTCTTTGCACTCCCTCTCCCCACAGGTCTGTGTCAGCTGCCACGTGAGGGGACGTGAACCACAATGGACAGAGCTTGGTGAGCAAACCACACACTATTAAATACATCTTACAAAATGGACCTCCTCATAAAAGCACTACTGGGTAAGAAGTATTTTTATTGTTTCCATTCACTCAGTAGTACCATACTGGGACATCTCATCTCTCGGCATTTATTAACCAATCATAAAAGTTATTTCAAGAGGGTAAGGAACTCTATGGGAATCCTGGCTCTTCTATTGAACATTCTGATTTGTTTGCAAAGGACATTCTGTCTCTGAAACATGCATGGTATGGAAGTTCAAGTAAATCATATATGTGTACATTTTTCTGTTAGCACTTTGCTATAATTAACTCCAGTTTTCCAAAATGGTGCTCAAAAGAAATTCAGTGTTCCATTTTAAAAATACAGCAAAGAGGAGAGATGTTACATTAATTCTAGGTTTGGCATAAAATAGAAGGGGGGGAAAAGTAATGCTTTTCTATGTGATTCCTTCAAGCTATTAGCCAAACAGTACTTTTTTCTAACCTTGATTAACTAGTGAACAATTACACCTTTATCCTGATTATATCCCTGCTATAGTGTAAAAGAAACTTTGTAATGCACATTGAAAGATTTGTAAAGTCAATTTCACAACAATCCTTCTTTGTCCCATTTTGGAGGGAAAAGGGACACTTACCTTTTGTGACACTGGCATTCTTGGATTATTAACAGTTGCTGAAAACACAGGATTGTTTCCTGAACTATCAAACCTCCTTAAATCATCCCTGGAATCAGCAATCTGGAAAATACACAAGTCATGTTTTCACAGGTAAACTGTGACATACGCAAGGTAAGATGTAAAGTCACTGTGGAAAACCCACAGGTCCTAAAATGCTCACATAAGGACTTTAAGCTTTCATGTGAAACTAACAGCAAATGCATGAGACATAGTTTCTAAGGGAAAAAAAGAGGCTTTTAAAATCAAAAGAAGACAACCAGATAAGCCCTATTTAAAAAAAAAAAACAAAAAACTTGGCACAAAATGAAAGGATATAATGTTTGCAAGATTTTTCATTGTAACCTTATTTTTCCAGGGTTAACTATTTTGACTCACTCCCAGCAAGATTAAATAAGCTAGTGAGTTCTTTATCCCAAGTAGACTGTCCAAATACAACAGGTGAGTTTTTGGGTAGAACCTGCACAAGATATAACTACCCTCTTTTGCTCCCTTTCAAGCAAAAGGCATTTATCAAGGAAGCCTGGTAAAATTTGCTGCAGGTATCAGAGTGCAAAAACAGGTTGAACTTGATGCTGTTAATGCTTCAAGATTTTGGGTCACTGATTTCCATCTTTGGATCTCAAATTTCACAGTTTAAACAAATTACACAGGTCACTTATTTTTTAAGTAAAGTTGTTCCTCTCTGCAGAATGCAAGTCTGCTGTCATGCGCTTACTGATTGGTGACAGCCCAAGTTAGGAATACGGAAAGGAAATGGTGGTATTGGTTTAATTTGTGGTAACACATGCAACTTTCACTTTGGGTTTTTCAGAGAAGCCGTGCTAAATAGAGCTCCCTTGTATAAGCGGGTTTTTTTTTTTGAAGGAAGGACTTTTCTAAGCAAGGTAATGGAAGTTTTGATTTGGAGCATTAATCATACTATTCGATAAGGGATTTTTCTCAGGGAAAGAGCTATGATGTGGCTCCAAGAAGTCTGTCTGCTGCTGGGCGAGCCACTCAATGCCCTGCCCACTGTGTCCTGCTTACCTTGCTTATATCAGATTCAGATTTGCTAGCGCACATGCTCTGAAGTTCCTTGACAAGATCTGCTTCATCATCCGAACCCAGAGAGAGTCTTTGATCCAGATCCAATGTCAATGACAGATCATTCTCTAAAGACCTACCACAGAGTTCAGAAAAGAGTTTTTCAAACCCAGAGCAACCATCCAACTTCCAATATGGAAACCTAGACCCCACACCTTTCTGGGGGATTTGTGGAGGAAAAAAGTTTTTAACATCCTTTAAAGGCATCCATAAATGTCACTTTATACAACAACCCATTCCCATCTGATTTTGCTAACTCCCAGTCAGAATTCTCAATAGGATAAAATTTTATTACACAAAGAAGTCCACTTTGACTTACAACATTCCAGTCTTCTTACTCTTCCCTTTCCTTCTCTGTCCCCAAGGATGACACTAAACACGCTGGTGTACGGGGCAGTGTGACAATGGCGTAAATGTGAATTTATCACTTTTTATTAGCAACGTGACCATGGGTCGAGTTTTTTTTTGTACTCAACACCTCAGTTCATGGGTTCCCTTCTATCAAATGCCTTATGCTACATCATAGAGTTATTACAAATACTATATAGGCTGCTGAATACAACAAATCTAACAGTGGGCCTGGCACAAACAAGCATGTGACACAGATTCATTGACCCCTACCCCTCTTGTAACTCTATGATAAATCTTTATTTCAGTTTACAGATTTGGAAGCATAGTCGACAATTCCCTAGGAGCAGCATGAGAAAAAGTCAGTCATGTTATATTTCTGTAAGTCTATCATTAAAATCATTAGTCCTCTAAAGCCTGTTTACTGCTGCTAAGTCGCTTCAGTCGTGTCCGACTCTGTGCGACCCCATAGATGGCAGCCCACCAGGCTCCCCCGTCCCTGGGATTCTCCAGGCAAGAACACTGGAGTGGGTTGCCATTTCTTTCTCCAATGCATGAAAGTGAAGTCGCTCAGTCATGTCCGACTCTTAGCGACCCCACCAGGCTCCTCCGTCCATGGGATTTTCCAGGCAAGAGTACTGGAGTGGGGTGCCATTGCTTTCTCCAAAGCCTATTTAAAAGTTCACAAATACAGGATTTTACCATATCTTTGTGAACTGTATTGATAATAACTATCAAATTTGATACAAAATGAAGTCAGTGACATTTCTAATCTTTCAAACTAAAAGCAAAATAGCCTTTATATTTTTTTAGATTTCATTCATTTGATTTCAGCTTAATACTAGCATTTGAATTACCTCTACTGCTTTTTAAAAAATTATATTAACAGCATAACAGTTGCACAGACTAATGCTTCCCAGGGGGCGTTAGTGGTAAAGAATCCACTTGCCAATGCAGGAGACATAAAAGATGAGGGTTCGATTGCTGGGTCTGGAAGATCCCCTGAGGGCAGGGCAACCCACTCCAATATTCTTGTCTGGAGAATCCTAGGGAGAGAGGAGCCTGGTGGGCTACAGTCCATGAGGTCTCAATGACTGAGATGACTTTGCACACACACACAATGAGAATGTGTACTGTTTTTTTATGAGTTAAATCTGCAAGGGAGACTTACTTTTGGTTTGACAGCGAAGCATTCCTGTTACAATTCAGCTGTAATATAGTGTTACTTTTGATACCTGTTTAAAGAAAAAAAATGTAGTCATTTCCATAGAATGTCCCTGTGCATCTTGAACTCTGTATTTAAAAGAAATAGTCTCTAGACTCTGATGTATTTTCTTACTGTTTTTGGACTAAATCCATCTCTTGAGGCTCTGTGGAAGACTAGGGAATGAGCAACGACCTCATGTATATTAATGACTAAAATCGGTACAACTCACACCACCTGAGGCTCAATTCGGGACTCCTCAGCTCCACTTTCATCAGTGGATCCTATTCTAACCAGGCAAGTTCCCAGAGCCTTAGGCCTTTGTTCTCCAAGTGCCTAAAAGAGGGTTAATACCTGCCTTTTGAAGATGGTAATCCCTTTATTTCCCTTTGTTTGCCTTCCAAGGAATCCTGACTGTGTAGACCCAACAGTTTTTGATGTGTGGGCCCGATGATGTATTATACTGCAGGTGGCTTTAGCGGTATAGAAACTTAACTTTTGATTGCTTTGCATTTTACAGAAAACTAAATAGGAAAAGTAAACAAAAAGTCACAGCATTAAAACAAATACTGCATATCATACCAATGTTTTTCTAACTGCAAATTTCAACCCATTTTAAAAAAAACAAAGAGAATAGGAAACACCAGATTGCACAGCTTGTATGTAGTAAATATATAAACTGGTATCCACTTACAGAGACATGCAAATGCATAGGTCTGTGTGTACTGGTCAGGCTTTAAAATACATTTCTCACTGGGGCTTATGGTCAAAACTTTGAGAAACACTAAACCATTTTAGACTCAAAATCTATTTCTATAATACTCTACATTTTATCAGAGAAGGCAATGGCACCCCACTCCAGTTCTCTTGCCTGGAAAATCCCATGGACAGAGGAGCCTGGTGGGCTGCCGTCTATGGGGTCGCACAGAGTCGGACACGACTGAAGTGACTTAGCAGCAGCAGCTACATTTTATAAATGCATTACTACAGCTGCTTCTGAGTGGATTCTAAAATTATATGAATGGTGCTAGCATAGATTATCTCTAAAGAATGATTTTGAGAAGGCTGTCAAATTTGGTATATCCTGATTAAAAGCAGATCATCATCAGGTGTCTACGTTTCCTCATCCACACTTGTGTCCTTCCTATCAGAAAGCATTAACTAGTAGCTTTCCCCAAATTAGCATGGAAGTGCCTAAGCTTGGACTCAACCCTCCAGAAGCAGTGACCATAATCTCAGCTTGGTTTAGGTCAGGACAGAAAGGGCTGCGTCTTTATCAAAGTTTATGAGCTTCCCCAGTGGTCTGCATGGAATGCAAGAGAGTTCTGTTTTGGTATTTTTCAGAACAATGATGTCCAAAAATATCAACCCAAACATTGGTGTAATAATTTTGTATGAAGTGTAATTATTGGACAAGGTGACTATTATTAAAAAAAAATTAAAATTAGAGGCATGTCCACCTTTGGTTGTTAACCAACCAGTGGTTCATTCACCTAAACCCTGGCTAATGCATTTTATAAATCTCTATGTTGATGTCAAACTATGGTTGCATACAATTTTATTCATCTTTCAATTAAGTTTTCATGTTTGAAAGAACATTTGATATAGCCAAATCTTTTTTCCAAATATATATTTCCAAGTTAGATTTATCTCCATAATACTGTTTGAAGTTCATATTCATTTTATGGATTTTATCTGACAGCTCTACAGTATTGCAGTATATATTGACAGTGATTATTGTTTAGGTACTCACTTAGCTCAGGAAAGCAGTTGATCCTGAATCCTACAGGAATTCTAATGAACTTGGAAGAGACACAGTGAAGAGCCTGCAGAAGTGTCCTTATTTGAGTACCAGGATTATTATGAGTGGCACAGACTGAAGGAAACAGCGCTGGACTCATAAGAAACAAAAACATGGATTGCAGAGCCCCGTTTGTTGGAGAAGTGGTCTGCAGCAGGTGATCAAGGGGATCTGAGTCTCAATTCTGCCATCTGTAAATGGGGATGGCAGTCCTCACTGTCGAGCTCTTTTGGATACTTTCAGAGGACAAACAGGTATAATCCTTGTTACAGAAAGCCAGCTGAGGGAGTCTCTTTGCTCTATTAGGGGGCTATAATCTAATGATTTTATTCCCTGAAGCAAACACTCTAACTTTAGGAAGTAAGGGCAAGCCTTGGAGATCAGAATGTATCCTATTATAAATAACACTTACCTTTACAATGAGAGTTTATGTATTTTTTTCAGTGACTATCCATTCAATTACTTTAAAACTTATGTGACTTTAAGTCACAACTTATGATCACATACTTGGGGTAATCACACAACTCTGGCATGTATTGATATAGTTAAAATTACATTTGTTTTTATTAAAAATCAATATAATCTTCCATATGAAAAATATGGTAACAAAAGCAGCTGTTTCTATTTTAAGAAATCTAGGACTTTAGACATCATATTCCTTTCACTTAGGAACCCCACTGCTGTAAGGCTGCCATGAGTGTGGGCCTGCTGAGTTACTTGAGTCATGTCCGACTCTTTGTGACCCCATAGACCACACCCCACCAGGCTACTCTGTCCATGGGATTCTCCAGGCAAGAATACTGGAGTGAGTTGCCATTTAGAACAGTGTGCGATACAAGGGGCTCCCGAAGAAGTAAAGTTAATTACATGTATTAGAAATCCATAAGGCATATGAGGTTGGAACATCTTTTCATTCTTACTCAAATATGATATATTTTAGGGGAAGATATGAACAAAGCTAGTGGAGGTGATGGAATTCCAGTTGAGCTATTTCAAATACTAAAAGATGATGCTGTCAAAGTGCTACACTCAATATGCCAGCAAATTTGGAAAACTCAGCAGTGGCCACAGAACTGGAAAAGGTCAGTTTTCATTCCAATCCCAAAGAAAGGCAATGCCAAAGAGTGCTCAAACTACCGCACAATGGCACTCATCTCACACGCTAGCAAAGTAATGCTCAAAATTCTCCAAGCCAGACTTCAACAGTATGTGAACAATGAACTTCCAGATGTTCAATCTGACTTTGGAAAAGACAGAGGAACCAGAGATCAAATTGCCAACATCTGTTAGATTATTGAAAAAGCAAGAGAGTTCCAGAAAAACATCTATTTCTGCTTTATTGACTATGCCAAAGCCTTTGACTGTGTGGATCACAACACACTGGAAAATTCTGAAAGAGATGGGACTACCAGACCACCTGACCTGCCTCCTGAGAAACCTGTATGAAGATTAAGAAGCAACAGTTAGAATTGGACATGGATAACAGACTGATTCCAAATTGGGAAAGGAGTACATCAAGGCTATATATTGTCACCCTGCTTATTTAACTTATATGCAGAGTATATCATGAGAAATGCCAGACTGGATGAAGCACAAGCTGGAATCAAGTTTGCCAGGAGAAATATCAATAACCTCAGATGTGCAGATGACACCACCCTTAATGGCAGAAAGTGAAGAACTAAAGAGCCTCTTGATGAAAGTGAAAGAGGAGAGTGAAAAAGTTGGCTTAAAGCTCAACGTTCAGAAAACTAAGATCAAGGCACCTGGGTCCATCACTTCATGGAAAATAGATGGGGAAACAATGGAAACAGTGACATTTTATTTTTCAGGGCTCTAAAATCACTGCAGATGGTGATTGCAGCCATGAAATGAAAAGACACCTGCTCCTTGGAAGAAAAGTTATGACCAACCTAGATAGCATATTAAAAAGCAGAGACATTACTTTGCCAACAAACATCCATCTAGTCAAAGCTTTGGTTTTTCCAGTGGTCATATATGGATGTGAGAGTTGGACTATAAAGAAAGCTGAGCACCGAAGAATTGATGTTTTTGAACTGTAGTGTTGGAGAAGACTCTTGAGAGTCCCTTGGATTGCAAGGAGATCCAACCAGTCCATCCTAAAGGAAATCAGTCCTGAATGTTCACTGGAAGGACTGATGCTAAGCTGCAACTTCAATACTTTAGCTACCTGATGTGAAGAACTGACTCATTTGAAAGACCCTGATGCTGGGAATGACTGAAAGTGGGAGGTGAAGGAGACAACAGAGGATGAGACGGTTGGATGGCATCACCAACTCAATGGACATGAGTTTGAGGAAGCTCTGGAAATTGGTGATGGACAGGGAAGCCTGGCATGCTGCAGTCCATGGGGTCGCAAAGAGTCAGACACGACTGAGCAACTGAACTGAGCTGAGCAAGGATATTTAAAATTTGTACAACTGATTATCCTAATATCAAAAGCAAAAGGAATAGGTCTAATAATTTATTAGAATGAAACTTTGTGGGGAAGGGATTTTTATCTCCTGTTTTCACTGCTCTATTTCTAGTGTTTAGAAGAAAACTTGGTACATGGTATACATCTCATGTAGGAAGAAATATGTAAAGCTGACTCACTTATAAACACCTTAAACTGGTATTAAATATGTCTATAATCAAATAACACATACTTCTAAAAGTTTAAGGTTCACTTCTGAATGCACATTTGCATATTTCTTTCTTTTTATTTGTCAGCTTTTATTACATAAATATAACTGTGTGGATCCCAAGAAAATCAAATTGCTGAAAAGTAGATGATCATTAACATGGTAAAGATAAATTTAATTTCAGCATTCTAGTATGAATGTTTGTTTTTTTCAGATAGAGGGCTCTCAACTATTTGTGGAATGTACCTTCCACATGCTTTATTCTGTGAAAATACACATTGAAATCCTCAAAATTTTGCTTTGTTGAATGCATAGTGATAAACATTAAAGCACACTGGCATTCAGAAACCACCTCATGGGTACACACATCTCATGCCTGCCCCCTTTACCTTCTTCACTCAAGTCCGGCTTGTTCCAGGTGGGTGAAGAGAACCGGCCAGACTTCTTGCGAGGACTGGTGCTCACCTTTCTCCAGGCACCACTCTCTTTCTTCTTGTTGCAACTGCCGTAACTTGAAACTATGGACAGAGGGAAGCTTCCTCCTTTGAAATCAGCTGTATGTTGGTCCAGCTCTGAAACAACATAAACCACATTCTGTCAGAAGGACAGAACCAAGAGCGCAGTTGCACAGAGTCAAGCAAAACCCAACATTTCTAACACTTAAAGAAATAACCTCTTCAAAATCAGGGGCCTGTCATACCCAAGCAGGGGTTTGTCAACCAGCAAACATTACTTTGAAGTCTGGTATTTAAACATGATCCAGTAATTAAGAGAGAGCAAGTGAGTTCGTTTTAAAGCAGTGCTGTGCAACATCCATTACATGGAGATAATCTCACTCGTTACAAAGAGAGAAAATAGAGTTCACTAAAAGCCAGTTCAAGCAAGCATTACATAAGAGCGAATTTCCTCTCCTCCCAGCATAAACCCACATACCTGCTCTCTGGAGGGGACAGCCATGCAGAACAGCTTTATTAAGCAAAATGCTGAGAGCAGCTCTAACCACAGCCTGCTGCCCTTGGCTAGGGTTTTTAGTTGTTTGCCCAAGGCCGGGTTGTCTTTTCACAGAGGCTCTTGACAATATTGCTTCTTGAACTCTGGGTGCAATGACAGCATTCCATAGCTTAGACATCCACCTTCCAAGAGAGGGTTCACAGTTAGGACCCAGGCTCCCAGCAATCACACACAACTCTACCCAGGACAGAGCGGAAGACCCTGAACAAAGCCTAAGTGTTTCTATGGATAGGCTACCTTTCCCAAGGTTGTTTTGGAATAAGTGAAATTATCCAACACCAAAGTAGTCTGAATTTGCCTTACAAATAACAATGTATTTCTAACGAAACTCTTTACCTGTTTCTGTTTTTCTTTATAAGATCCTGGAACGCTAGAGTGCTGAATAAATGAATGCACAAATAAATACATGGAAAGGGAAAAATACATGGAAAACTTTACAGACTAAAGAAATCAGGAGAAAAAAAGAGCAAGCAACATATGGATCTGATGAGAGTTTTGAAAACAGAGGAAACCTATGATCTATCTAGTCTTAGCAAAAATTGTTTCCTTAAGTACTGCCCGACACACAAGTCATGGTCATCCTCTGATTTCCACGTTGATGACAGGAGTGGCATAGCTTTCTCACTCTCAAACATTCCCAACTGGCCAAGGCTCTACTTTAAACACTTTAAAGGCAAAGAAGGCCCAATGACACTTACTTCACTGTTGCTTGGGCGTGCCCTGGGATTACAGGACAAGACAGGAAATACTTTGGCCCAAGAAGTGCTTCTGGTGTGCCCAGGCGGGCCAGGCACGAATTGAGCTGGCGCCACACGGCCAGGGCCCAGTCGACCGTCTTGCACACAGGGTCACAGGGAGACGGCACCTGACCTCTGAACTGGAGACAGAGAGGAGGAAGACGGGGGCTTGGGTTAGAACAGTGCCGTTGTCCTTTTGTTTCTAACCATTCAAAGTTAAAGCTATAAAAATTTAAAACTATAAAACAAAGCTGTAGCCAAATCTGATCTTACCTTCACTTGGGGTGGGTGAAAGAGCGATTAGGTAATAACATACCCTGTTATGTGTGAGCATGAGATACAGATCTGTGGTTTGTTACATCAAATGAAAGGATGCCGACATGACGGTTCAGTGAGACACTCTGGATGAGGTGTCTTACTTGGATGAATTCTTAAACATCGGTGCTGGAAGAAATCACTTTTCACATGTGTTTGGAATATCTCACAAGGACTTGCAAATAGTAGGTGTTCAAAAAAGGATTTTGAATAAATGAAATAAAAATGACATTAAATATTTTAATATGGATAAGTGATAAGATGGCATATTGGAGTCTATGGCATGTTCACTTTGTCTTATTTTTAATTTCCCTAGAAGGAAAGTCTCAGCTAAAATGCTAACTTAAAATGTACACAACTCTGCTAGCATCAAGATATGTTTGCAAATTTTAAAATGTGCAAATTTTAAGTAATACTGTATAACACACATGGTTAAATGGGGGCAGTTCTTTTTAGAGTTATATAAGAGTTCCTTTTTGGTACTACAGAGGATTCACAAAAGGACAAAGATTTATATACTACAAAGAGAAATCTCTCAACTATTTAGAAGTCAAATATAACAATTAACTTTTTATAAGAAACACATTCATGTAAATCTCTACTTTACCAAGGAATTATGATATTAAGACTGAGGATAATAAGTGAATGTTTGTATATCCTACATCAAGGGATAGAATTTGGCATAGACAAAAATGCAAGAGTGGTTCAGTGATTCTAGCAGCTTCAATAAAGTGACACCACTGTGTCACATGAGGCTTTGGGATCTGTTATAATATCCTATGTTTTTCAAAAGAGGCTCA
This sequence comes from Muntiacus reevesi, assembly GCF_963930625.1. Lineage (NCBI taxonomy): Eukaryota > Metazoa > Chordata > Mammalia > Artiodactyla > Cervidae > Muntiacus > Muntiacus reevesi. The sequence goes on along the minus strand of NC_089254.1, from coordinate 48,056,053 downwards.
TATTTCTCCTACTTTCTCTGATAGTCTTCCAATGAAAATGAGATCATGGGCTACAATTAATAGGTGAGTATTAATTTCCTTGGGTTTCCCTGGTGACTCAGACAGTGAAGAATCTGCCCACAGTGCAGGAGGCCCAGGTTCGATCCCTGGGTGGGTAAGATCCCTTGGAGAAGGGAATGGCAACTCACTTCAGTATTCTTGCCTGGAGAATTCCACGGACAGCAGATCCTGGTGGGTTACAACCCATGGGGTTGCAAAGAGTCAGACACAACTGAGTGACTAACTCTTTCACTTTCAATTTCCTACTAAAGAAGGTATAATTACTTTTTTATTAAATACTAGAAGCTTAGTCTTCTCCAAAAAAGACCTGTTTACTTTTATTCCTGTGAGAAACTGGAAGAAATTCTGATCACATGCCAGTGTGCTTCTAAGCACCCCCAAAGATATGGTTCCATCCTGCAGTTACAAGATTTCTGTTGTTTTTGCAGTTGTCTTCATTCCCACTGTATACCTACCCCAGGAATCCATTTTATTAACCTACTTGAAGTGATTCCTGGTAAAGTGAACACATTACCCTTCCTCCCCACTTTCTGCTCCTTACAGCACACCCCACTTGCCCATTTTCAAACACAATGGAGGAAAGTGTAGAGCTTGAAGATCAGAACTTTCCTTTCAAAATAAGTAAAATCAATCCTTTTCAAACTATGTTTACGAGAGAGCCAGAAGAGGGAGAGGGTTAGGGAAGATTTCAAGGAAGATGAGCATGGCCCCTGCACAAGAAAGACAGAAATTCGTGAAGCAGTCCCTGTTCTTCTCTTAGATAAACCAGGCACTTGGCTGTGTCGGTGTAGGCTCCTCAATGAAAAAATGCAGCCTTCTGGGGAGAATGGTGGAAGCTACGCATATCTGAGGAGCAATGGGTACCTGGTATCTCCCTTTCAATTTTACTGTAAACCGAAAACTGCTCTAAAAATAATAGTCTTTAAAAAAAAATACTGGTATCTTTTGCAGTTCTTTAGGTGAGTTTTTTAGCAGTGAGATTTAAATATTAATAGTGATGAAGTTAATGGAAGCATCAATGATTTGAAAAGCTACAAAACCCATGACTGCCTTTATCTCACCTTTCTTCCTGCTGGCTGAGGTCATATAATAGATGTGCTTTGGTCATAAGAGCATATATTTATGATCAGGCAACTGACTTTAGCAGAGCTTGGGGCAGATGATTTCTGATTCAATTAGGAACTTCAGGGACTAACTGAAATCACCACTAGTAGGGACTGTTCACTGAATTACCAAAGGCATTCCCACCGCACCCTTCTCCCTCCACCACCCTCCCCCAGCCCTCTGCTATGAATGCATGTACATTCACATGCTCTAACACAACAGACACAGAGATTTTATTCAGGAACTTGGTGAAGCACTCTGGTGTTGGGAAGACAGCTCCAGCCAAGGTCTATGGCAGAAGGGTGCGCATGAAACCAGTTCTGGATAATGAATCATTAAGGGGAAGTCTTCTGATTCTGGCAATTTCAGAAAAAGATGCTGTCCCCGCTGATAAGGAGGAGGCAAAAGAAGCCTAAGTTCCCTCTCCGCACAGCGTGGCATCCTGCTCACTACCTGTGAACAAATCTGTGTGAGGGTCTGGTGCCTGAAGCCCTGCAGAAGCCAGGCAGTCCTGAAGAGAGGCCAAGAGATTAACCCAGACCTGGGACCTGACATCACGAAGGTGTGAATGGACATCTGCAACACCTACTGCAAGGCATCTGGTTATGTAAGGGAAAAAAGCCTCTTTTTGTGTGTGAAGCAGCTAACAGTGGGGTGTCGTATTACCTACACTTTAAAATCCTCTGCTGCTACAATAAAGATCCTGTCCTCCAAGTGTGGCCCACTGTGCAGGATTAAACAATAAAATCTTGCTAAATCGAGCTCTTTTATTTCAAATCATCCCAGACACTTAGCTACTGGCCTAATTTAAGAATATGACATTAGAGAATAATGTGCTCAATTTGGTAAGCACTACATTAATTTTGCTATTTTGATAGAATGCAGAATATTTACTATGAAAGGTCACTAAGAGTGATTATTCTTCTTAAAAATGTGTCAACAGAGATTTCTAATTTTTTCATATGACTTTTTAATAGTTACCTTAGCACAATGTAACAAATATTAAAACCAGCTTGAGTAGATGAATAATGAAGGCTCCAAGGAAACAATAGCTTTTCCTTAAGAAGAATGATTAATTTTCTAATCTAGTCTCAGATAGCAATTAAACTCAGGGAGACTCCTTGAGAATAGTTAATAAAACAATAAAACCTATCTGCTTTTTTGGGGGCGGGGGGGGGTGCCACACCACATGGTATGTGAGATCTTAGTTTCCCAACGAGGATCAAACCTGCATCCCTTGCACTGGAAACTCAGAGTCTGAATCACTGAACCACCAGGGAAGTCTGTTTTTTTAAAAACTACTTAACATAGTACAGGTACTATTATGAGTTTTACTTGCATTATCCTATTTAACCCTTAAAGTGTTAATTGCTCAGTTGTGTCCAACTCTTTATGACCCCACTGACTGCAGCCCGCCAGGTTCCTCTGTCCAGAGGATTTTCCAGGCAAGAATTCTGGAGTGGGTTGCGAAGCCCTCCTCCAGGGGATCTTCCTGATCCAGGGATTGAACCCGAGTCTCCTGCAAACCCATATCTCCTGCACTGCAGGCAGATTCTTTACTGTCTCAGCCACCAGGGAAGCCCCACTTGACCCTTGCCTACCCCCGATTTTATCTTGCCAGAAGCCACACAGTAAGTGGCAGAGCTCAAGCCCAGGTTGCCTGACAGCGATGCCAGGGAATGTCAAGGACCCGCTCCCCACAACGGGCCGCGCGTGGCCTGTTACCTTATTCACAACCTTCCTCCTGAGGAACCTGCGCAGCAGCCCCTGCATGGGCTCGCCGTCCCAGCGCAGCTGCACCCAGCGGAAATGCTGCTGCACCAGCAAGTCCGAGCCCTGGAGACAGGCCTTGGCGATCGTTCCCATCAGAAAGCAGTTCTCATGAAAGTAGTAGCATTCAGACGTTCCGTTTCCTAAAACAAACCAAAGCAGCAGTCCAACGTCAGGAAACCACAGCAGGGAACAAGTGCAAACGAGTGAGGGAAAGACGGCCATGAAGTGTGACGTGTGCTCCAGGGACAGAGAGAGCTCTTAAAGCAGCTGGCTTCTTGGGGTGGTCTCTCCACTATCTTTACCTTTTTGGAAGGTACAGGGGCTTTCAGTACTGTGATTTTCCAGAGGTCCCAAAAAGTCCCCTAGTAACTCAGACAATGAAGATTTTTCCAAGTTCTCCAAGATGACGATGATTTTCTTGTTAGCAGGAGATTGTTTCACTGGGATCAGACATGCTGTGGTCAAAACAGAAATTCAATGATTAAAATGTATCAATGATTAAATGATCAATGATTAAAACATAAAATGACAGAAATGTACAAACTTGCAAAAGTTTACATGTTAGCAAAGATATGACACAGCGCTCTGACATGGCTGGGAAAGTATAAGACTCTGGGAAACAGTTTGAAATTACTGAATACAGCTGAGGATACTGCCCCACACACAACGATCCAACACTAACTAGTACCATAACAGGTCCCAAACGGAATCAACCCAAATGTCCACCACCAACAGAATAGAATGTATGTTCGTACAATGGATTTGAAACTGGACAAACTGTAGTTACAAGCAGCCACATGGAAGACTGTCACAAACAGTCTATTAAGAAACATAACACACAAGGATACAAACAATATGACACCATCATTTAGCGTTCAAACGGGCAACATGAAACATACACTTTAGGAATTCATAGATAGTAAAACTGTTTTTAAAAAGCAAAGAAATGATTACAAAAGCAAGACTAGTGGCTACCTCCAGAAGGAAGGGTTTGTGAACAAGGGTGGGGCACGTGGGCCCATTCTGGAAGCTAGGGATGTTCTATTTTGTGACCTGGTCAGTGGTTAAATTATCATTTTATTTTAAATTATTCATTGACCTATAAAAATAGGTAGTATGTATTTTATAGATGGATATTTCAGAATACAAAGGGTCAAAATCCTTCAATGAGGATTGAATCCTTTAAATTTATTTTGATAAATTAAGTTTAATCCTTTAAATTACACATACATAGAATGTTCATAAAATTATGGAGACAGGATCTCAGAGACAAGCAGATCCCTCCTTTCATTTCATAGATCTCAGAGATGTTAAGGAGATTTGACCAAGGCTTCAGAAACAGTGATATGGAAGGACCACAATCTGGGTCTTGTGATTCTTATTTTAGGGGTCCTCACACTAAAGACAGGGGGTGTGAACTGCATAAATGGAGTATTATTATTATATGTATTAGATAAATCGGTAGATAAAGTATAACTGAAAGATTGCCTGGGTACTTGCTAAGCATTCAAATGATGTTAATAGTGTAGTTGAAATACATCTATAATACTAGCTAGATAGCAATGAATAAAAAATTTATATCACCTTTTAATATTTTAGAAGATTCTAAGATACCCTAGTCTTAGCTAAATTAACCTTGAAAAAAGATCAATTTAGAATACTCAGCAGTGATTTTGTCAAGTAATTCCACTTTCCACAAACACTTAAGATAGTGCATTATACCCATTCCGCCTCCATGTTACTATAGACACAAATGCATTGTCACTTTCAAGAGAACTCCTTGAACACTGTAAATTAATCTCTTCTGAGACTGAAATAACTTTTCTGGATGCTACAAAGCTTTAAAAACTAAAAGACCAGAAACAAAACCAGCTGCCTCTCCATCAAGTTGTTTCTGTGGGGGTGGGTACACTAGCATTTGGCATGTGCCACATCCCCTTCAACACGGCTATTCAGTAAAGAGTGCTAACACATTCTGTGCTTCTCAGGGTCAAATGTTATTTCAGAACTACATTTATTATGGAAGTATGATGGCTTTACCAGCTCAGCTGGTAAAGAATTCGCCTGCAATGCAAGAGATCCCAGTTCGATTCCTGGGTCAGGAAGATCCCCTGGAGGAGGGCATGACAACCTACTCAAGTATTCTTGCACAGGGGCATTCCATGAACAGAGAAACCTGGCAGGGGGTCGCAGAGAGTCGGCCACAACTGAGCGACGAAGCACACTATAGGTTTTTTAAAAATAATGATAAGCTAACAAATCTTTTATACCCAGTGATTAAAAAAAAAAAAGACAATGGTTTATGTATCTGCTTTTCTGTAACTAAGGACTGAAGGTCTCCAGTTTTTCCTTGATCTGGATTAGGTGTACAGCTAGTTCTAGTGGCCTTGAAGCTGCTACATCCAGCTAGAATGTGTCTTCAGGAACATGTAATTTCTTGTTATTTTGTTTCTCAATCATGCCCAACTCTTTTGTGACCCTGTGAACTATATTCCATCAGGCTCCTCTATCCATGGGGTTCTCCAAGCAAGAATACTGGAATGGGCTGTCATGCCCTCCTCCAGGGGATCTTCCCAACACAGGGATCAAACCCACATTTCCTGCACTGGCAGGCAGGTTCTTTAATACTGAGCCATCAGGGAAGTGTTTGGCTAGTTCTAGTAGCCTTGAAGCTGTGCATCTAGCTAGAATGTGCCTACAGGAACACGTAATTGCATCTCTACAATGTCTTCCATGGCCCCCTTGCCCTGTGTCCTGTGCTAAGCACTAGCATGCTGGAGGTGACTGATTCTAACTGGGGGAATGTGGCATTTTAAACTCTACCCATTATGAGGAATGGCATCTTGACAGATGGGAAGAAGGGTTTCTAGGTTTAAGAAATGGCATAGGCGGAAGAATGGACCCCAGGCAGGGCTCAGTCCTTGATGGGACTGGAACCTCAAACTAAGGTTAGAGTAGTTTCAAGAGTGGCATGAAGGTGAGCTCAAAGCTGACCCAGGCCTCCAGTCAGGATGGACTGGGAGCTCGGGGGCAAAGCCACATCCGTGGGGTGGAATCCAGGAGCCCCACCTGTGGGCAGCAGGGTGGCAGGCAGCATCCTCACTCTGCGCCATACTCTGCGGTCACCTGGGATCCATCCCGAGGCCGTGATGCAGTCAGTCATTGCTGGGCCTGAGGCACTGGCGTTTTATGTGCAGCCTGCATGAAACTGGTTGATATCAAGTCTCAGAACCCAGCCACAAATGAAAAGTGGGAGGCCCGGGATGTCATGCTGAAAGGGAGAAACTACCAGCTCTGGGAATCACTGGAAGTCTTTAAGGGCAGGGAGAAACACGATTTGGCTCCTCCTCTGAGATCTTGCTCTGGTGAGTAGAATTGATGGGAGAATAAAGAAACAAGAGAATGTATCTACAGGCTCTTACTGCTCAGGTGAGGACAGGGGGTAATGGGAGCCTCCTCCAGGGCCAAGGCTCAGAACAAAAGGGTATTCTGAGATGAGTCGGCAAAGCTCAGTGGAAAAGACCCTGATGCTGGGAAAGACTGAGGGCAGGAGGAGAAGGGGGTGACACGATGAGATGGTTGGATGGCATCACCAACTCAATGGACATGGGTTTGAGCAAACCCTGGGAGACAGTGAAGGACAGGAAGCCTGGCACCCTGCAGTTATGCAGTTGCAGAGAGTTGGACACGACAGTGACTGGACAATAACAAAGCTCAGTGGTTGACTATCTTGACAGAGGGGCAGGGAGGGAGTATCAGAGGCAACTCAGAAGTTCCCACCAGAGGAGCAGCCATGCAGTGAATGAAGGCAGAGAGCACATGAGGGGGAGCACACTTGAGGCAGGACAGGTGATGATGGGCTATGTCTCCAGCCTGAGTGTGTGATGAGTGAGGCATCTCTCCTGAGATGTCCAGCAAGGGTTGGACCAGAGGGAGGGAGGCAGCAAGGAAGGATTCAGGCTGGAGATAAATGAGTTTATAGGATTGTAGGACATCTCCTGGAAAAAGATGCCAACTCATTCTCCTGGGTCCATAAGCAAGGACTGTATTTATAGTGACTCAATTAATCCCACATTTAATGAACAGCTTGTGCCCTAGACAAAAGACACACAGGGTGCTCTTCTCAATTTTGTTGATATCGGTCTCCCCTAAGGTATGGATCCCGGATCAAATAGACTGGGTTGTTTTTTTGTGAAAAGCTTTGTCTTCAACACTGCAGACTGCATATATTCAATTTTTCCTACTTCTCCATCTGACCAATTAAGTTCAACATCCTAAAACAAGTTCATCCAAATGTAAATTTCACTTTAGTTGTGAAATAGCATGTCTAGTTCAAATTATTTAACATGGATTCATTTCTATAATATTAACCAACCACAGAAGCAAAAACTCATCACACCTTTGGGTTTGAAGGATTATTCAGCCTTTGATCAGGGTTTTAGATGGCTACTCATGCCATGTTATATCTGGAGATTTCTTCTGGCCTATTGCGGGAAAGCTGACCATTTAAATTCCCTTTGTCCAACCCCATTTCTGAAACTAATCTCTTTTTGCCCTTTTTTCTTCTAACTTTATAGGTGTATCATCTCTGCTTCTCCCCAGAGATCAGTAATCTTAATCAGATATCTCCTTGGCTAGGCTCAGGGCTATAGTTCAGTTTTACATACCCTTGTATTCAAAGTTCTGAATAGGTAAGTTCTAGAGCAAGACTCACTGGTTTAAAAATAACATATCACACTTATAGTTAAACCCAAATTACTTCATGTCTAAGGTGAGGCCAAGTTCATACTCTCCTCTTTGGGGATGGACGTGGCCCATCTTTTACACTGTCCATTTAAAACAAGTCTCTGTGGGGATGATGCTCTGAGTCCAGATGAGAAGCGAGGGACAGGTCTGCAAAGAGCCTCTAACAAAGTAGGGTCCAAGGAGGACATCTCATTTATGTAGACTTCAATTACATATGATATTATTACAGTAATTCCATCTTTATTTCTTTGGAAGTAGAAATTTTTCTCAGGAATTCTAAGCATTGTTTTAAAATACCAATTGAGTGTTTAATTTTTTTTTCTTTCTACTACTGTCACATGTAATTTAAAAAAGTATCTGTCTTACTAACCTAACTCAATGCCTTATACCGAGGAGAAATATGACCCAATTCTAATACACATTCACTCCCTCCTTACCAAATAACTGAGCCATGTGATGTGACAGTTTCTTACAAAAGCCAATACGAGAAGGAAGATGTTATTTTAAAATGAACAAAATATCCATTGCAGGTATAAGTGCTATGTCATTCTTCTCGAACTGATCTTCTGTTCTACATTCCTTTCTTCACTGGCACCATTTCAGAATCCACGTAAGTTTTATATTCTTAAAACTAATAATTTAAAGCTAATTATTTTTAAAAATCTGCTACTCTTCCTTCTTGTATTTTGTTGCTCATACACTTATTCATTCTCTGTCTCTTTTCACTGGCTTTCTTCTACAGAGTCATAGAGAGAAACATATATGGAAATGTATGTGCTATGCCCGTTGGAAAAGGAAAGCCCAACATTCTTACCCCCAGCTAAATCTATGTAGTTTAAACCTTTTTTTTTTTTTTTTGAGAAAACAAGGTTAAAAATCAGAATAAGTTTAGAACACCTTATGAATCAGCACAGTCCTCATACAGCAGTCATGTTACTCAATCAATTCAACTTTCTTGGTTAAAAAAAAGGGAGACTAGGGGATAGATATTTTCCATCCCATTATTATTCTAAAAGCTTAAGTAGAATAGCCTTGAAGCTCCTTTTCTCTGACCCAGATCTCTGCCTTCTCTACTCTATCCTTTTCCATCACCCTTTCTTACACCACAAAAGAAAATTCCCTGCTGCGGGCTTTCTGCACTACACAGTGACACCACAGTATCCATAGATCCTTCCCTCTGGCTCACCTGCCATTCCCTGGTACTGCCTCAGAAGTTTCTGGTGTCCCCATCTACTCAAAGTGTACCTTCTCCAAGATCTCTTCATTGGCCACCTGTCAAGAACAGTGGGTCCTACTGCCGTGAAAATGATGGTGACAATGGATGGAGTTTTAGAAGCTGAGGATGGACAGCAGTGAGGGAAAGATCCAAAGCCAGACTGGAATGTTCCTGACATGACGTGCAGAGACCTTCAGTGTCTATTCTGGTGACACTAGAGTATAATAGCAGGAAACTGTCAGGAGCAGCTTTGTATTTCAGGGTGAGCCCTCTGGAAGCCTGCAGAGGGCTTCTGAGAGGAGTGAGAGCAGAACAAGGAGAGTTAGGGCCACAGTCCCTTGAACAAGAGATGACAGGTGGCAGGGGGACTGGAGAGCAGGAGGTGGAGATGAGATATAGGAAGCAGATGCAAAAGGAGTGAGGACTGACTAGATGTGGGAAAGCAGGCAAATGAGGAACCTACAATATGCTCTGCTTGCTAACTTGGGTAACTGCATTCAAGGTCTTAGCAGGTAAAAGTCTTGTGTTTGTGTCTTATTTGTGCTATTAAAAAAAAAAAAGAAAAAGGATATTTGATACTTGTAAATTATTGAGCCAAAGACAGAATAAAAATCTTTTAATACTCGGAGATGCTATACTGTTTCCTATATAAGAGAGTAGATGTTTTTGGACTCAGTCTACCATTTGAAAACCTTTTTGAAATCCAATTCATTCTGTTTTTATGCCCTGTCATCAAGTACTGCCTCAACAACTCCTATATTCTCTTTTTTCTTTCTAGCTCCACTATAAGCAAATTCTTCTACTTGCTGACAACTAAGTATGATTAACATTCCATTTTTCTTTGCCTATTTCTTATATCAGGAGATTTAGCCACTCACTCAACAAGTAATTATTGGCAATCAGTGTACAAAATGAAATAGAAGAAAACACTACATTACTAGCCTTCAAGGAGCTCATACTGTGTGTGTGGGTGAACATAAAAGCCCAAATAAGCCTCACTGCCTTGAACTATAATTGGGTAGGACATAGAGGTAAACAAAGCTTACGGCTCTTCATCAGAGGTAGTTGTCATATCTGGAGAGGTCAGACAAGCCTTTATTGGGGGTGTCCTCAGAGTATTTAAAACAGGGGCTGCCATGTCTTATTTTAACTAGTCACGTACAACACAGTGCGTTACCGGGCACCTGCCATGCGGTAGTCATGGTATGTGTGTGTGTAGGGGGCAGGGTGGAATGAAAGTTTGTGTGCTTATTCTAGATGAAATTTCAGAGTAATTCTAGATGAATGCTGCAGAATAAACAAAGATGTGGAGAGTAGAAAAGCAAAGGACATGTGAGGAAAAAATACTATATTCTGCTGGAGCTTAGAGATCTATTTTTTAAAAGAGATATTCCAAAGAAGAGGAACAAATGGCCAACAGGTACATGAAAACAGGCTCAGCATCACCAACCACCTGGGAAACGCACCAGTCCACATCAGTCAAAAGCACAGTGAGGTATCACTTAACAACTGTTAGAAGGGCTATCACTGAACAGAGTTAACAAATGGTAACGATGAAAAAAAAAATCTCAATATCTTTATTAATTACATGTTGGGATGATACCATTTGATCTACTTAAGTAAATGATATTATGTAAATTTTAAAAAAAAGAAAAAAGAAAAAGGAACCCCTGGGCACTGTTGGTGGGAATATAAATTGGTGCAGCCACTATGGAAAACAGTATGGAGGGTCCTCAAAAAACTAAAAAATGGAAGTAGCATATGATTCAGCAATATCACTTCTGGGCATATCTCCCAAGGGAATGAAATCAGGCTCTTGAAGCGATATCTGCACACCTGTGTCCATCACAGTATTATTCACAAGAGGACAAAATATGGAAACAGTCTAACCATCCATCAAGAACTGAATGAATAACAAAAATGTGGCATACATATACACTAGGATATGATTCAGCCATGAGAAAGAAAGAAAGTCTGCTGTCTACGACAACATGGATGGACCTTGAGGGTGTTATGTTAGGGGAGGTAAATCAGAGAAAAACAAATACTGCACGACATCACTTGTATGTGGAATCTAAAAATGCCAAACTGATGAAGCAGAGTAGAATGGAGATTGTCAAAGTCTAGAGGGTGAGGGAAATGAGATACCAGTCAAAGGATACGAACTTTCAGTTATAAGAGGAATAAGTTTGAGGGGTTAATGCTGTATTTATTATATACTTGAAAGTTGCTGAGAGAGTAAACAGTAAATGTTCTCACTGCAAGGAAGAAATGGTAATTATATGAGGTGATGAAAATTCTAGCTAATGATACAGTGGTAATCATTTTGTAATATATGGGTATCAAGTCAACAAACTGTATACCTTGCACTTACTGTTATATCTCAAAAAATTAAAAAAGGTCAAACAAATTAAGTGGAACAGTGTCCTAGAATAGAAGACTGAGTGGCACTGACTTCGTTCAGTGGGTGATGGAAGAATGGACAGGAATTACAAAGAGCTTCTGGTCAGAGGTCTGGTGATCTGTGGAGGATGTTTAGGGAGGAGAAGAGATAGGCAGAGCAGCGACTTACAGGCAAGTAGACAAGACAGAGTAAAAGGAGGCATGAAGGAGGAAGGTACCAACAGGGATGGATGAAAAAGGCACACCGGGGCCAGCTCGGCAGGACGTGAGCGTGGACTGGCTGGGTGACAGGAGTAAGTGCTCCGTGAATCAGAGGACCTCGGGGGTTCTAGATGGTCTTAACACAGCTTTAAAAATTAAGATAGTTGAAAACACTGAAGAACAAACTCCCAAATTTTCACATAAAAACTTGGATTTCTTGCTTTTTCCTGCAAGTCACAACACCCTGAAAATTGCATCTCCACTCAGCCGCTTAGAGCTGAGAGCTGCTGTTCTCATGGAGACAGAAACAAGCTTCCCTCCCTCCTGCCCCCACCAGCCTGCTTCACCCCTTTATGTAGCTTTACGGCACTTATGGGCATTTAGGTTTTCACGTCTGCCAACGTGACCTGAGTTCCAAGTCTGGGGGCCAAGAGACTCACCAAATTGGGAAATTAGGAAGAAGAGTTATTTTTAGGAAGGTGTTCCTCAAAGATTTAGAAATGCTGAGCTGGTCACCTTAGCATCCTTCTTGACCTAACTCACTGTTTTCAGCTTTTTTTTTTTTTTTTTTTAGCTAAGCTTAGAGCAGAGTTCAGTCTAATTGCTGTTTACCCTGATAGGATGAGACACACAATGTTTTAACTTCTTACTCTGAAATGAAGAAAGACTGAATATTGAAAAAGTGTAGAGGGGTTTTGCTATAGAACTAAGGGGGGAAAATGGGGGGCACAGATGAGTTTTTGAGGAGCAGCAGCAGGCAGTATTCAGGGCAGGTTCAGGATTGTGACTGCTTGGTTTAAGTCTGCACTTCTGTGTCCTCGCTGTGGCATCCATGGGCCGGCACTTAACCTCTTGTCTCAAGTGTTTATAAACCAGGGAGGTTAGGATAGGGCTTAAGTGTGTCAGTCACTCAGTTGTCTTTGGCTCTATGTGACCCCATGGACTGTAGCCTGCCAGGCTCCTCTATCCACGGAATGCTCCAGGCAAGAGTACTGGAGTGGGTTGCCATTCCCTTCTCCAGGGGATCTTCCTGACCCAGGGATTGAACCTGGGTCTCCTGCATTGCAGGCAGATTCTTTACTGTCTGAGCTACCAGGGAAGCCCCAAATAGGACTCACTAGAGACAAGGCTTAATAAACATTAGCTTTTATTAGTATTGTCAGAGAAAACAGTTTTCTGTCACTTACTCTCACTACTTTCTGGCAAAGAGTCGCCTGAGTACTAGAGCAACATTCAGATTCTGGCGGAGTTTTCCTATCCCCAAAATGTACTTCTATGTCTGTGGACTCCTCAGTCTGTCTCTAAACTGCCTCTTAATTGTATTTCTTGGCTTAGGAACTCCTGGTAATTTCCATCTTCCTCAGCCTGGTCACCAGCTACAAGGTATCTCCCTTGATCACAGGTCCAAAGATGAGAATCGCCCCTTCCCCTAAAGAAGAGACCTGAATTTGCACTTTATTGCATCCTAACTCAGCTCACAACCACCTCTCTCCTTCACGCCATCCCCAGGTTCTCTGAGGTTTTGAGCCCATAGAGACCAGAGGCTGTTCCATTTCAGCTCTGTTTCACTAGTCATGTTCTACTCTACAGGGTTGTACTAACTCTGCCTGTGCTGAGGCTGGGGGTGTTAAGCTCTGGAGCCTAAGATGGGGAATTCATGAAAATGCTGGATTAATTGATATGTTTAATCACAGTTCTGCCACTGTGAAGTTGTGGCAAGTTATTGAAGCTCTTTATGCCTGTTTCCTTACCTCTGAGATGGAGATAATAATACCAACTCAAGGGGCTTCCCTGGTGGTCCAGTGGTTGGGAGTCCAGCTGCCAGTGCAGGAGACATGGGTTTGATCTCTGGCCAGGAAAGATCCCACGTGCCACGAGGCAACTAAGCCTGTGCACCACCACTACTGAGGCCTGGGCTCCCTAGAGACTGAGCTACAGGAGCAGCCACCACAACGAGAAGCCCTCACACTGCAACTATTTACAGCCGGCGTGCAGCAATGAAGACCCAGCACAGCCAAAAATAAATAACTACTCTCTAATGGCCTATATGGGAAAAAGAACTAAAAAAAAGAAAAGGGTGGATCCATGTACACGTATAACAGATTCACTTTGCTATACACCTGAAACTAACACAACATTGTAAATCAACTATGACTCCAGTAAAAAAAAAACATTTTTTTTAATGCTGGTGCCCATTCCACACTTCAGACAGATTAAACTAGAATCTCTCAGAGTGGGGGGAAAAAACCAACTTGCATAGGGTTGTTGTGGAGACCGAGTGTGCTCAGTCACTTAGTCATGTCTGCCTCTTTGCAACCCTTTGGACTGTAGCCTGTCAGGCTCTTCTGTCCGTGGAATTTTCCAGGCAAGAATACTGGAGCAGGTTGTCGTTTCCTACTCCAGGGGATCTTCCAGACCCAGGCATCGAACCCATGTCACATTGCAGGAGGACTGTTTACCTGCTGAGCCACCAGGGAAGTCCAAATGAGTTAATTAATGCATGGTTTATGTTTAGCAAAGTGCTGGTCAATGGCATACTAAGAATGAAGTGGAGAAAGCAGTGCACCCCAGGTGCAGCAATAAGGGATGCTTTGTTGTACAGAAAGCTGAGTGCCGAAAAATTGCTGCTTTTGAACTATGATGTTGGAGAAGACTCTTGAGAGACCCTTGGACTGCAAGGAGATCCAACCAGTCCATCCTAAAGGAGATCAGTCCTGGGTGTTCACTGGAAGGACTGATGCTGAAGCTGAAACTCCAATACTTTGGCCACCTCATGCAAAGAGTTGACTCATTGGAAAAGACCCTGATGCTGGGAAGGATTGGGGGCAGGAGGAGAAGGGGACGACAGAGGATGAGATGGCTGAATGGCATCACCGACTTTATGGGCATGAGTTTGAGTAAACTCTGGGAGTTGGTGATGGACAGGGAGGCCTGGCATGCTGCGATTCATGGGGTCGCAAAGAGTCGGACACGACTGAGCGACTGAACTGTTGTACAGAACTTATGAATAATAAAATTTACTAAAATATCGATCGCTTATTACCACTGTGCAATTAATTCAAAACTGCACCAATGATACAACAGTTTCACTAAGGTGGACTGCTCCCACAACCCACTCCCTCCTTTGGTATCCTCTAGTGCCAATTATGGGAGAAGGCGATGGCACCCAACTCCAGTACTCTTGCCTGGAAAATCACATGGATGGAGGAGCCTGGTAGACTGTAGTCCATGGGGTCGCTAAGAGTCAGACACGACTGAGAGACTTCACTTTTCACTTAGCTGCATTGGAGAAGGAAATGGCAACCCACTCCAGTGTTCTTGCCTGGAGAATCCCAGGGACGGGGGAGCCTGGTGGGCTGCCGTCTATGGGGTTGCATAGAGTCGGGCACGACTGAAGCAACTTAGCAGCAGCAGCAGCAGTCCCAGTTATATACTACACTTCAAACAGATAATTTATAAACAGAATGTAGGATGTAGAACAGATGCAATGACACGTACATAAGCGTGTTTTTACAAGTGTCACCAGGGTTCCCAGTTTTTATCCCATAGCCGTGGCATAATTGAACAGTCTACTTAAATTTATCCCCAAGCACAACATTTTTTCCTTGCAATGGCTTAATTGACAAAACATGCGTTTTGGTCATCACAATTCAGTTTGCTGAGATGGTCTTACCGTTACTGATGAACAGATCTACAAGCTGTTCCTTGGAGAAGTCAGCATCCACTTCGGCTCTCACTATTTCACAGGGGAATCCTGCAGCCATTTGTCTGTGCTGTGATAAGAAAAGAGTGTGGTTAGTTCTGAACTCTTTCGTGTTTTCAAAGAAAAGGAGAGGGTATGTGGTTAACCCATACCTTCAGGCAGAGTGCAAGCTGATGGGCGATGTAATCTTGTAAACTCCCTTCTGGGCCATGGAAAATGACATTATGATATTGCTCGACCTATCAATAAACCAAGAGAAGACCTTAGGTAAAAATGCTAAGAAAAAAAAGTGGTACACGGTGTAGAATGTCCTTTCGAAATTGTTTTCTGCCTTTCAAAAGAGTAAAAGTATTTTTTTAGCGATTGGCTTCATTCACTGGGCATATGGTCTTTCATTCTAATGTGAACACTGACAAACATAGTATTTTATATTTTACACAGTATTTACATGTTTATAGCAAGAGAGGGCCTTTTTTGAAAAAGTATACTCCTTTCTTTCCTCCATTTTCTACACTGAGGTTCGGTATACTACCTGGGAACACAGTTCCTGGTGTATTTTGTCCCTTATAGATATTTTGTAATTTTTTAAAAAATTATTATCCTTTACAGATGCTCTTTAGTTCAAATTTTCCCAATGCTTATCTTACTTTTCAGAGGTTAAAATAGCAGTGACTGTTTTTCAGGAAATTTTGGACAATACAAAGAAAAATAAAGAAGCAGAATAAAAATCACCAAAGCAACCACTATAATATGGTTCATGTTTCCTTCCAGTTTTCTTCTCTGCACAGCTGATAATGCATGTATTTGGTTTTTAAGAAGCATACAGGAGTGCCATCTTTTTATACCTATTGGATATCAGAGAATACCTTTGTGTTGACTTTTTACATAAAAGACATCTTTCATAAGGATAAAATGCTTGGATCAACTCTCTATATGATCCCACTTCGAAAAGCACTGAATTCCAGAAATCTAGAGACTGGCTGATCACTTTTCCTTTGTAAAAAAGAAATAAAGTCTCCTTCCTGGAAGCCTAGAGTGATTTTAAAAACTCTTTATCCTCATGTATAAAAATACCTCATCTAAGAACAGGTGGAGATGTAGTGGGTGTTAGGATGGGAAGTCAACGAATGATGCTTTATGCAGGACAAGGGCAGTGATGTTTGGAGTGAAATTGGGGTGGAGATCAGCCTCCTACACTCCCATGATCCAGCGCTGTGCTCCCATGCTGGGGAATTTTCTTCCTAGAAAGGTCTGGCAGAAAACGACCTGCACAGGTGAAGCACCAACCTAACCAGCACCGTTGATGAAGTTCATGTGAGGACTGAGCCACCCAGACTTAGAAAAGTGTTAGACACGACAGGGTCTTCTCTCTAATCTGCAGCGGGACGATGCTGTTGTCGCTCTACTGTGCTCTGATCAGTCTGTCCCTTTTACATAACAGGGAAGGTCACATCCTAGAGGGTGACCAGAGTGGACTTTTGTGAAGACAGTGACTATGCCCCTGACTCCTTATAGGAAAAGGCAGATTCTGAGATATGAAAGGAAGGCTTGAGGGAGAGCCCTTAGCATGGAAGGAAAAGGGAACCCCTTCCTTACCCGGGGCCTTTAAGACCTGAGCTTTGACCTCCCAGGAGACCCTGATATGTTTAGACGAACTCCTAGAAATGGAAGGGAAAGCAGGCTTGATCACTAGGTGTCAGACAGTGGGCTAAGGAAGGAAGTGTTCCTAAAGGGTCCCCTGGATGTTGCACTGGGGACTGAGTTTTAGGCAGTTTACCTGGTAGCCACCAGTGATTTCATCTTATTTTAAAAATTATTCCACCACGGCTAAGCCTTCAATAAAAAAGGGAAGGGTTGGATTCACAGTGGGAGTAGGGCAGCAACAGAGAGACTAGCGTGCCTGGAAGGAAAACGACAGTGTCTGCAGCTGCCTGACAAACATCAGGTCCTAAAACGAGAGGCTGACCTCAGCAGTGACTGGCCTGGGCTGTTTGCTCTGGAACTGGGGATCTGAAAACCAAGCGGACGTAGAGGTACCAGCCAGGACCAAGACTGGGACAGGGCCTCCTTCAGAGACACAGGACAGATAATATCCTAGAAAGTTCAGATGAGGTTCTGCTTCTAGGTAGTGAGGCTATGGTACAAGACTTCAGGGGCAAGCTTTTATTAAAGAAGAATTATTATAGCATAGTCTGTTCTCGTTTGTACCTATGTGACAGGGAAGCTTGGGGATACATGGATTGTTCTTGCCACTAAAAAATGTTGCCCATTGCTCAAATTTATCTAGTTACGGTCTCTTTCTCCCAATTTTAAATGAAATTTTAAATGAAAACTTTTTTCAGCTTGGAAAATTTTTCTCCCATTATGCTTTTGTTAGTTTCTCCTCTTCTAGTTCTAAGGAACACCTGTAAGGCTTCAGTTCCCTTTCTGTGCTCTGTGAGGACACCTGTCCCTTCATCATTACCCTAACTCTGTCCTTCTCTTCTCCACTCACAACCCTGAATGGAACTTTCACTTACCACCTCTGTTCTGCTCTTTATGATCTCAAGTACAGTTTCAATGAGGCCATTGCATTTTCGGTTGTTCTTTGATGAGCTCCTTGCCTCATCCATCTCCTTTCCAACCCTCTTCCTTTTCATCTTATCCTGCCCTCTACCACGGCTTTCTTGCCCTGCTTTCACAATCTATCTCCTTGCATCCTCTACAGAACGAACAGAATCTCCCAAAGTTCTTTGTTCTTTTTTTTTTAAAGTTATTTTTAAGCTGTGTTCTTCTGAGTTTTCAAGAAGGTTTTGTTCTTTTCTGCAGTATTCTTCCACAGTATAATGTTAAGTTGTCATGAGTATTTATCTATTGTGAAGCGACAGGAAGAATTCTGCAGTAAAGCAGGATGTGTGGACCATTACTGATTTCACTCACTGTCCACTGATTTTCCAGCTGAATTAGGTCACTAGATGGATGGCAGGCTGGTGTCTATAATT
This sequence comes from Muntiacus reevesi, assembly GCF_963930625.1. Lineage (NCBI taxonomy): Eukaryota > Metazoa > Chordata > Mammalia > Artiodactyla > Cervidae > Muntiacus > Muntiacus reevesi. The sequence continues at coordinate 48,037,866 of NC_089254.1, read as the reverse complement.
TCCAGTTAAACTCCAGGATCCAGCACTGGCTGCAGTGGACTAAGGTCCTGCTGTTCCCCTTGGTGGACAAATGCATGAGCTGAACTGCAGACCCGGGAAGCAGGGTGCTCCTGTTAGCCAGCCCACTGAGAGTGCGGATAGAATATACTTCCCGAGGCAGCAGTCTCGCCAAAGCCCATGATCTCTGCTCAGGGACTTCTAGGATCCCACCTGTGAACGCTGTGGAAGGACCTGTGCTGACAGGGTGGAGAGTATCATGGTGCTGCCGAAAGCAGAAGCAGTGAGGATGTCTGCTCAATTTTCTACCTGCTGTAAATCTTGCTTTTTTTTTGACTCATTAGTAAAGATGGATAAGAGAAAGATAACAATGTTTTCCTATCTCATTTCAGGTAGGCCTCCAATAAGTAAAATCTGACAAATAAGTAAAATCTGACAATCTCTTGCTCCTAAAGTTAGTGAAAAAATTTTCTAGATTCTTGCCAAGGAAGACCTCAGTTCTATTTTTCTCTGTTACTATGAAGCTTTATCCCTTTTCAAAAATACTTTAGTGGGAATTTAGGTGCTGCTTGCCAGGTGCAATTTTAAAGCAGAAATCTTGAGCTCTCCAAATCAATCCCAAATTGCTATGAATTACTGGGTAGAAATTCTCTCACAAAGAATTGATGGTTTCACAGTAGTGAAACAGGTACAGCTTTTCCAGGTTTACTGAACAGTCTGTGCTGCGTGCTGCTCTTAGTCACTCAGTTGTGTCTGACTCTTTGTGACCCCATGGATTGTAGCCCGCCAGGCTCCTCTGTCCATGGGCATTCTCCTGGAAAGAACACTGGAGTGGGTTGTCATGCCCTCCTCCAGGGGATCTTCCCAACCCAGGATCGAACCCAGGTCTCCTGCATGGCAGGCAGATTCTTTACCAGCTAAACTACCAGGGAAGTCCACTGAGATTTTCAACTAACACCGCTATTTAATCTTGTCTCACTTTTGAAAACAAGTTTAGCCATCCTGTCAAACTGCCTACATTCTCTTAAGATTGACTTTGAAGTCTTATAACAGCAAGAGACCCAACCTCACAGATAAGTGGTCTTCAATTCCAGCACCTCATCTGTTCTCAGATTGTTGGTTCTCAGGAAAGAAAGAAAAATTTTACTGAAAGGCCATTCACTAGTAGTAAGTATGTCTGTTCACATAGTCTTACATCCTTTCTAGAATATAAATAAGTGAATTCAATAAGTAAATCAAGGTAAAAGACTTTTAGATCATTCAGACATTCTAATGCAAGCATCCTATTAGTAGGTTTCTACTTATTTCAGGTATTATCCATTTTTTTGTGAATGATATTTTGTTCTAGCTCATCAAATGATACAGTTGTGTTGGTTACCATTTAAGAGCTGAACAAAAAAATTTACTATGGAAGCCTCTTGCTATATTGAAACTGGTGAAAACATGCAAAGCTATGCCAAGAAAACATATTTATCTGTTTTAGAGTTACCATATTATTTCTCCAAATAGCAAGGCCTGAGGTTTAAAAAATATACATGCTCCATGCTTCCAGCAGAGGGCAGCTCTAAAGATAGACAGATAGGTAGACAGGAAGGCAAACAGATTGGGGAAGGAGGGGGTAGTAAATATTTTAACTGTGTTGAAAGGAGATCTGTTTTTTGAAACCCAAAATCAAACTCAACTTCTAAAAGGTGAATTGTAGTCACCAGATTTATCTTCTAAGTGCATGCTTACAGTGTGACATTTCTGCTTATTAGTAAAGGGACACAGGGCTTGTTATCACAATTGGTACCAATCCCTTTTATTCTTGTGTCTTCAGAGCCTATTCAGGAAGCTCTCATCACATGTCAATTAGCGCTTTGTGAGGCAAATGAATTCTGGATAAATGGAGACAATGACCTCCACAAAGGCCCATCTATCCCTTTATCTTTTTTCCCTCCACAGTGTTTTTCTGCAGAATGGAGTTTACCAGAGGAGCTGTAGCCCTGTTATAGTCAATGTGTCACCTGCAATGTGTTTTCAGGCTTGTGGCATTATTTTAAAGCAATAAACCTCAACGTTTGGTCAGAGTTTCACTTGTCTGAGGAAAACCTTCTACTACCTGAGAGAGTTTTTAGGCCAAGCTGTGCTGAGATGCTAAACTCAAAAAAGAACGAAAAATAAAAGGTCTTTATGGAGCTAATGAAACTGGGATGGCTATAGGTTAAAGGGTCATGCTTTATAGCTAAGGCTTTCGTTACAACCTCTCTGAAAACTTAATTTTAAGGAACTAATTTATATATGACTTCAGAGCCACACAGAATACAGTTACTGTCAACTTACTTATGTAAAATTCCCCCAAACAATACTGGAACATCCAGCATCAGGTATAACCAAAGCCGGGGGTGTTTCATGCTAGTGTTTTTAGGCATTTGCTGAGGTCTCTCTTTTTACAGAATAGGTATAAAGAATAAAGTAATTCAAGAGAAATTACAGTTCACATACAGAGAGACACCCACATTATATGCTTTCAAAAATGAGCTTCAGTTCAGTTCAGTTCAGTTCAGTCACTCAGTTGTGTCCGACTCTTTGTGACCTGATGGACTGCAGCACGCCAGGCTTCCCTGTTCATCATCAACCCCAGAACCTACTCAAACTCACGTCCATCGTGTCAGTGATGCCATCCAACCATCTCATCCTCTGTCGTCCCCTTCACCTCCCGCCTTCAATCTTTCCTAGCATCAGGGTCTTTTCCAATGAGTCAGTTCTTTGCATCAGGTGGACAAAGTATTGGGAGTTTCAGCTTCAGCATCAGTCCTTCCAATGAATATTCAGGACTGATTTCCTTTAGGATGGACTGGTTGGATCTCCTTGCTGCCCAAGGACTGTCAAGAGTCTTCTCCAACACCACAGTTCAAAAGCATCAATTACTCAGCACTCAGTTTTCTTTATAGTCCAACTCTCATATGCACACATGCTAGCTGGCTGCATACCGGCCCCTCCCTGCCCGGAGGTAGAGAGGCAGGCTTGGGACAGCCAGAGCCGAAGGCAAGGGGCTGATACAATCTCAGTCCCAGAGATTGACATCTTCCACCAAACTGTGAGCAGGCTCCCAACTGCTAACCTGTCTTCCTGAGATCATGGATGCTTGACATCCGCCAGGAGGGTAGCAACCTGAGATCAGCTCTCCAGAGGAGACATACGACACACCTGAGACGGTGCTCTCGCGGCACACCCGGGAAACCAAGCAGCCAGGACTGGGGAGGTGATCTGCCAAGCACCTGGTTGTCTGAGCTGCTCAGACCTGGGAAGGACACAAAACACATGCCCAGCCCACAGAGACTGAGCCAGAGCTGTGTGTGAGTGTCTCCTGTGGACGTGAGGGTCAGCAGCGGCCTGCCGCAAGGACTCTGGGTGTGGCATAAGCCCTCGTGGAGGAGCTCACCATTAACCCCATCGTAGAGCCGCCAGAACTTACACAGGACTGGGGAATAGACTCTTGGAGGCACAAACAGAACCTTGTGCACCAGGACCCAGGAGAAAGCAGCAGTGACCACACAGGAGACTGCCCCAGACTTGTCCAGAGTCTCCAGCAGAGGCGTGGGTGGGCGGTGCCTGCTGCAGGGTCGGGGGCAACGAGTGTAGCATGCATGCAGGGGACCTTTTGAAGGAGGTCACCATTATCTGCATTACCTCCACCATAGTTTGGCCTTATGTCAAGTGACAGGGAGGGAACACGGCCCCGCCCATCAACATAAAATTGGATTAAAGATTTACTGAACACAGCCCCGCCCATCAGAATAAGACCCAGTTTCCCCCTCAGTCTCTCCCATCAGGAACCTTCCATAAGCCTCTTATCCCTATCCATCAGAGGGCAGACAGAATGAAAACCATAATCACAGAAAACTAACCAATCTGATCACACAGAGCACAGCCTTGTCCAGTTCAATGAAACTATGAGCCATGCCCTGTAGGGCCACCCAAGATAGACAGGTCATGGTGGAGAGTTCTGATAAACCATGGTCCACTGGAGAAGGGAATGCCAACCACTCCAGTATTCTTGCCTTGAGAACCCCATGAAGAGCATGAACAAGTGAGCTTATGGAAACCATAAAAGCCAAGATCAGACTTGGTTACTAACTTTGAATAAAGACAGGCCATTACACATGAGCACAGAAGTAGTAACTTGGGTATATAACTATCTAAAAAGATGATAGATATAACTCTTAGATATAATTCCCCCCCTTGTCACCTGGCCTCTAGCACTCCTGAACTCTTCCTGCCCCAGATCTTTCACTTGGACCTTACCCAGAATTGTCCCTCCATGCCCTGAAAAAGATCAGGCTGAACCTGGTCATGTGCTAAAGGGGCTGATAAGCTTTTATAGGCCATGTTAAGATACATAACCATCATTTACAGCATCATTTCTATGGGACTATAGCAAATTTATTTTGGGAATATATGAAGAGTAAGTAGAATCTCCTAGTGATGAGTCTTGATGATGAGCATGGCACACATTGAAGTGGACAGTCAATGTAATTCTCAAGAATAATGTTCACATAGATTCAGAGTTCTACATTTAAAAACAGGTATCAGATAAGGGTGATCTACTCAAGTATTTTTCTAATATAATAGTTATTCACAGTCACTGAATTATTAAATTATGGAGTTATTAACAAGCTAATAAAAGTTGCAAACTGGCTTACAGAAAAGTTTGGAGATAGTAAAAAATTCAACTATTATAATAAGTTATTAGTGATTCAAACTCAATTAAGTTAAATGCCTCCTTATTAACTCAAGGATGGAGACTTAAAATGCACTTGCATTATTGAACTATTCAGCGAAAGAACAGTATTTAAAATTAACATCTTTTAAACAAAAAAAGTCTGGTTTAAAGGTTTCACTCCATTTGGTTTTCTGCATGAGGGCTTTAATACATGCATTTTATTGACCCCATTTACACATATTGTGCTTCTCATGTGGATCAGCTGTAAAGAATCCACCTGCCAATGCAGGAGACGTGAGTTCAATCCCTGGGTAAGGAAGATCCCCTGCAGGAGGAAATGGCAACCTACTCCACTATTCTTGCCTAGAAAAACATCCCATGGACAGAAAAGCCTGGTGGGCTTCAGTCCACGGGGTCTCAAAGAGTAGAACACAACCAGGTGATGTGCATGCGTGCTAAGTTGCTTCAATCACGTCCGACTCTTTGAGACTCTATGGACTGTAGCCCTTCAGGCCCCTCTGTCCATGGGATTCTCTGGGCAAGAATATGGGAGTGGGTTGCCATTTCCTTCTCCAGGGGATCTTTCTGACCCAGGAATGGAAGACGTGTTTCTTACGTCTACTTGTACTGACACCTGTGTTCTTTACCACTAGCGCCACCTTGGAAACCTAAGCACACACACACACATACACTGAAAACTGTTTACTACGACTATGTCTTAACCAATAGATTAATAACTAGTATAAACTCTGATAACATGCATAACAATGGAAGACAGCCTAGGTTCAATTCCTTAGGCGCTTCCACTTTCTCCCTGAGGATCTTGAGCAAATAGTCTTGGTCTATTCACCTTTAAAATGAGAGTAACTGGTATAAGTAGTTGTCCCATAGAATGATTAAAGGGAACAATCTATATACTTATAACAAAGCTTGGCATATACAGGCATGCTGGTCTGGTTCCAGACCACTGCAATAAAGTATTTTAATAAAGCCAGTCACATGACTTTTTCAGTGAATATAATATTTATGTTTATGTTTACACCATACTGTAGTCTATTAAATGTTTAAAAAACAATGTGCATATCCTAATCCACTGTGCCACCTGGGAAGCCCAATTAAAAAATACTTTATTGCTAAAAAATGCTAACCATCATCTGGGCCTTCAGCCAGTAGTATTGGTAGTAATATCAAAGATCATTGATCACAGATCACCATGACAAACATAATAATGAAAAAAATTTGAAATATTGGGAGAATTACCATAAGAAACAGGAAATGAGCAAATGCTGGTGGGAAAATGGCACCAACAGACTTGCTTTACACAGGACTGCCAACAAACCTTCAATTTGTTGTAAAAAAAAAAATGAAAATAAAGCAGTATCTACAAAGTGCAATAAAACAAGGTATGCCTAAAATAAATACTCAAAACTCAGGTATTACTAGGTTTCCATGTCTACTGTATAGATTGTCAACATTTCAGTTATTGTGGTGTATGTCATTCTAGCTCAAATCCTACCAGTGGCTTCCTATCATAACTGGAATAAAATTCAAAGTCCCTGCCTCGGTCCTGCATGATCTGGCTTCTGATCATCTCTCAAACCTCACGGCCAGTCTAGACACATCTGTACCAGCTGTTCTTTCTGCTTCAGATACTCTCCTCAAGGCTTCTACCTCAGCTTCATCTAGTTTTCTGTCTATGCATCATTATGGAAAGATCTCTCCTAATAACTTCCTTCAAAAGCTCTTCCTGCCACCCCTTTCATTAGCTCTTTACCTCCTTATCTGCTCTATTTCTCTTTACACTTATAATTAGTACTAGATATCACATTACAGATGTATTTATCCATCTGCTTTTTATCTGCCCCACCTTGACTACAGTGTAAGCTTCATGAGGTCAGGGAATGCAGCTTATACATAGCTATATCCTAAGTTTCTAAAACACTGCCTGCATTTAGGAGCCTCTCAACAAATAACTGTCAAACAACTGAATTAAATAACTACACAGGATATAAGAATGCATCACAGATGGTCAATCTCCATAAAGGGTTTATAATCTTTTATAGAAGAATAATGGAGGAGGACCCAGCAACCCACTCCAGTATTTTTGCCTGGAGAATCCCATGGACAGGGGAGCCTGGCAGGCTGCAGTCCATGGGGTCACACAGAGTTGGACACAACTGAAGTGACTTGGCATGCACACATAGAAGGAGAAACAGTCACAATGGCTATGTGTTTGTTATCCTTGCCTGTTGTTGTTTAGTTGCTAAGTCGTGTCCAACTCTTTTGTGACCTCATGGACTGTAGCCCGCCAGGCTCCTCTGTCCATGGGATTTTCCAGGCAGGAATACTGAAGTCAGTTGCCATTTCTTTCTCCAGAGGATCTTCCCAACCCAGGGATCGAACCCACATATCTCCTGCATTGGCAGGCAGATTCTCTACCAACTGAGCCACCAGGGTCGCTTTAAATTTTAAAGTGACTGTTTATATCAAAGGTAAATTTTGTTATCTTCATCCAAGGGTTAATTGTTAAGAATAAAAAACTCTTCATGTATACTCATTAAATTGAGAGCAAACCTAATAGCTGTGTAAATTTAGTCTCTAGTTTGTTGGCCATCAGGAGTTAAACTATGTCTTCTGCCTTAGGAGGCACACACATAAATGTACTTGAAATACTCCATATATAATGTGACTAAGGGCTTCCCAGCTGGCGCTAGTGGTTAAAAAAAACAAACAAAAAAACAAAACACAACAACCTGGCTGCCAATGCAAGGAGACATAAAGAGATGTGGGTTCAATCCCTTGGTCAGGAAGATCCCCTAGAGGATCATGGCAACCCACTCCAATATTCTTGCCTGGAAAATTCCATGGACAGAGGAACCTGGTGGGCTACAGTCCAAAGAGTTGCAAAGAATCGGACACAACTGAAGTGACTTAGCATGCATGCAGTATGACTAGCAGAAATTCCATTTGACTGAGCTAGTCAGTCAAGACTAATGTACAGTTGTAATCTGGTTGCATCACATTTCTAGTCATTTTACCATCTCAGCAGGTGATTGAAAAGCCCTGATTTTACCCACTGATTTTACTGAGAGTCTAGACTTTCCTGAAATCCAGTTGGCCACACAACTTTAACCTTCACTGAAGCAAAGGAATAAGACAGCTCTCCTTCCTGTTTCTATGTAACCCTCAGGCTTTCTTTGATCCTTCACAGAGAGAGGAGCAAATAGCAAAAAAAAAAAAAAAAAAAAAAAAAAATAGAGAGAGGGGCAAGGGGTGGAGTGGGTGGAGAAAGTATCAGATTTAGAAGACACTGTGTCTCCTAAATTGTGAAGGCTTTGAATGTTTATATGCTGCTTTTAGAAAGGTCAAGCCCAGTGGTAAACCTAGCTAGAACAATGGAAGGATTTTAAAAACTTCTTTCCATCAGGATCAAAGACATGAATTCAGTTAATGGAAACGACTGTGTAAAGGGTCAGATTCAAAGCCATTCTTTTTTTTTTTTTTTCAAGCTTTCCAAATTAAGGCAAGATGATGGTTCAATGTTTTACACCTTCAATATTAGTTTGAGATGTATCTCACATGCAGAGACATACGTGTGTGTCAGGGACTTGCATAATCCTGGCTTTATCACTCCCTGGCTTGTGGTAAGTGGCCCATGGACTTGAGCATGTTCTTACCTCTCTGCTTCTTCAGGTTCCTCATCTATAAAATGGACAGTGTTGGCTACCTCATACTGCCTGGCACATAATAAATAATGAACAAAATGCAAAGCATGAAATCTATCCATTTTGTATCTAGAATTTGCTATTCTTTCCTGATAATCATATCCTCCTTCTTCCTTTTAATAACAGAACTACTCAGTTTTAGCTGAATGCCTGGTTGCCCAGCAAGTCCACACTCCCAGCTAGGTGTGAACATGTGCTTAATTTCTTGGGCAGGAAGGGTGTGTGCAGCTTCTCTGAGAGGCAGGGACTTGCCCTCCCGGCTCTCCTCCCTCAGGCTGGACCCCGGGAGCAGGAGTCGTGACCGTCTGACCAAGCCCACACATGACACCCAAGGGTGAGGAGCTTGGGAAACAGACAGAACTGGGGCTCTGAGACCCTGTACCTTTTGCCTCCCTGGGTCCCTCACATATGCTGGGACTTCTGTGTTTGAGAAAATAAACTTCTGTACTGTCCAAGTTATAACTGCTTCTGTTGAAGTGGCAAACCAATATAATAACTAACGCTAGCATATTTACTCAATTTTAAATTGAGTAGGGTTTACAGCCAGGCAAAGTTCACAGCCAGGCATCTTGATAACTATAGTCATTGTCTTCCATATTAATGAGCAATTACTTGATGCCAAGTCCTTGTTAGGAAAAGACAGCCTCCTCTTGCCCAAATTACAATGGTTGGCAGGTCACAGGCGGTCTCTGGGTACCAGCAATTTCCAGGCAAGATAACAGCAGTTTTCCAGGGAGGGGGCCCTGGAAAGGTCATGAGGTCAGAGCACAGGGGGAGGGGGCGCTCACACGGCTCTCAGCGTAAAACTGAGCAACCAGCTAATCCACAGTGGGGCCGGGAGCGGAAGACTCCACCTGGCAGGTCCACCTACCAGTCTGAGGTAGTTCTGCAGCATCTGAAGAGGGATCATAGACGCGTAGGTCACACTACTGAGGCAGCCCTCCTGAGGCCCTGAGAGGAGGAAACACACAGGAGGAAGGTGGGCTCTTCATGTCAGCAGTCAGAATGATCAAAACCTAACAGAGCTGAATGTAAGGTACGAGATGGGTACCGACGTCTGTAGGCAGAGCGGACATGCGGCCAAGAGGAACCAGTGTGGCTTTACCGTCGTGAAAATGCTGTGACACCTTGGACTGGCTGAGAAATAGCCCCTGCCACGGCTCCCAAGAGCTCCTCAGCTGGCCTGATCTTCCCCAGGGGGAGCCCACCCACCCCCTGTCAATCACGACCAGGGCCTTCAGATCCAGGTTCCAACACTGTAGCTTGTATCTTCTCTGATTGCTGGATTCAATATTTCACTGCTTATAAGCCATGTGTAATACCAATCCTCAGAAGTTTTAGCTTTGCCAGCATCAATGTACAGGTGCGTTCCCAAATTCTGACTCCCGCTTCCACCCCCTTCTGTGTTCTGCCACTCTCTCAACATGGCGTCCAAGCCTGAAGGAATTTTCTGGAAAGGTCTCAGGCTTTTTTTTTAAAAAAAACTTAAGTCTAACAATAAAATAAAACTTTATTAGCTGAAACTGAATTTTTAAAAGCTCCATTCCCAATCCTGGGAAATATACAATAAAATCAGTAGCCTTTTAGCATTAAGGGCTGGGAAACTGAGAATTCCTATATACTACTCGCTAGCTGCACACACTCAGATAAGAACATCAATCTCTCTGAGCCTCAATTTCCTTATACATAAAATGAGGGTAAACAGAGATACCTATCTTAACTAGGCTGTTGTAAGGATTAGAGGAACTTAGACTTGTCACCGACTGTAAACAACAGGATTAAGCACACAGCAGATGCTCACTGAAGATTAGCTTGTACCATAATAATCACATTCGTCATACGCTGCACTTGACAGCAGTAAGACAATTCTCTTAACATGGTATCTGTCACTCTCTTATCAGCAGGTCAGCTTTTTCCTAATGAGAAATGCAATCAGAGTTGCAGCAATCAATGATCAGAACAGACATCATCACAGGTGTCAGAAACATGGCTTTTGATTTTTCTTCTCCTTAATCAAATATCTCAAAAAAAGTCTAACTACTCAGCAGTGGGAGTCACGCACGCATGGCTTGGGGACACAGGACAAAATCATGAATCATGAAACGCTCATGATGCAAACTCTCACTTTAGTTTGGAATATCCTTACCTGACAGAAGCACAGTGACCTGCTCTGCTTTATTCGTTCTCACAAAGTCCCACGGGGACTGGGCGAAGCTCTGACCTGCTGACCACGGCACAGTTCCTAGTTCAAAAAAAGGTAAAAGGAAATGTCAAGAGATGCTTAAAAGGAGTTCTTCTTATAAGACTCAGTGTACACTCTCCTGTGTGAGACCCTAAAGGACTTCAGAGCTTGGACTGTCAGAGACACAGACTATGGGAAGAGTCACACAAAGGGTTAACTCCCCAGCATAATTTTCACTGATAGTCAGTGGGAGGCCTTCAAGCTATAGGGACTGAACAAAATCTGGAGAATGCAAATATAAACAATATGTCCAGGTGTAGTTTTTAAGAACAAAGGAAATGACACCCTTCCATGGTTCTTCCAGTGCCTGATTCACAAAGCTGGAGCACTTTGAATGAGGCAAGAGATCCTTTATGATCTGGCCCCTGACACCCCTTCCAACACATTTTTGGATTCACAGGCAACTTCAGGGGCTCAGAATAAATCAAACCTTTCACAGTCTGGACTCTCTGCTCACTCTTGCTCAGAAAAAAGAACCCTGCTTTTAAGTGTCCATTCTGGGGAAGGAGCAGTCATAAGCACTTATGTTCATCCCTTCCTTCCATAGATCAATTTCTAAATGCCTATCCTCAGTACGCCCCCCCAAAATGTGTATAGCTCACCTATAACTCACTGTTTCTCTGTTGCCCTTGGTCTGTTTAATCCAGCTTAGGTTGTTGATGCAGTAAAGTTTCTTGTATACATACATAGTAACAGTGTTATGAAGGCATATCTCCTTTTCCTGTGCTTTGCTATTTTGCATATCACAGATATTGTTATTTACAAACTGAAGGTTCTTGACCTTGCATGGATCAAGTCTCTCAGTGCCATTTTTCCAACAGCCCATTTGCTCATTTTGTGCCTGTGTCACATTTTTGGCAATTCTCACAATATTTCAAATGTTTTCACTCTTATTATATATGTTATGGTGATCTGTGATCAGTGATCTTTGATGTTACTCTTGCAAAAAGATTATAACTTGCTGAAGGTTCAGATGATGGCAAGCACTTCTTAGCAAAAGTTTTTAATTCAGTATGTTTAGTTTTTTAGACATTGCTACTATACACTTAATAAACTGCAGTACATTGTAAGTAATTTTTATCTGCACTGAGAAACCAAAAAATACATGTGACTTGATTTATACTGGGAAACTTTTATTGCTGTGGTCTGGAACTGAGCCTGCAGTATCCCTGAGGTATACCTGTAATCACCAATCATCAAGTGGCCACAGCCAGGTACCAAACTATAGACCTAACCCACAGAACTCAATGATTTTTTAGATATGAAATGCTACTTGGGTGCCCCACAACTGGACAAGAATGAACACCAGAACAGACTGGCCTTTGCACCCACTGCTCACAGAAGTACATGGATCTGACAGTGGTGAACAACCACCTGCCTTCCCCCAGTTTCCGGATGAGATGGATGAGGGTTGATGATGGAGGGCCTTTTCCTTCAAAGCAGGGCTGTGCTGACTTACTGGAAGTCAGAAGAACCACAGATTCCTGGGCAGACCCACACTTTATTTATTTTTTTTCCCAAGACCCACACTTTAAATAACACTGCACCTGTGGGCAAATGAGGTCCTGAGAATCATTTGACTTCTTTTCTAAGTGTACTTCTAAAATGATATAATAATTCTGCAATAATCATTTTAAGATCATAACAATCCATAAAATTAAGTTGTGAATAATCTGCTTCAAAAATGAGTGGATATATTTGTTTTCAAAGTGATTTAGGGTATATGCCTGAACAGAATGAAACACTTTCTAATATAAGCTGATACATTAATCACATGCTGAAACTTGCCCTTTCCTCAATCTTGACTCTTCTTTTGCAACATGGTGCTATTGAAAATACACAGACTTTCCTATCAGACAGACTGGGATTTGAGAATTGACTGCTTTGTTCCTTAGCTGTGTGGCCTCAGGCAAGTTATCTTGTAACCAGTTATCTGTAAATGAGCCTGCTGTAAAGACTCAGTGAGGTTTGTATATAAATATAGCTCCCAGCACAGCCGTGACACACAGGAGGTTCCCCATAGACGTCAGATCTCCTAGCTCAACAGGAAAGAGACTGACCAGGACACCTAACCTTTATAGTACATACATTATGCTCCAGAAGGCAAATCTTATCTTTTTAAGCTCTTCGGAGTCCCACCAAACAGAAACAACCAGTTATCACCCCGACTCCTCCCAAGTGGGAGCCTTGACTACATCTTCATTAAAGTGCTCCTTCTAACTCTCGGCTTTATTAGGACTCTCGTCTGAAGGTAAGGTGTTCATGCTCTACGGCATCTCTGGTGCAGTCCAAGTACACACTTGGAGCTGTGTTCAGAGCTTGTGCATTAGCAAGCAGCTGCAATGTGTTTTGTTTCTTGCATGCATCAAAACAGCAAGTGCAATCACAAAGCCTCATCAAGGGCTTTCATGTTCGTCACTCTCTAGGTATTATTTGAGGTGTAAAAGCATTTTTATACCAACAGGCAACATTATATAATGGCGGCATTATGAACACTCAAGGTTTTCAGCGCCAGCAGCCGCCACAAGTGAGCTTTGAATGTATTTAATCAGTGAACTATGAATCAGGTTAGGGAGCCCATAAACATAAATAAACCCAGAAATTTAACTTTCCCTTCATTGCAGGACTGCTGATACCTAACGTGATGGATCGCACACTGCTTGCACTGAGGCCAATGCTGGAGTCGGTGGTGCTATTAAACGTCATGTCTTCCAGGCTCCACCATCCATCAGAAGAGATTGCTTGGAAATGGTTTGTCAGAGCTTGACTCACTGCTTTTGAAAAATCATCCCATGATGTCTGTTTGCGAATATTTAAAGCACATATTGTGTTTTCACATTCAAAGTCATCGGCACCGTAGTTGCCTGGTTCAATCTCACCCACTGAAATCCTTAAGGGTATTTTAAGAGCATCTGTTGGAAGAAAAAAAAATAGGGAAAAGAAATCCTGATAGGAAGTAAACCAGCAAAAATTTTACACAAAAAAGAAACAGATATAAACATTTTGAAAACAAAGCAAAGGACAGCCATCCTTTTTAAACACTGAATGAATATTTGTTTATTGGAGTAAATTTTGGTCTCCCAATCTCTTCATAGTTTCTTTGGAATCATGTTGCTTGAGCTCTTTATCTTTGTCTATTTGGCCAGTTCTACTTCCTGATTCCTTTGCTTGGCAAGATTCTTGTATTCTTTCAAAAAGTGTCAGAGAAAACTAGAGCCCTCTCTTGACCCTGAACTCTCAATTACCCTTTCTCCTCACCTTCCTTGAAAACATCATGAAGAAGAGGGGTTATTGCTGAATAGGTCAGTGTGCTGAGGCAGTGGCTTCAGGCTCATACAGACCTTGGGGTTGGCCTCAGGATCACCTTCTACTAGCCATGTGTCCTTGGTAAACTGCCTTATGTGCTCTATGCCCCAATTTCTCTACCAAACGGAAGGAAGGTACAAGTGAGTTGCTATCAAGAGTAAATGAATTTGTGTTTGGAGGGGCTTTAACACACTACTTGTATAACACATTATCTGTTAACACACTATCTTACAAGAACTAGTAGGTACTTGATAAATGGCAAACAGTGCAGTAGAAGCTTTTAAAATAATCCTTCCAATCTCTCTGTGATACCAACTGAGGTATTCCCCCAGGAGGACAGCATCCCATGTACTCTGTTCTCATGAACTGAATTATATGCAAGAGCCACTTGTGTTTAGTCCTAATCTTCATCTCTGTTGAACACCAGCTATAATTAGTAAATTAAATATTCCAGATACTGAAGAGATGAGTTCCTACTTCTAGAAAATCAGAACACTTTTTAAACTGAACAAAGGAGCTGCTATAAAAGTTTTTAATGCGACATGGACGAGATGGCTAAATAAAATTAGAAAAAAAATTTAACTGTCTTGAGACAGATATTGTCATTAGTTTGCTTCATAAATATGTTTAAATTCTCAAACACTAGAAGCCACAGATGAAACATTAAAGATGTGATCTGCTGTGGGTTTGTCATATATAGCTTTTATTGTTGGAAGTTTTGGCCACAGCAATCAGAGCAGAAAAAGACATAAAAGGAATTCAGATAGGAAAAGAAGAAGTGAAACTCTCGCTGTTTGCAGATGACATGATCCTCTACATAGAAAACCCTAAAGACTCTTCCAGAAAATTACTAGAGCTAATCAATGAATATAGTAAAGTTGCAGGATATAAAATTAACACACAGAAATCCCTTGCATTCCTATATACTAACAATGAAAAAACAGAAAGAGAAATTAAGGAAACAATACCATTCACCATTGCAACAAAAAGAATAAAATACTTAGGAGTATATCTACCTAAAGAAACAAAAGACCTAAACATAGAAAACTATAAAACACTGATGAAAGAAATCAAAGAGGACACAAACAGTTGGAGAAACATACCATGTTCATGGATTGGAAGAATCAATATTGTCAAAATGGCTATTCTACCCAAAGCAATCTATAGATTCAATGCAATCCCTATCAAGCTACCAACGGTATTTTTCACAGAACTAGAACAAATAATTTCACAATTTATATGGAAATACAAAAAACCTCGAATAGCCAAAGTAATCTTGAGAAAGAAGAATGGAACTGGAGGAATCAACCTGCCTGACTTCAGACTCTACTACAAAGCCACAGTCATCAAGACAGTATGGTACTGGCACAAAGACAGAAATATAGATCAATGGAACAGAATAGAAAGCCCAGAGATAAATCCACGAACCTATGGACACCTTATCTTCGACAAAGGAGGCAAGGATATACAATGGAAAAAAGACAATCTCTTTAACAAGTGGTGCTGGGAAAACTGGTCAACCACTTGTAAAAGAATGAAACTAGAACACTTTCTAACACCATACACAAAAATAAACTCAAAATGGATTAAAGATCTAAATGTAAGACCAGAAACTATAAAACTCCTAGAGGAGAACATAGGCAAAACACTCTCCGACATAAATCTCAGCAGGGTCCTCTATGACCCACCTCCCAGAATATTGGAAATAAAAGCAAAAATAAACAAATGGGATCTAATGAAAATTAAAAGCTTTTGCACAACAAAGGAAACTATAAGTAAGGTGAAAAGACAGCCCTCAGATTGGGAGAAAATAATAGCAAATGAGGAAACAGACAAAGGATTAATCTCAAAAATATACAAGCAACTCCTGAAGCTCAATTCCAGAAAAATAAACGACCCAATCAAAAAATGGGCCAAAGAACTAAACAGACATTTCTCCAAAGAAGACATACAGATGGCTAACAAACACATGAAAAGATGCTCAACATCACTCATTATCAGAGAAATGCAAATCAAAACCACAATGAGGTACCATTACATGCCAGTCAGAATGGCTGCTATCCAAAAGTCTACAAGCAATAAATGCTGGAGAGGGTGTGGAGAAGAGGGAACCCTCTTACACTGTTGGTGGGAATGCAAACTAGTACAGCCACTATGGAAAACAGTGTGGCGATTTCTTAAAAAACTGGAAATAGAACTGTCATATGACCCAGCAATACCACTTCTGGGCATACACACTGATGTATCCAGATCTGAAAGAGACACGTGCACCCCAATGTTCATCGCAGCACTGTTTATAATAGCCAGGACATGGAAGCAACCTAGATGCCCATCAGCAGATGAATGGATAAGGAAGCTGTGGTACATATACACCATGGAATATTACTCAGTCGTTAAAAAGAATTCATTTGAATCAGTTCTAATGAGATGGATGAAACTGGAGCCCATTATACAGAATGAAGTAAGCCAGAAAGATAAAGAACATTACAGCATACTTACACATATATATGGAATTTAGATAGATGGTAGCGATAACCCTATATGCAAAACAGAAAAAGAGACACAGAAGTACAGAACAGACTTTTGAACTCTGGGGGAGAACGCGAGGGTGGGATGTTTTGAAAGAACAGCATGTATATTATCTATGGTGAAACAGACCACCAGCCCAGGTGGGATGCGTGAGTCAAGTGCTCGGGCCTGGTGCACTGGGAGGACCCTGAGGAGTCGGTTGGAGAGGGAGGTGGGAGGGGGGATCGGGATGGTGAATACGTGTAACTCTATGGCTGATTCATGTCAATGTATGACAAAACCCACTGAAATGTTGTGAAGTGATTGGCCTCCAACTAATAAAATAATATTAAAAAAAAAAAAAAAAAAGATGTGATCTGTTCAAGTAAGAATACATGGCACGTCGATCGGGTGAACCATATTAATATGAAGAACTGCACCTAAAAGTTGATGAGAGAATTACTTGATGTGTTTTAAATTAAAACAAAATGTTTAAAAATATGTTATTTTTATGATCCCATTCTTAAACTTTTCTTCTTTTTCCATTAACTGACCAACTTGTTCTTCAGTTGCTAAGTCTTATCTGACTCATTGTGACCCCAAGGACTGTAGCATGCCAGGCTCCTCTGTCCTAAACTATTTCCCAGACTTGGCTCAAACTCATGTCCGTTGAGTCAGTGATGCTATCTAAACATCTCATCCTCTGCCACCGCTTTCTTTCTCTGTTTGCCTTCAATCTTTTCCAGCACCAGGCTTCTCTTGTGGCTCAGCTGGTAAAGGATATGCCTGCAATGAGGGAGACCTGGCCTGGGCTTGATCCCTGGGTTGAGAAGATTCCCTGGAGAAGGCAAAGGCTATCCACTCCAGTATTCTGGCCTGGAGAATTTCATGGACTCTATAGTCCATAGGGTTGCATAAAGTCAGACACAACTGAGCAACTTTCACTTTCACTTTCCCAGCATGAGGGTATTTTCCAATGAGTCTACACTTCCCATCAGGTGGTCAAATACTGGAGCTTCAGCTTCAGCATCAGTCCTTCCAATGAATATTCAGGGCTGATTTCCTTTAGGATTGACTGGTTTGATCTCTGGGCAGTGCAAGGGATTCTCAAGAGTCTTCCACAGCACCACAGCTGGAAAACATAAATTTTTTGACACTCAAGCCTTTTTTATGGTTCAACTCTCACATCCATACATGACTTTTGGGAATACCATGGCTTTGACTCTATGGACAAAGTGATGTCTCTGCTTTTTAATACACTGTCTAGGTTTGTCATAGCTTTCCTTCCAAGGAGCAAGCATCTTTTCATGACTGTAGTCACCATCTACAGTGATTTTGGAGCCCAAGAAAATAAAGTTTGTCACTGCTTCCAAAAGGACCAGATGCCATGGTCTTAGTTTTTTGAATGTTGAGTTCTAACCCAGTTTTTTCACTCTCTTCTTTCACCATCATCAAGAAGCCCTTTAGTTCCTCTTCACCTTCTTCCATTGTCATTAGAGTTCTATCCTCTGCATATGAGTTTATTGATATTTCTCCTGGCAGTCTCAATTCCAGCTTGTGATCCATCCAGCCCAGCATTTTTCATGATGTACTCTGCATGTGTACATGCTAAGGTGCTTCAGTTTTGTCTGACTCTTTGTGACTGCATGGACTGTAGCCTGCCAGGCTCCCCTGTCTGCAGAATTCTCCAGGCAAGAACACTGGAATGGGTTGCCATGCCCTCTTCCAGAGATTGAACCCCTATCTCTTATGTCTTTTGCATTGGCAGGCATTAGTGCTGCCTGAGAAGCCCAGTACTGTGAATAGAAGTTAAATAAGCAGGGTGACCAATATATAGCCTTGACGTACTCCTTTCCCAATTTTGAACCAGTCAGCTACTCTGTGTCTGGTTCTAACTGATGCTTCTTGACCTCCATACCGGTTTCTCAGCAGACAGGTAAGGGAGTCTGGTACTCCCCTCTCTTTAAGAAGTTTTAAAAAACTGTTGGGATCCACACAGTCAAAGACTTAACATACTCAAGAAGCAGAAATAGATGCTTTTTCAGGAATTCCCTTGTTTTTTCTATGATCCAAAGGATATTGGCAATTTGGTCTCTGGTTCCTCTGCCTTTTCTAAATCCAGCTTATACATCTGGAAATTCTTGGTTCACATACTGCTGAAGCCTTGAAGAATTTTGAGCATAACCTTGCACACATGCAAAATGAGGGCAACTGTACAGTAGCTTGAATATCTTTGGCATTGCTCTTCTCTGGGATTGGAATGAAAATTAACCTTTTCCAGTCGTATGGCCACTGCTGAGCTTTCCAAATTTGCTGACATATTGAATGCAGTACTTCAACAGCATTACTTTTTAGGATTTTAAATAGCTCAACTGGAATTCCTTCACCTCTAATAGCTTTGTTCGTAGTAATGCTTCCTAAGGCCCACATGATTTCACACTCCAGGATGTCTGGCTCTAGGTGAGTTACCACACCATCGTGGTTATCCAGGTCATTAAGACATTTCTCGTACAGTTCTTCGGTGTATTCTTGCCACCTCTTCCTAATCTCTTCTGCTTCTGTTAGGTCCTTACCATTTCTGTCTTTTATCATGCACCACCCTCACATGGAATGTTCCCTTGATATTTCCAAGTTTCTTAAAGTGATCTCTGGTATTTCCCATTCTATTGTTTACTTCTTTGCACTGTTCATTTATGAAGGGCTTCTTATTGTTTCTTGCTATTCTCTGGAACTCTGCATTCAGTTGGGCATATCTTTCCTGTTCTCCTTTGCCTTTCACTTCTCTTCTTTTCTCAGTTATCTGTAAAGCCTCCTCAGACAACCACTTTGCCATCCTGCATTTCTTTTTCTTTGGTATGGTTTTGATCACTACCTCTTGTACAATGTTATGTTAGTTCTTCTGACACTCTAACAGATCTACTCCTTTGAAGCTAGTCATCACCATCACTATATAATCAAAAGGGATTTGACTTAGGTCATACTTGAATGGCCTAATGGTTTTCCCTACTTTCTTCAATTTAAGCCTGAGTTTCACAATAAGGAGCCCATGATCTGAGCCACAGGCAGCTCCAGGTCTTGTTTTTCTGCTGACTATATATAGAGTTTCTCCATCTTGGTCTGCAAAGAACATAACCAATCTGATATTGGTATTGACCACCTGATGATGTCCACATATAGTCATCTCTTGGGTTGTTGGAAAATGGTATTTGCTATGACTAGTGTGTTCTCTTAAGAAAACTCTATTAACATTTGCCCTGCTTCTTTATTTTGTACTGAGGCCAAACGTGCCTGTTATTCTGTGTCTCTCTTGACTTCCTACTTTTGCATTCAAATCCCCTAGGATGAAAGGACATATTTTTTTAGTGTTAGTTCTAGAAAGTCCTGTAAGTCTTCATAGAAGCGTTCAACTTCAGCTTCTTCTGCAACAGTGGTTGGCACATTGACTTGGATTACTGTGATGTTGAATGGTTTGCTTTGGAAATGAAAGCAGGATCATTCTATCATTTTTGAGATTGCACCTAAGTATTGCATATTGGACTCTATGAGGGCTATTCCATTTCTTCTAAGTGATTCTTGCCCACAGTAGTAGATACAATGGTCATCTGAACTAAATTTGCCCATTCTTATCCATTTTAGTTCACTGATTCCTAAGATGTTGATGTTCAATCTTGCCATCTCCTGCTTGGCCACGTCCAATTTACCTTGATTCATGGCCCTAACATTCCAGGTTCCTACGCAATATTGTTCTTTACTGCATCAGACTTTACTTTCACCACCAGACACATCCACTACTGAGCATTATTTCTGCTTTGGCCCAGACATTTCATTCTTTCTGGAGCTATTAGTAATTGCCCTCTGCTCTTCCTCAGTAGTATATTGGACACCTTCTGACACAGAGGGTTCATCTTCTAGTGCTACATCTGTTTGCCTCTTTATACTGTTGATTGGGTTCTCTTGGCAAAAAATACTGGAGTGGGTTGCCACTTCTTCCTTCAGTGGACCACATTTTACCATAACTCTTCACTATGACCCGTTCATCTTGGGTGGCCCTGCATGGCAAGGCTCATGGCTTCATTGAGTTATGCAAGCCCTTTTACCACAAGAAGACTGTGATCCATGAAGGGGAAATGACCAACTACTAGAAGTTATTTTCAGTCTTCATGTTACTCAACAGCTTCCAGCATAACTGATCTCTCTGCTCTTCAATACATTTCTCATAGATTTCCTCACACCTCACTGGTCACCCTCTAAAGTTGTTCCTTTGCTGGCCCCTTTCCTTTTTGCAGATTTCTTAATAATAGAGTCTGGCAAGACTCATTTATTTCTCTTATTTTTTCTATCTGTGTTCACTGCCTTCATAACCTAATCCAGTTCCATGACTTTAAAAACTATCTCTAGACTGCTGACTCTCAGATTTGTAAATCCAGCTCACACCCATCTTCAGAATTCTTGCTGATCTGATACCTCCTACAGAGACACCCTAACGGACGTCTCAAACTCATAATTCAAAATGTAACTTCAGATCTCTGTCGACAAAATCAGTTTCACCCACAGTCTTCCCCTTGACATCTGAGGGCAACACTATCCTGCCAGTTGTTCAGGCTGAAAATCTTGGGAGTTATCCATAAATCCCCTCTCTCGTACTTCACAGTCAGCCATTAGGAAGTTCTGTTGGCTTATCTTTAGCTATATCCAGAACCCTCATGTCGTTATCTACGACGATCCTGAACTGAGAAGTCATTACTGGCTACATTAGGCCTGTGACGTCCTAGCTGATTTTTGACAAAGCAATCAGAGACACCATTACAATGTACATCATTCTTATCAGAGGCATTGCCAGGATTGGCTTTTACAATTAGCATGAGATTCCTTTGATTTTATCTTTTCTTGGTAACCATTTAAACAATTTTTTTGGAATATAGGTGATTTACAATGTTGTGTTAGAAGCTCACTTATGTCTAATAAGTTGATAAAAGCAAATTTTAACATGAAATAGCTAACAAATATCTTTTTTAATAGGGTAGGAATGCTTATAATGTTTCTAAATTTAAAAATGACAAAAATTCTGTTAAAAAAATGTACACCAGGTCCTGTCACTCCGATGCTCAAACACTGAAATAGCTACCTTAAGTCCCCAAAATGGCTCTACCCTCCTCTCCTCCTGTATTTCTTTGACCTGTCTTCCTACTTCCTTCCCTCACTCATTCCAACCCTGTCATTCAGCCCTGAGTGCCGTTCCTCAAACACACAGATAGGCTGCTACTTGTTAGGGCTTCAGTTCACTTGACGCTCTGCCTGGAAAGTTCTTACCTGAGAGATCCTCATAGCTATCCCTTCCTCACCTCCAAGTGTTTGCTTAGATGTCTTGGTGGTGAGGCAACTCTGCCTATCACTTTAAAAATTGAAACCCACCCTCTCACTCCCCATCCCTCTTAGTCTTTTATGTAGCACATATTACCATCTCACATACTATATAATAAATCATTTATTATGTTTATTGTTCATTTTCTGTCTCAATGTTAGAATGTAAGCTCAAGACCACTACTGAGACAGCTGGCTGACTGGACAGGGTGAGTGATAATCTGACATAAGAGGTTGTACTATTTCATCTGATCTAGCACTCCAACTTGGTAGGTGCCCAATGTGCTACTGGAGATCAGTGGAGAAGTAACTTCAGAAAGAATGAAGGGATGGAGCCAAGGCAAAAACAACACCCAGTTGTGGATGTGACTGGTGATAGAAGCAAGGTCCGATGCTTAAAGAGCAGTATTGCATAGGAACCTGGAATGTTAGGTCCATGAATCCAGGGAAACTGGAAGTGGTCAAACAGGAGATGGCAAGAGTGAATGTCAACATCAGCGAACTAAAATGGACTGGAATGGGTGAATTTAACTCAGATGACCATTATATCTACTACTGTGGACAGGAATCCCTTAGAAGAAATGAAGTAGCCATCATAGTCAACAAGACAGTCCAAAATGCAGTACTTGGATGCAATCTCAAAAATGACAGAATGATCTCTGTTCGTTTCCAAGGCAAAGCATTCAATATATTGGTAATCCAAGTCTATGCCCCGATCAATAATGCTGAAGAAGCTGAAGTTGAATGGTTCTATGAAGATCTACAAGACCTTTTAGAACTAACATTAAAAAAAGACGTCCTTTTCATTATAGGGGACTAGAATGCAAAAGTAGGAAGTCAAGAAACACCTGGAATAACAGGCAAATTTGGCCTTGGAGTACAGAATGAAGCAGGGCAAAGGTTAATAGAATTTTGCCAAGAGAACGCATTGGTCGTAGGAAACACCCTCTTCCAACAACACAAGAGAAGACTCTACACATGGAAATCACCAGGTGGTCAACAGTGAAATCAGATTGATTATATTCTTTGCAGCCAAACATGGAGAATCTCTATACAGTCAGCAAAAACAAGACCGGGAGCAGACTGTGGCTCAGATCATGAATTCCTTATTGCAAATTCAGACTTAAATTGAAGAAAGTATGGGAAACCACTGAACCATCCAGTTATGACCTAAATCAAATCCCTTATGAATATACACTAGAAGTGAGAAATCAATTTATAGGACTAGATCTGATAAAGTGCCTGATGAACTATGGACAGAGGTTTGTGACACTGTACAGGAGACAGGGATCAAGATCATCCCCAAGAAAAAGAAATGCAAAAAAGCAACATGGCTGTCTGAGGAGGCCTTACAAACAGCTGTGAAAAGAAGAGAAGCAAAAAGCAAAGGAGAAAAGGAAAGATAGTCCCATTTGAATGCAGAGTTCCAAAGAATAACAAGTAGAGATAAAAAAGTCTTTCTCAGAGATCAATGCAAAGAAATAGTGGAAAACAACAGACTGGGAAAGACTAGAGATCTCTTCAAGAAAACTAGAGATACCAAGGGAACATTTCATGCAAAGATGGGCTCAAAAGGATAGAAATGGTATGGACCTGACAGAAGAAGATATTAAAAAGAGGTGGCAAGAATACACAAAAGAAATGTACAAAAACGATCTTCACGATCCAGATAATCACAATGGTGTGATCACTCACCTAGAGCCAGACATGCTGGAATGTGAAGTGAAGTCACTATGAACAAAGCTAGTGGAGGTGATGGAATTCCAGTTGAGCTATTTTAAATCCTGAAAGATGATGCTGTGAAAGTGCTGCACTCAATATGCCAGAAAATTTGGTAAACTCAGCAGTGGCCACAGGACAGGAAAAGGTCCGTTTTCATTCTAATCCGAAAGAAAGGCAATGCCAGAGAATGCTCAAACTATCGCACAATTGCGCTCATCTCACACGCTAGTAAATTAATGCTCAAAACTCTCCAAGCCAGGCTTCAACAATACATGAACCATGAACTAACTTCCAGATGTTCAATCTGACTTTAGAAAAGACAGAGGAACCAGAGATCAAATTGCCAACATCCACTGGATCATTGAAAAAGCAAGAGAGTTCCAGAAAAATATCTATTTCTGCTTTATTGACTATGCCAAAGCCTTTGACTGTGTGGATCACAATAAACTGTGGAAAATTCTGAAAGAGATGGGAATACCAGACCATCTGACCTGCCTCCTGAGAAACCTATGTGCAGGTCAGGAAGCAACAGTTAGAACTGGACATGGAACAACAGACTGGTTCCAGATAGGAAAAGGAGTACATCAAGGCTGTATATTGTCACCCTGCTTATTTAACTTATATGCAGAGTACATCATGAGAGATGCTGGGCTGGATGAAGCATGAGCTGGAATCAAGATTGCCGGGAGAAATATCAATAACCTCAGATATGCAGATGACACCACCCTTATGGCAGAAAGTGAAGAGGAACTAAAGAGCCTCTTGATGAAAGTGAAAGAGGAGAGTGAAAATGTTGGCTTAAAGCTCAACATTCAGAAAACTAAGATCATGGCATCTTATCCCATCATTTCATGGCAAATAGATGGGGGAAACAATGGAAACAGTGACTGACTGACTTTATTTTTCTGGGCTCCAAAATCACTGCAGATGGTGACTGTAGCCATGAAATTAAAAGATGCTTGCTCCTTGGAAGGAAAGTTATGACCAACCTAGACAGCATATTAAAAAGCAGAGACATTAATTACTTTGCCAACAAAGTTCCATCTAGTCAAGGCTATGGTTTTTCCAGTAGTCATGTATGGATGTGAGAGTTGGACTATAAAGAAAGCTGAGTGCCAAAGAATTGATGCTTTTGAACTGTGATGTTGGAGAAGACTCTTGAGAGTCCCTTGGACTGCAAGCAGATCCAACCAGTCCATCCCAAAGGAGATCAGTCCTGGGTGTTCATTGGAAGGACTGATGTTGAAGCTGAAACTCCAATACTTTGGCCACCTGATGCAAAGAGCAGACTTATTTGAAAAGACCCTGATGCTGGGAAAGATTGAGGGCAGGAGGAGAAGGGGATGACAGAGGATGAGATGGTTGGATGGCATCACTGACTCAGTGGACATGAGTTTGGGTGGGCTCTGGGAGTTGGTGATGGACAGGGAGGCCTGGCATGCTGCAGTTCATGGGGTTGCAAAGAGTCAGACACGACTGAGCGACTGAACTGAACTGAGCACTCCATACTCACACACATCACAGCATGTGCTGAGAAGCATATACTCTTAGAGCTGTAATGGAACCAAATGGTTATCTTCCTAGACAGGCAGGCAACCAGATATTGAGAGATAACTGACTTGCCTACACTCACACAGTCAGCTAAGGCAAACTACTTGGCCATGATTTTGCCTTTTTTTTTGTACCTTCCTAGTCTCATGTCTAGAAAGATAATCTAAGTCAGAAGAAAAAAAGCAATGATTATTAAGTATTGTCCAAGGTCAAAGATGAGAAAGACCTAGCACTGTTTCAGTAATTCTGTCAAAAGCCATTCTACATGGAAAAATAAAAGCATCCCATTTATAACCAGTGTTTCTATAGCAGCTCGTGTTCAAAGGAAGTTAAGAAGAGAATGAGAAAACTGAAGCTGCCTCAGTATCTTTCCCACAGTCCCGGAGGCCCCTGCATTGTGGATGCAGGAAGTGCAATGCAGCTGCACAGCGCACTCACTCAGATTCTCCAGCAGGTGCTTGCAGTCATCAGTAGCAACATCGTGTGCGGTCCGATTACACTTATCTCTTCTTTCCGGCTCCAGCCCTCCGTGCCTACACAAGACTTCTAGGCAGTTCTGCAAAGACAAGAATCCATTACCTCCTGTCCAAATGAATCAACTCAAGTGAAAACTCCAAGGGAAGATTCAGTGGTCTGTAGCAAGCCACTCAGGAATTCTCAATCAGAAAGCTTATTTCTTTTCCAACAACCCAAATATACAGATTAATCTAAACACTGTTTCCAAATGTAAAGCAAAGAGGGCTTCATTTACATGTGATTCACAGTATCAAAACACTGCTGCTCTTAGAACAACCTCTTAGGTTTCAAGAGAAAAAACTGGCTTACTAATCACTCAGTTTGCAGTGCCATTAAGGAAAAAAGACTTGGGCAGACAGTATCCTTTCATGGTAATCTGGAAATACAAAAAGACTCCTGCTACAACCAAATGCCCAGCACTGTCTTCTAGACCAGGTATTGTCTTCCTGGCCATAAAAGTGCAGGGCTCCAATTCTGTCCCAGAGTACTTGCAAGCACAAATATATTTTGGATCTTATGCTGTCTTAATTTTTCTTTGAAAATTCTATGTAAACACCACATTGACTGAGGTTTAGAAAAACACTCTCAGTAGACATGGAAGTCACGTGCCCTGGCTTTTTCAGTTTCTCCTGTGTTGCTCCAGGGAGCCTCCACTCAAAAGGTATCACTAGCCTTTGAAGTGAAGGGTCTTGGTTTTCCAAAATTTTTCAGTTCAAAGTGGTTGACAGACAATATATATATCTGCAAACATTTTCAAGTAAGTCCAAGGCAGGATACCACATTGGGATATTTATCAAGGAGCTCTGCTATTTCAACTTCTACTACTTCCTGATTTGTCTACTGATTTCCCATCAAAATAAGCACAAAATGAAGCACTGTTCTTTTCATCACTTCCCTACACGTACACACACACCTACACACACACACACACACACACACACACACACACACACACACACACACACACACACACACACACACACACACACACACACACACACACACACACACACACACACACACACACGCTCTGGGCTGACTTCTGCTCCTGACAACACAGTAAACTAGGCAGTCTGAACAGCTTTCCCTAATCTTGCTGTAAGATACTTTTTTTGTTTTATAAAATGTGCTTTCCTTACTGATGTATAATATCTATGTAGAAAAGTACATTAAAAAAAAAAGTACATAAATAAGTGTGAAGCTTGCAGAATTATCACAAAGTGAACATATTTGTGGGAGGAGTACTCTGGAAGCCCCCTTTATGTTCCATCTCAACCACTAATTCCTCCTTTCTCCTCACAAAGGCAGCTACTATTATGATTTCTAAGATCAGAAGTCCACTTAGCCTGTTTTAAGAGTTTTATATAAATGGAACCATATTACAGGTACACTTTTATATCTGGCTTCTTTTCATTCACCATAATGCTATAAAATTCATCCACGTATTAGGAATAGTTATAAGTCAATTCATCCTATTTTAAAATTACTGTGTATCACATGGATATACCACAATTTATCTCTATTCTTGTTGGTGGGCATTTGGGTGCTACTACGGACATTCTGATATGTGTCCTTTGGCAGACACAGGTACACAATTCTGTTGGGTATACACACAGAGTTGGTCCACTGGGGCACAGGGTATGCACATGTTCTGTATCAGTGTACACTGCAAAGAGCTTTCAAAGGTGGCTATACCAAACTCCACTCCCACCAGGAGTATATCTGAGTTCCAGTTGCTTCCTATTGCCTCTCAAACATATTTTAAATGCAATCATAGTCCACGAGGAAATACAAGGAATGCATAAAGGCCAGAAAGAAAAAGAGTAAGCTGAGACCATCAAGTAAGCGAAATATGAAAAGGAAGCCAGTGCTGATTTAAGGGCAAAGCCAAGATAGGGGCTCTTTTTGGATGCTGAGGGGGTGGGAGAAAAGGCCTTGGTACCTGCAGAATGGAGGAGCTGAGCCAGAGGACCTTTGAAAAAAGAAAATCTGTTTGCCTGCAAAGGGACTAACTGACAGGATTTATCACTGCTGCTGCTGAGGCTGGAGGGATCTCCTCTGACAATCAAAGCCTGGCTTTCATAGGTCTGGGGTTCAAGCTTTAAAAAATCACTAAGCTAAGAAATGAACTAAAAACTAAGCCAAATACATAAATAACAGTTTTTATCCCATTGATATTACTAATTTGTACAAAATCAGTAAATGCATGAGAGTTAATGAAACTGACTCAAATGAAAGATTCAAGCAGAATGCAATCTGAGCACTAAACTTCATGAATTCCTAGATGATAAGGGACAGAAATAATACATTACACAAGTTAGTACCTGTAGCAAAAGCAGGTTAGAGGCAAAACAGACCTGGGGTCTTATCCTGCCACTATAAATGATTTTTATCTGACTTTTGGTAAATCATTTAACATTTTTCTGCTTCAGTGTCCTTATCTGTGTCTCATATATCTATATTTCATAAGGTTGTTAGGTGACTTAAATGAAAAGATAGGTAATTTATATTCTTGGCACATAAAACACTCTCAATATTTATTAGCTTGCTGTATTTGTTACAATCAACATAATCATCACTAATTAGAAAACATCAGGTAAGTGGTGAGGAATTATAGCACATCAACAAATGTCATAATTCTAGGTGATGTTAGTTCAAATTAGAAATAGAAGTGATAAAAGATGCAACCAAAATTTGCAAGACGCAAGTCCACCTATAAGGTGGGTTGTGTATAATTATTATAGTCAGGCAGATCAGTAGGCAATCATCTAAGCAGTAGGTTCCTCTACAAGGAAGCACAGAATGTCAGAAAGATCGCAGGATAAGGCGTATCCAAAAGGGGCCACAACTGTGAGTTTCAGAGCACTATGCTGGGCTCCATGAGGAACACAAAGAAGATGAAAACTTTACCTAACCGACACTTAACAACAGCAGCTACAATAACTACTCAAGCACACACTAAGCGCCAGGCACCGCTGCAACACTGCACATGTATTTAGTGCTCATCAAACCTCACACGTTATGAGACAGGTACTACGCACCTGGGTGCCAGGAGCTGTGTTAAGACCCCAGGGTTGTGACGATGAATAAGGTCACAGTTGTGTTTCTCTGGCAGAAACATGACATATTGTCAAGAGTCAGGAAGAAAACATGCAGGGAAGGGGGCCTATGGAAGTGAGGGGCAAAGTTTTACTCAGAAGAGGAGGAAGTGGGAAAGGTAGAGAAAAAAATCTAAGCTCTCTCATTGATGGGTGGGATCTGAGCGAAGAGAACAAACGCTGTGATGCCAACTGCTGTTTCTGGACAAGGATTCTCAGGGGACTAAACTGGGCAGGCTGTTCCAAGGGATGCAGAGCAAGTAGTTCAGATGAATAAATCTAAGTCAAAGTGTTATTAACCACAACACAGATACATGTCTCTAGCGAGCAGAGACTTTAAAAGACAGGGGGCTTTGGTTTCAGCTTCTATTTCCACTCACATCCCAATTGCCAGAACTTAGGTAGGCAGCCATGGTCATCTTCCAGGAAGCTGGAAAATGCAGTCTTTATTTGGGGCTGAACTTTGAGAGGTTCGTTATTGCAGAATAGGGGAGAAGGGATGTTTAGGGTCAATGAACCACCTCTGTCAGTGGCCTTTAAGAGCAGAGAAGAAAGGTACTAGGGCCAGGGAGACTTAGGAGAACACCCAAGTCCAAAGAGCTAGAGATAAGATCCAGGTCAGGACAGGAAACTGAGAGATGAGCTTGGGCAGAAGGAGTGGGAGGGAATTCAGTCCGCAAAAGCACAGGTAAGGTCCAGCACACATGTCAGGAACAACCTTGGGATGTGGCTGTGCCCACTGTTGGGCAGAGCGGGAGAGATGGAGAAACACCATGATGGGTAACAACAGCTGAGGAAGCAGAGAGATTCAGGGGGGAGATGAAGATGGCTGGAATTAGCCATGAAGGGCTGAGGGAGAGGGAGCATGGACTCTTTTCAGGAGACATAAGGATACGTCTGGATAGACAAGTGCCATGATCAACTCAGTTCTGAAAACTAATTAGTGAGTTTGGAAGACATACTGAAAAACAAAGTGACAAAAAGAAGAGCAGTTAAGAAAGAACTGTCATAAAATTTACTCATTTACTCACTGATTCAACAAACATTTAGTACTTGTGGGCCAGAGACTGCTGAGCACAATATATACAATGATGAAAAGTGATCTTTTTGGAGAGAGTGGAGAGGGAAGGAGGTATATAAATAATTCCAGTAAAGAACAAGCTCCCTAAGTGAAGTGTGAAGAGGTACCCTGGGAGCAATGAACTCCTGGAAGCCAAGACCTAAGCTGAGATGTTTTCCAGGCAGGGAGGGGTCAGGACAGAAGGGGCCATTTGGGGTAATGGGAACAGCAGATGCAAAGACAAGGAGAGGAGACAGCACAGGGTGTCTGCAGGATTAGAGCTGAGAGCACAGGGGCGGAGGGACCAGGAGTGTGCTGGTGCGAAGAGGCTGAGGCCGGAGCTGGAAGGGACCTGTCTGTCATGTACAGGGCTGGCACTCACCCTTGAAGCGGCAGAAAGATCAGTTATCCTTGGAAAGATGAAGGGTAAACTGCACGACCAGCTTCCCCCTTAGAAAGGTCCCTCCAAAGCCACACAAAGGAGGAGGTGAGACTGCGGATGGGGAGACCACAGCAGCCTATGAAAGTCCAGACAGCCTGTGACGAGGGCTCCCCGAGGGACATCCTGGAATGTGTTTAAAAACACAGCCTCCTCTTTGTACACATACTCATTTATAAAGGAATAAAATCTAGAACTGTATCCATCATTTGAACTCAGTAACTTAGGAAGATGGAGCAAGAGACACAAATGTCTGATGATGTTACTGGATTAAGAGAGGAGGAACAGAGATGCATTATAAATACAAAAGTCTGGGGACGCATGCTCATGGAACTGTTTGGTGGAAATGAATGTGAATATGGACATCAACAGGGCTTCCCTGATGAATCAGTGGTAAAGAAGCCACCTGCAATGCATGAGACTTGCAGGAGATATGGGTTCAACCCCTGGTCAGGGAGATTCCCTGGAGAAAGAAATGGCAACCCACTCCAATATTCTTGCCTGGGAAATCCCATGGACAGAGGAGCCTGGCGGGCTACGGTCCATGGGGTCGTGAAGGGCTGGACACAACTGAGTGACTAAACACCACCACCACCAGATAGATAGATAGCAATGGCCGTCGATAGGGTTACCAGACGAATGTCTAAACTGAGACACTTTTAGGAGTAAAAGGGGGCACTGTTAATGGTTCCATTGGGATGATGGGCATCTACAAGGACTGTCTTGGGCCAACTGGGGGTATCAAGGAGATGCCCTGTAAATCGTGGGCTTCCTACACAGGATCTTCCTGAAAGGACTTAAGGCATGAATAAGTGGGCTAGAGAGAAGATTTTGGAACCTCTATAGATTATATTCTGGGGACCAGTAAGATCATTCAAGGGGGAAAGTATAGAGTGAGAGGAGAAAAAGGGTCAAACTAGATCCATGAAAGGTGTCAGTGGAAAACACCGGAAAGTGCAGATCTTCGGTGAGGGGTGGGAGCACAACTCTGGTTGGCCAAGTTTATGTGGGAATCCTTTAGGATCCTGTCAGTGAGTCATCAGTGGTCAAATTAAGCAAGTGTACAACACTCTGCACTGGGCATTCTGGGATGAGGTTTTAAAAAAGAGCCTTTCCTTTGTCTACACACAGTTGAGTCAATCTGGTGTTTTCAAAAATAATCTTATAAAAATTAAGGAAAAGATAGTCAAGGAGAATTAAAAGCACAAAAAATAAAAGACTCCAAAGAATGGATTTCTATTTACCATGATTAGCATCTGGTCCCAAAGATTTGGTCCAACCTCACAAGTTATCCTGTCTTTGTCTTTTCTAGCCAGGTACCCAACTCTCTGTGACAAGAAAGAATTTTAGGGACTCCTATCATTTTTTTTTTCTTCTTCTTTGTAGGCATGACCTAGGGAGAGAAAATCTACATCGTAGGGCTCTATGTGGGCCTCTGCACTTAAGATACACACCTCATGCAGACCATCCAGTTAGGCGGATGCTAGAATGTGGGAGGAAATGCCTGGGATTCACCTGGTTAAGAGCTAAAAAGGCATCAGGCAGTCCACAATCCCAGAACAATGCAAGAACAGCATAAAGATGGCAACAAGAGGACCACTGCCTGGCCAGAGGACCACAGGCCTGCTTAGGGATGACCTCTAAGATGGTGGAAAATAAATGACTGGAAAGCAGATAAAAAGCCAGGTGGGAGATCTGGGCTTGGGAAGAGTTATTGCAGAAGCCACAGTTAAAGTTGAAAGACTGGATAAATTCTTTAAAATAGAACTAGGCAGCTAGGATGGCTTGGGAGTTGCCTAGGGTTAAAAAATAAAAGAGAAAAACAGGAAAAAAAAAAAAAAAACTCAAAGAAAAAGCCTGATCATCTAATTCAGAAGGGAAGCAAGGAAGCGGCAGTCTTGTGGAAGCCAAGGAGAGGTTTGCATTAGAATCAACATGTTAAACAACCCAGAAAGACTGAGTAAGAACAGGAGTGATAGGAAGCCTTCAGCTTTGGCAATATGTAAACTAGAATTATAATCTACTCCTATACTCACAACATGCACAGTCCCTCAAATAAAGAATCTGTTGTATGAGAGCCTGGACAACCAGATGCTCAAATCCAGACACTCTCCCTAATCTACTTCTGCTGCAGGAACTTGATGTGTCAAAGTTCTCATGACAGAACACAGAGTTTCACTAAGAAACTCTTCTATCCACTCACACTGAGTGATGAAAACAAGTTTATCCTCAGTGACGAGTTCAGCTGTGGGGTAGTCACAGACCAGATTTAGAGACAGCTACTCTGGTTACCAAAGACCAAATGGTGATTTGTAAAAATTGCTTAGTCATTGGGAAAAAGACCAAGAACTAAGTGGAAAAAGGACTGACTGAGGAACCTGATCTTCTATGAATTGACCTTGGGGAATTAGTTATGCTATTTCCCAAAACTTAAACTTTTTCATCTGCAAGGCAAGGGGGTTGGAATAGATGGGCTATGTGATTTCAAGCTCCAAAATCCCACATTTGTCAACTGAAAAACATGTGGAAACTCAAGTGATGATCTTGGGTAACAATGGTACTACTACCTTATGTAGGTCAGACACATGTATGCTATGGTAGAAAAAAAAAATACATCTCTTAAGCACTACTTGTGGTCAGTGTAGAATCTCTTCACCCACACAATGATTAACTCAGGATTGCAATGTATTTTTTCTGAAAACTAGTCTTAGCAACTTAGTTGTGAATAGATTATCTCTCTGGAGAACTATCTAAGCCACACTATAAACACTGTATTAGGCAAAGGATGCAAAAATATTTTCCAATACCCATGACTAGGAAGGCAGGCTGAGTGGTATCATGTGAAGAGTAATGAAACCAGGCAATCTGGTCTTCACTCCCAATGTCTATTCATTTCTCCATAGTTTAAATGTCCTAATTGTAAAATGAAGAGGTAAGCCTGGAAGACAAAGTATCTACTCCAGGGCAAAAAAAAAACCCTGTTATTTTAATCTATTAATTTTCTTTGCAGCGTGTTGTCAGCCATGCTTACTTTCTAAAACCTCTCTCTTCTTATTCAAAATTTATCTTAAGTTCTTAAAGAGAATATTAGAAGAGTCATATTAGACATGAGAAAGAAATTCTATTTCCCTTGACAGAGCATCCATGTTGCCAAGGGCCTGGGAATCCATGAAGATACCATCTTCAGCTCTGAAACCGCCAGGACTAATGAGGAGTTCATAAAGAAGGAGCTGAGTGGCACCATAAGCTAAGGGTAACTCACCCTGGAGGGAGAGCTCCTCTCAGCGACGCTCAGGTTTCATTTTCTGTTCTGCCTTTTTTCTTGCCTTCAGGTTGAGTGCAAGCACAACCTACCACTGTCAGTAACCTTTCATTATACTCTGAGATTTTCTAGAAGAGGGAGTTAAGTCGATAACCACCCCTGCAACACACATTTTCTCCATCAAATGAGATTCACTGTCTTAGATTAACTACACCTACTCAAATTTAAGCCTTCCATATTTCCCATCTTTGCCTTCCAAGTACTTTTATGTCAAATGTCATTGCATTCCATTCAAATCAATACATACATATCAAGCTCATATAATTACTGTATTTTTTTTTTAAAGTATAATCGGGAGTATACTACTACTAACAAGCAATGACCTCCACACTGGACTGACTCACTCCTGTTTCTCACTTGTTTCAAAAAACACCCAAGTCCAAGATGAACAGCTTCTGCTCTAGATCATAACACAGGAAGTTACCAACCAGGAGCTCCAAATGCACATTTCTAGCTATTTCCAGATATCTCCATCTGGATGAACACATCCCAGCATTAAATTCAGCATTCCTAAACCCACATTCTATCCGCGGAATCACAACGACACCTCTTCTTTCCTCTCTCTGGGAACGTAACTATGATCCTTCTATTCATCCCATTGATTCAATGCATCTCATCTGTCTGCAGTTCTTGGACATTTCTACTCTGTGACCTCTCATGATTTCTACCAGTCTCATCATCTTTCACCTAGTCTCGCTCCCTGCCATCAGTGTTTTCATAATCCCAAATCTTCTAAATGTCATTGCTCACGCAACCAATTTAAAATATAGAGCTCTCTTTTGTTCCTTTGTACAAACTATTCAACAGTTTTACTGTGTCTAATAAATAAAACTCAGACTTGGTACATGACCGAAGGCCTGTGCCATACTATGAAACTCCTAGTCTTGTCTTCTCACTACTCTTCATTAGCTCAACTGGAGCCACTACCCATCTCTCTACTTCCATACTATTCCTACTGCTCCCTGCATCTGAACTACTCTCCTCTCCCAGTGATGGGTGACGAATGTAACCCAGCCTGCAAGGCCAAAATCATTTCTATCTCCTCCAGAATGAGTCATTTCTGAGCCTAATATTCCACAACTCTGCTCTCTGAAGTACATGCATTCTGTCTTCCAAAAAATAAAAATTTGCATCTTTGTATTGTTCCAAACACATGTCTATTACCCTTGTTTTAAATTTTCTGTGCTTCTCTTATCCTATGCTTGTCTTGTATTTTGCACTTCTGCCACTGAACTAGGAGTTACCTAATCACATAAATGATTCCTACAAATGTTAGCTTTCATAATGCCTTGCACTCAGGAGCTTCCTGATAGCTTTTCATTGTTAAAGCAATATTATTGCTAAAGTGATTTAAATGGAAAAAGAAGCATGAATGGATGGCTTCCTATGTCATGTTATTTCTTTAATAATCACGATCTTTTGATACTCTGATGAGTGAAATCTAGAACTCTCTCCTCTGAATCATAAGACAGCACAGGTAGTGCATAGTGACGGAGCTGAGAGTATAGGACATGGGTACTTGAATCCTGGTTCTCCCTCAAATTCATTGCATGCCCTCGGTACTAAATCAAATAATACTGAGGCCTCAATCAATATCCAACTTCTCTTCCTAATTTTACATGAGATAAAATGTCTGGAATTACTCCCACATTTGTTAACAAACTCCAAACTGATTTTTATGACATCTCATATATGCTTGATGGTAAATATCTGCTGGACAAAAAATATAGTTGGTTCTTATTGGAAGCTGATGATTTCCAAAAACGGTGCTGCTCAGTCTCCAATTATTCAAGCAAAATACATTCAGCCAATAGCAGCCAACTTTGCCACTCATTAAATTACAACTGTATAAAGAGGCCAGCCGTTAGCAGACATACCTTAAAACCTTTTGAAGCAGCAATATGGGCAGCTGTCCAGCCTTCACTGTCAGCGTGGTTGATGAGGTCTGCAGGAACAACAGGCTTGGATGTGCCTTCATGACGTTCTTCTTCTTGATCCAAGTCAAAGATGGCCAACCCGGGCTCCTCACGCAGCTTGTTTCCATGAGCTGGGGCTCTATGGTACATAAGAAGCTTGAGGCTGTCCACATTACCAGTGTCCACGGCTGCATGAATTGGTGTCCAGCCATCCTGAAAATAAAATGACCGGGGGAAAAAGTTGATTACAACATGAATGTTGAGAGCAGTGTTATTTAAAGTTCACATCTAAATATTCTTGGCCATGGACCACTGAGATGGGAAAAGCAGGCATTCCAATCCTGAATATCATCGATGAGCTAGGTTCTCTCAGACCTCTGTCAATTAGAGCCCTTTCCATTGCTCTGACTCATGTCTGCTATTTTGTAAGAGTTTCTTCTTAACACTCGACCATTTGGAGTGAGTTGGTACTGTCCAGCCTGGTAACTAAGCATTATATATAGTAAAACAAAATCTCAATATTATGAAAGAATGAACTTTAGCACACACATTTTTTAAAATTTATATCCAAGTATAGAACTGAACTGAATCAAGAACAAAAAAGAAATTTATATCTTAAACAAACAAAAAATGGCCTCAAAGCTTTTTTCACCTTTTTAATTAAATTTTTAATGCAGTGTAACACAAAGATGTAAGTCCCCAAGTCAAATGTGTTCAATAAATTATCACAACATAAAAAAAAAAGAAAATTTATATCCAAGTATAATAAACCAGTTCTACTTATAGGGAAGAGTCCTAATTCTAGTCATCTTAAAATTTTATGCCACTGATTCCAGAAGGAAAGATTATAGATAATATGGAAAAGGCAGACATAAAGGAAAAACAAAGTCAAGTAACTTTATGAGACATCTATCAGCCTCTATGGACTTCTCTAGGACTGCAGATGGATACTGGTAAATGCAAGTTTAGAAAATGTTCCAACTAAACTATTGGGCCCATTCTCTAGAACATATTACTTTGAAGCCCTAGTCATCCACTTAGCTGGTTGCTGGCAACCCACTCCAGTGTTCTTGCCTGGAGAATCCCAGGGACGGGGGAGCCTGGTGGGCTGCCGTCTATGGGGTCGCATAGAGTTGGACACGACTGAAGCGACTTAGCAGCAGCAGCAGCAGAACAGACTCAGGGTTTTGTTTTTTTTTTTTTCCGGGGCTAACTGTTCTCAAAGTGTGGTTCCCTGACCAGCACCATCAGCAACACCTGGGAACTTGTTAGAAATGTAAATTGTTGAGCCTCATCCCAGACCTACTGAATCAGAAATCTCAAGGGGTGGGGCCCTGCATTCTGTTTTAACAGCCCTCTGGGCAACTCTGAGGCACTAAAGTTTGACAGACTCTCTGCTAAGGGAAAATCTCAATCCCCTCTGTAGTCTCTCATTTTTATACGTAGAGAGGTCTGCCTTCTACTCGGGTATCCATCTTCATTAGATTTTTAAGACTACCATAAAAGAACTGATGATTATTTTCATGATATGTATTTTGGTTTTATTTTCCCTTTAGCCTTTTTTTTTTTTTTCATTTGGTATTTCATACTGCTACACTAAATTTTTTTCAGTGAATAGAAATGATGCTTTTGAACTATGGTGCTGGAGAAGACTCTTGAAAGTCCCTTGGACTGCAAAGGAGATCAAACCAGTCCACCCTAAAGGAAATCAGTCCTGAATATTCACTGGAAGGACTGATGCTGAAGCTGAAACTCCAGTACTTTGGCCACCTGATGCGAAGAACTGACTCACTGGAAAAGACCCTGATGCTGGGAAAGAGTGAAGGTGGGAGGAGAAGGGGACAACAGAGGATGAGATGGTTGGATGGCATCACAGACACGATGGACATGAGTCTGAGTAAGCTCCGGGAGTTGCTGATGGACAGGGAGGCCTGGCGAGCTGCAGTCCATGGGGTCGCAGAGTCAGATACGACAGAATGACTGAACTGGACTGAACTGAACTGACAGTACACTTCAAAAAAAAAAATAATGGGATAGAAGACAGAGGAAAACAGACAATAAATGTAACAATCTACATTTAGACTGAGTCATCTGATCATTTGCTGAAGTTCTTCCTGAATGTTGTGGCTTTTCCTCTGGTTCTGTACTTCACATAATCGGAATCAACTTGGCTAAGGCAAGACCATGGCTGGCAGCAGCTGGAATATCATATAGTCCTTGAGAGTACTCCAGGCAGGCAAAGTGTTTCATAGCTTGTTCTTTGTTGGGCTGTGGATACCTTTCCTTAGGCATCAGCCTTAATTAGGCACTAGAGTGTAAGTGCTCTTGACCTTCCTTATATTACAAAGGCTATGTAATCATTCCAGAAAAACTTAAAATCCTTCATTCCCCTTTGATTTCTTATTAAAAGTTGTGAGAAATAATTAATTATTCCCTTAAGGTCTTTTATCAATTATGCTGTTTATCTCTGTACTTTGGAGCCTCTGTACTTCTAATGATTTCATTCAGTTCATCAACAATTAACTTGAGAGCATGGATTTCTCTGTTCTCTAACTTATAGGATGTGACTTCAATTTTTATTGCACTACTTATTTTTCATTCAGATAATGACATAAAATTCATTCCTTTTTCATATATAAGGTAGAATTTTATAATAAGTATGTGTAATACCAGATTTCTTAAATATACAAAACAACATGAATAAGAGTAACATTGGACTATTTTCTCAGATTTTCAAAAAATAAATAGAAAGTAAAGAAAAAAAGCTCTAGCCATAGGACTCAATGGAAAATGTCTATACCTAGCTTATATTACATCCCTGATCATACCATTATTTGTGGGTTTACTTTTGAAAACTTAAGAAAATCCAGTATCTAAGAGTGACCTTAAAATACAAAATATACCTTTCTATCCTAGAAATTTTTAAGGGTGATTCCTGTGAAATGGATGCACAGTATAGTCAATTCTCTATTAACAGAAGAAATCCAACATTCAGATAATCTTTGGCAATTAAGATGTCTACACTTGTCATTCATCATGAATATGCTACAGGGTGGTAATTACTACACTTTTAACATTCTGGGAAACTGCAGGAAAAAAATTCCTGAGCCCAGTGAAGAGTGGGTCCCGTAAATCTGCCAGCTCTTAGATGGGCCCCCACTGAAGAAATGCATGTCAGTGTGTGAAGGGCTGATTCTTGGTCTTCAAGTCTATCATGATAGGATGAAAAAGACCAACTTGGGAGGGCGAATTGAGGAACTTGTTTCAAATGCATTTTTGTGTGCTGAGCCAGAAGTCATATCAAAGGACTCTTCTTGTGAATCAGACTCTAACTTTCTTCAGTTTCTAAATCTGACTTCACCTGTGCACCCTGTCCAGGAGGTGGCAGGACTGTGTGGGACGGAGTCAACAGCGACCTCAGCCTCTTAGGCTCCACACTGGACTTCCGCGGTGCTTCCAGTTCTGAGGCAAATTAGACAATGACCTTGAACTCTGTGAGATGCTGCATAATCTTAGCAAAAACCAAGGTCAGCCCTGTGAGGGATAGTGAGCACAAATAACCTTCCTCTAAGTCCTGGCAACGGGCACTGTCTTGCCACAAAACTGCTTCCTGTTCATGCACATTACAAATGAGCACTACTGTGGATGATGATGACAACTCAATGACAGCCGACCTTTGTCAATGGCTTACAATTCCCCGGTACTACACCAACTACCTTTAAAAAGAAAGGCTAACTAACAAGCTTCGAATAATCAGATGAGCAGAGGTCAGACCATGAGGATCCAACACATGAGGATCCAACACATTCAAAGCAAAACAAAACTTTAAACAAAACAAAGCAACCTGTATTTTAACCTATTTTATTTTTTGAACTGCAGAGTTTGCAGACACACTGTAATTAGAGGACAAAATACAAAATACAGGTACTCACTCTGGTTTTTACACTTCGGTCAGTTCCAGCTTCCAACAAGAGTTTAATACATTCTTTATTTCCGTTTTTACAGGCCAGGTAGAGAGGTGTCTGTCCTCCATCAGCAGCATGATTAATATTAGCATCATATGCAATTAATAATTCTACACACCTAAACACAACAGCATGATTAATTATGTACAAACTGGGTTTGACATCTGAAGTACCACCTGACCAAGATGTTAAAAAGAGAAAATACTACTAGAGGAAATCTGCATCTTTATTTATTACATGAATTATTTTATATATATATATATCTATATATATATATATATCTCAATTATTACTGGTCTTATTATATAGATACTATTTTTAACAAGGCTGGAACATATTTTAATTACTCCCATGAAAATTTAAAATAACAGCTTTGATCAAGGGTGAATACCTGGTTTATGACACTTCTCTGTAAACAACCTATAAAAGTCGAGTCCTTGGAATATGTTTAACTGTGCTTGACATATATAATATTTGTGGTTCAAAATAGTTTGAACCTTGAAAAGAGTCAGGCTGCTGAGTCATTCTGAGATTTTCGCTTGAGAAAATAATTATAAATAGCGCAGACAGCAGGGCACCATGTGCCTCCACTATAAAAGGCAGGACGGAGACAGAGGAAAGGGCCATTTGGGGGAGAAAAGGCAGCAGAGGCTGTTTTGCCCCCCGAAATGGGGCTAGTTTACAAGGAAAAAGACACAGTTAAGCAGAAATACATTGCCCTGAGAATCAGGAAGGACAGCAATGAAGTAAATTCAAGACTTCATGGCACTTAGGAACTAACTACAGTTTGCAAAATTAGATGAGAATAAATTTAGAAAAGAGGAATAAATCATAACCAAATGAAGAAGCAATGCAAATCTTTGGTTTTTTGCTCAGAGGCAAGCTTTCTCTTGGCTTCCTTTGGCAACATTTGATTTGTTTCTACATTAGAAAAAATAAGTTACATATTGATGTGTATCTCATACACATTTAAATTAACCAAGCCCCCCTGCATTTCCCCAGGATTCTCCCTTTTTGCAAATCCATCCATGCCTCCATTCCCACGACTGCTACACTATCCAAGCACGTGGCCCTACAAACTGCCTACTGGCAATCAAGGCAAAAGTATAGTCCAGAAAGACAATCTTTCCTGGAGGACTTAGGATACATGCAAAAAAGCAGCAGCAAATTCAATAGCTCTGATCATCAATAATAAATTCAGAGTGATGAGATATATGTTCAGCATGCAGGAAAAAAAAACATATTAAGGATTCATTTTGAACTTTTAAAAATTCATATTTACAAAGAATGACAGTAGTATGAAACTGAAAAACCTTATGTCAAGAATTCTGAGATTTGTTAATTGTTTAATGCTAATTGATGTTTGTTAATGAAACATTTCTATTGGGATGGTAAAAGTTAAAAGTTGAAAACAGCTTTCATTCTCCATAGACTGCCATTTCAGCACAGGCAAAGAAAGCAATTTAGCTATAATCTATCAGTATTATTAGAATATCACTTGATTACAAAAAGTTCTCTCTCTATTCAACTGACTTATTTAAGCAACTGAAGAAATCACTGCTAAACTTATGTATATTTTAATCACAGGCTCTTTTTGATTTTGTGCTCTAACTTCTTTCAGCATGTAAGTTCCTGCTTCAATTTTTTTTAAAAAATGATAAAGCTAGGTGCATACTTGAACCACTTATAATAATAAATAACTTGTGTGTGTTGAGGTGGTGGAAAATAGTGAGAAATGAAGTGTGTAACACTCCATTATGTAACCATATACACAGTCGACTGTCCTTACGTGTAGGTTTCACATCTGCGGGTTCAACCAACCCCAGATGGAAAATACTCGGAAAAAAAATCCTAGGAAGTTACAAAAAGCAAAACCTGAATTTGCCACATGCTTGCAGCTATTTACATAGCATTTACATTGTATTAGGTATTATAAGTAACCAGAGATGATTTAAAGTGTACAGGGGGAATGTGCGTAGATTATATGCAAATACTGCAGCATTTTATATAACAGACATAGAGCATTCTCACACTATGGCATCCGTGGGTGGTCCTGGAACCAATCCCCTACAGACAGGAGGGATGACTTTATGTTGATATGCTAAAAAAAAATCTTCCTCTTCGGAAGCAAGTTCATTCACATTAGGTTTGGAAACAGCATATTCCTCTTCTTCAGTTCCCAATGTACAACTATCTATTATTAAGAAGAGCAAATTTAGGATCCTCCTTTGCATTTAAATTCTCAAAGATGTTTAGTTGAATTTACTTGCCAAAGGATCTTAAGAACTAGTTTACACATTCAGCCAGAACTAAAATATGTGTGCAAATTATAAAGAGCTTCTTTTCATGAGGGGGAAAAAAAAGGATTAAGAGCATCACTTACTTGAAATGTCCCTGAGCAGCTGCAGCACACAAGGGTGTGAAGCCGTTTGTATCAGCAGCATTGACTTGGGCTTCTGCATTCAGCAGCAATCTCACACAGTCTACGGATTTTAATAGAAAGCCACTTTAATTTCCCACTTAGACTCACGATGAGCCAAATTCTATACAGGCTGTAGAGAGATACTAACCCCAAGGGACCTCTCTCACGCACAGCTCATCTGACATTTCTTTCAGGGTCGATGTAAGATTCCACAGGCTATTATGAAGGAAAAGAAGCCTCTTTCCCCCAGGATCATATACTCCAGGACTTATCAACTAAGACAAGGTTTCTTTCATTTTTTTGGGGGGGAGGGGAGAGTGACTGATGAGTGGAAGGACAGTCATATGTCAGAAAATGTTTTACCAGGTTTTTCCATCAGACAATCCCAGAAAAAAATGTTACTGGATGGAAAACAAAATTCTTTGACTAAATTGATATACCATTCTTTGCATTTAAATAGTTAAATTCTTACTTTCTGGTGATTAATTTAATCCTTAAAATGCTTTCATGTTGTGGTTATCTTAGACTTAACTCCCTGAATGAAAATCAAGGAGAACCTCCAGAAAGTCACCAGACTCAGGCATGAATACTACTTAGAACTCACGTTCCACACGTTATTTACTAGACTGAATTTCTCTACCTTAGAGGAAATTCCCACTGTACTTTGGAAGAAGTACTCCAAAATACTTTTAAAATAATGAGTTCTCATATTGTAGTCCTCTAGAATCTTCTATGAATCCCACTGGAACACACTGAAGCTCTGAACACTTCCAAGGAAGCCACATTATGTGAATTCACCAAGGATCACATGGCTTACATATGCCTACTATCTGACTTTGCATTTGCCATCAGCTCATCTCTTTATCTGTACTATTGTTATGTTTTAGTGTATTTGACTATAAGATTTGCTTTTTAAGGAACAAGATTAATCCCCCAACTTCATCAACATGTCGTGTATAGTTGTACAACTTCTCAGTTCTCTTAAAAAATTCAAATAACTATAAATTGGTTCTAACGACAGAACAATTTCAGACCCATGACCTTTCCTAACTACTAAAACTTTCCCTCACTGCAGCAAATGCTAAAGCCCTAAGGCTTCACTCTCACAGACATCAGCCATTTCTAAAAGACAAATTAGAGCTATTTTGTCCTGGCCAAAGCGATCACAGATAGGTGCTTTATTCAAAATGTGTTTTATAGTTCAGTTCAGTTGCTCAGTCGTGTCTGACTTTTTGTGACCCCATGAATCGCAGCACGCCAGGCCTCCCTGTCCATCACCAACTCCCAGAGCTTACTCAAACCCATGTCCATCGAGTCAGCGATGCCATCCAACCATCTCATCCTCTGTTGTCCCCTTCTCCTCCTGCCCCCAATCCCTCCCAGCATCAGGGTCTTTTCCAATGAGTCAACTCTTCGCAAGAGGTGGCCAAAGTATTGGAGCTTCAGCTTCAGCATCAGTTACTAGACCCCAAATTTCTAGGCACACAATACATTTTACTGTGCATAAAACAAAGACAACTTTTTGCGAGCTGCAAAATTTTACATTGTTACCGATCTGTCCAAATTGGATTTTTAAATGTTTACAAAACTTTAAATCGTATAAAAAAGTTATTTATTTCACCTCTCAGAGAAAATGTGAAACCTAAATGCAGCTTTTGCTCATAACAATGGTTACAGTGCTTTAAACTCTTCATCCTTTTACAAGAGGGTGATACAGAGAAGTAAGAAGGTACCATCTTTACCTGTATGTCCATTCTTAGCAGCAGAATACAAGGCAGAATGGCCATCTTCACAGGAGTAATTAATGTCCAGTCCTTCTTCATTAAGCAGCATTGATAATAAAGTGACATTTCCCTGGGCAGCAGCTTGCTGAAGAAGGGTGGGCCTGCCAGCCAGGGGGGCAGGACCACCACTCATTAGCAAAGGGGTTAGGGAGGGTGACCAGCCTGTGGGTTAAAGTGACCCTAGTTAGACAGTAGGAGCAAGGATAAGAGACAGATATTAACCATTCCTTTCCAAATTACACACACACAGACACATGAACACGTACCCCTAGAGGATTATGTGGTTTCTAATATGACCAATCTGTTAATATTTACTTCAGCATAAATCTGTGCTGTTATTTCAATCTTATATCTGCTGCTAGTTAAATTAATATACATCATGACAAATTATTTTTAGTTGTCAGTCTTGTACAGATAAGTGTTAAAGTGGTGATTGGTTTCAGGAAACTAAGAAGGCTGTCTTGTTTTAAAAGTTCGAGCTCCTCCTCAGGGTTCCAAAACAAACTGAATTTTAAAACTATGTACAGATTTTCTCAGTTTTGTTATTAACTGAAAGATATCTTTAGGCATAAGACAGAAATAATTCTAAAAAATAGAAAATTTCCTTTTTTCTACAATATTTCCAAGGTACTTAATTTATAAATTTTACATAAACCGTTGAGATGGACCAAATACTGTGAAGGAATATTTGCATTCTTTGAATTCCCTTATTGGGAAAAAAAATAGTGGGCGGCCAACTACTATTAAGTATTAAGAACTAATAAAGTACAACATATATAGAATATACCAGCACAAATATTCAATACACAATGGAAGACTATATCATCTGGCCATCTTCACATTTTGTACCAAAAACTTTTAATCAGCTAACAAAACAGGACACTCTACCATATAATTTTAACAAAAGTCATAAGAGTTATCATAGTTAGGATTTCTCATCAGTATTTAGCAGCTTTAGAAGAGAATCTGTTAAGTGTGTGAAGTCGGCTGCATATAGCATGGAAAATTTTCTGAATTCTTCCTTGATCAAAAGGCTGTAAAAACAGTAAAGTAAAAATGTTTATTTAATGTAATATATAGGTATTTAGTATATTTTAGGCTTAAATACAGTTAACTTTCAAAATAAGCCACTTTTCCCTCTTCCTTATGGAGACCCAAAAATCTGAAAGTAA
Source organism: Muntiacus reevesi (assembly GCF_963930625.1). Lineage (NCBI taxonomy): Eukaryota > Metazoa > Chordata > Mammalia > Artiodactyla > Cervidae > Muntiacus > Muntiacus reevesi. Next base: position 47,993,055 of record NC_089254.1, on the reverse strand, counting down.
AGTTGATGTGTATATGGGGGTATGTGTGCACATATTCACTCCTGGGGTACACTTTCTACATCTGCCTAGTAACAGTCTCTGTAGTAAGATACAATGGTAGATCTTCACTATGCCCTGCATCTTTACTACCTCAGTACCAGGATAATATTCTAAGTACATGGGTGTTATATTAAAAAATAATAAAGTTATCATTGAATCTTAAATTACTGGCCTTAAATTATTTAAGTTTTAAAAAGGTGAATATCAAAGTATTCCTCAGAACTTTAAAAATTGTTCGGAAAAACACCAAAGCAGTTTCTACAGATGAAACTGACTGCTTATTAGAAGCTGGATATTATATCTTCAATTATCTCTGAGTAATTTATTGCTTTTACTCAGACTATAATAACATAAAATTCAAATGCTTATAAAATCAGATATTTATCTAAACTTTATGATATTTTTCCATTGATATTCACTAGCTCTTCTTACAAAAGTAACATTTTTTACTTCATACTTACAAGAAGGCTCCTCTCTGGTACATTTTACCTTTTGTATTTTCTTAAAAACAAACAAAAAAACAAGCCCACAAAAATTAAATCAGTACTTATTAGAAATAGATGATAAACAGAGAAATTATAAATACCAAGGTATGAAACCTTGACTGCAAAGCAAACACAAAGGCAATTTGAAGGCATTGGCACTGTGCTTCTCTGTGGAATAGGAGGGACTATGGTCCACACTCTTGTTTGTCCATCTCATCTCCCCCACCTTCCTTCCTCCCAACCTCCAACCCCATCCCCTCTCTCTCTTAGTACCTCTAACTCAAACCAGGGGGCGGTGGGGGGGGGGGGTGGTGGCAGTCATCAGTTCTTGACATCCTTTTAGGAATATTAACAGGTACATATTAAATAGTTTGCCATCCTTTTGAGTTTTGTTTTCATTTTTCTTTTTTTAAGATGATTCCAGCCGTTGGGGACAATTAAAATATAAATATCTTTTAACTGTTTTTTATGGAAATATTCAAGTATGGATATAATTTCCTGGGAAACCTGATTTCTAATGCTAAGCTATCTTAAAGACAAAATATTTTATTCAAAAATTTTCTCAATCTTTAGACCACCCAAGAGTCTTATAGTTCTGTAATATAAAGACTCAAGAAGAATATATATCAATTTTCTTATTTTCTTCTTTTAAATATATTGAAAAAATCTTTACAAATGAAAATCACTTTATAAATACCAAATATTCTTAAAGTTTAAAAATTCTTAAATGTATTCTTAAGTACATTTTTTATCTCCACTACCATTCCCAATTTTCTCCAGGCTAGGCAAGCTTAAATTACTATAATAAACCCTGTTATAAATATGGGAAAAATAAAACTTCACCATGAGACTTTACTGTTCATTTCAAATTCCCCACAATGATCAAAATTATAATATTTAGTTGACTGGTTAAGTAATGGTTAAGTAATGCCTGAACAAACCTGCAGTCATATAGCTACTTTAATGATGGTCATTAAAAAGGTCATTCAGCTCTACAGTGTCATATGCAAACATTAGTAAAAGTAAGCATCTTGCAGAACATGCAGTGATGAAGGAAACAGACAGAACATGCAATAGCAGAGGAGTTGAGAACAGCTTCCGGCATCAGCTTCAGAGTGTGGAGAAGGTTAATCTCATTCATGGCTCAGAGGGATCTCATTTTCTGACTTAGTCTTTAAGCCAATCAAACATGGAGAAGAATTTTTTAAATGCATGTTTACCTAAGGAAAAAAATCTGAACCAAATCAAATAAAATGTATCAAACAATTTTTTTAAGAAAAAGGAAAAAAAAAATTTCCAAGGGTATGGAAACTCAGTTGCCCAGAGTGAGTTTTGGTTTAGGCTTCTGTTTATTTAACAATTAATGCATTCGTGTGACAAGTTCAGGAGCAGCAAGAAGTTCTAATCTGTTTGGAACTTAAATTCTAAAAAATTTTGAATTATTTAAATTTTACTTAAATAATAAAAATTTTAACATTTGGCAATAGTGTTACTTAAATTTTTACATTTGGCTCTAAAAGGGCTGAGTTAATGTACAAAACAAGTCATCAAAGTGATATCTTTTGTCATTGCAATTCTCTTCAGTGCTTTAACTTAATCATAATCATTTATCATAGATATAAGCTGACATAGAAATGTAGATTTTTAGGATTTCAAAGATAATGGGACCTAGATTTCCAAGAAGGGAGAGGTAGTGAACTACTACTCAAAAAATTCAACAGGCAAGTTTAACACATCTTTTTGGTTTGGATCTATTATTACTTTTTTGGTTCAGTGCTTTCATTTTTAGATGAAAAAACTAATGACTCAGAATCTGCTCTTTAGGGTAATACCTAGAAAGGAGCAGAAATGGACTAACACTGCCTATTTACACTTGGCCCAGAGCTCTTTTCACCACTGATCCTGGAGCACACCTCCACCAGGTATTTGGGAGGTGCACTGTGTCCCCGTTTCCTGCTCTCAGTGATCACAATGACATCAGTAACTGTTTACAAGATGAAAACCCTTCAATGAGCCTGTGCTTTGGAGAGGTACATGCTCACCCAGGCAAGGCAGATTAAGAAGCAGGATGGAGGACACTCTGGTGCTTCCCAAGTTGCAATGGGCACGGCAGCCAAAAGGGGGGCATCTAAGTGGAAAAAGAGTTGAAATCTTCTACCTTATTCGCAAAGTCTCAGTTGACCTACATCCACAGCTGAGTTAAACACCCCAACTATGTAACTATAATAACATTTCTATCTCCCCTAGTAGAATGGATGTTCAGCAAATGCCTGCTGATACCTAAACAAATTCCACTGCCTCCTTTTTTCTCCTAATAAACTACATCTTCTAATCAAATGACATGGAAGGCTGTTATGCCACCAAAGGTAACCTTGCAGGGGTCAAACTGCAAAATAAGAGAAGAGAAAATGAGGAACCAGTTTCATGGATCTTCTGTGACTGCTGTCTCTTTAGTTCTACAATTTATTCTCTCTTGCTTTCTACACACAAGCAAGGGCATTTTTTTTTTTTTTTTTTTTTTTTCTTCAGAGGAGCTATGATTCCTTTATCCAAAATCCTAGACAGGTCATTTTGGTGAATATATAGTGGACTAGAATTCTATGACTCTAGAGGTTAACTTACATCCTGCTGACAAAACATTCTTCAGTCATGGATCCTGACTTTAAAGCTTTCCCACTGAAACCAAAGGGCTCTAGGAGTTGACCCCTGGAGCACAGTAATGACCCAGGCAGCCACTGGCAGAGCATCAGGGTACAAAGCAAAGATGGCTCTGCATTTTTTAGAAAGTGACAAAACTTATATATCACAGGAAGTGTTTTGTGTTTTACAGTCCATGCATTTACGTCAACAGCACTGCCAGGGCTCCAAACATTTTTGGAACTTGTGTTCTGTGAGTACCTTAAGTCCTTACCACACATTCTCTGATGCTCCTGAATAGTAGCAAAAATTCCTCCTTTGAGGGTGGATTTAACTTGCTGGAAAAGAGCCATGAGAAAGGCCATCCAGCTCAATAATACCATTTTGGATTAAAAAATAAGATATCACAAAGCAACACTGAAGTCAATCCTAAAGCAAATTTTCAAAATGGAAGCAGTACTATTACTTCTATTTGTTCATCAGTCATGCTGCTCTAACGTTCTTTGCATGTTACGATATTAAATATTAAATTACGATATTCTAACAGCCACATTCCCCAATATGCACAGCATAAGCTCCATATTAAGGATGAGAAAATTTGCTCAGTTTGAGAAAAATCACGCAAAACACAGAGCTGCAAATGCCAGAGCCCAGATTTCAATGCAGACCTAACTAACATCAAACCCATGCAGTTTCCAATTAATTGTGCCCCTTAATGTATGAACCTAACTTCTCAAGGAGTTGACTATTTAGGAGACAGCTTACAACTGGATAAATCAGTCCAGTTACACTGCTCTCACTACCTGATAATTAGCAAGTACAGTGCTACCTTCTTTTCTTATTTCTATGCTTCTCCCTAAATCTTAAAAACAACACAACTCAAATCTTCCTTGAATTCTTAAAAGTTCTCTCTCATTCAGATCCAACAGCCTCTGCTAAACACTAACATCCTGGGATAGGAGAGACCCCTGCAAAGTTTCTTCAAAACTATGGCACTATAACATTATTTCAGAGCCACTTTTACTTAGTGAAGAACAAATGCCAATAAAAAGCAATGCTTCCTTCAGCACTATAAAACAAAAAGGGAAAAATCTAGTTCTTGATCAACTCGATCAACTTGTTCAAGAGTCCCAGATTCAGTGAGTTTATAGACCACATCTGCAATGGAAACCTTCTCCAATACAGCCCACGGGCTGTTACATCTGTGCTTAAGTGTTAGCTCTAAACAAAGTAAACAACTTTTGAAGTAAATTAAACTTCAAACAGAGGTTTACAAACACACACACAATTTTTGAGGTTAGAAAAGGCAACACCAAACTGATATTAAAACCCAGAATATACCAATTACACAACACCTCTAAGCAATTTGATAATCCAAAGGAGACTATAGTGTTAATAACTACCTGAACTCATTCTTTCAAATAAGCCATCTCAGAAGGGACAGAATTGAACACATACTGCCTGGAGATGGCTCACTAACAGTGAAGTCTTGTGAGATAAATATTTAATAAGAAGGACGAGTCTTTCCTCCCATGGAAATGCTTCAGTTTCTCTAAATTAATGGTCTCCGTGTGCTCCAAACCACTGCTTTCAGGTTATTTTTAAAAGAAGAAAGCCACTCAGCATAACAAAACCGCAATTCATATATAGCAAGATGAATCACCATACCCTGGAGCCTTTAAAGAAAATCACACAAAAAAAGAGGGGAAAGAAATAGGAAAAAAAAAAAAAAGTATCAGATTAAAAAAAAAAAGTTTTAAGGCAATGTGAAGGAAATGAAGGCAAGTGAGAGGACAGGCCACATTCTTAAAGGAGGATATAACATTTTAACCCCTTTACCTGATGCTGTTACCAGGAGGCTGTCAGAGGCACCTGCTCTACGGGATGAGGCATTAACAGGGTGTATGGAAGAGCTAGAGGCAGTGGTGGTGGGGATGACAAGGGACCTTTCTGAACATGCAGACTGGTTCAGTCCAGGGGTTTCAGCAGGCCAGGCACCCACCTGAGATGTGGCCAGGGCTGAAACGGCACAGCCTGCGGGTGCCACGGTTAAATCTATGGATGGTTTTGGTGGCAGCTGAGGGGAAGAAGACTTAGAGAGATTCTCCTCATTCATTACCCTGCTCCCTTGTGGCAAAGTGGAAGGCGGCGAAGCCACAGTTTTGTTATCAGCTTTGATCCCTGTGCTGGAGGCCCTGCTGCTATCCATGATAACCTTGAGTTGGGGGTGCGGTGGAGAAGGAGTTTGGGAGAGCCCTGGCTTTTTTGGAGGGATGGGAGGAGGGTTTCCTCTGTCAACTCGGGCCCCACCAGGAGTCTTTAAACTGGTTCGACCGACCGGGGGGTAGGTGCCAACGTCCCCCGTGGGGGGCGCTCCAGGTCTCGGGGGCGCTCCCGCTGGGGGGCTGGTAAATCTCGACAGTGCCTGGGTCACAGTATTCCGAGCAAGCTGCTTGGCCACTAGATTGTCACGACTTGTAGGAGAGACATCTCTGGATGGAGGGCTTTGGGTGGTATTTCCGTTTTGGTCTGGGTCATTAGCATTACTGCCCTGAAATCGAAATCGAGCCGCTTGGATGCGTGGGTTCAGACCCGGGTGCAGAGGCGCGTTGGCACACGGTGAATGTAAACTGTGCGGAGGCGGAGCGGGCGTGTGCCCGGAGGCCGGGGAAACTGTACTGGGTACTGGGGTTGGGCTACTGGTTAGATCTGCTGTTGAGCCGGTGCTCGGTCCATTTTCCTCAATTCTGTTTGCACTTGGAGGTGGGGCAGCGGGCAGAGAGGCGCCTATCAAGTCACCGTGGGAAACCTGCCTCTCGACACCCGGTCTGACCGCGGCGGCACTGGCGCAGGCATTCCCCTTGGCACCGGCGGCGACTGGGGGGCTCCCCGCGGCAGGCTTTACGGGCACGGTCAAAGGCAACTTCTTCACGGGCTCGGCGCTCTCCATCACTAGGTCTGTCTGGCACGCAACGGATCTTGTCATTGGTCCTTCTGTTGCCACAGATATGGAGATGGAACGTCTATCTTTCGTCTTCCGGGGGAGGGAGAGGCCGGGTTTGCTGTCAGTTCCCCTTTTCAGCTGCTCGATCATCTTCTTCATCTTGTCTATCTCCTCTTTGAGGTCAGCGGTGTGTGCTTCTTCCCGGTGCAGCTTGGCACGAAGCTGTTCCCGCTCCGTGTCAAACTCTGAGAGTTGCTTCTCCATCTGAGCTTCCATCTCTGTGCTTCTTCGTTTCTCCGTGGCGAGTTCCTCCTCTAACGCGCTTGTCTTTTTCTTCTCCTCTTCCAGTTTGGCCATCACCTCTTCCAGCTTCTGGGCCTCCTCTAGGACTTTCCCGGAGAGCTGCTTGCACTCCTTGACCAGCATCAGGACCACGTGCTTGTTCTTGCCTCGCTCCTCCTCCAGGCGGGCAGCCAGCTTCTTGTGCTCCTGCTCAAGAGCTTGGAGCTGAAGCTTTTCCATCTCCAGCTGAAAGAAATGCACAGGACAGCCCTGATTACTAGGCAGAGGATTCTTTCAGTCAAAGATGGAGAGAGATTTGTATTAACTTTGTAACAAGTGTATGGTCTGGGTTAGCTAAAGTACCACATTTTTGAAATGAGTTGGGAGATGATAGATAATATTTCAGAGACTCATTAAAATGAGAAAATAGATGTCAATGATTTTATTAAAAAATCTCAATCACAGCAACAGGAAATTTTTTTTTTTTTAATGTAAGTTAACTATAGAAAAGGAGAAGGGTAATCTGATGTTTCAAATCACAACACATAGTTCAGAAAGGTCTGCTTCTGTGAAAACAGAACTCTGGTAGAGAACTTTTTTTTTGTTTGTTTAATGCCTTAGAATTACTAATCTTTGAGGCACTGTAAAATGAAAAGTGTTGAAAACAGGATTTTGGTTAAATTCTAAACTATACTTGCTAATCACATTACTTAGCTTTTTTTTTTTTTTTGGCAATCTACTTTGAGCTTACAAATGAGGATTTGCTGGGAAAATCATGTAAAATCATATATGAAAGTTATTTTAACTCATATATAAAAAATAAAGTCATGGGACTTCCCTGGCTGTCCAATGGTTAGGACTCTGTGCTTCCACTGCAGGAGGCATAGGTTCCAATAGTAGTGGGGGAACTAAGATCTCAAATGCCATGTGGTGCAACCAAAAAAATAAATAAAAAATATAATCAGTATCAGTGAACCCCAAGTCTGACCTCATCTCTTTCAGTTCCCCTTTGCCCACCTGGGTCCCATGACACTGGTCTCCCTGATGTTTCCTGAACATCACCCTGCCTCTTTGGTCTTTGGTCTTGTCTGTCTGCATAGAAATGCTTCCTGAACATCACCCTGCCACTTTGCCTCTTTGGTCTTTCTGCATAGAAATTCCACCATGACCCGTCACATAGGGCTCCTGCACTGAGGAGTTTGTGTACTACGCAAGGGTGGTCGGCTGCAAGGGAGCTCAGATGCTCAGTCACGTCTGATTCTTTGTGACCCTATGGACTGTAGTCCTCCAGACTCCTCTGTCCATGGGATTCTCCACGAAGGAATGCTGGACTAGTGTGCTGCAAGGGTGAGAGGAACCAAAATCCAGCTCTCACCAGTGTCTGCCCAGGCCTGGGGCTCCATCTGCCTGGAAAGAAGAGCATTTTTTCCTTCAGGAGAAGGGTCTGTCTGCTCACTGAGCCATAGACCCTAGGATTGAGGCTTCCCCAAACAACATTTGCCCAGGTGATCAACACAGAGGAGGAGCTTTTAAAAACCTTTTTTTACCTCCACAAGGACTTTTCTAATAAGCACCAAAACACCCAATGGCACAAGCTCTTTTACTCCTTCAGCCCTCTGCTCAGCTGTCACCTTCTCAGCGAGGCTGCCCTCACCATCCTGTGGAAGACACTCTTTTCCATCCTTTAGTGAATCACCCTTTGGTTGGCACCTGCCTACCCCCAACTAGAACAGGACTCATGAGGGCAGGGACTCTGTCTTCTTTGCTGCTATGTCTAAATTAATGAAATTAACACAGTGCATAGAAACATCAATCTTCCAAACAACCGAGGGCCTTTCTGATACACAGATACAATTCTAATACATTCACCCAGGTTTCTCACTTCTCTCCAGGGAATGCGCCATGAAGTGCTTGTGAGGGATCATCTCAAGCTGGGCTGCAGCAGCCAAGTGGGTCCATGTGCCTTTTCTTCCCAACTAGAGACAATGTCTCCATGGTGGTCCATGAAGGGGCTGACAGTTCATCAAGGTTAAAGCAGATCTACCCGATTGAAGACATGGAAAGGACTCACCCACCCTCAGATGTTAAACACAAATATACTCTCATGAGAGACAGTAATTATTTAACTTGGCTTTAAGTAATCAATAACAGAGACAGAAAATGCTCGCATGATCCACCAGTTGAGAATGTGTTCCTGTTCCTCACCATTAAATCCACCACCCCATCCCCCTCGGTCAGACATGAGACCAAAAGCAAAGAATGGCTCACTGCCCAGTGGGCAGTCAGAAGCATTATTCATTTATTTTGGGATCCTTCCTGCTTTGAAGAAGTCACTGAATAGCACTGCAATAGGTCCTATAAAGAGGCATCAGAAATCCAAATAATTCCCCAAGAATAATCAGAGACACTTGTCCACACACATACACTCTATTGTATATGAAATTTGGGGGCTGACTTCATAAGTAGATCAGGTAATATCTGAGGGACAGTAGTGCTGTCCTATACTTGATTTATACCTATATTTTATTCATCTGGGTGCCTCACAGAAAGTTGAACTTATTAATAGCTAAAGCACTTTTAATTTTTCTAAATGCATCAAAGTAGGTTGCTATGGAAGATATACAGAAAGTTAGAAGTATAGAGAAAATATTCAATAGGTTTTGTATTACCACCCCCCCTTCCAAATTCTTATTAGCAACCAACGTAGGAAAAAAGCACAAATCAGGGCAATTTTCATCTTATTTTTAAAATATGATTTTCATAATCTACCTCTTGATGTGGAAAAAGAAACGTTGTCTTCTAGAATTTAAGGGCTACTTGCACTTTACAGAACAGCCAAATAGAGGCCAAGTTAGTGATTTCCCTGATGCGGTCCAGTGAATCAGTGTCAGGATCCTGGCACTCATTTACGGCTCCAACTGTCTCAAGTTTTCCTCACCACACCACACATGGAGCCCATGGTATTTCTATACTGGGTCATCTCACTTTATTTTTGAAACAACTTTCATCTCTTACATTTTAGAATCAAATTAAAGAGACTTCTAACTCAACTAATCTCAGGTATCTAAACAGAAAACTATACTTCTAGAAAAGCAGCCATTATTCTTTTTTTATCTCTGTTCTTCCATCATTCGTGCCTTATAAATCCTATCTCAGACAAACATGAGTCTTTTAATCTCACCACAGATAGCAGAGCACAGAGAAAATCACATAATTGATGCACCTACTACACATGGCTCCCAACTCAATTGAGCTCTGAGCCCCAATCATCAATCACTCTACCTAACTCTGTTTAGTTTCCTCTATCATTTACTATTTCAGAGGATATTTAAACCTCTGTCACTCTCCCCAATACTTCACCCAATGACACCTCAAGTGACTCTCAGTCTCCCCTAACAGACTCTTTGATCAAGAAAATTCAAACTAACTCATTCCCTGCACATCCTGTCTCCTCCCTTAAGCTTTTTATGGCCATATCAATCCATTCATCCTTCCCTTCACTCTAAGGGAAAGATGTTTCCAACTGCTGAAAGTCAGACTTTCTTCAACAATTAATTTCATTATTCCTGTCACCTCTGACTTGCTCCATTAGTGATCACACTGCTCTGTATAAGCATTAAACATCCCCTTCTCTATCCGCTCCTTCCAATAAGCATGTAAATGTACTCCAAAACTCAAAAAATAATTTTTATATTTTAAAAATTTCCTTGATTATTCTGACCCAAAGATAAAGTTCTTGTGTTTTAAAGAGTAAGAAGTGTAGTTACAGCATGCGTGCATGCTCAATCATGTCTGACTCTTCGTGATCCCATGGGCTGTAGTCCACCAGGCTCCTCTGTCCATGGAACTCCTCAGGCAAGAATACTGGAGTGGGTTGCTATTTCCAACTTCAGGGGACCTTCCTGACCCAGGGACTGAACTTGCATCTCTTGTATCTCCTGCATTGGCAGGCTGATTCTTTATCACTGTGCTACCTGGGAAGCCAAGAAGTACAACACTAAGTTCTAATCTCAGTTTCTTGGCTGTGTAACCTTGATAAGTTTCCTCTCTAAAGGAGGGTTCTCTTAAATGCACAAGAGAGCAACAATAGTGATTACATTACAGGATTAAACAAGGCAACATGTGTATTTATCATTGTGTGGAGCACTAAAAAATGTTAGCTTTGTGCTATTTCAAAATGTCGGTTTTGCTCAGTGTTTTCCCTGTGAAAACACATTTACATGCAAACAAAGAGCTAGAGAATTGACTGTACTAAACACACAGATGATGTCTTTATAAGTCACACAGGAATTACAACAATACAAAGTACATCAGAGAGAGTTTCACTATCAGTAATGGTGAAACAACTTTTATTAGACTATCTACTCATGCAGATAATAAAGATAAACTCTTGAAACAATATTAAGAAAATACCTGTTTGAAGGCTCTGGAGAGCAATAAAACTGACAGAAATAGGAGAGGAGTGCACCCTCCCATTAGAAAGAAACCAACAGCACTGGATGAGATTTGCCCTTGGACAGCTTTTCAAGTGAGGTCTATTCCCTGTCCTGACAGCACTGGCAACAAGAGCTCAAGCACAAAGCATCCCTTATGCTGGCCTGAGGAACCAGAGGATGAAACGAAGGCTGCTGCAACTAACCTCACCAGTGTCACTGGTAGACTCTTGAATTACACATTTGTATGAGAGAGTCCAGGCTTCCCAGGTGGTACTGCCAATGCAGGAGATGCAAGAGACACAGGCTTGATCCCTGGGTTGGGAAGATCCCCAGGAGGAGGGCATGGCAACCTACTCCAGTACTCTTGTCTGGAGAATCCAATGAACAGTGGAGCCTGGCTGCTACGGTCCACAGGGTCACAAAGAGTTGGACATGACTTGGCATGCAAACACAGGAGACAGTCCACACTTAACCACAGAGGTTACTACTGAGCGACTAACAGAAATGAGCACACATTTTAGTTATTGCCAACTGCAAAAAGTCAGATTTGGGACTATGAATCTAATCAGGTTAACTACTTACTACTTACACTCTTTGGAAGATAACAGAATCCATAGTCTCTGTACCACATCATCCATAATGTCTGTATGCAATAAAAAACTATTGGACATGCAAAAAAAAGGTTTTAAGTGATCCACAATATAAATGTACTCAAATAGAAACTGAGCTTAAGGTGCCTTCTACTGGAATTAGCAGACAAGAACCCTAAAGCAGCCATTTTCAAAGAAAACACAATCGTGGTGATGGAACAAAATGGGCATCTTGGCATAGGAATGGAAACTAGAAATAATGGAAAATCTATAAAAGAATAATATCTAAAATGGAAAAATACATCTTAATGAGCTTAATACAAGATTTGAAAGAGGAAAACTAAAAAAGGAAAGAAAAAAACCAATGGATATGAAAACAGAGCAAAAGGAAGTATCCAATTTGAGAAACAGTAAAAATAAACTGAAAAAGTGAAGAGCATCTCACTGTAGGACAATATAAAGTGGTCTAAATTCCACAAAACTGGATTTCCAAAAAGAGAAGAAAGAGAATGGGGAAGAAAAATATATTAAAAGAAAATATGGGCAAAATTCACAAATTTAGTTAAAAATATATACATATCTCCAGGAAGCTCAGAAATCCCAAAGCAGGATAAATATAAAGAAAACCATAACTAGGCACATCATAATAAAACTGATGAAAGCAAAACTAACAAATAACCTTGAAGCAGTCAGAGAAAAACACACATTACAAACAGAGAAGCTACATTATAGACGATGGCTGAATCATTCTCTAAAACACATGAAGCGAGAACGGACAGAAGGGAAAAATAAATTTCTAATAACAATCATATCTTGTAAAGATCTAGACTGAATTATCAGCAAGAATACAGTAGCTGTGGATAACTCTATGAAAGATACCTGGCCTGACGGATGCTGTGGAACAGAATACCCAAGGACTACAGATGACGCACTTGTTGCGCTATTAAAAACCAACAAAAAATCACAAGACTAAAATCTTACAGAATATGTTCTCTGACCACAGGAGAATTAAATTATAAATCACAATAAGATACTAATAACACCCCCAAATTCAAAATTAAAACATACTTCTAAATAGTACAGAAGTTTAAGAAGAAATCACAAGGGAAATTACAAAACATTTAAGCTAATTGAAAATAAAAATAATATATCAAAGTTTGTTGGATGCAGTGAAAAAGGAGTACTCAAACGCAGATAAAGCAGAGAATACATAGAAAATTACATTGATAATTGCTTTAGAAGAGTTGTCTCCCAAAGAAGACACACAGATGTCTAACAAGCACACGAAAAGATGCTTGTTACTGCTAATTACTAGAGAACTGCAAATCAAAATAACAATGAGGTACCACCTCACACCAGTTAGAATGGCCACTGGTAAAAAAAAAATCTACAAATAATAAACACTAAAAAGGGTGTAGAGAAAAGGGAACCCTCTGTTCCACTGTTGGTAGGAATGCAAATTGGTGCAGTTACTATAGAAAACAGTATGAAGGTTCCTCAAAAAACTAAAAAAAAGAGTTGCCACATGATCCAGAGATCCCACTCCTGGGCATATACCCAGACAAAACTTACTCAAAAAGACACATGCACCTTTAAATTCACAGCTGCATTATTTACAATAGCCAGGATATGGAAGCAGCCTAAATGTCCATTGACAGATGACTGGATAGAGAAGATGTGGTACATATACAATGGAATATTACTCAGTCATTAAAAAGAATTAAACAGCAACATGGATGGATGGACCTACAGATTATCACATTAAGTTAAGGAAGTCAGAAAGAAAAAGACAAATACAATATGGTATCACTTACATGTGGAATCTAAAGTATGACACAAATAAACCTATCTATGAAACAAAACCAGACTCATAGACACAGAGAACAGACATGCTTGCCAAGGAGAGAGGAGGGAAGGACAGGGAATGTTGCCTTAGCAGATATAAATTATTATATATAGGATGAATAAACAAATTCCTATTGTACAGCACAAGGAACTATATTCAATATCTTGTGGTAAAATCATAATGGAAAAGCGTATGAAAATGAATATATAAATGTATAACTGAGTTACTTTGCTAATAGAGCAGAAATTAAACACAATATTGTAAGTCAACTATACTTCAGTAAAATTGCTTTTAACAGTTTTGTCTCAAATTAATCATCTAAGTGTTACCTTAAAAAGTTAGGAAAAGTTAAGTGAACAGAATACAAAGTGAAAAGAAAGAAATAACAAAGGTAAGAAATAGCAAAGGTAAGAAATCAATGAAAATACAAGAGACAACAAACAATAGAGAAATTTACAAAGCCAAAAGTTGGTTTTAATCTAAAATATCATTAACATTGTCAAAAAACAGATTAAGAAATAGATATAAAAAAACACAAGTAACAGGAATAAAGGATGGGGTATCACTATGAAATGAGTATTAAAAAGATAATGATGAAAACCCTTGTGTCAAAACATTCAACAAATCAAATTCCTCTGCAGCATACAACTTTCAGAACTGACATAAAGAATGGAATAGCTTTATATCTTCAAGAGAAACTGAATTCACAAATAAAAATTTTCCCCTAAAGAAAACCTTCAACTCATATGATTTACTAGTAACTTCAACCAAACATCAAAACCAAACTTATGTATACTCTTTCATAAAAGAGAAGGAAATACTTCCAATTTCCTTTATGAATCCAGAGTTACTTTCATATCAAAACAATTATTTTAAAATTCACAGAAAAATTACCACTCATGAACACAGATACAAAACTCCACAACAAGATACAGGCAAACTGAATCCAGTAATATTTAAAAAGAATGATAAAAGGTTACCCACTGAAGTTAACTACAGGAATCCAAGTTGGTTTAATATTTGAAAATCAATTCGTAAGATTCATCGCATTAACAAAATAAACAGAAAAATCATGACCACAGCCATAGATACAGATAAACCATTTTACAAAGTTCAAAACCCATTCATGATAAAAACTACTCAATAAAGAATAGAATGAAACCTCAATGAGATAAAAGGCATCTATAAAAAAGCATAGCTAGCATCATACTTAACCATGAAATAGCCTGTTTTCCCCCTAAGGAAAGGAAAGGCCTTTGAAGTCTTCACTCACTGCTTCTAATCAACATTGTTCTGATGGCTCTGGTCAGTGAGATGATGGGGAAAAGAGAAGGGGAAGGCAGGCAGGCAACTTGGAAAGGAAGAATTAAAATAGGTTTTATGCACAGATAACATGCTTGTTTGCCTACAAAATCATATAAAATATACACAACAACTGCTAAATCTAATAAGCAAGTTTAGCAAGATCACAGGATACAATGTCAACAGACAAAAATCAACTGAGTACCTGCACGCTAGCAACAAATGTTTGGCAAAAATAATGTGTTTATTATAGCACTGAATATTTAGAAATAAGCCTAGCAAAAGACATTTAAGACTACTAAACAAAAACCAATAAAACACTGCTAAAAGAAACCATAAAGACCTCAACAAATCAAGAGAAATACTATAATCATGGATTGGAAGACTCAATATTGTTAAAGATGTCAATTCTCAACATATTTAAAAGTCAATGAAATTTCATCCCTGAAAACTTTCAAAGAAAACTTTCACAGAAATGCAAACAATCTAGAACAGAAAAGACAATTTTCATAAATAAAAACAAAGTTGAAAGACTTACAGTGTGTACACAGAAGGGTCATTATTTAATTGCAGTCATCTTTTTTACCTAAAGTTGCAGTACAGAGATAAGACTAATCCACGATAAAAAAAAAAAGTGGTGGAGATAATTATTGAGAAGATCCTCCAGGAAACTTTCAGTGGTAATGGAAATATTTTCTATCTTGTAAGAGGTACAGGTTACACAAGTATATGCATTTTGAAAACATCAATTTCTGCACTTATGCAAATTTTACTTTAAGGTGAGATTTAATGTAAATATCTCTTTAAAAGGGATAAGCAGTAGTGAATGTCAGGTTTGCATTTTTGCTCTTTTACAGGGCAATGGGCTCTGTTCTCTGTCGTGCTGTGCTTAGCCACTGTCACGTCTGACTCTTCGTGACCCCCTGGACCGCAGACCTTGAGGCTCCTCTGTCCATGGGGATTTTCCAGGCAAGAATACTGAAGGGGGTTACCATGCCCTCCTCCAGGGTATCTCCCCAACCAGGGATCAAACTCAGGTCTCTCATATTGTAGGCAGATTCTTTACAGTCTGAGTCACCAAAGAAGCCCAAGCATGCTGAAGTGGGTAGCCTATCCCTTCTCCAGGGGATCTTCCTGACCCAGGAATCGAACCAGGGTCTCCTGCATTGCAGTCGTATCCTTTACCAGCCAAGGTACCAGGGAAGTCCAATGTGTTCTAGGCTGCAGTAAATGAGTAATATATTGAAGTATGATAGCTGACAGCTTTCTCAGTGTAGGAGAAGTTAGTTCTAAATAAAGGATAAGAATGTACCCTATGGTTCTGGGTTAAAATCAGAGGTGTCAATATAAGTATGAACTCACTATAGATAAATAAAGATATAGATATGTGTGTATATAAAATGTTTATGAATTTGATAAGTATGCGTAAGTTCCCAGCTCTAGATTCATATCTACTTTCCATTAGAAAGGAATGAAAATAACAGCTTCTGTATGTAATAGCTAATCCCAGGGGTTGGGATAAGAAAAGTGTATAATGAGCCTGTAAGAAAAAAAAAAATCCTTCTGTAATAAGAATGTGCTGTAGGAATTATAGGAATATATCAAAAGGAGTAGCTTAAAAGGGCTCTCAGAGGCCAAATCTGGGACAGTTCTGAGCAGTGATCCAGGGGCTGTGGACCTGACGGTTAGGGGTAGGAACAGACCTCCCCCCCGACTCAACTGCACTCTATTGTGATTATGAAGGAACCATGCTCTTTGTGCATAAAGATTACTGAGTTCCAGTTGATTCTGCTCTACCATTGTCCAATTTATATCTATTCACAACCACTTTCAAGTAATGGCTCATGGAGCATATCACCAAAGCCTTTTGCAAAAAGCAGCAGGTTGTGTGGAGAGCTTAGAAGAGCCAACACAGCCTGACTGGTAGTGAGAAAGTGGGTGGTTCCTCCAAGAATAGCACCCAGACTGGGAGCCATGAATGAAGAGGCACCAAACAACTGTTTTTCCAGAATGAAAGGGAAAACTATGTAGGAGGGAGCAGAGCAGCAATGTAAAGGCAATTAGTTCTAATTCGAAGTGGAAATGAGAGGGGAAAGCAATTCTGGTCATTTGTAAAATAAGAAAGCAGACTGCATGTCTGTCACAATCACAAAGCACTTCTATGACATTTAATTAAGTTCTTAATGTTCCCTCAAATCTTTTCACACTCACTGCACCCTTTTCCTCTTTTCTACATGGTCACCCCCACTGGCAACTGCCCAGTCCTGGTAAACAAGTACATAACAGTAAGATGTACAAGATTTTCTTCCTTACTGGGGCTGTAACAACCAGTCAGTTAGCTGTTAGGCTCTGCACTTCTCATCTGCCCCTTCCTCTTGATCTAGAGTTTCAAGAGAAGACATGGATGAGGGAAGCTGTTCTCCCCTATATGTCCTGGCTCAAAGCTGCAGACCTCAGTCTCCAGCTCCCCTTAATGCTCAAGCTACAGTGCTCCCTGGGGACTCAAAATGCATTTTGAACTGTAATAATGAGTTATACAAAAATAGACTCAGGAAGGAGTTGAAAACAATCATTCATGTACAAAGACTCTGACATACTCTTCCTAAAAATGTTATTTTAAATGTTTCTCTACCATGTTATCCTTTAACAAAAGTCTAGAAAACAATGTAAAATTAAATTATATTTGTATGTTATAACTGTGAAGCAGAAAACAGTGAGTACAAATAGCAAAATGAATTACAATTATTTACAATGTGAAGAAAGAGGCATATGAAATAAAACACATATTTTGATTGCTCTTTTCTGGTCCATTCATCATTTCTTTGGTTGTCTAGCAGCTGAAACTCCTTTCTATGTCAGGGGAATTTTGCACTGATGGTTCTCTCCTGTGATAGCTAAAATACAGCCAATAGTTGCTTTCCTGGTCTTGTACCTAAGGAGAACGCATGTGGCCTGAGCTTGGTCAATCAAATGCACCTGCTCTTAGGCATCAACTAGAAAATGAGGGATGCAAAGAAGCAGGGCTAGGGGAAGCACCACCCAAAACCCACAGCGGTGATGGCAGTGGTGTTATCTGCTGTCAGCAAGCTTCAGTATCCAGCTCAGAAGAAGAATCAGCCACTGCAGATTAGATCTACAATGAGCATTTGTCAGAGATACTGGTTGGTAAGAGCTAGTTCCCCCAGCCATGCTCTACCATGCTGTAAGCCAACAAATAAATGCTGTTTCCGATGAACCCCATGAACACTGGAATCGCTTGTGACTACACATTCTGCCTGATGCATCTACTGTCATACAATTGACCTCACTGTACTGAACTGCCACCTAAGAGGTTGTTGCTGTTTCGTTTTTAGTCGCTTCAGTCATGTCCAACTCTTACGATCCCAAGGACTGCAGCCTGCCAGGCTCCTCTGTCCAAGGGAGATCCAAGGCAAGAATACTGGAGTGGGTTGCCATTTCCTTTTCTAGGGGATCTTCTCAACCCAGGGACAGAACCGGCATCTCCTGCATTGCAGGCAGATTCCTTACTGCAAAGCCACCAGGGAAGCCCTACCTAGAAGGAGCTCTATCTAATACACAGAACTACTTTGAGTTTTTCCTCTGGTGAAAAAAACTGCCCCCTTCTGAATTTCCTGGTTGTTATTTTTGCTTTTTTTCTTTTATAAGCTCTGCTCAAATTAAAAGATGTTTTATATTTCTGGGCTAGAAATTATACTATGCATGAATAAAATGACTGAAAATAAATTAGAACAGAAACTGTATTAACAGATGAGGCATATGATAAAAAATAAAAACCCATATAATAACCACCTAGGTTACTGCCTCTAACTGGTATATTACCAGAGGCAAATTTCCCCATGATGATTATCCATTAGTTTATGCAAAGTGGCTTGAAGCTCAGTCCATTTGCCAAATTGACTCTTGCCCAAATTTTCCTGGCAGGCAAATTACCAGTTAACCCTCCTATTAGTAGTCTCAGCAGGAACCAACGCATGAATGAGCGCTAAGCTTCTTCTCCCGCCTAGAGAGGCCAACCAGAGCAGCGTTCAGGCCAAATGTCTTAGAATCACCACAGAGCTCTGCCCAGTGTCAGATAATAAATACTTGAATTGAAGATAATGGAACCTTTGCTTTCCCTGACTTTTGCTCTGGCAGTGATTTGATGACCTGGGTTCATTTAAAATAAAGGATTTCTGTATCTTAATGCTTTTAGATTTCTAAAACTGCCATTTATTCTACATGTAAGAGACCTGGAGATGTCTGGTTACTATATTAACTCTCAAGAGTAGAGGTGACAGGTAATTTTTTTGCTGAAATGACTCTGGTCTTATCAGTTGCTATGTTACCTTATTTTCTTCATAAATAAAGATCCGGGATAAGAGTACAAACAGTTACTCTCCTCACACGTTACAAGCTATTGGAATAGAATATCCTTCAGGGACAAAAGGTAGCCCTGCCATTCAGAAAGACCCTCCACTGAGACGGCACAGTCAGTCAACGCGGCCATAAAGGACCTCTGTGTCTCCATAATACGTGGGAGACAGATCACTGGCTCATTCCATACCAGCCTCTCAGGACCCATAGGACAGAAACAATTTCCTTTCACTTCCAGCCAGGTTGGAAATGACCCAGGCATTCAGAAACAAACAGGATGTAAGCTGATTTTTAAAAAAATCAGCTAGATAATAAGAGCTTTGATTCAACTCGGAATTGAACTCAAAGCTTTGATTCAACTTTTTTTCCTCTCTTATTAAGACAAATGATAGATAAAATGCAAAACTGAAGTAAAATTTGGTAAAGCATGCATTTTATGTATTGAATGAAAACTACAACAAAAACAAAATATTTTCTTGATTTTTGATAATACAACACAAACCCCAGTAGACATACTTTATTATGAAATAGCTCAATTGACACATTAGGAACGTAATTGAAATGTGTCTCATCCAAGACATACAAGTGAGCCTTAGTGACATCAGCGGAAACACACTGGCTCTTAGCTTATGTGGTTTGTGGGGATTTTTGAAAAGCTCTAAAAGATCTTTGAAAAGATCTCAGTGGTTGTCTGCAGGGCTTTGTAGATGGTACGCAGAGTCCAGAGTAAAATGGTGTGATTTGGTCTCACATTCAGGGAAGACCTTCTATTCTTTACTATTTACTCATGCTTTAGTTTTCTACCATGTGCATACTGAGCAAAGGTTTGCTTTTATTCAACACCTATCCCAGAGCACCAGCAAATATATATTACTGCAAAGAAATAATTACAGGGAGAAAGCCAATACAGTCAATGACAGCAACATAAATATTTATATAGTATAGTACATTCAGGTTAACTGTTAATCAGGTGTTAAATGTGAAATATAACAAATTCTCTGAAAAGGACAAATAGAAGACTCATTTTAATTTATGTTTTAATAATAGTTGGAAGAACATACTACTTTTAACTCTAATCATACCAGACATCATTACCTTCTCTGTCTTCCTCACTCTTTTCTAATAAAGGGAATCAGTCGTCTCAGCAGTGTATCAGAAGGACAAAATTTAAACTTCTATTTCCTTATGGTTGATCACAGTAAGCTTTCATCACTTAGGACTCTTTGAAGTGTGTGCTCAGTGCAATAAATGTGTATTTGTGTTGCTGGGGGAGGTGAGGCAGGCGGAGGAGGTTGGTTTTAATGAAACACATGTGAGCAGGAGCCTGGAGGTCTGCAGCAGACACACAGACCCCAGAGGCGAGTTTGAGATGAACCAGAACTTCAAATGACATGTTATGAGACTGCATATACTAAGCAAACTTTCATTCTATACTCATACTATTTTCATTAAAAAAAATAATAATAATTTCTATTTGCAAAGAAATACAGGAGACAGAAACTAGATAAAGAAAGTTGGGGATGCCACCATATGATCAGTCCTTGTTGCATTACTGGATCACCCACTGAGCAGTTAAACATGCCTTAGGGCATTAGGAAACAGAATCTCCCTTCAAAAATCCCTATTTTAATGAAAGCATCATAGTAACTATGATGGGAAACATAATATTTCATACTTCTTTTATGATTTAGTGTTATTTTTGAGTTACATTTGAGAAGGGTCTCCATAATTTGTCAGTGTTTTGCATTCCTGAAAATAAAGCACTTAAGAACAAAACAACAATCTCAGAAGTGGTCTCCTCATTCTACACTGTGTTATGGGAAGAAGGACTATTGGAAAGTCTCAATACCTTCTTTTGTCTGCTCTCAGCAGCAGCCAGCTGTGTGGACATCCTTTCTTGCATTTTTCTGCAGTGTGCCATGACTGCTTCGAGGATGGAGAGGGGGTTGGTACAAACTGGCTTCTTCTCTTTATCGCTGGCACCTGCTTCATAGTCTCTCTGTAGTGCCAGGAATGGGTCATTTAAATTAAATCTCCCATACCGTTCCTGGATAAATACCTCCTTCCTGCGAGCCTAGAACAAAATCAGAGGAATGTATTCAGGAAAAGAAATGAAAATATACAGAAAAATATTTATATGAAGTTTTGTGGTTACTGCTCCAAATGGTATTCACAACCGTCATGAGTCATGGCTTACGTGTGATGTCAGGTGGTGAGAAGTAAGGAGATTGTGACCTCAAACCCTGACCAGTCTGCCAAGCTATTCAGTCTATGTTCAAAAGTTCTTCAAGAATATAGTCTTTTAAATTGCAAAAGATGCAAAAACAGTTTTTTTCTTCATGATGTAGACCCCTTCAAGGATCTGAATTTTAGGTGCAGTCTTTTCTCATTTAAAGTAAAATAAATATCAACAATTAAAATAATTTTTAACAAAAAATAAAAAACAGGCAAAATACTGTTTACAGAGCTTATATTTCACATAATCTTCACCATGCTAAGTTACAAAATATAAATCTCAAAGTTTTGTATAATCAGAAAGGATTTTATAAATATCTGAAGAAAATATTTCATGAATTTTTTAATGTCAAAAATCACAACATTCACATTTTGTGAAATGTGACCAACTACCAAAAAAAAAAAAAAAAAAACTCCAGAAAATTAGGAAGATGCAAATGTCTTCTCATAACTGAAGGACATTAAAATATAGTTCACAGAATCCCAGGAAAGAATGTAACCTCATTTTACTTTAAATGTCAGTCCATCAGCGTCAAAGTTAATTTCATATCCACTTGGCACTAAATGCAATTTTCTATAATTAGCCTACAATGGCCTTTGCATAAAATGGAAAATAGCAGGAAAATAGTAGTAGGAATATATTGAAAATGAGCAACATTTTCCTAACTCAGGTCATTCGGAATAACTACTAGAAAAAAATTATTCTATGCCACTGCCAGTGGAAAAACTAAATTACTTTACAATAAATCAAGCTTAATTTTCCAAAATGTCAAAGATGTTTTCTAAAGAAATATTACATACATTTCCTTAATTTAAACCAACTGCACTAACCAACTCAACTTTTCCATTTTAAGACCACTATCAGCAAGCCAACAAGTAGATAAACACGAATGCAAATGACAAGTGACAAAATCTAACATTTCTTTTCCTATTACCAAATTAGATTAGAAAATATAATTTAAGAAAAGTTCAATTCACCATAAAATTTAAGCTAGCTTTCAGAGGATTACTTTAACCTTAAAAAATCAAAGTGGTTTGTAAGTCAAAAAACATTTGCTATTTCTAGATTCTTCAAATTTGATTATATAATCAATGCACTAAATAAGTATTACTTTAGAGATGCAATTACAAAAGCAATTTCATTTTATCCTAACTTTTCTCTTAATTTTTATTCAACGTGATGGTTCATCTTCCACCCCTGAGTGAACACTTGGGATAGTCCCCATGGTTTTTCTAATCATTTTTATCTGATATAATACCTATAGTCACTGTAAAGTATAAAAATCTCAATTTGGATTTTAGAATATCCAACTTCTGTGGTATGATGGCTTCTCTTCCCCAGCTAGGATCTGCACCACCTGGGAAGGAAGTGTTTAAGAAAACCTGTCTTCTTTCATTAAATTTTCTTCCCATCTTTCCTAGTTATTTTCATCCACTCCAGATTGGAAGGGACCAGAGGTAAAGAATGAAGATGAAGATGGAAGTGAGGGGACCAGGAGCACTCTACCTGAATGGTTCCGTCGATAAACTGGCCTTACCAACTGAGTGTAGCAAACATTTAACACATTATTTTCCCAGGAAGTGCCTGGTGACTTTAGAAAGTCACCCCACCTTTCCCACTGTTAGGGACTCTTCATCCACAGATTACATAGCCTGCAGGGCCCAGTACAAAGTGAAAACATGTGATCACTGCTCAAAAGTTACTAAGAATTTCAAGATGGTAACAGCATACCTTCTAACCAAGTCTGAGGCCATTCTAAGTGCATGACCCTTTGTGACCACATGGCTTGCAAAACCATAAAGCCAGCCTTGCATACACATCTTATGTAGCATCCAGAATTCAGTATTTTTTGTTACCTGACTTCTCTGCTGAATAGGCACTGAATCAATCTCATTCTTACTCTGTGATGACCATGGCCCAACCTGGTTCATGGGAAACTCCTGAATCTTCATTTAAACAAACTCTGGGAGGGCAAGATGACCACTGCAATCCTCTCTCTGGCATTTCCATAGAATATGTGCTTTTTCAGCCCCACCTCCATTCAGAGCACCGAGACCTTCAGGAGAAACCTAGTAAGTCATTAGCAAGTCCGGCTGAAGTACTTTCTTCCTGAGATGAAGGGAAAAGCAACTAGATGGGGCAGGATGCATAGCATTCTCTCCAGAGAAACGTCCCTTGATAAAAATCCTTTCTCTCTTGAATTTCCAACGATTAGATTTTTTATACCCTCAATGTGGGTAAGGAGTTTAAAAGTCAAAGGTGGATTTCAAATTTCTTCTGAAAATCTGGCATATTGGTCCTCATTTTAGCATCCATATTTATTATTATAGGTCCCCTGCTCAAACTTACATTTTAACAACCAATTAAAATTATCTGATGTCTACTTACATATCCAACATATTTTATGATGTACAATACTTGTAACACTAACTCAAGTCATTTTTAACCATGTAAGTTATTCTTAAACCAGAGCGAATTTTTGATAAATGGAATAAGATTAATTTTATGTAAGAGGTAAATATGTATATCATAGGTCTATTTCTGGTTTAAACAGATATCATGGTCTGAAAATTTTAGTATCTGTTTTTTTAACTACTGTGAAAGTTTTGCACGTGTGTCATTTTTGTTGTGTTTTGGCTTTGCTTTTAAATTACTAGTTTTAACTGTGGCAATGTTAACTGTAGGCAATTTTTTTCTGCTGGAAATGTTGTATAATTATATATGCACAGGATAATAAACATAAAGCTGTCAGTTAGTTTGCTTTGCTTTGCC
Organism: Muntiacus reevesi; assembly: GCF_963930625.1. Lineage (NCBI taxonomy): Eukaryota > Metazoa > Chordata > Mammalia > Artiodactyla > Cervidae > Muntiacus > Muntiacus reevesi. The sequence continues at coordinate 47,969,112 of NC_089254.1, read as the reverse complement.
AATATGGACTGATGCTTAACCTTTCTGATAAAGTTCAAGACACATACTATTAGATTCTTTTAAGGGAAGAAGCAATGCTATGCAACTTTGGTATCTTTAATTTTCAAAATGAGTTCAACAAAGCATCCTCATTTGTCTCCAAGACCACTCAAATACACATAGCAAATACAATTTCTTTTTCTTTAAAGTTCCTAAAGCCTGGAAACATCAGGTAAAATGAATTTCAAAGATTGTACGTACTCCATTAACATTAAACTGAGAGCTCATCCCAAGTTTTACTGTTTTCAGAGGTACCTGGTAATAATTCTATTCTGTAGCCATAGAGGAATTTTTTATACATATTACATATACTCAACAAATATTTTATATACATATATTCAACAAGCATTTTATATACTGCTGTATTCAAGTTATAAGCAGGGGTTCCCATTTTTCAACTATGGAAGTATTTCTTTTAACATTATTGTAAGAAGTATACCTTTCTTAGTACATCTTTCTTTGCAACAGAGTTCTTAATCTTGAATGTACCACATTACTTTTAATAAGGGCAGATCAACAATATAAAAGTATTAGTATTTAAGGATACTGTATAATTAAAAAGGACTTGAAATGTGTATAATACTGAGTTTGAAGAAGCCTTTCCCTAAAAAAAGGAAGAGCTGAATGTGCAGATAACTTCTTGGATTATGCATCAGAATTACTTGAGAATGAAATGCATTTCAGGGAAATGAGTCATTATGAAGCCACATGCTAACTATAACTATAAAAACAGACTCAAACTCTTAAACCACTGATACACTGATAAATAAAGACATAATTTCATCAAGATCTGAAGCTATATAGAATCCTGAGAAAGTTGCAAACAAGAAATAAAAACATGGCCATTATTAATGGAGGATCTGCCATACAGAGTTCCTACTTTTGGCTTTAATTGTTCTGTAAGATCAACTGAAGTAGGTTGGACTCAATCAGCAAAAATAAAAGGAAAAGTACTTTAGCTATTCAGCTTTCTCTATAGCATATAATCCTCTTAGGGAAAAAAAAACCCTAAAAACTTGAATTGTAGGTCACAATTACAACATATCACCAATTAATTTTAGAACATATTGACAAACATCACATTATTGTGTCTTTTTAAAAGCTGGAATGATTTTGTAACATTAAAAAGTATTAATAAAAGGTGACTTTTACTAAGAGCTTATTTTTTATTGCAAAATGTTTCCCATTCATTTTCTCCTAAAACTAAGTTCAGGAGATAGCCACTTTTTAAATTCACATTTTATAGACAAGCAGACTGAGGCTTAGAAAGATTAACTTCCTCTCCCAAGGTCACTTCAACAGGAGCTAGTATTCAGCCCAGGCGGTATTACTTCAAAGACTACTCTGAAGCATTTTGTAATTTATGACTAGAGTATTCTGGAATAGTAGAAAGGGCTTCAAAAATTAGTACTGTTTACAACATTATTCATAAGTGCAAAATACAATCCAATAAGAAAAATGGTTCCTAAATATGCTTTTCCCCAAAAGCATATTATCAAAAGGCACTATCTGAAAACTAAAAAAAAAATAATAATAATAATAAAAAAACCAAAACGCACTAGCATTAATACAGATCTAACTGCAAGAAGACGGCAGAGGAATTAGGTCTTCAGCTCCAGCCAACACAAGGCAGAGGCCACTACCAAGGGTGCCAGTGACACCAAAGCACAAGGGGTGATGAAAACGATGAGTCCAGTCTGACTAGATGGACTTTCACAGGAAATACTATGAGTCAGTTCTTGAGTAGAAACACTTAAACCAGTATGAAAACCACCTGGGCCTGCAATCAACACTACATTCAAGGAGTGAACCAAGAAATGAACACTGCCCCTCCACACCTCGAATCCAGACTCCACAACAGGCTTCATTAATTAACAGAAAAGATCTGTCAATCAGAACTAGACAATCTCTGGACTACTGGGCTCACTTCTGGGTGAAATATTTAAAGAATGATCAATAGAAAAAGGGCTTGATAGAACTGAATAGAAAAAGAAAACAGGAATGCTTAAAAGACTTAGAGAAGCATGGTAACTAGCTTCCACTATCTGAAGTCATTTCATCTTTACAGAGGTATTTAACTATTTCCATGATTCTCAAGGAATAGAATTATTGCCATTATAAAAAGCAATGTTTAAGGGTCAAAGCCGTTCCAAAGTAAAAATAGGCTGCACTGGATTGAAGTGAAATCTGTCTGGCAGCATTTCAAACATCGGCTGAAATGGTAGAAATGGGGTGGGTGCAGCGTCTCAAAAATCAGGAAGGCTCTCTGCTTCTAAACTGCTACACTCCTCTCAAACCCTGAAACACCCCAGTATCAAGAGGGAAGGAATTTTTTTCCAAGCAGCCAACATAAGAATTTATCTATCTAGCTCCAAATCTCTATCTTAGTGGTAAGGAGTTCCAGTAGACCAAGTTTTTTTTTAAACTAAAATTAAGTGCTCTTTTTTTTTATTTTTATAAGTGCTCTTTTAAGAAGGGAAAAAAATCCTACTTGCAAATAAATGTCATTCTAGGAGTGAGTTTACACATTCATACACAGTGTGTGTGCATGTGCATACACACACGCATACATAGTACTTGAGTGGACCATAGAAGGTGGAACAACTATGTCAAAGTTACAGTCTTTGGAAGAACGACAGTCATGGCCCTTCAGTGATTACAAAGGCTTAGAAATTCATGAGCCAGGAACAAAATGTAACTTCCTGGAATAAAGAATGTCAAAAAGTCTGAGTAATTTAGTCCAGTGAGCACATTTCAGACATCGCTGATATGTGGCAAGACACACACGGGACACAGGAATGGAAGGCGTCATGACCTTTCCTGCAAGGCAGGAGGAGGATGTCACGGAGCTGCCACAACATCCTACCTGCTCATGGACAAAATAATCTGGATTCGTAGAAACTGTCGTGCCAGTTATATACATAATGAATACTGTGAACCATATACTACGAGTGACTTAGATTTACCTGGTGCCTGAGGTTAAACTCTGGAAGTCATACTTCAATAAATGACCTATTTTCTCACAGGAAAGTAGACCACTCTAACAGTATCTGTGAAATGGTTTGATTTCATAGAAACCAGAGCCAGAAGTAATCTGTCAGTCCTTTATTTTGACCCTGCCTGCCACTTAACCACCTTGCAAACACCCATCCGTGTTCATCTCAGCTAGAAATACAGCCCACGTTCAACTGTAAAAATAAGATTACCCTTATTCCCTAACTAGGTCAAGAATGGCACATCATGCCTCATTGTTCTGCTCTCTTGCTTAGACATTATTACACTCAGCACACTTTAAGCCGAATCCAGGATAAATCCTATTTATCTTAATACATCTCTCCAGGCAGTCACCACCCATCAATCAGAACTGGAGCACGGATGAACCCACCTGCCAACTCTGCCGTGGGCAGTTAATTGCTGCAAACTGCTGTATCTTTACCTCTGTGTGTTTGATCAGCCGTGTCCATCTCTTTGCGACACCATGGACTATAGCCTCTGTCCATGGGATTCTCCAGGCAAGAAAACTGGAGTGGGTTGCCATTTCCTACTCCAGGGGATCTTACCCACCCAGGGAACGAACCAGGGTCTCCTAGATTTCCTGCATTGGCAGGCAGATTATTTACCACTGCTAGACAGTTAAAACCATACCTTTTATGTCTCTAACAATGTGCTACCAGTTTAAAACTCCATTTATATCAATTATTTATTTAAGGCTGCAGAAATAATGGTTCTATTACTGGGATTAGTCATGTACAATGACTTATAAACATTCCATATAAAAAAAATTTTAAATTTTATAAAAGAGGCACTATTACCCAATGTTAATAGAAAAAAAAAACTAAGTGTGCTTATCCAAACCTATAAGCATACTTGACATACTCTACATTTTGATTTAAAATACAGTTTGCTAAACTTTGGAAAATATAATAAAAGGAAAAAAAAGGAACAAAAAAAATTCAAGATTCAATTATCAGAAAGTAGTCACTATTAAGTTTGTCTGGTACTCTACAACTTATTGTTTACCAGCATATATTTAATACTAAACAGTTATCAAGAACTTAAGGGAGTATGTTGCAAGTAAACTTTCTCATTTAGTTTGCTAAACAGTTCCTATTTCAATGATCTGCATCAATATCTAATAGTATTCCACACATGAATCTTTATATACTAAAAAAAAGCTTAGTTTATCACTTACTTTACTTTCAACTGTTCTAACATACCTGTGGGTAAAATGTGGGAATATTAAACTCACTGAGGTAGAATTACTGGGTTAAAAAATAAAACTTTTGGTATGAAAGGATATTTCAATATCTGCAAATGAACTAAGGTGATATCCCTCATCAATAGATTAAAAAAACCATACGATCATTTCAATAGACGCAGAAAAATCTTCTGACAAAATCCAACATCCACTCGTGATTAAAAAAAAAAAATCTCTCTAGAAAGAGGGCATAGAGGGAATATATCTCACCATAATGAAGACTCTTTGAAATACATTACCAAATTTCTCTTTAGTGGGGAGTCTGCCAATTTTATTCCCATCAGCAGTAGTGATTTTGTGTCTACAGTTATGAGAGAGATTGGTCCACATTTTCCTTCTTTATCTTTTAAAAGTCTTTGTCAGTTTGAGGATTAGGATATTTCTAATCTTATTTAACTTATATGCAGAGTATATCATGCAAAATGCTGGGCTGGATGATTCACAAACTGGAATCAAGATTGCTGGGTGAAATACCAACAACCTCAGATATGCAGATGATACTACTTTAAAGGCAGAAAACAAAGAGGAAATAAAGAGCCTCTTGACCAAGGTGAAAGAGGAGGGTAAAAAAGCTGGCTTAAAACTCAACATTCAAAAAATGAAGATCATAACATTTGGTCCTGTCACTTCATGGCAAATAGATGGGGGGAAAGTGGAAACTGACAGATTTTCTCTTCTCGGGCTACAAAATCACTGCAGATGGAGACTGCAGACATGAAATTAAAAACACTTGCTCTTTGGAAGACAAGCTGTGACAAACCTAGACAGCATATTAAAAAGCAGAGACATCACATTGTGGACAAAGGTCTGTATAGTCAAAGCTGTGGTTTTTTCCAGCAATCATGTACAAATCTCTGAGAGCTGGACCATAAAGAAGGCTATGTGATGAATAATTGATGCTTTTGAACTGTGGTGGTGAACAAGATTCTTGAGGGTCCCTAGGATGCAAAGGAGATCAAACCAGTCCATCCTAAAGGAAATCAATCCTGAATATTCCCTGGAAGGACTGATGCTGAACCTGAAGTTCCAATCCTTTGGCCACATGATGAGAAGAGCTGACTCACTGGAAAAGACCCTGATGCTGGGAAAGATTGAAGGCAGGAGGAGAAGGGGATGACAGAGAATGAGACAGTTGGATGGCATCACTGACTCAATGGACATCAGTGTGAGCAAGCTCTGGGAGTTAGTTGGTGATGGACAGGGAAGCCTGGTGCACTGCAATCCATGGGGCTGCAAAGAGTTAGACATGACTTCGTGACTGAAAAACAATTGCAAAAAAATGATTTGGGCCATGATGCTGCCTACTGCATTTTCTGAAAAGTTTTGTACATATTAGTATTATTTACTTGTTGAATGTTTGATGGCATTTATCAGTGCAACTATCTGGGCTTGGAGTTGTTTTTAGGGGAAGGTTTTTGATAATGAATTATAAAAACAGATATAGAGCCATTTGGAATTTTATTTCTTCTTGTATCAACTTCTATTTTTCAAGAAATGTGACCAATTCCTTTAGGGGTGTTGAAGTTTTTCACAGTATTCACTTACTATCACTTTAAAGTCTGTATGATCTGTAGTGATAATACTTTTTTTCATTCCTAATACTGGTGAAGGAAGTTGGCCTTAGGAAGCATCACTACAAACAAAGCAAGTGGAGGTGATGGAATTCCAGTTGAGCTATTTCAAATCCTAAAAGATGATGCTGTCAAAGAGCTGCACTCTTTATGCCAGCAAATTTGGAAAACTCAGCAGTGGCCAGTTTTCATTACTATATCAAAGAAGGGCAATTCCAAAGAATGTTCAAACTAATACACAGTTGCACTTATCTCACACGCTAGCAAAGTAATGCTCAAAATTCTCCAAGTTAGGGCTTCAACAGTATGTGAATCAAGAACTTCCAGATGTTCAAGGTGGATTTAGAAAAGGCAGAAGAACCAGAGATCAAATTGCCAACATCCACTGGATCATAGAAAAAGCAAGAGAATTTAAAAAAAAAAGATTCTGCTTCATTGACTATACTAAAATCTTTGTGGGGATCACAACAAACTGTGGAAAATTCTTAAAGATATGGGAATACCAGACCACCTGACCTGCCTCCTGAGAAATCTATATGCAGGTCAAGAAGCAACAGTTAGAATTGAACATGGAACAACAGACTGGTTCCAAACTGGGAAAAAGCGTACATCAAGGCTGTATACTGTCACTCTGCTTATTTAACTGATATACAGGTTACATCATGCAAAATGCCAGGCTGGATGAAGCACAAGCTGGAATCAAGATTACTGTGAGAAGTATCAATAACCTCAGATATGCACATGACAACACCCTCATGGCAGAAAGTGAAGAGGAACTAAAGAGCCTCTTGATGAGGATGAAAAAGGAGAGTGAAACAGCTTGCTTAAAACTCAACATTCATAAAACAAAGATCATGGCATCCGGTCCCATCACTTCACAGCAAACAGATGGGGAAACAATGTAAACAGTGACAGATTTTATTTTCTTGGACTCCAAAACCACTGCATATAGTGACTACGGCCATGAAATTAAAAGATGCTTGCTCCTTGGAAGAAAAGCTATGACCAACCTAGACAAAGCTATGTTCTACCTAGCAGTCATCTGTGGATGTGAGAGTTGGACCATAAAGAAGGCTGAGTGCTGAAGAATCGATGCTTTTGAACTGTGGTGTTGGAGAAGACTCTTGAGAGTCCCTTGGACTTGCAAGAAGATCCAACCAGTCCATCCTAAAGGAAATCAGTTCTGAATATTTATTGGAAGGACTGATGCTGATGCTGAAGCTGAAGCTCCAATTCTTTGGCCACCTGATGAGAAGGGCCGATTCATTGGAAAAGAGCCTGATGCTGGGAAAGTTTGAGGGCAGGAGGAGAAGAGGACAACAGTGGATGAGATGGTTGGATGGCATTATGGACTCAATGGACATGAGCCTCAGTAAGCTCTGGGAGTTGCTGATGTACAAGGAAGCCTGGCATGCTATAGTCCATGAGGTCATAAAGAGTGAGAAATGGATGAGCGACTGAACAAGAACAAAAATTAGTTTTTGTGTTCTTTTGTTCTTGCTCATTTTAATCAGGAATAAGTCAATTTTGTTGATTTTTTTCAATAAGCTAGTTTTTAGCTCTATTAATTTTCTATTGCCTATTTTGTACTTTTCTAACTGCTGCTGTTTAGCAACAAAAATATTTCCCTCTACTCAAGTTGACTTCGCTATCCTCCTTGTAGTTTCTTAAAGTAGAATCTCAGGCCACCGATTTGTAGATCTTTCTCCTTTTTAATACAAGAATTTAAAGTTCTCAATTTTCCTATAAACATGGTTTTAGCTATATTCAAATATTTTGATGCTGTATTTTAATGCCATTCATTTTCCAATTTAGTGATTCTGTCTTTGTCACACAGAAGTTTCTTTTTTTCCAAAACTTTACATATATTTGGAATTTTCCCTTAGAGATATTAAAACCTACTGTGATTATGAAATTCTCTATTTCTCTCTTGAATTCTGTCAATTTTTGCTTCATGTATTCTGAGGTACGTTATTAGTTACATTGGAGAAGAAAATGGCAACCCACTCCAGTATGCATGCCTGGAGAATTCCATGGTCAGAGGAGCCTGGCAGGCTACAGTCCATGGGGTCGCAAAGAGTTAAACATGATGGAGTAAGTAAACAACAAATCCTTTTATTATTACAAATTGCCTTACTTTTATAAAACTGGGTTTTGTTTATATATTTTATTCTATTTCATTTATCTTTCTATCCATACTTCTCCAGGACAAAAGTTTTTATTTGTATTATTAAATGCCACCCACCAAAAGAACAAGCCTCCTTCACAATATGTTTCTAAAAATTTCTTTGCTATGCTACCAGTTTATTCTCCCAGATGAAATTGAGACGTATAAACTTCTAAAAAGTAAAACAATGATAACTTTGATTGAAATTATGTATAAATTAGAAACACATTTGAAAATAGAGGGCTTTTTCATAAAATTAACTCTTGCAATGAAAAATATCTTTTCATTTATTAAAATTTGCTTTTATATCTTACAGTTTTCTATTTTCAAATTGATTAACCTAACTTTGAGAATAAAAAGATACTTTGGGCAAATCTTTGGAAATTTTCCCACTTTCCTAATTATCTCTGTATAGTACATATACTGATTAAAATTGCTAAAGCAATAGTTCTTAGTCGTAGCTGCTCATCAGAATCATCTATGTAACTCTGCAAGCACTTAGTTTTGGCCCAACACATTCAGTAAGTCTACCAAGATTCTCCTAACTATGCTGATGCCCCAGTCAAGGATAAGAATAACCAATTTCTTGCTTATCTTTACACTTTTCTACCATTATATCAAAACTTAGTATTTTTATGCTTATTCTCTACTAGGTAGATCTTTAGGTCACTTACTTTTCAAGCAGCTTTTGGATGGGAATGATTTCTATCTGTACTAGTCTTTAGATGATTTCTACTTTCTTCTTACATTTACGTTGTCTGGGTAAAAACATTCTCAAGGGGTTATCCTAAGACTCCTTCCGTATGCAATAGTACACAGGAGCAAGTCCAAAGCCAAGGCGGATTTCCTCCCTTTCAGGTAAGCCTTCTCTTTTTCTGCCTGATTAAATCAATTATTTCTCCATCCTTAAAATTAAGAAATAACATTTAAGATTATTCCTGGTGTTAGCTGGTATTTTCCTGGCATGTAGCTTTTTCTTTATTTTTTTGTAGCTTTTTCATCTAAAGACTCTGCTACATCTTGGTTACAGTATCCATTTCATTTATTCTATTCTCTCTTCATGCATGCATGCTCAGCCATGTCCACCTCTCTGCAACCCTAATGGGCTGCAGCCTGCCAGGCTCCTCTGTCCATGGGATTTTCCAGGCAAGAACACTGGAGTGAGTTGCCTTTTCCTCCTTCAGGGGATCTTCCTGACCCAGGGACTGAACCCATGTCTCCTGCACTGCAGGAGACAACTTTTGTTGTTGCTGTTGTTACTGCTAAGCCTTTTTTAGGAGCATCAATTTTTCTCCAGCAGATCTCCATTCTCTATGCTCCACACACATGTATCTTCATTTCTATTTTATCCCTTCCTCTGGGTTCTGGGAAATCCAAAACTTGTCATGGATTCAGTTTTTTTTTTAATAGTGCTGATTTTTTTTCCCTCTTACTTCTAACATATATTTTCATTCCCCTAGTGCATTTTAAATTCTCATGACAACCATATTAGGTAGGTACTGTTGTCTTCACACTATAGATAAAAACAATGAAGCACTGAGTGGGTAAGGGGCTTGACCAGGGTTGTGTGGCTAGAAGGGGTGCAGCCAGGACTCTCTCCAGCCTCCAAGACACAGGCTCCATTCTGAGATTTCTTCCCCTCAACTTTGTAGCAGTTGTCTCTCCATCACAATCTGGCTTACCCACCATTCAGTCTAATTTCAGAGCCTGTATTTCCTTGAATTTTAAGACACAAAGCAGATGCTCTCTAAAAATTACTTTCTAAAATTTACTTCTCATGTTAATTTTTGTCAGATGGAGGTTGTTCCTTTGCATTTCAAGTGTTATCTCCCTTGTTCTATGCTGCAAAACCCTTCATAGGCCTTACAGATTTTTCTCTATCTTCTCCTTATTTCTGCTGACTCCATCTTTGGATGAGTAGGAGTCAACCCAGATCTGGTTTTTAACCATAAGCAGGTAGGTAGAAGCTCCCTGAGTATCTTTACTTTCCATCTGAACTGCTAGTAAAATGCTTCTAGAATATGGGCAGCAGTGAGCAGACGGGTGCAAATTTACATTGCAACATGCTCTCAGCTGAGAAGAGTGACAGCCCCCGCGCAAGAGTTACAGCTCCTGTGGGGTGGCCCCCACCCTGCGTGTTAAGGACAAGGAGTCTCTTTGGCTGAACTTGTCCCCTAGGTATGAGGGCATGTCTTTGGCATCCTCGGTCCTGAGAGAATATCAGGGAGTAGCCTGGACGCCTAGATAGCTCTCTGGTTGTTGCAGCAATCCTGCTTTCTGACGCTTCTCCTTTGTGTCACAGAAGGGATTTCAATCGGCAACTCCCTACTTATCCCCCAGCCTGCCCTCACCTCCCCAGATCCGAGGAGGTAGGAGTGGGCTGGCTCTTTCCAAGTTACGGGTCCCCCTCCTTAGAGGGCATCACAGGGACCCAGGAAGTCAGTCCATCTCAACATTCTACCGAGCAGATATTCCTTTATTTTTCAGGTTATGGGGAGCGCATCTGTTGACAGTGGGCTCAGCAATCAAGGTACATACACTCAGGCTGGTTACTTTATTCCCTTGGGTCTTCTCTGGTTTCATAAAAGAATACCTAACCCAGGAAGTTGTCACTGTTGTTTTGAAGGATTAAATGAAATAACACAGGGAAGGCACTTAGCTGGGTGTCTGGAAGATAGTATGTGTGTAATAAATAAGTGAAGTGAAGAAGTGAAGTCACTCAGTCGTGTCCGACTCTGAGACCCCGTGGACTGTAGCCTGCCAGGTTCCTCTGTCCATGGGATTTTCCAGGCAAGAATACTGGAGTGAGTTGCCATTCTTTCTCCAGGGATCTTCCTGACCCAGGGATCAAACCCGGGTCTCCCACACTGCCGGCAGACTCTTTATGGCCTGAGACACCTTCGATGTAAGCCATTTTACTAATGATAACATTCTTTCTAGCTTGCAAGTTTTTGCTTATTTTTGTATCCTTTAGCCTATCTCCTTAGAGAAATGAGAAGTTAGGAGTCAGAGGCCAGTACCAAGTCAAGTCACCGTGTTAGTTATAGCTCCAAGACATTTATCAAGCTTCTAGTACATTGGGTGATTGTGTTCATGTGTGCGTTCACACCTCTAGAACTATTCTGCCTCTTCAATTGCATCATAATTCTTAAGGCAAAAGTCCTGTGCTCCTAAGGGTCCATTATTCTAGACACCCCTCCATGTACTGAGGGTGTGCTCATGAGATGCTACACATGCAGCAAAACGACTTATCATGTCAGTTGATGGAAATGAACTCACCATCTAACACTTAAATGTATATGAATATGACATTCCAACAATAGAGAAGACATATATAATACAGTCTTTTGAGATATTTTAGAAAGATTACAGTGCAAAATACAAAGACCTAGAACAAAACACAATAGAATTCGATTTCAATATCACTCTCTAATACATGAAATTGGTTCTAATGTAAGTTCAATGATGTGTTCTCAAACACCACATTTACAGCAAGCAGATGCTGTTGAGCCACTAACTTGATAAGCTTTGCCCTCATTAATGGATGCATTTTTCTACTCTCAGGGTAAATTTAGATGTCAACATGTAAAGATTCTATTTGTAGCCTTACAGTAACAAATGTACACTAGCCATTCATTTGCTGAAGCTGTAAATCGTATCTTTAAGTTTTCTAAAGTTTCTAGATACTAAATAAACTAGTAGGATTTTTCCAATAAAATATATAACCCCATCAAAAAACTTATCAAAGTTTGCTACCTTACAGTGAACTAGCAAAACAGCAGCTGCTAGAAAACACTACTTAGAACATCTGTCAGAAAATGTGTTTCTGATGATGAAAAATATATCAAATTTTACTCAATCACTGATATTAAAGCCTTTGCAAGTAAGACTTCTGTAGAGTGGCTGGAGACTATCCAGAGAAGTGAGCACTTCTGGGGACTGAACATTCCCGTACGAAGCACACTGGCAGGAATTTGGCAGTTACCCTCCTTCATGTTTGCTGGACCGAATTCCTGTTTTGAAAATTCTCAAACAGGTTTTTCTCCTGTTTGCACGTTATTTACATTAGCATGACTGCACTGAAGCATTTTCTGATTTGGCTTCAATCACCTAGAACTTTGGACTCATAACAAGACAAACAAAACCAGCATGAAACGCCTTGTCTAAAATGAACATACAAATAGTTATCCAAACAAAGAGACCAGCCTCAAGAGAAAGGAAGGTAGCTTACTTGAAAGACTTCATTATTTTTGGAATAATGTAGTTTACCAATAGGTAATTCCAGAAATGCCCACTTATTTGTGATTCAAGTGAAGAAATGTGCAAGTCGTAGTGGGTATGGGAACAGTGTTAACATAAGCTTACCCTTGCAAGAAAATTTAAAAAGTGAAAAACCAAGAAAGAAAGGCAGTGTTGTCTCCTAGGGACAATATAACAGATAATTTCTGTGGGCAGAGGTTGTGATTAAAAATTTAAAATATGGTCCCTTTTATAGCTGCAGGAAATGTAAGCTGGCGCAGTTAAAATTTCCCAGGACATAAAGAGAGAATGAAGGCTACGATGTGCTCTCGAGGCTGCGTCCCCTCCCGCCTCCCAATGAATCCAGCCTTGGTCACTGAGAGAAATTCACTAATGCAAGCCCTGCTGAGCATCTGGAAAACATAAACAGAAAGACCTCAACATTCTCACCTTCTACCAGCCGAAGATGACTCATTCCGTATCAACAGCAATCAAGGGAAATGGAATGTCGAAGATTTGAAAGCAGTTTTCATTCAAACTCCGTCAGTAATTTGACCTCAATTAATTTGTTCCTCAAGTAATTTGTTCCTCAATCTAAAAGAAAGTACCTCCTGCTACTTCTCGCAGCAAACCAGAAAACATGGCTCACTACACAGATCACTGGGCAGCCCTAGGGGAAAGCAGAATCCCTGGAGGGCATGTTCATCAGATGCCTGCAGTGAAAGGTGGTGTGGAGTGCCTCTGAGATGGTGGTAGATGTGCAAACCTCGGGTCAGACACTCTTAATTTCTCTTAAGTCAAAGTCAGGGATCTAGCAGGCAAAATGTGAGGGGAAAAGCTTGTCTTACTCAAGGGACAGGCTGATCTCAGCAGGAGAAGTTTCACTGGCAGGAAAAGGGCAAGAACCCATTTCAGACCACACAATTTCATCTTCCTTCACTGTATTTGATGCAAGAGTAGCTGTGAAAATACTTTATACACTATTAACTGTGGTGCACAGGTTGTTTGGTATTACTAACATAAAGTTGAATAGGTCATTTATCACAGGTTTGTGGTGGCTCACATCGTGAAAATGTTCAACTACAAGTTTCTGCTAGATTTTTCTTTTTGCTTTACATCATTTATTCACTGAGAATTCATTAGTTAATTTCTATGCATGGGCCATTTTCCCCTAGCAATCGGCTGTCCCTGTCTTCTTTATTCTGCTTTGTGGGCAGAAAGGGGAGAGGGTAGAGTTTCTTACATAGTCTGTAATAGAGAGTAAATCACAGAACGCTGTAAACATGTGCTACACATTATGAAACAGTGACAGGACGGCGTCTCCTCCAAAGGAGGTCAGGCCAAGACGAATGGTAATCATTTCCTGAGTCTCCAACATGATTTATGATGGGCTGTGATCAATTTCTGCAAAGGGTAAACCTGAACTATTATTTTTTAAAGCCTATTCTTCTAAGAATCCATTTTCTCTTCTTCAAGCTATGCCACCCACGTTCTCAGCGAAAGTGAGCCTTGGTCTGAAAGCGTCTGGGGCCTCAGACCAGATGACACTTCTGTGTGGAGGTGGGACATGGCAGCCCTGGCTGGAATCTGCTGCAGGAAGGAGGGCAGGACCCTGCCATTCCCATCCCCTCCATCCCGGAGCTGCTACTGAAGGCATCTGCTTCTGTCCTTTGATACCCTGAGTCTCCTATTAGTTTTCCTGGAGAATACAAGGACAGTAAAAATAACAAAGTTAGGATGGGATCAAGGTCCGTCCCCCTCTGCCGAAAACATGTCAGTTCTTAAAGTCTGGTCAGTTGGACACAAGTGCTGTTCAAGTAGAACTGAAGCCTATGGTCACAGCCCCTCAGCCAGAGCAGACAACACTTTCATTCATGCTGAAGACAAGCATTCTCATCTGATGATGGCTACAACATCAGATGATGCTATGCACCTCTCAGAAGACACACATCCCTAGAAGCAACAGGACTAGGAACAGGCTTCCACACACACTCGTTCAACCACTGCTGCTAACCAACAGGAAAGCACCTGGCTATAATTCACCTGTCTCTGTGCTTTAGTAAATGCCCCCAGTAGGAATCACAGCCACAGCACTGGTCATAGCCATCCTACCTTCAGACTGACCAACCTTACTAAGCACCAGAATTTATAAGACAGGAGCCTTCAGAGCATCTGAGGCATCGCGATAGCTGTCTGAGCTGATCCAGTACAGCCATGCATTTAGGAGATCCCTCTAAAATGGCATCATGCTTGACAGTAGACGCACGGACAGCTTTGCCTGTATAGTCTATTTTTAAATATTGGTACCAGGCACATGGATAGTCACAGCTGTGTCTGAGAAGTAAATGATAACATGCACTTGAGATTAAGCCTAGCATCCATGAAAAAGTTCCACCCCATTACATATAAACAACTGTACCAACAGAAAAATCTATTGAAATGACCAAAATATCAATTTATGCAAGAAAAAATGTTCATAGCTCAATTCCAAAATATTTCTTTTTGAAGTTGATTTAGTACCAGTCTTAATATTACTATTTCTCAATGTTCAAATGGTCCTTGAAAACAACAGATTTTTTTTAAACATAAAAAGAACACATATGGAGTATAAAACAGGCAATAAAAATCACTTTATGTCCAGGAGGATAATAATGGAAAAACAGTGATCTGTTATGATGATTTTGCTATGACTCTACCGAGCTAAGGTCATGCTAGGAGGCCAAGAGCAAATGCTCGATGGATGTCTTCTAAGGTCAATCATCAGCATTACGACACATTAAGAATCTACCCTACAATTAATAAACCTGTGCACCCACATCTGAGGGAAAGGACAAAGACACAGTGAAACACATTTTGCATCTAGCATTCCTATTCTTTTCTTCCCCTTCAAGAACTAGATTTGAAAATAAGAGTAAAGAATTAGAACTCGAAGTATATAGCCACTGGGAGGAATGCTGTCCTCAGAGCTGATGCATGATTTGGAGGGAGAAAGGGCCCGGGGAACCATCAGAGTCACTAAAACTGCTGATGGCTTTCCAACAGCACTGGCTTAATTCTCTCTTTACCACAAAGCCACGCCAGCAGCATCAGAACCACTCCTTGCTGGCTCAGTGACTCTGGAGGCTGCTTGATTCCCTCAGGAAATAAACTGAGAAAGTAGTCATTGCTTTTGTTTCACAAGAAGGTAACAGGAGCTTATATTTAAACTACCTTTTGCAAATGAACAGCCTAGATTACCAAATGGTCAAAGAATCCCATGGGCCAGGAAAAGGCTAATGATGTTTCAAAATGTAAGCATTTTTTTAATAGGGTAAGGTAAGGTATAATTCTAACTGTGGATGAAATGTGTGTCACTTAGGACACTTTCAGGTAGCATCACCGACTCAATGGACACGAACTTGAGCAAACTTTGGAAGATAGTGAAGGACAGGGAAGCCTGGCATATAATCCAGGGGGTCACCAAGAGTCAGATACAACTTAATGACTGAACAATAACAGGTTACTTTCATTTTAAATTCCAACACTTAGAGAAAGATAAAACATAAAATGACTTCTCGATGATTTTAGTGCCCCTCTTCACTGACAACTTTGCCTTCATTCAGGAAGCCCTAAATTGTGTGCATGAGCAGAAGGGTCGGAGCTCACAATTTCCTAACATCTTTGACTCCAACACGTTCACCTCTTTTTCTCTCCATCCAGTGTAGAGCTCATGTTTCTCCAGATGCTTCTATTTTTTCAGACCACTAGTTCTCAGTACCGTCAGCTTGGCTCCACCCAGAATCTGCCATCTGTGTCTCTCAGGAGGCTGAGCCGTGCTAAAGCATCAACAGCCTTTTTTTTCTTCCAGGATTTGTTTTTTTTTTTTTTACTTTACAATATTGTATTGGTTTTGCCATACATTGACATGAATGAGCCATGGGTATACATGTGTTCCTCATCCCGATCCCCCCTCCCACCTCCCTCCTCATCCCATCCCTCTGGGTCATCTCAGTGTACCAGCCCTGAGCACCCTGTCTCATGCATCGAGCCTGGACTAGCAATTCGTTTCACATATGATAATTTACATGTTTCAGTGACATTCTCCCATATCATCCTGCCTTCACTCTCTCCCACAGAGTCCAAAAGACTGTTCAATACACCTGTGTCTCTCTTGCTGTCTCACATACAGGGTTATCATTACCATCTTTCTAAATGCCATATGTATGCGTTAGTATACTGTATTGGTATTTTTCTTTCTGGCTTACTTCACTTTGTATAATAGGCTCCAGTTTCATCCATCTCATTAGAACTGATTCAAATGAATTCTTTTTAATGGCTGAGTAATATTCCATTGTGTATATGTACCACAGCTTTCTTATCCATTCATCTGCTGATGGACATCTAGGTTGCTTCCATGTCCTGGTTATTATAAACAGTGCTGCGATGAACATTGGGGTGCACGTGTCTCTTTCAATTCTGGTTTCCTCTGTGTGCATGCCCAGCAGTGGGATTGCTGGGTCATATGGCAGTTCTATTTCCAGTTTTTTAAGGTATCTCCACAATGTTCTCCATAGTGGCTGTACTAGTCTGCATTCCCACCAACAGTGTAAGAGGGTTCCCTCTTCTCCACACCCTCTCCAGCATTTATTGCTTGCAGACCCTTGGATAGCAGCCATCCTGACTGGCGTGAAAAGGTACCTCATTGTGGTTTTGATTTGCATTTCTCCAACAGCCTACTTTAAAGCCAATACACATTTGAAGTCTCCAAACTCACCTGGGCCCAAGGAGTCAAGACTACTAGAGGTTCAGTGAATGATAATAACTCGGAGGAGCCTATGCACCATGAGTGTCTGATTCCATGGTGGACATTCCAAACCTTCTCTGTGCTCCTAACCCATCTTCATCCCCTCATGGCACTCAGCCTTGCTTTCTTCTTCACGCTGGAGATCATTTTTTTCCCTCAGTACTCTCAAAGTTCTGTTCCCTCCCTTACAATCTTTCTCAAAGGAAATAATTTCTTTGCCCCACTTCCTTTCTGTGGTCTATCTATGCCTTGCTTTTCCTCTCCAAATCCTTTTATCTCTAAATTGCTACCAACAGTTCTCTGTGAACAGTACAGTTTCTTGTAGGACTTCCCTGGTGGTCCAGTGGTTAAGACTCACACTTCCACTGCAGGGGGCATGGGTTCAATCCCTGGTAGGGGAGCTAAGATCCAGCATGCTTTGTGGCTAAAAAAACTACTTCTTACAGACTCTTAAATTCAACTGCCACTAAAAAAATTACCCTGGGTCTTTCAAACCCAGAAAAATTAGTAAGTATCAAACTGAAGTCTTCATCGTCTCCACCAAACACCTCTTACCGCACCCTGCTTTGGTTGTGGTACCATCACAGCTCACCTGCAACCTGAGTATCAACAGGTAACTTCATCCCTCTCATTCCCACAGGGGTCGGTCAAGACATAACATTGTTGTTGTTTAGTTACTAACTCATGTCCGACTCTTTAAGACCCTGTGGACTGTAGCCTGCCAGGGTCCTCTGTGCATGGGATTATCCAGACAACAATACTGGAGTGGGCTGCCATTTCCTTCTCCAGGGGATCTTCCTGACCCAGGGATGGAACCTGCTTCTCCTGCATTGGCAGGTGGGTTCTTTATGGCTCAGTGGTAAAGAATCCAGGCCAATGCAGGAGACTTGGGTTTGATCCCTGGCTCAGGAGGATCCCCTGGAGAAAGAAATGACAACCCACTCCAGTATTCTTATCTGGACAGAGAAGCCTAGTGGGGTATAGTCTATGGGGTCACATAACAGCCAGACATGACTTAGCAACAAAATAGCAACACCATCTCAGCCACCTCTTTCTTACTCAAGCCGCTTGTCATCTTTCTCACTAACACTTGCAGCGGTCTCCTGCTTGGTCTTCACATCTCCAGGCTCGATACCTCACCAATCAGTATCAGTCTTTCTCTTGCTGACCAAAATGATGACCTGGAAATGCAGGTCAAAGATATCACTGTATTGCTCAAGAGTTGTCAAGAACTCTTCATTACTTAACAATTTAGCCCAAACCTCATCAAGTCTTCCATGAGCTGACCCGTGTTCTCTCTCTCCTCTCATTTTTCACATTCTATTGACCACCTTCCTTCTCTTCATCTCCTAAGCTTTATATTAACTATATTTTCTTATTTTCTGTATTCTTGCTGTTCTAACATCTAACTCATTGATGAGGGAAAGATTGTTCCTCTGAGGGCTAGTCAGTTTGTAGAGAGAGCAAATGGCTGTTTGCAAATGTGACCTTCCTATGCAAACCAACCAATCTGCAGCCCAAACCCCACCCTTCCCCCACCTTTATCACCTCCTTTATCAAACCCTCCCTCATTAATAAACCCACTAGCCCCCACTCTAATCACTCTAGGAACAGGTTTGGACAGCAACTGGCAGTCCCTATTTCCTGGAGCTCTTTGAAATTATTCAAACTACTCAGTACTAAGCCTGCTTTCCTCACCTTATGCATTCCTTCCCCCTAAACCACAATAAAGACTTTCTGCCCATCCTGGTCCTTCTGCCTCCAGACTGACCCGGGTGCTTCCCCACATGGCCCTTCATGGCTATGCTGTGCTTTCTACTTCTCAGATCTAGGTATAAAAAATTTCTTCCATCATGGCAATCATTGCCATGTCTGTGTCTGATCATATCTGATTAAAACAAATCCGGGGTAGTGAGCTACCCTGGAAGCTCAGTGATAAAGAATCCCCCTGCCAGTGCAGGAGACACGGGTTCAATCCCTCCAGGAAGATCCTACATGCCCCAGGGCAACGTGAAGCCCATTCACCACAACTACGGACGGAGCCGGTGCTCCATGGCCTGGAAGTCACAACTACGGGGCCTGTGCGCCCTCGAGCCTGTGCTCAGCAAGGAGAAGCCACAGCAGTGAGAAGCCTGTGCACCGCGACAAGAGTCGGCCCTGCTCTCTGCAGCTAGAGAAAAGCCCAAGCAGTAATGAAGACCCAGCACAGACAAAAATAAATAAATAGAACCAATCCTGGGTACATTTTAAAATGAGTTCCGACCACAAAACTATTCAAGAGGCCTTCAGTTCACCATGCTATTTCATGCCACTGTGTATAGAGCTGCTGTTGTATTTTTCCAGTGAGACTGAGTTTCTAGTTCGTCTCTCTGTAAAGCTTTCGGGACCAGCCCTGCCCCAATGCCCAATCCTTTCTCTCTGTGCAACCGTTGTCTTTTGTACACAGCTCTCAGCTGAACACCTGTGATTCCACCATAACACAGTCATTTGCTTAAAAATGCCTCTCTCCCCTCCCAGACTAGGCTATATACTACAAGAAAGAGACTGAGCCCTCTTCATGTTTATCATGAGAACTGAGCTAAGTGCACAATAAACAACCAACTCTTTATGAATTAGTTTAAATGTACATCAGGGTTTCCCAGGTGGCGCGAGTGGTAAAGAGCCCTCCTGCCAATACAGGAGATGTAAGAGAAGTGGGTTTGATCCCTGGGTCGAGAAGATCCCCTAGAGTAGGAAATGGCAACCCACTCCAGTACTTTTGCCTGGAGAATCCCATGGATAGAGGAGCCTGGCAGGCTACAGTCCACGGGGTTGCAGAGAATCAGACTCTACTGAAGCGACTAAGCACAAACATGGACAGTGCTAGTACTGAGTACTGCTAGTGACTATCTTTGCTCCTTTGACATAAAGCTTTCTGACTAAGAATTTCCAGCTGGAAGAAAAAAGGCTAATCAGTAACAGCTTTGTACACAGCTTATTCTCAGCCATATAAACTATTCAAAGAAATATAGACAGAGATAGATAGAACAGATCTTAACATAGCTTAGTCAAATATATGGACTTCAGAATGTATTTTGTACATACATTTGACTAAGAGTATGTGATATAAATTTAGAATCCATAATATAATACCTCTAAAAACTAGAGAGAACAAACTGATTTTGAGTTAACTGAGAACTTAGACTAATTTTGTTTTTTTTCTCCTTCCCTACGATTCTTATAATCCACTCCAGTTAGGAACTGATATAAAGCATAGAGTGAAACAAACTGATCTCTCTTTTCTTCCTCATGAGAGATAATTTAAAGTTTCAATGCAGGGTTACAAGAATGAAAGATAAGTACATAGTTTGAGGGACAGAATATTTACCTATGTCAACATATTAAAGAAATATAAAATTAACATTTAAAATGAACAAGTGTTACTTTTTAAAGTGTTAACATAAATTTCTCCATCTTAACATCTGTAGCAGTCTCATTTACAGCATTCAAGTCTGTTGCTTTCAAGAAATGATGAACTTTTAGCATTTGTTCCATTTTCTTTTCAACACAGGAACAGGAATACACTCATTCTTTGGTCCACCTGGAAGGTGTTAAGTTGGGTTTACTTATCTTCCCTCATGGCTCATGTGGTAAAGAATCCACCTGCAATGCGGGAGACCCTGGTTTGATTCCTGAGTCAGGAAGATCCCCCAGAGAAGGGACAGGCCACCCACTGCAGTATTTGTGGGCTTCCCTGGTCACTCAGGCGGTAAAGAATCCACCTGCAATGCAGGAGACTGGAGTTCAATCCCTGGGTTGGGGAGATCCTCCTCCCATGGAGGAGGGCATGGCAACCCACCCCAGTATTCTTGCCTGGAGAATCCCCATGGACAGAGGAGCCTGGCAGGCTGTCCATGGGGCGGCAAAGAGTCGCACACAACTGAGCGACTAAGTACATGCATACCTATCTTCTCAGAACCAAATAATTCTGGCCCTTTAAAAGCTACACAAACAAAAGGCTAAGGTTTTACTTATTTAGAGGTGCCTCTTTGAAATGCCTCAGAGTTATACAACAGTGCTCCAATTTTCCTGCTCTCTTCAGATAATTGCCAGCATCAGTAAAAGGAAAAACAGCTTACAGTGCTCACATCCTCAGGTGGAATTCTGAACCCAAGAGGGCCAGAAACTGCTGTGCATGGATGGATGCTGTAACTTCCCAGCCTCCTACAAGGGACGGCTGGCGCTCCATCTGAACAGTGTTTGCAGGAGACAGCCTCCCACTGAAGCCCAGGGACAGCAGTGAGCCATGAGGGTGACTTGTCCACAGGAAAGATGGGCACACTCTCGCACACTCTTCTTCCTTAAAGCTAGTGGGCCTGGCTGAGTCTCTGCAAAGAGACTGAAGCTCCTAGGGAGGGAAAGCCATAGAATTCAGGATGGAGACTCTGGTTTCCAACTGCCTGGATTTGGATGTTGGTCCTACAATTTCCTAGCTCTGTGACCTCTCCCAAGTTGCTATATAACCACTATAAGCTTCGGTTTCTGAGGTGTAAAATAAAGATAATGATACCTAAGTCACAGAACTGCTCTAAGTCTTAAAGAGATAATTAATGTACGGTGCATAGCATGTTGCTTGCCACAAGGACACGTGTTCAGTTCTGTTGCTCTCAGTAAGAGGAGAATTTATATACCACTTATCAAGTGCCCAGGCTAAATCTGGGCCCAAGAGTTGATAACAGAAGGCTTCATTACCAAGGTGATGCTTCTACTTCTTCCTGCTACTTCAAATTTTAAACACAAGCCATGCTCTTGGACTGTTTTTCTAAAAGATTATTTTTAGAGTTTTATATTACATATATATTAATATATATTTTATATATATTTCTGTATATAATATACAGAAAAATTGAGAAGAACGTGCAGAGATTTCCCATACACCATCTGCACCTATACATGCACGGCCTCCCCCATTATCAATGAGTCCCACCACAGTGGTGTATTTGGTACAACCGATAAATCTACATTGACACAACATCATGGGAAGTACACGGTTTGCCTTTGGGGTTACTCTTGGTCTAGCACATTTTAGGGGTTTGGACAAATGTATGACATAAATTTATCATTATAGAATCATATAGAGTAGTTTTGACACTCTGTGTTCCACCTATTCATCTCTCTCCCTCCTCTTCACTCCTGCCACACCACTGATCTTCTGACCATCTCTGGGTTGCCTTTTCCAGAACTTTGTAGTATACTTGGAATCATGAAGAATGCAGCCTTTTCAGATTGGCTTCCTTCACTAAGTTATCCTCATTTAAGAGTCCTCCATGTCTTTTTATGGCTTGACAGCTCTTTTCTTTTCAGTACGGAATAATATTCCATTGTTTGGATGTATCCCAATTTATCCATTCACCCACTGAAGGGCATCTTGACTACCCCCTGGCTTTCAAAATTATGAATAAAACTTCTATAAACATCTCTGTGAATGTAAGTTTTCAACTCCTTTGGGTAAATACCAAGAAACACAATTACTGGAGTAGGTACAAGTACGTTTAGCTTTGTAAGAAACCTCCAAAGTGGAGTACCAAAAGCGGCTGGACCATTTTGCATTCTTATCACCAATAAATGAGCATTCCTGTTGCTCCACATCCTCAGTAGCATTTGGTATTGCCAGTGTTTGGATTTTGGCTCTTCTCGTAGATGTGTAGTGATGCTAACTTTGTATCATTTCATGGGGTTTCCCCCATTAGATTTTTCTTTATAAAACTGAACAAGGTGATCTTTACGAATACAATGGAGAGAGTTAATAAATGTAACTCTTGAACAAGATGACCTAATTCTCCAATTTACAAATGTATTTTTCAGAGAGACCAGAGCCAGTCTTTGCCTGAGTAGGCTTAACCTGAAGGAATAAACCATAATTGAGAAATGGAGTGAGACTGCGTTCTGATCAACATCATTTGAGTCCTTGTGTCTAGTCAGTCCTGGAAGCTAGACTTACTCCTATAATTGTTCAGTTATGTGAGTCAATCTATTTCTTGGGAATTATTTGGTTTCTGTCCCCTTTTGTAACCAAAAAAAAAAAAAAAAAAAAAAAAAAATTCTCAATAACAAAGCACTGAACTCCACACTTTCATACCACCACCACCACCCCCACCAATAGAACAACAAAATGCTCTTTTTTAACATCTGCCAGCCTAATAAACTTTGTTCTCTTACTACCATGAATCTTCTCTGACAGCATCTTTTCCAGTTTCTTTCTGCCGCACCAGTGCAGCATGTGGGGTCTCAGTTAACTGTCCAAAGTTCAAACCTGCACCCCTTGCGTTGGAAGCGCAGAGTCTTAATCACTGGACCACCAGGGAAGTCCCCTCCAGACTCTGATTTCCACTTCTCTTGTCTTGGTATACCTGGCCACCTTCTTTGCTCTTAAACTCTTCCTCATTGGCCCCAACCAGTCTCTCCCAGTAAAGAAAATGCCAAGTAAAGGATTAGGCATAATCCTTATAAAAAGGATGGTCTAAAAGCCCCAGAAAGGGACATCCACCTAAAGCTGCAGCCACAAGGTCCCTCATCAACTGATCTCTGCCTGCCTTTCCATCCTCACCCCTTACTGCGCTGCCCCCTAAACTAGCCCAGTTGAACCCAGCCAACCTACACAGATCATGACAAGAACAAATCATTGTTTAAAACAACAAAATTTTGGCATAGCTTATTATGTGGCCATTGTTAACTGTAATATTGCTGTGCTGTCACTCAGTCATGTCCAACTCTTTGCAACCCCATGGACTGTAGCCCACCAGGCTCCTCTGTCCATGGGGATTCTCCAGGCAAGAGTACTGGGGTGGGTTGCCATGCCCTCCTCCAGGGGATCTTCCCATCCCAGGGATCGAACCCAGGTCTCCCTCATTGCAGGCAGATTTTTCACCACCTGAGTCACCAGAGAAGCCCAAGAATACCAAAGTGGGTCGCCTATCTTTTCCAGGGGATCTTCCCAACCCAGGAATCAAACCGCAGTCTCCTGCATTGCAGGCAGATACTTTACCAGCTGAGCTACCAGGGAAGCCCAGTATTGCCCTAAGGAACAAGTCTCCTGAGGGGAGACGTTCCATCTGGAGGTAAGCACAGTGTAACAAGATGCTTAGCGTGATGCTTTCTACAAACACTCAATTGTTTACTGCTTTTTACAGACCCTCCCACACATCTCTGGTGTGAGCAACCATCATGGTGAAAAGGACAAAAATCAAACTCTGAACCCAAAGATCAGAGATCTGCCAGTGACATCAGAAGAGACGTGACCCGCTGAACTGCAGTTTCCCATTGAGCAAACAGGAATGTGATAAAGAATACACGCCACAGAACCGGAGCATGGTCTCTAATGCTAATATTGTTAAAGAGCTTAAGGGCGTATCTGCCACCTGGTTTGGGGGTAAGACTATAGGCAAATTTTCTCTTCAGACACTAGTTAATCATTACAAGAAGAATAGAAAGAAGAATTTTTTTTAAATCATTAACATATATTAACTCTGCATTGATCACAGGCCCAATCTTTGAAAAGTATCTTAGCTATTAAAAGGATTTATATACTCAAATTCAGACTTTCTAACAAGCGATATTAACACAGATATTTAACAAGTGATCTAGCTTGCAAGATTTGAAGCAGAAATTCTCTGAAATCTACTATTTAATTTATGGGGTTCCACTTTTATATATCACCTATGAATCTGCTTTTACAAAAACATTCATGAGAACACTGGCATATAAAACACTGACAGACACTGCACTAGAATACAGATTTCAGGATTTACCAGTTTCTCTAGGCTTGTTTATATAAATCTTTTTAATAATAAGCAGCTATGGAGCAGCTGGGAATCACTGTACCATTTTATTATTTAGAATTTCTTAATTTCTTTAAAGTGTTTCTACATTCTTGTTTAATAATGTATATGAATGTTCCAAATGGGAGTCCTTAAAAAAAAATCCTCCAAAATACAATTTCCACAAGTTCATTTCCCAGAGAAACATTAAAATTCATTTTCAGGCCTTTCCTAACTATCCTACCTAAAATAGGAACCTACCTGCTATTCTCTTAATACAAAATCTGGTCACAAATAGTAATTTTTCCCCACAGTCTGTTTCCCTCACCCCATCTCCCTATCTGGCACACCACAGGGCTATGACTATTGGGAGTTTACACACATAGCCTCATTAAATCCTGAAAACCACATTAAGAGAGCTATTTTACATCCCATTTGTCAGAGCAGTAAACTGAGATTGAAGGCATGGGAATACATTTCCTAAAGTCACACAGCTAATAAAGGCAAAGACCACATTAACACCATGGAAACAGCTTAATAATGCATCTTGTAGCTTAGTAAAATCCTCTAGAAAAGATAAAGGGATCACAGTAAATGAAAAACTTCAACACACATATGATTATATTCAATATGCTAATATGCTAATAAATATGCTAATAAATAATTCACATTAATGGGATCAAGGCCTTTTACTCTTGTTAATGTCTTCTTGCGAGCACTTTCAGCCACCTGGTTTTAATTTAATAAAAATGCTACTTCTATCTAAAAAAGAAATAAGGTCGAGCCTCTGACTTTAGGAGCCTCATGATAAAAGGGTGGGAATCCAGAGTCTGATCTCGGGTCAACACTTGGTTCCCGTCCTGCTGGAGCCGGGCCATGCGGCCACTTCCCACACTTCAGCTTTATCACCTACAGCATCATTACCTCAGGGTTCCCACAAGATAACCCATTTTACTTCTACAAAATGACCCTAAAGTGTTTTCTTAAAATAGGCTCTATCTATAAAATTTTTATGACTATTTATTACTATAAAATAGTATGACTCAAACTATTCTCCCAACTCTGAGTCACTCCTCCTAATTTATGTGGTGCATAAAACACACACACACGTTTACATATATGTATGTATACAGACAAGTACATATACACACACACAAAAACACCTGTTCACGCATTCCACAAACATTTAGGGTGCATTTTAAAGGTTTCAAAGAGTGAAAAGTACACCACCACAGCTACGCCTCATAGCTTTCTTGAACCTGTAGGCTTTCGAAACATTTCTAACTCCAGAAATAGGCTAGAAGGGGAAGATTTTTCTTTTGTGAAAAGCAGAACCTTCAGCAATCCCAACCCCTGTCAAAGACGCAAGGGGGAGGAGGTA
The DNA here is from genome assembly GCF_963930625.1 of Muntiacus reevesi. Lineage (NCBI taxonomy): Eukaryota > Metazoa > Chordata > Mammalia > Artiodactyla > Cervidae > Muntiacus > Muntiacus reevesi. Next base: position 47,942,878 of record NC_089254.1, on the reverse strand, counting down.
TTTTGATTCCTGTCAGTATGCAGTGTCAAGTTGAGGTCAGGTATGTCACAAGATCAAAAAAAGATTTCTCCCCTGCTCTCACCAAGTCCTCCCCACACATGTAACCTACTGTCACACAGGGGCATCACTTATAAGCATCCCAGGGACACTGCGCTGTCGCTGTCTACAGTCGGAGCTTGCTGCGGCTGCGAAGAGTATGGTTCTCTCTCTTTGGAGAGGTTCTCTTGTGGGCAATTATTTGGAGCATCATTAGACAAAGCTATGTTTTCCAGCAGGAAATCTGAGCTGTGTGGGCAAACCCTAAGTAATCAAGAGAGACTGCTCAGCATGGGTTCTGGAGGAAGAATGGGTCTAAACAAGTCACAACTAAACACGAATGAGCTGTATTTCGAAACCCAAATTATCTGACCAGTGATTTTACATTTCGATCTCAGGACCTCTTCATACTCAAAAATTATTAAAAACCCAAAGAGCTTTTGCTTATGCAGGCTGTAGCTATTGCTACTTATCTTAAAAGAAATTGAGACTAAGAACATTAATGTCTGCTCATTATTTTGAAATAATAATAAAACCATACTGCATGACAACATAAATTTTTATGGGCAAAAAAAATCACTGTATTTTTCAAACCAAAGCAAAGTGGCATTGTTTTATATTGCTGCAAATTTCTTAAACAACTGGTGTCATAGAAAACAGTCAGCTTTTCATACCTGCTTCTTCATTTGATCTGTTACAAAATCATACATCATAAAGCCTGAAGAACCCTTAGTGTATACTCATGATAGGATGAGACTGAAAAAAGAAAACGTCTTCTATTATCAAGAAAATCGTGATCTCCTAAACTACTTAGAAGGGTCTTGTGGATTCTGGGGACAATGAACCACACTTTGAGAGCTGCTCCTTCAAACTCTACTACTCTGTCTTTATTTCCCTTTCATCCTCACCCTTTCATTAAGTCTTTGGAACATTTCAGACTTGTATGTTTCGCTACAGAGGATGAAGAGCCCTCCACAGACACACTTGTTCCAGAACACTAATGAGACAGCATCAACTTCCAAACATCAAACGGCAAAGCGGTGGGAGCCTCAGGACCCTAAAATAGTCTGTTCCATACCTCTCCAAGGATACACTAAGTCTCAAATACAAAAAGACAGACTTTTCACGGAACCGCTTCCTTCCACCAGAAATGACATGTATAAGAATGGGGAAAAGGAAGCTTGATGAATACATGATCATATGCCAGATGCAGAAAGTTAGAGACACTAACTGATGTGGTCAGATAAAAGATCACTTTTTCCCTCCATCATGGTTGAAAAATGATGGGGTACAAAAAGAATAGAATATCAAGGCATAAAAGAGGAAAAATAGAACAGTAACAATTTAGAAGTAGTTGCCATTAGAATCAAAACCAGGACAGCAAATGGCAGGAATGCTATAAGCAGAGAATAAACACAAGAACCAACAGCTCCTCTGGCTTGGTGTAGAACAAGGTAAAGGGACACCTGATCAGAGCAGTTTCTTTCTTACAGGCTTTAAGGAGTCACACTAACCACTAACTCATCTCTACCACAGAATGCAGGGGGAAGCAGGAGGAAGGCACCATAAAGTGTAGGAAAGTACTCCAGGCTCCCTAGAAATGCAGACTTAACACCCTAGAGCCAAGTAATACATAAAAGCTATCCTCCCCATTGGCTCTATCATCTATAGAAAAAGGAGAGAGAGAGCAAAAAATGCATTCATCTAAAATAAAAAATACATGAGCATTTTTGTATGACATGAAAAAAGGAAAAACAGGATACAATATGTCTATGTCTATACAACATTTATTAATCTAACCTCCTTGTGACCTCACGGACTGTAGTCCATGAGGCTCCTCTGTCCATGGGATTTTCCTGACAAGTATACTGTGAGTGGGTTAGGTTGCCATTTCCTCCTCCAGGGGATCTTCCTAACCCAGCAATCAACCCCGCATCCTACTGTGTCTCCTGCACTGCAGGCAGATTCTTTACCACTGAGCCCCCAGGGAAGCCCCTTGATATAAAAGTACATGTTTATTTCACGGGGGAAATTTGGAGTCCATCTAAATCCATTTATTCAACAAATATTTATCAAGCCAGGGGCCATGAAGCAGTGAACAAAACAAAATCCTTACTCTCAAGGAGCTTATGTTCCAGTGGGAAAATGAAAACAAACATGTAGATATGTTAAACATGTAAAAATATATACCATATCAAAATCTAATATATGTAATAGACCTAAATGAATCAAGAAAGGAGGAAGAGGACCATATCTGATGTGGAGAGGGTGGCAATATAAACAGGGCGGATGACATTTCAACAAAGACCCTCAAAGGGCAAGGGAAGGAGGCCACAGGTCCATTCAGAAGAACTTTCTAGGCAGAGAGAACAGCAAAAGCAAAAGCCCCAAGGCTGGAACAGGCAACGGGGCCAGTAGAGCCACAGAATAGCAATGAAAAGGTACTGCGAGATTGGGTGGGGGTGGGAATCATTCAGTCTTGAGGCCCCTGATATGCCTCTGCCTTTTACTCAGAGAGAAAGTGGCAACTAAAGGGATGTTAGCTGAAGGATAGCATGACCTGACTCCTGCTTTAATAGGAGCACTCTGACTGGAAACTAATACAGAGAAGTATCAGTGGAGATGGTAGAAGCAGTTAGGTTGTGTATCTTACAGTTAAGAGTCAACAAGATTTAGAGAGAGACTGGACACAGAGTGTGAGAGAAGAGAGGAACCAAGCCTTACTCTGAGGTTGTTCCTTCATTCGTTTTGTTTTTATTTTTTTTTTTCCCAGCAACTACAAAGTGGGGTTGACTCTTGGTAGAGAGACTGCTGGGAAGAGTCTGATTAGAAGAGGTCCAAGGGAGGGAGAGTGGAAGAAAGGAATGGCGTCAGCTAGTAGAAAACTATTTCAGGGAGTGTTGCTGTAACATGGCAGAAGGAAATGAAGCACCAGTGGGAGGCAAGGCCAATCTGAGGAAAAATTGGATGACGCAGAAGGGTTGGGAATAACTGCTGAAGAGGTGTCCCTGAGTATTTGAGAAGGCACGGAAGTGGGTGCTCACGGGCCGGCAGAGCCTGAGCCAGAAACAAGGACAGTCTGCCCACAGTGAGAGGAGGAAAAATGAGTGTGGGCAGATGCCTGAGTTGGCCCATGTGCTGGGGAGAGAGGATCCAGCTCTTTCTCATTGCCTCTACGCTCTCAGTGAAACTGAATGCAGCCGAGAGTGAAGCAAAAGGAGGAGATGCTGAAGGAAGGTCTCCAAAGGGGAAGGAAGTGCAAAAGCATCTAGAAGAACAGGTGAGGAAAGCACTAAGAAATGGGCTATCACTGCCAGCCAGCACCAAGGGCCAACGTGAGGCACAGTCAGGAATTTAAAGTGAGCCCAGTCAGCAAGGCGGGATGGTTTTGCTCCAGCCTGTACTACCCGATGGGTGTGGACATGAGGTAGGCAGACTTGAATTCAACAAGCATGAGGATTTGCTAAGTGAATGGGGCAAACTGAGAGGACCATGGGAATTGGGGGGATCTGCAAAGGAGGAACTGCAGCTAGACCTCATGTAATCCAACATGAGGAAGGAGACTTCCAGTCGTTGAGGTTTCATTAAATAAATGACATGCAGTGACTAAAAATCACAATGTTGATAAATATCTAGTGACATATACACAATATACCGAGAAAAACAGGTTATACAAATTATTACGTAGTGCATGACTGCATTTTGAGAGATATACACTATGTATCCTCATTAAAGCAGATAAAAATGGTTACTTCTGAATGACGGTTGAGCTTCATTTTTGGTGCCTTTTTAAGACATTCTACAAAGAACATATATTGCTTCAATAATTAGGAAATAGGCAAGCTATTTTAAATAGCATAACTTAAAATTCTTTGTAAATTATGTCATTTAAAACTGCACCCACTTAAATTACAGGTTTCAGTTTATATGAATAGGTCATTCTAAAATCATTAACAGGTGTTACCAAGATGCATTAAGATGACACAACAAATGTATCTGATTGAACTGTGCATCTCCTTGGAAGGCTTTCCAAGTTAAAACATTTCTAAAAGATACCCATCACAAAGGCTCTTATTCAGCTAGTATGCATAAGATGGTGTAATGGATGTCATATGTCTTGGCTAGTTAGGAATCCTTGATTCACTGGGGCCTATGTAATGCTATTAACATTTCGAAAATCATTTCTGCCTACCACTAAAAGAAAAATAGCAGATTAGAGAATATAGAGGAATGATTAGGTTTTATTTCTTCAGTTCTATAAAGTACAGTACAGTCAAAAAGGCTATGGAGAAGGCAATGGCAACCCACTCCAGTACTCTTGCCTGGAAAACCTGGTAGGGTGCAGTCCATGGGGTCGCTAAGAGTTGGACACGACTGACACGACTGAGTGGCTTCACTTTCACTTTTCATTTCATCAATTGGAGAAGAAAATGGCAACCCACTCCAGTGTTCTTGCCTGGAGAATCCCAGGTATGGGGATGAGGGAGCCTGGTGGGCTGCCGTCTCTGGGGTCGCACAGAGTCAGACATGACTGAAGCGACTTAGCAGCAGCAGCAGCAAAAAGGCAATAATTGCTGAGCACAAAAATTACTGAAAATACTTGATAAAAATGAAGAATATAAAACAATGTTGAATAATGGGGTTACAGTTACATTATGGAGGTAAGATTATCAATGAATTTTAAAGTCAGAATTTATCAAATGATATATGTTTCTATTAAGAAAAGTTAGTATAACTTCTATTACATGAAGAATTAAAACTCAGTTATTAGTGAGGAAAACTGTCAGAAAGAAAGACTGATTCCATACGGGTCCTATCGAATATGCCCAAAACAAAAATAAAACAAAACTGTGACTTTAAAACATCATACAAGATTACTGATACAGTTAGGACACCGATTAATGATGAGACACATTTGAATAGCCTATAAATTGTCATATTTTATGAAGCTGATATAAACTTTCAATTCTAATAAATATTTTTACTAGTAAAACTTTTTAAAAGTTGTTCTGTTATTATTCCTATTGGGGAATCTTCACTTTTTTGTTAAAAACATCAAGATTTAAAAGCAGCTACTTTGTCTCACTTAAAATACTCTCATTTTTAGTTAGGGTACTACAGTTGGTTTCATTTAGGTAAGGTAGCCTAACTTGATATGACAGTGAATATTTACCAACAGTTACACTTGCTTAGTTACAATTTGAAAACATGCTATCCTCTCTTGAGACAGGCAGAGAGTAGCAACAGGTCCTTGTAAAAATCAATACACAATCCACTGGCAGGAAGAAACACATGAGTAAGGAAATTCTTGACTGCAGGGTTACCAAAGTGCTTGTGACATTTTAAACCATTTGAGGTGTGCTGGAAAAAATGTGGCACAAACTGGTTTTCAATGCATGAACAGTTACAATAAAGGGAATTGGAAAGTCTGAAACCAAGCATGTGGAAAACTGATAAGCTTGCAAACTGATGAACTTCCCAAATGAAGTCAGTTGATTACAGGAAATATTCAGCGAAATTATTACAGTGCTAGAATGTGGTACATACAGTGTTTAATGTCAACCAACAGTACCTGAACTACAAAGTATATTCATAAATTTGTGACATAAAAATGTTTGTTCCAGGCAGTCGTTGGACATTCATAGAAAAATGTTATAAGCCAAAGTTATTTAATGTCAATTCTCATTTTCTTTTGGAAACATTGATATAAACCATTTTCACGCTTTTCTGTTCCACATTCATTTTTATAGCTACTGCTTTGCCTAACCATGTTTGAATATAAATGACTTGTTCTGTCTGAAAAACGTGTACATAAACTGATTAAACAAGGAACATTAGCAAATGATAGATCATACTAGCAAATGGTTTGAAGGTTACGCAGCCCATCTGTTTATTTAGCGGATCTTCTGACTGCCTCCTTCACAGGGAACTCCCGGGGGAAGCTATGCATTAACCCCCCTGCTGCCTGCCCATCTCCCTCCCACCTCTTCACTTCCACCCTGGCTACCTCACCTAAGCATCTTGCCTCTCACTTACGCCCTTGGATGTAAGGCAAAAGCAGTCACTTGCTCTCAGCTATCACATTTTACGTGGACATTGATAAACACACCTCCCATTTGAAGAAGCACTACAGAAAATTTCAGGACTTTCCTGGTGGGACGGTGGTTAAGAATTTTCCCACCATTGCAGGACATGGGTTCAATCCCTGGCCGGGGAAGATCCCACATGTTCAGAGCAACTAAGCCCATGCGTCACAACAACTAAGCCCATGCGTTCCAACTACAGAAGCCGGTGTGTCCCAGAGCCCGTGCTCTGCAACAAAAGAAGCCACTGCAATGAGAAGCCCTCATACTGCAACAAAGAGTAGGCCCTGCTTGCTGCAACTAGAGAAAGTTCATGTGGAGCAATGAAGACCCAGGGCAATCAAACATAAAACAAAATATATAATTAATTAATAAAAAAGAAAAGAAAGGCATTTTCGACCCCAGTAACCAGCAGTCTGTCTTCCCTGAGGAAGTAATCAGCATGGCACTTTTTCTTATGAACAACACAAATCATGTAACTTGCCTGTTACTATTTTATTCTTCCCATCAGGAAGCATAGAGCCCCAACTTTTGCTTCAACTCGGTGGCTCAGCTTCTGTTATATGTACTGGGCCCCCATGTAAGATTTCATGAGAAGAAAAGGTCTTATGACTACAAGGTTCATAAGCCCCTGTTTTAGCTCCTAATCCTGATTTTCACATATATCTTCCATTTTGCTGTTTTCATTATTGTAAGCTACCTTAAATCCTCTGTGGAACAATCAGGAGTTTAAAGTTTTCAATAAAAATGATCACGTGGACTGTGACAGAATATCCATACACGGTTCTTAATGTCTCGATAACATGTTTTATTTTAGTCCAACAATTCTAGAAAGCTTCTTTAGCACAATTCCCACAACTTCTTTGAGAACATGTCTGGGTTGAGTCACTTAATGATGGTTTTTGGAGAAGCTGTCCTGAGACCAGTCACTGGCTGTCTTTTTCTCATCAAAATCTCTTCACAACTAGAAACAGCATCAGACCCTAATGTGCTAGCCATTCTGCTTACTGCACAAAAAGCCTCTCCAGCCTTCAGGGATTTCAATCAGTACCAAGGATTTAAGAGCACCCTTATTTTATGTTACATAAAACACATCTGGCCTTACAGTGAGAGAACATTTGTCAGATCAGTGGCTCTAAAACTTGAGTACCGATCAATCACCCGAAGGGCTTGTGAGACCACAGAGTAGACTGTGTTCCACCCTCAAAGTTTCTGAGTTAGCTGGTCTATAGTGTAGGTCTAAACATTTGCATTCCTTTTTAATATAAATTTCAGGTACACAGCAAATCACTGTAGATGGTGACTGCTGTTGTGAAATTAAAAGATGCTTGGTTCTTGGAAGAAAAGCTATGACCAATTTAGACAGTGTATTAAAAAGCAGAGACATTACTTTGCTGACAAAGGTCTGTATAGTCAAAGCTATGTTTTTTCAGTAGTCACGTATAGATGTGACAGTCAGACCCTAAAGAAAGCCGAGTGCTGAAGAATCAGTAGTTTTGAACTTGGAGAAGACTCGAGAGTCTCTTGGACAGTAAGGAAATCAAACCAATCAATCCTAAGGGAAATCAACCCTGAATATTCATTGGAAGGATTGATGTTCAAGTTGAAGCTCCAATTCTTTGGCCACCTGATGAGAAAATCTGACTCATTAGAAAAGACCCTGATGCTGGGAAGATTGAAGGCAGGAGGAGAAGGGGACAGGAGAGGATGAGATGGCTGGATGGCATCACTGACTCAATGGACATGAGTTTGAGCAAGCCCCAGGAGTTGGTGATGGACAAAGAAGCCTGGCATGCTGCAGTCCATGGGATCGCAGAGTCCTGAGCAACTGAGTCTACATGACTGAGCGACTGAACTGAATACAGCGTTCTAATTCAACATCCGTATACACAAGTGTGATTGCCGCCACAGATCTAGTTGCTACCCACCACCATCTAGTTGACTCCCCTCACCCATTTTGCTCGCCCATCAGCGTCTTTCCTCTTCTCCTCTGGTTCCCACCCACCTGGTCTCCAAATCTATGAGATTTTCTTTTTGTTTACTCATCTGTTTTAGATTTCACATATGAGTAAAACTGTTTGGTATTTGCCTTTCTCTGATTTTTTCAATTAACACACTAACATTTTAAACAAGTTCCTAGGTGATGCAGGTGCCACTGGCCTGGAAACCACACTTTGAAAACCAATGCTTTGGGGTCAGTCCATTTCCCCGCTTAGACATCTTTAGGGACTCAGCCCTATGTCCTCTATGAGTCACACCGATGTTTCAGCTTGGCCTTCAAAACCTCACTGACTGAGCCTGTCCTTGTTGTTGTTCAGTCGCTAAGTTGTGTCCAACTCTTGTGACCCCAGGGACTGCAGCACGCCAAGCTTCCCTTGTCCTTCACTATCTCCCTGAGTTTGCTCAGACTCACGTCCATTGAGTCAGTGATGCCATCGAACCACCTCATCCTCTGTCGTCCCCTTCTCCTCTTGCCGTCTCTCCCAGCAGCATCTTGTCCCAGCCCCCACTAAAGAGCAGAGCCTGTGCTCCCGGCCTCCTTACTCCTTCTCTGCCCAGAGTACACAAATCCTGTGCTCATGCCGTCTGACTCACCTCCACTTCTCGTTGCTCTAATTATTACTTGCTCTAGAAATTAATTACTCTTCAGAAGACTCCTAGAATGCCACCTCTTCCCAGAAACCAACCACCTTCATTAAAACTCTTTCATCTATGCTTTATATCTATGCTTTACAAGCCTGCCATGCATTATAATCAGTAGCCTTGGCAGAGTTATCTTCCACCAGATTATATAGGAGAGTGGTTAGGAAGATGCACTTCGAGTCAGAAAGGCTCCACACTTGTCAGCTGCATGACACAGAACATATTTCTTAACCACAAGCCTTAAAGCGAAGTAACAATATATCGCCTTCCAGCGAGAATGTTGAGAATTAAATGAGATAATCTACAGAAAGCCCTAAGTAGCACTCCTGGCAGACAGGGCTCAGGAATGATCACTTTCCTGGGGTTTTTCACATATTAGCCCCAAATTCTCTGCCAGTCCTGCCAGGAGGTCAGGTCTACATCTCTCCCCCTTGAATCTGATTCCTGTGACTGCCTGGAAAAATATAGTGGAAAGTGACTTTGTGACCTACAGTTTAAGGCACTAGAAGATGCTACTTCCTGTCTGCTAGGATGTTTCCTGATGGATCCCAGCTTCCTTGTGACAAGGAAGGCAAAGCAACCCATGGAGAGGAACCCAAGCCCACAGCCCAGTCTCCACTGCCCCCCAGCAGGCAGCCAGCACACGAAGGGGCCAAGGTTCTCCAAGCCCGGCCTCTGTCCTCCTCCCACCCCCACGTGAGGAGCAGATGGCAATCTTTCTACACAGCCCAGTCTCAACTTCAGACATGGGAGTGAAATAAACGACTGTTGTTCTTTAAAACCATTAAGCCTCTGAGTGGTTTGTAACATAGCCACAGATGACAAAAGCAGGAACATATTATTATCTTTGCATCCTTTTTTCTCCTCTCCAGCTGACAGGATCATAGGTTAGGACCTTCGAGAGTGCTGATCACAAAATTCAGACATTTCTAGAGGGAAAATTCTCCCAGGGGATCTCTCTTTGTGAGTAAACACAGGACTCCCTGAGAAAGAATTCAAATTAACCAAAGAAAACACAACCTCAGTTCTCATCTCCACTAACCCCCTCTAAAGTTGCAGCAGAACCCTAAGGAACTGAGGCTTCAATAATTATAAAGGGAACTTAAAAAAATAATAACTCTATTAAGTCAGGGGTACAAATACAAATACCAATACTGCTTTGCAATCTCAATTAACCCAATGAGTGCTAAATAAGAGAATCTAACATTCACTTTGAACAGCAAGAAATTCATGAGGCCACCATCTGCATGAGAGCAAAGAGCAGGAGACAGAACATAGCAGCTGATACACAGAGTGAAACAACTTTTGGGGGAGTTGCACAAAATCTAGTGACACATAGTAAGTATGGACCACACCAGAGAAATATGGTTATTTATCTTTTCATTAAATATATTATAAATGCTATTATTTTGCTGATATTAGTACTCTTATTTTGACCCTATTTTCATACAACCTTCTAAAATGAATCTTAAAACCTAACAGTTATGGTACCTAATATTAGTGGCCAGTATTTCTCCTTTACTTCATTTACCACAAATGTGACTTGTTCATTATGGTTAACCTCCTCTCCTGGACAATAAATCCCTTGAAGACTGGGACTGGCTAGTTTCCACTCTTCCCAGTGTCCAGCACAAGGCATGATAGAAAATAGTAAGTATTTGTTGGGTGAATATTGAATGACTAGCAGTAAAAAAGCTATTCGGAGAACTGGAGTTGATGCCTAATTACCTAAGTATGAATTCACATGGGGCATAAACACAATATCCTTTTTACAAAAAAGGTTTATACCCTGACACTGAAATTGCTTTAGAAATAACTGGTTGCTGTCATAAGTCAGAAAATAATGCTCTATTATGATGGAAGAGTTATTTATATTCACAATCTCTTCTCCACCTATTCAAGTCCCTTTAATTCATGAGGCATTTCACTTACATTTAGAGCCATCACCTAGAATTCAGAGTTTTACAGAACCCACACTTTTAAAAATGTCAATTGTAATTGCTTCCTCAGATAACTTCTCTCCCTTTTTCTGTCAATCTACTTCCAAAAGTGGTTAACGTAATGTCCCTTAAACACTGTTTTTATCATATCCTTTCCTATCTCAAAGTCTACAGTTAATCTCAATAGCAACTATTTGACATTTAAACTTATTAAGAAGTGAATGTATTAACAATTCTTATTAAGGGTTTCTGAAGTTCTTTCATTGATTGTCCAACTTACCATCCCTCCAAACCAAATTCATATTGTATTACCGTTCCGCAAACAGGCAAAAAATCTGCGGATCTAGCCAAGCAGAGATAATGGAAGGTTTCTTCTGAATTTCACCAGTGAGGTCTCATTATTTTGTCAAGACACTATAGAAGGAAGCTCAACACACTTTTCAGAGTGTCTATGAAAGGTTTATGCCCAGTCACCCATGGAGAGAGACACAGCAATAGAAAATCATTGTCAATCCCTAATTTTTAGGGATTATTTAAAATAATCTAATCTAAAACTACTATTAGATTCTATTGACTTAGGCTTTGTGAAAGGAAATCTAAACTTTTTAACAAGGCCAATGATATATCTGCATTTTAATATATTAGTTACTAAGAATATTACAGAGGAATCTCTGCTGGGAGTGAATCTATCATCACCTGGCTACATAATTTCATCTTTATGAATTCCTTGCAACTGCTATTAATTGGGGAAAAAAAAATCAAAGGATTATATAAGTCAAATAAATCAGTATAACAGCCTTTCATGGAAACCAAACTAAATTCCTATCTAAAGGCTCAATTTATCACCTTCCATTTTCTCAGATGCAGATGAAAAAAGAAAAACAAGTTGATCAAATACAGAAAAAATATCAAAAAGTGAAATGTAACCACAAGAGACAGATTTAACAATGACTGAAACGTGGGAAGATGATCAGGACAGACATAGCAGTTCCTTAGCCACTGCATCCTCATTTGTTTCCAAAATCTCCATCATTTCCTTAAATTTGGGTCACGCGGCATTCACACATGCTTCATAATGTTCTCAGGCAGAAGATGAGAACACCCTTACTACAGAACTTTTCTGTACTTGGTGTGATAATTAGTGAGAAAAAGAAAACATTTCAAAAAAAATCAATGATGCTCTTCTACTTATCATAAATGCCAGTCAATAAGATCTTAGAAGTCTTGCAGGATTTATTTCTGTTTATAATTACCTGCCGTCAATTGGGAGGGAACAGTGCATGATTAAAAAGGAGCCTTTCTAACAACAATTTCTGTGTAGTTTCCATTTCTCTGCAGCTTTTGATATTTACAATCAACTACATGTGTGTGGGAAATGTTCTGGGAATTCACAGCATTTAAAGTAAAATAAAGGTTCCATGAATGACAGCCTCCAGCTCTAGCAAAATGATTAGTGTCATTAATGCTGTCTTTGAACCAGAGGCATACAGTGAGAGCCAAGGTTAGGAGTTAAACAGAAGATGGCTTATTTTCCTTGGAGGCTGTTTCACTATTCCTAAAGTGGTCAAGCAATTTCACAGAGATGACAGGAGATAATATATGTGAAGTGCTGGTATGTAATAAAAATTCAATAATGTTAAGTCCCATTCCATCTCCATGTCCTGCTCCAAATTTGCCTGCTGGAAACTGCAGCAAACCTCAGGATTCCTTGGAAGAATGAGTCAAATGGAATCAACCCTTTTCTTGATTTTGGTTTGCCTACTGCCTAGACCACAATCATGGGGTGAAGGAAGGAGGTTGTAGAAAAGAAACTGTTACAGTTTGAAAGGACTGAACCACCTCCCTCCTCTTCACTTTTAGATGGCTGGGAACAGAGGCGGCTGTAAACAATTATTCATGCCAAGTTTAAAACAACGCCACTGAAAATCAAAGATTTAACATAAAGAGTATGCTGCCTAAATATGGAGATGTGGAGAACAGACTGACAAGCTGCAGGATAAGTATTTATAACAGTTCATAGATCTAACTGTTATCACACCATTCCTACACACTTAGAAAGCGACTTTTTAAAATAATTAACAACATGTATCACCCTATTCCCAAAACAGTTCAGAAGTTTTCAAAATTCCTAAGACCTCTTTTGGTGGTGGGGCCGGGGTGGGTAATTCCACTTTAAAAAACAATCGTCTGGACAGCACTTGACAAGCCACTCCTCTCCGCTCAGGGCCCATGTGGCCGCCACAGAGTCCCCAGAAATGATGCTGACTCCAGGTCTTTTCAGCTCGTGGTACGATCGTTCAAAGTATCTACCTGATTTCCCACTACTGCTTATTTTTCTGCCTGCCTTAGGCTTGCTGTGAGGATAAATTAGTAGCCGAGATTAGCTTTAGTTTTCATCTGGCAAAGTCTGACTTCAGGAGTCAGGATTCTATCCTGAGAAATAAACAGCAATGCCCACTTTACGAGACAGAAAGCAGGTGACCAAGATCTGTCCAATAACTTTCAAAGTGTGAGGAGGAGGAGAAAGGGCAGGGGAAAATCTTTCTACCAACACAGATTGAGGTTCAAATGCAAATAATTTTTTCAAGCACCTACCCTGTGCCAGACCCTTTGCCAGCATATTATCTTGTTGAATCCTTACAAATCGAACAAACCTAAGACTGTGTATTAAGGCCAAAGAGATGCGCTATGAAATCATCCATCCAACCCCATTTACCCGGGATTTAAAGTCTTTCATAAAAGCAGAAGAGCTGCAGTGCCCAGAGAGCAATACACAGGTGGCCCTTTCCTTCTAACTTGGTGAGAAGCAACCTGTGCTGTGCAGAAAAATGACTGCTCAAGCTTGTATATACACAACCATGTCCAATGTACTTTACTGGTAAGTTAAGATTTCCCAAGCATTTACTATTTGCAATATTTTAGCCATTAAAGCCTAATGCCCATAAGAGATGCAACTCCACTCTACTACAGGTAAGGTGCCTAATGCAGTGCCTACCCTGAGAGAAGACTGGTCAGGGTCTGTTTTCCACGGAAGAATGTCACGAAAAGGGTTCTGGGCTGCTGGAGGGCTTTTCAGCTCTACCATTTTATTTTTGTAAGGGATAATTATGTGAGCATAAGCCCTGTAATGGTCCACTTAAAACACGCCAACATAAATGTCCTAGAGCAGAACAAATTCTAACCATGCTGAAATGTATTTTACATTCTTGCCAGGTCACCTTTAGTACGTGTGAACCAATCTTTTGCTATTTCACCCAACCCTATGTGAAAAAGTTGAAAAGGAATTTGATTTTATAACAGATAGGTCTTTGGAAATTTATAGGAATCTTATGCCATGAAAGAGGTCTTTTAGCAAAATTCATGAATGGAGGGGAACTGGATTGGAAAAAGCGCAAGTGAAGATAGAACTTTGCCTTTCAAAAAATTTCAAGTGGGGAATTTACCTTATCAATCTTATTTTAGGTGCACAAGCCCTTAACTAAAAACCATAATCAGCTCATCTGAACGGTTTGAAGAAAAACACTGCTCATTGCTAAGTGACAAAAGTTAATGAGGAAGCACATTTTCCATGCCCTTTGTAAGCATCTGAGGTGTTCACATTTCTTAGACAACCGCTATGACAGCCTGCCTTTACTATGGCTCTCCTGCAGACTTTTGTCTGCCCAGCAGTTAGGGTGTTCTTTGTCATTTTTTCCCTTGAAAATGGTGACAAGCTGAAAACAGTTACATTAAATATTTACATTTAATAAATTAAACTTTATGCAAAAATAGAACACATGGTAATTTTGCATTTTCCAAAAAGATGCCTTTCATAGCACATCAATTCACTGGCATTCTCAAGCTTAAACAAACCAACAGCTGACTGCTTGACCCAGGATGAAATCCAGTCTTCCTTGGACCCTCGCCCTCCAGCGTGGTCTGGCCTTGGCCTGGATCTGCAGCTGACCTCGGGCCACGTCCTCCTGCCGTCTGAGCTCCCGCGGCTCCCAGCACCTGCCATTCTCCTTCCTCTCCGCAGGCCTGTGCACGTGCTGCTCCCTCTGCCTGAACACTCTTCTTCCAACTGGACTCCCAATGCCTCTCCAGCTCTCAGGGAGCGTCACTTCTTCAGAGAAGCCTATTCTGACCCAATATAAGCAACCCTTCACCTCTCTTCTAACAGGCTTTCCTTTCCTTCATAATCATAATTTGTACTTAGATACTGTGCTCATTGGTTTAATGTCAATCTCTCTCACTAGACCCTAAGATCCTTGAGGAAGAAAGCAACTGTACTCCAATAAAAAATTAATTAAAAAAATATAACGACTCATGAAAAAGAAACCATACCCCCTTGTCCACCACCCTGGAAGCCCAGGACATGCCTGAAGACAATAAACATCTGTTGAAGGAATGGATGTTGGATCTCATCTTCCCCCACCCTGTCCAAGTACACTAGAAATATGGGTACAGCCTTTCCTTATTTGTTCAACAGCAACCTATTTTTTGACTCAGAAAACTGAATGACAGACCTGAAACCTCTTCATTTCTCTTCCCCAAATAACCACAATCAAAGAGAAGGAGGGCAAAATTTTGAGTACTGTTTTAGACCCTTGTTTTTTCTTCTTATAATCAAGACAGAATTAGTCATGTATGTGGCAGAGCAAATTCCCACAAGAACTCATGACTTGTAGTTTAGCCACTGAGGGTTAAGATGAGATGGCCGAAGTGTTACCAGACTGCCTCAAAGGAAGACCCTTTATTTTCAGATTTCAAGGAGCTAGTTCTAAAAACAAACTGTTAATTCAACTGATAGTTCCACATATTATGATAATCTTTGAAGTGTACAAAAACACATTCTTGGTTTCATATCATTTGTAACCTTGAGTCTATCCTGTGGGTCAGATGGTACACTATTGAGCTAGGAAACTTCCTCTTTAGCTTGTTCACACAATATCCTGCTAATTTATTAATAATCAGCAAGAAAATGTTACTTGAGTGACTTCAGTTGCTTATTAAATGGTTGTGATAAAACACTTAGCTTTCATGGCTTCTTTATCTTCTTTTTTTTACCATATGATTCCACTCATATAATTTTTTTGATGTACAGTTGCTGTAAAATATTCTGTAAGTTGCAAGTACATAATATAGTGATTCACAATTTCTTAAGGTTATACTCCATTTACAGTCATTATAAAATAATGATATATTCCCTGTCATGCTGCACAATCTATCCTTATAGCTTATTTTATACCTAATAGTTTATATCTAATCTCCTACCCCTAGTATTAAAAAAGCAGTATTTTGCCTCGGAGTCTTCTATTTTTTTTCTTTCACTAATAGTAACTGTTCATCAGGGAAAATAAAGTCTCTCAGAAGAATCAAAATGGGTATTTCTTGTTTATCCTACTAAACCAAATACAATGCTACTTAAAAATCATCAGCTATTACATATTATGAAAATTCATTTGCTTGCAGAAAAAAGCACAACATCTGGTCAACTCGCTTCCTTTTTCTAAACATAGAAAAAAAGGCGTTATCTCCACAGACAGGGAAGGAAACAATTCATGTCTCATGAATTCAGCTCTGCTCAGCAAATTCACTTGTTAATTAAAATAAACAGCACAAAAAAGGGTACATTTTGGTCAATCAATTGCCTGCAATCACAGGAGAATTCTGAAATACAAAAGGCTGTATGTTTTACTTAGCTGAAACCAGAATGCTGTTCTTTTATCATTATTTAGCAGACATGTCATTTGAGGACAATCCTCACAATACTCTGTAGTATACGTGTAGCTGCTTTCAAAAGGAGTGGTAACATTATTCTATTTAATGCTTTCATTTAAAAAGACTGACTTTGTTCTATGTAAAGATCCCAGCACTGAACCAGATGGCCATTAAGGTTTTTGAATTTTAAAAATAAAACATTTAAGTTCTGCCTAAGAAACTATAATGCAATTTAAAGTATCTGGTGTGTTTTGAAAGAGTCATGAGATTTGTTAAAATGGACATTTTCAGATTAATATTTAGCTTTGAGAAAAAATGTCTTCCAGGAAAATCCCTGTATCATAACAAAATATATTTGACTCATTAAAGTTCTTATATTTATTTTAGCAAATATAGTTTTGAAAGTGGCATTTCCTCAACCAGTTTTAGTTTACAGCAGTGTTTCCCAAGGAGGGGTGACTTGGAGACCTTCTTGTCTGTCACAACTAGGGAGGTGCCGCTGGCATCGAGTGAGCAGACAGGGAGGTTACAAAGCATCCTAGAATGCAGAAAACAGCTTCCTCCCTGCAACCCCCCATCCCCATCACCTGATCCCAAATGTCAACTGCGCTGAGGTGGAAAAAGTCTGCTTTAGAGCAAAACCATTACAACTGCTTTTTAATTGAGCTTTGAACCCAATGGAAAGACCAGGTTTTCAAAAAGGGATTTATTCTAGACAACGTACATACTGAGTCACAGTCTGAGAAAAGTATAACTCAGGCCGAAATGACACTACTCAGAACTATATAAACTCAAGATATAAGAATTCTCTAGGTGAACACAATCTTGGTATTGTAATAAAGCTCCACTGATATTCGGTTCATACTTATACATAGGAGGCACTCAACAAATATTTACAGAGGGAAGTAGAAAGAGAAGGATCTTCTTGTACTGCACCCCAGGACACTGTACATGGTAACATTAAATCAAGACGATGCGCTGTGTTGGGTTGCTGCGCTCAATGTGCCCGACTCTGCAACCCTCTGGACTGTGGCCCACCAGGCTCCTCTGTCCTTGGGATTTTCCCACCAAAAATACTGGAGTGGGTTGCCATGCCCTCTTCCAAGGGATCTTCCCGGCCCAGGGATCGAACCCATGTCTTCTGTATTGGCAGGTGGATTCTTTGCCACTGAACCACACAGGAAGCCTGTATTGGGTAGTTAGAGGCCGTCTTAACCTTCTCCCTTCCTCCGCAGCACTAGCGAGCAGCCGGCCAGTGCCATTTTCCGGTTTCCTATGCAGCTACCTGTGTCTACAAAAGTTCTCACTAATGCACCTGTGTGCACTGCTTAGAGGAAGCTGCTTGTTCATTTCCTCTCTTGCCCCCACCCCTTGCCATAGGTTGGGATGTGGAGGTGGCTTTGCCCAAGTTTCAACCATACAGAGGAAGCTAATTCCCTAAGGAGAACAGTAAGCTAGAAATCACCTGGGTGGTTGAATGACTCCCTGGCATAAAGTTGTCTCTCCAGCAGAGATCATTCATCTGCAGAATTGTAGGTGAGGAATGAACCACTTACTTAATCAATTATACTTTAGGTCCCTTTGTGGCAGCAGCCTGCACAAGTCAATTCTATAATCTGATATCCACTATGATTTAAGGGCTACAAATGCTTTCTAGCCAAGAAAATGTTAAACTGGGTAATTTTTAAAGTTTCAGTGCAAGTAATACCTGAAAATCTGGATGATGTGGTTACTCTGTAGTGACTATAGATTAAGAGGAAGAACTGCTCTGTCTGTTAATAGTGTTAATTCTCATTTATCCAATCTAACTGGAAAAAGAAGGCAAATCTGGAGATTCCTGCCCAAGGAATTCATTGCTTCAATGATATGATATTTACATAAACATACTTCCCTAGTGGCTCAGATGGTAAAGAATCTGCCTGCAATGCAGGAGACCCAGGTTCAATCCCTGGGTTGGGAAGACCCCCTGGAGAAGGGCATGGCAACCCACTCCAGTATTCTTGCCTGGAAAATTCTACAGAGAGAGCAGCCTGGCTAGATACAGTCCATGGGATCGCAAAGAGCTGGACACCACTGAGCAACTAACACACACATGCTAATGATAGCAGGCTAACACACACACACGACAATTTTCACTCTTCAAATTTTGCAATTGCAGCCTTTTCTTCTCCTTGCGTTTGTCTAAGATGCTGGTAAAAATACCAGTAGCGACAGGAAAAATAAAGTGAGGACTAGAGGATTTCACAAACTAAACACTGAGCATTGGAACAATGATTTCTGGACTAAGTTGTAGATTCAAATTTTGAATATTCAATTAAATTTTATTCAAAAGGCTCTGTGCTATCTTGGTTTTCAGAAAATACAAATGCTTCTCGCTGAGCACCTTCTTTATTAAAATTCAAAGTATTTTCCTTTAGACTTGATTTGATATTGAATATATTTATTCAATGATTTATTTCTACTTTATGTGAATGAGGGGGAAATCATTGAGAAACAAAGTATTTCTTATGTGATGAAATTATAACATTTCAGTTAAGCAGCTTTATGAAATTCAGATTTTCCATTAATATTGCTTTTTAAAATATAATTTCCCCCAATAAAAATTAATGTGTTGAATATTACATTGTTATAAAGCCATAAGCTTATTGAAAAATATTTTTACCTTAAACATATGAAAACAGTAAAAGTATCAAAATACATACTGCAATTTCCTAACATCTTTCTCCCAAAATTGTATTTATGGATTGTCCTAACAAGTCTAAGGCAATAATTCAATGATTTATGCAACTTTTATGGTAACTTGACCATATCTTATAACTTGACCATATCTTGACCATATCTTAACCTAACCATAACTTATCCAGAGCCATCAGGATAACACAATTAAAAAAGCAAAATAGGACAGTTTGGTCTGAAATACCTTTTTTACATTTGTTAAATTCTAAAGAATTTTAATGCCTCACAACAGAATCATTTCTAAATCTTCAAGTTCAGAGTACAAATTAGGCACCTTCTACTTTAAAAAAAAAAATCACAATTTATATATTTAATTAAAAAATCTTCACTATTCTCAGAGAAATTACTTTTGACTTTATCTTTAAACAAAATGTATTTCTCCCAACTGAATAATTACTGAGTAGATTTTGACCTTTTATTTAGGAATAAATTTCTTACAAAATCAAAGTTTCACTTTCTCCTTCCCAGTTTCTTTCTGGGGCATTAGCCAGTCACTAACTTATACTCCGCTATTAAAAGAAAAGGTAACTAAAGGACACATCTGGACCCAAGTAAATATTTCACTAGTTTCACCAGTTCTAACAAATGCCCCGAAGGGAATAGTCAATCAGTAAATCACCATAGTGAGTCTACAACAGGTATGTGAAAATGACATTATTACCTACTCCTAGAAATGCAATCATCTACACAAATCAATCACGATTCCCAATTGTAAAAAGTGACAAAAAACCTTGAGAATTTCCAAACACACCAAGTTTTAGCATGCCACGTTTTCAACCTGAAGTAAGCCACAATTTCTTTGGACTTCCTTTTTGTCTGAGCCTATATAAAGAGAGGCTGGAAACGGTCAGTCTCTCAGAGAGACTGGTGGTGCTCTACAGGCTAGTACCCGAGGAGGCATTCTTGAAATAGGTGAAAAGTGTCACAGTGAGTGGTACTTACGAAGCAGGGCTAGGGGCCTGCCTCATATCCAGGAGCTGTCCCAAGTCCCCCACAATTTTCCCTCTGGTCATTCCTTTCACTAGAACCTTCAGGATGACTATCTGAGCCCACAGAGCATCTTCTTTCCATACACAGACAAGTTGTTTTAATTCAGCTTTAATGAACACTAAATTATTCATGGTCAACTCCCATGTAAATGTGTACTTTCGTCTGGAACTTTACCAAGTGTCCTTCACTGTTTCAGAGAAATCACCTTACCCATGGCAAATCTGTTCCCTGTATCCCAGTCAATGACATGGCAAGCCTGGATCAGGATTCTTTTGCAATGACTGCATTCATGACAATGTCATGAGACTAGGTGGGAACACCCATCTAATTTATCTTGTCTTCCAATATAGTCATGCAGCAGTTATATATGGAAATGAATAATATTTTATTATAAATTACTTTCCTGTCACTTTATATCACAATTAGGGCAATGTACTGGCTATTTTTAACATAGCCTACTTATATACGCAATTTAGCACACATTTCACTGCAACATAGTAAAAGGGGAATACAAAGTATTTCATGAAAAATGAAAAACTGGGTCTGACAGATATGCAAACCCTGACCTAGAATACCATCTAAGGCTCCTTGCAGCTCCAGCACTCTTTGATTCTATGAAAAACTTCACAGTTCGGCAAACCCTGATCATTAACAAGCCTTTACCTCTGCACAAGTTTGAAAGTATTGCAATGAAGTTAAAAGATAAATACATGTGGTTGCTAAGGTGACACATAAAAACACAAACTGTACTAAACACTCCAACATGGGCGTAAGCAGAGGGAAATGCCTTGGTGCTGATGCCTTTTACAGGTAAACAGAGGGACGGGAGCTTCCCCGTTGGCTCAGTGGTAAAGAACCTGCCTGCAATGCAGGGGACACACATTCAAATCCCTGGGTCAAGAATATTCCATGGAGGAGGAAACAGCAACCCACTCCAGTATTCCTGCCTGGGAAATCCCAAGGACAGAGGAGCCTAGTGGGCTACCATCCATGGGGTCGTAGAAGAGTCGGACACGATTGAGAGATTGAGTACAAGAGAGGGAAAGAGAAGTATCTAAGGGAGAACTGAAGCCTTCACATCTCTTTGGTCTCAAGAAGCTGCACAACTGGTCTTACAGGTGACTGTTACCTTATTCTCTCCTTGGGCTGAAAGTCAAAGCCTTGAGTGATGAACTGCCTTAGCATTTCTCCCACAAAGTGCATTCAAGAAAATACACACTGGCAAACAATGCAAGACTCCTGAGAGTCCCCTGGACTGCAAGGAGATCAACCCAGTCAATCCTAAAGGAAATCAACCCTGCATAGTCACTGGAAGGACTGATGCTGAAGCTCTAAACCTTTGGCCACCTGATGCAAAGAGCTGACTCTGGAAAAGACCCTGATGCTGGGAAAGACTGAAGGCAGAAGGAGAAGGGGACGACAGAGGATGAGACGGTTGCATCCCATCACTGACTCAATGAACATGCGTTTGAGCAAACTCCGGGAGATGGTGAAGGACAGGGAAGCCTGATGTGCTGCAGTCCACAGGGTTACAAAGAACTGGATGTGACTTAGCGACTGAACAACAACAAAACAACGCAAATGTTCCAAATGTGGAACAGGATGGAAACCTCTCACTACTAAACTGTGCACAGGTTTACTTAGCAAATCTTATCATTCAAAAATCAACACCCGCAACTCATCACTGGCATGAAGTCGCTATAACCACAATCCATTTTTTCCTGAGGCCATCATCCTCTGTCATCAGATTGAAGAATCATTATTATCCCCAGAAGAGCAATTTCCAGGCTGTGAAAATGACTGAATTCATTACTTCAGGAACTATTGCCCCTTTCTCCACACAACTGGATTCTCAACACATGCACCGTCTCCATTACGTCTAACCATTCACCTCTCTTACCTCTTTCCCCACCACATTAGCACCCACATGGGGGAACACTGCTTTTACATTCCTCAAAGTTTCACATGTTAAACTCCCTAAGTTTAAGGAACTATCTCCTGGTGAAAAAAATACATCCATACTTCCTGTATAATAAATATACCCCTCATGATTAAATGACCAAGAATTAGGAAACACCTGATTACATACAAAATATTAAATATAAAACAGAAAAAAAAAACCCTCAAGTTTGGCTTACAAACCTAATCTTGGGAATAACCAATTAGAAAATTCTACATCAAGAAAGTTTAAAAACATTTTTTTTAAGAAAACAAAACTTTGTTGAGGTATTCTAATACATTGGAATATAATTCTTCACAAATTATGAGAAGTTAAAAATTACTATAAGATCAGATGAAAAAAGTAATAAAACTATTTAAAGATACATATGTATACATAAAGATTTAGTTTTTAACTCAAGAGTTTCTGAAAATAAGAAATCATTTATAGCTTATATAGGAAGAAAAAACCCTCTACTACCAGCAATTTCTTTTATAAATGATTCACTTAATTTTTCCTCACTGGCCTCACATACATGTAGGATACCAAGCTACCAATTTCCTGAGAACTTATGTCTTTAATCAAAGAAATATGGGGAACATAAAATGATTTCAGAAGCTACAGAGTTTTAATTCTCAAGTTCCTCAAATCAGACAGTCTAGAATCATTCTCTCTCTTTCAATGTCCATCCGACCTGAGGGTTTGTTAGGGCTTATCAAGGTTATGGGTTGGTATTCCGAAGGAGGGGCACATTATAACATTTTAAAGCTACATGACTTAAAAATTAAGAAGCAGCAGCTTTGCCATTGGCCATCTGAGAAAGGAAAATGACACAGAAATGGGACTCAGCCCTAGAAGGTTCTTACCCGCAGGGCCTCGATGACGAGGTCTCTGGCCTCCAGCTCCCCTTCCATCACACTGAGGAGCATCCGAAGCTCTGATTTACTGAGGGTATCCACATCAAACTCTTTTTTCTGTAACACAAATTTTAAAAAATGAAAAAATTCATAAAGGTATGCAATGGATCACATTTATCCCAATGGCTCAACAAACCCAGGGGACACTGGGGCCCCATTCAGCAGCAGACAATGTAGGCTCTGACCTTCTACAAGGAGGGGTTTCCCTGGCGGCTCAGACAGGAAAGAATTTGCCTACAATGTAGGAAGAGCTGGGTTTGAGCCATGAATCAGGAAGATCCCCTGGAAAGGGGAATGTCTACCCACTCCAATATGCTTGCCTGGAGAATTCCATGGACAGAGGAGCCTAGTGGGCTATGACTGAGCGACTAACACGTTCACTTTTTACTAGGAGAGGTAAAAACCACACAGACAATATTCCACGTCTCTCCACTAACGAGATCTATTCTCCCAGCCTGACCGCCCACCTGGCTTCAGGATCTCTTCAAATTATACCACACAAATTTAAAGTCCCTGGAGTTTATATCAAAACAGGCCCGTCTGTGTTGGGGAGAAGTTAGGAGGGTAGCAAAGAAAGCATGACTGTGTTCCTAGAAGGGCCCCAACATAAAGGCTCCTGGGAGGTTAGTATAAATTCCAAGACATCCAATAATAACAGGTCGTGTTTATAGAACACTCTGCTGCAGAGGCCACCGGCTAGCAGCTACAGCCAAATCTGGCCCACAGATGTGTGTTACTTGGGCCACAGAGTGTTCTGTTTTCTCCAGTCAGCACTAAGAAAATCTCAAGACGTCACCCAAAATTTCAGATCACTGGCTTCTCCAAACTGAGATGACCGGTTAACTCCAGATTCACACTCCCATAGGGGAACAAGTCACAGAGTCAAGGAGCAGCTGCCCCTTTAGAAGGAACATGCTCTTTGCTTCCCCCACAACCACACATGTTCACACACACACACACACACACACACTCATGCACGCAGGCAATGTGATTGTCAGAGGCCAGGCCTGCCGCCTCATGAAGTCATCTGGGCTGCTGGTTAGGTGTTTCTGAAGGCCCCGCTGTATGGTTATCAAATGCTTTTACACGATGCCTCTGACTTCCGGCCATTCCGGAAGGCCAGCCTGAGAGGGAGCTGAGGCTGAAGTGAGCGAGCCTTCTTCCAGAGACCAGCTATCCCAGGAGGCAGCAGCACCATGGCCCTGGGGGGTCATAATCCTCACCCACTGCCCAGGCAGCCCCGTGCTCTTCTCTACCTTTCCTCCTTGATGACCGCATCCCACTGACACACCTTGGCTTCCCATTCTTTTTTTTGCCAACTCTGCCCTCTTTCCTCACAACAGCTTTTACAAGCAGGTCTCCTGACAGCCATCTCACAGACGAAGCTGAGAGAGGACGGGTCAGCATGCTGACTGCTGGGCTCTGGTGAGTCCACAGCCCCGGCGCCCTCCAAACATGCAGCCCCACTGCCCGCTCCCGTCACGACTCATTTGACAAACCCAGTCACCATCCAAAGAACTCGTGAAGAAACAGATCTAACCTGTTAGATCTGTATCATCCCCTCTATTTTTCAAATTAGAAAACCGCAACTCAGGAGTCAGATACTGTACCCAGATCACACAACCAGGAAATGGCAAAACTGCAACCAAGTACTATGACTTGTCTGCACCCTTTGCCAGCATGATGCCAACATTCTAGAGATGAAAACAGGGCTAGTCTATCAATAAGCCAATGAGAACTAGTTTAGCAACTGTGTATCTGACACCATACTATCACTGTGATGACAAACAAGTAAACACAGCAGAGCCTATAAGTGACTCCAGGGACTTCCAAACAGGTACGACCAGAACTGGTCACTTCTCAGCTGCAAAAGAACCTTCTGGAAGGAGATAATTGTATAAAGGGGAACAGAGACCAGAGCTAACTGGTTCTCTGAATAAGATTTGTAAAGGATCGTACCCTTAAAATTGTTTCTTTTTGCACATGCATTCAACAAAGCAGTTGTTTGGAAAGGTAGGGGTTAAGATGGGAAAAAGAGAAAAGAAAACCTGTAGCAGGCCTACGGGATGGGTAGTTCTGGGTGACCTCTGCTTGGAAGCTTAACATAGAGATGTTCACTGTGAAAAATAAAACCCAATATATTAGAGCTCAAATTCTGCTCCCATTACTGAGTGGTATCACTTAAGCTTTATAACCCAGTTATTCTCAAAATTCAAGCAGAGGAATCACCTGGAGACTTTGTTAACACAGACCGCTGGGCTTCATCCTTGAAGTGTGATTCAGAAAGTCTGAGGTGGGGCTGTGAATTTGCCTTTCTATGTGCTTCTGCTACTGCTGGTGGTTTTGGTCCATGGACTACATTTGGAGAAGCATTCTGTAACTTATCTGAGTCTGTTTTCTCATCGGTGTAACAGAAATCCCGACATCTATCCCACAAAGTTCTTGTGAGGATTAAACAGCAATGTATTAATGACATGCACCCCTATGTTCACGGCAGCGCTATTCACAATAGCTAAGACATGGAAACCTAAGTGTCCATTATGACATTGGATACGACATCATGACATTGCATGAATTGATAAAGAAGATATGGTACATATGTGTACAATGGAATATTACTCAGCCATAGAACAGAATGAAATAATACCATGTGTAGCAACATGGATGCAACCAGATTATTATACTAAGTGAAGTCAGTCATCTTACAAGAAAGACAGCCATATGAGATCACTTATACATGGAATCTGAAATAGGACACAAATGAACCTATCTACGAAAGAGAACCAGATTCACAGGCTTACAAGACAGACTTTGAGGTTGCCAAGAGAGAACAGGTTCGGGGAAAGACAGTGGGAGTTTGGGATTAGCAGATGTAAACTATTACATACAGAACAGATAAACAACAAGGGCCGACGGTATAGCAGAGAGAACTAATTCAATATCCTATGAAAAAGTACAACAGAAAAGAATATAAAAAAGATTGTATACATGTGTTACAACACGCCTACATATTGTGCATCTTTATATACATATAGGCTTCCCTGGTGACTCAGATGGTAAAGAACTCGCCTGCAATGCAGAAGACCTGGGTTCAATCCCTGGGTCAGGCGGGAAGATCCCCTGGAGGAGGGAATGGCAACCTGGAGAATCCCAGTGGACAGAGGAGCCTGGCAAGCTACAGTCCATGGGGTTGCAAGGAGTTGAACATGACTGAGTGGCTAACACACACACGTTTGTGTGTGTGTGTGTATGTATAACAGAATCACTTTGCTGTACAGTAGAAATTAACTACACTTCAATTCAAAAAAAGAATGTATCAATGAAGTAAGTGCTAAATAAAGGCAGGTGATTGTTATTATTATTAAAGTTGAGAGCTCCCAAATGTTTTAAAAGGGAGGAGTGGGATATTGGCTATGAGCCTATTTCTTTGAAAATCTACCAGCCCAAGTCCAATAAACTCAGTTTATTGACTATGATGATAGACAGACTCATTTATCCTGGTTTTTCCCACTGAGATGGGAAAGTAAGCTGCAATTCTTATGTGCTTTAGAGGGTAATGTTTTATTAATGCTGCCGGTGGTTCTACAGATTTTAATTAATTGTATATTTTATTGTCCTTGTTTCCCCAAAGCTTCATAAGCAAAGCACTCCACTTTAAAAACTAATAAATTATGAAAGACTTTGCCACACTTGATTCACATTAGAGTCAGAAGAGCTTGCCCTGGTTCCATCATCATCAACATCACAACACGTGACCTGCAACCAACACGTCTATTCTTTTTACTGTATTACCATCGATAAAAATGAAGAGTTATTAAAGAAACAATATTACAAGGATTCTCGCTAAACAATAAATTGTTACAGAGAATGTTAAAAAAAAATCTGTCTTAATTTATTAAGTGATGCATTATTTTAAACATACTGCATCTATCTGCCTGCTTCTCTGTCCTCTACCTCTCACTCTTGCTTCCAAACTGAAGGCACTTCTAATTTGTGGCCTTCAACAATAAAGATACTGTAAGAATATTTTCAAATGATCATTCTCCAATACTTGAAGTTTTCACCTCCTAAACTGGCAAAATATGAGTAAAAGAAAGTATATGAAATTATGTTATAGGTCTTAGACTGGGTATTTCACAAGTAAGTTCAAAGAATTTTGGTATTTTTAGAAAAGCAAAGCCCAGAACCAAAAAAAAAAAAAAAAACTCATTAAAAACTCTATTATTGTCTCATATGAAGTGTCATTTATCTGACCTGACACATTTATAGTACAAAAGTACTTAGATACAGAAAAAGCAATTATTAAAGTCTCTTGGTTTAAGAGTAAAATGATCATTTTAAATTGTACTTTAAACTACTTTGAGGTGTGACTGACATAAAAAATGCTGTACATATTTAATATATACAATTTGATGGTTTTGAAGGTAAGTAAACACCTACAAAACCTTCACCACAATCTATGCCATAAACAAATCTATCACCTACAAAAGTTTCCTCTCATCCTATTTACTATTTTTTTGTGATAAATCATGGAATATTTGAAAAGACTAACTTGAAAACCTAATTTTCAAAAGAAGATACAAGACAGGATAGATCTAAATGCCACACTCACATAAAAAAATCAGGATCTACATAAAGGTCCCCAAGCAAATATGACACCCATGCCCTTGTCACCCCAAAACCAGAGCAGACATGTTCAGAGACTAAACTTTGTTACCACTGCAATAGCTTTTCCTAATTAACAGGGAAAAATTCAAATATCATTTTTTTTTTTTTTTAATGATGGCAAGGCACTCAGACAGAAAAGGAATAAAAAAATCTGGTAGATTTCAACTCCACAGGCCACTCTCCTGCATAGCATGTTTGATGTTTGCCAGAAAAAGGACTCTAGGAAAAGCACTTCTTAACACCTAGTTTAGAAAATCCAGCACAGGCAGCCTAAACTAATCCTGAATCTGATCATCAGATAGAAAGATTTCTTTGGGACATATATACATGGAAAAGGAGACACAACCTCAAACTCTTACTGTTCAACACAAAAGTCTGCAACGCCTTAATTTATCTGGGGCAGGTGTAGGACAGCATTCTCCTGAATATTCTCCTACAAGCTTCCAAAAAAAAAAAAAAAAAAAGGAAAAGGGAAAAAGATGATAAAATAGAAGCTGGCTGAACTGTCATCTTAAATTGCCAGATCTGAACACTGGCCAATACCAAGTTTCCCCCACTACCACTCTTCCCACACTCTTCCTGAAAGAAAAAAATTTAAATGCTTTGTTTACACAGGAAATTCAAACTTCATCGTTCAGTCATGTCCTACTCTCTACGACCCACTGGACTGTAACTCGCCAGGCTCCTCTGTCCATGGGGAGTCTCCAGGCAAAAATACTGGAGTGGGTTGCCATTCCCTTCTCCAGGGGATCTTCCCAACCCAGGGATGGGGATGGAATCCACATCTCCTGTGTCTCTTGCATTGCAGGCAGATTCTCAACCCACTGAGCCACCAAAGGGCCAGAAGACCCTTTATGAATTAATGGGGTCAGCACATTGATAGGCACCAAAAGAGCCTTTAGAAGTTATTATGATTATGAGCCGCAGCGGTAGAAGTACCCCTCAGATCTTTGCCCATATGCATCAGCTATGGTGATAATCTAGTGACCAGATACAAAGCCAAACATGCACTCTGGCTCTTCTCAGATACCAAGAGCATCTCCATTTCAAATCTAGTGGGCTGTGCCTACATTTGATCAATGAATTTACAAGGGAGGGAGGAGGGGTGTCTGAGGAAGCAGATGGATTGAAAGAAAGTTACCTCATCTCTTTGGATCTCAGGTTTCTCAGCAGTAAAATGAGAAAGCTGTACGAAGTGATCTCTGAAATCTCTTCCAGCCCCCAAATGTCCTCATTTCACATACCATCAGAGTAACTGGATTATTGGGCTAAGGAAATTAAGGTCATTCCCTGAAGCCTTTGAGAAATATTTGAAGAAAAATTGATTTTTGCCTCTTTGCTTAGAAGGTACAGAAATATGTTTTCCTGCCAGTTTAATAGTGGGCTTCCCTTGTGGCTCAGCTGGTAAAGAATCCACCTGCAATGTGGGAGACCTCGGTTCGATCCCTGGGTTGGGAAGATCCCCTGGAGAAGGGAAAGACTACCCACTCCAGTATGCTGGCCTGGAGAAAGCCATGGGCTGTATAGCCCATGGGCTCGCAAAGAGTCAGGCACAACTGAGTGACCTTCACTTTCACTTTCACTAATAATTAATAATGCATTTAGAACTTTTTGTGTAAGCAAGATTTATGCTTTGGGAATGAATTTAAAAGGTTGTAAAGAGGAGCAAAGCAATGAAACTCATATTGAGACTTCAAGGAGAAAAATCAAAATTTGAAAACTATCATTAACATGGAAAAATTAAATCCAGGTACAGAGAACATTTCCACTCTTTTTAAAATGTATAGCCAATTATAAGGATTTTCATGATGAAAAGTACATGTGTTCATGGTCTAAAACTGTATCTCTGCAGTTATGTCTTGCTTTGAGATTATTCCTTCTGATTTCTTTCTATAGGGAGGTAAGAGTATTCCTGATCAGAGTTGCACACTTCTAATCTTGTTTTTCCTAGTCCTCCTTTCTCCTCTCATTTATCTGAATCCCATTTTCTTCAGGACACAGCTCAAATCTCCTTTCCTTAGGTCTTTTAGACTCAGAAGTCTCTCACTCTCAATTCAGTCTTAAGAGTCTGTTCTGTTAGTTTATTTACAAGTAATCATGCCCTGCTTCATGTGTATCTTCACTTTTTTATACTTACTTATCCATATTAACTCTCCATTTTCTCACCTCTACTAGATGTGTCAGGACATCAAGAGCAATTACATCTTTGAATGATTTTACTTAACATACATGCCTCCCAATTTTGGTATGAAAATGCCTCTTTTGCTCAGTATAAAAACACAAAGCATATAAAATGACGTGTTAACAGATACACCAATCTTACTAAGATACAACGTGATGGCCTACTCTAGGGGCAACTAAGTAACTGATAGGTCATTTTCATTCATTTTCCAAAAATCATTTACAGTAACCTAAAGTAGGGCAACTTGGCATGCGCCTTTAAAGCCACATGCTGAGAACTTGGGCTCAGCTCTCCATGGCCATGCACCTCAAATCAACCATGCCGCCGGGGATCTGCCATGCAAGACAAGCAACTCCATGTATTAGAAGGAAGTAAAACCAACAAGTGAACAGACTGTCAGGAAGGAAACCTGGTAATGGATGTAATTAATTTTAAGTAAGAGAAAAGGGGAATGAAAAGCACAAATATGGCTCAGTCAGGAGCGGCAGCGTTTCATAATTAAGGACGGTTACCTCCCTTCCCTTCTCCCCCTTTCACAACTCCTCTAACCTCCATTTTAACCCTGGAAAAGAAGGACCACATCTCAGACAAAACAAACATCTATTTCCATCGTAACCCATTTTTTTTCAATATTAACAACACCTCACATGTGACATGGATCATTTTCACATGTGAGCTGGCACCCAGATCCAGTAACTTTCCTTTATGAAACTTAGAATGCATGGAAGACTATCACTTCAATTATCTGCAGGTGGCAAATGTCAGCACGCTGATTTTCAAGTGAAGAGCTAAGACATGGACAACTAAAATGAACTTTCTTACAGTGACAAAACTCTTCTGTAGAAGAACTCAGGCCTTTGGCATCACATTGTTGCCTTTTCAATGAAATATAAAAATGTCAGAATCAAATCATCTGCAAACAAGTATCCATTCCACGTAGCAACATTAACTTGGCTCCACTGCACTTACTATAATAACATTTTAAATTCATGTTCAACGTATTTGGTTATTTATTAACAATTTACTTCAAGAGAACACTTTTTTTCCTCCTGCATTGGTGGGTTCTTTACTAGTGCCACCAAGCAAACCCCAATTTTTTTCCCCTAAAATTGAGATTTATACATGGATGGGACCACACTGTGCACAGCATTAATATGATTCTGTTATTTTTGTGCAAGTTATTTTAACAAAGTAAAATTTTAAAAATCCTCTGCTATCAATGTCATCATCATCATCTCTCTTGTAACTGTTCTCCATTTCTTTACCTAATCGTCAAAGACAAGTTTCCTTTTCCACATAATATAAGTCCTGCACAGGAGCTCCAACAGAGAATACAACCAAGTGTATTCAAAGAAAAGCCGCCTTCTAAAGCAATGCTCAGATATGCTTAGGTGGTAAAGTATGCAGGGGAAGAAGGGAGAGAAACTGGCACCATCCTTCCTGGGCATATTCAAATTTGAATTCTAGTCCCACACTTGTGGACATCTGCAGACAATTCCAAATGTCCTTCCTGCCCAATCTTTCCTTCTACTCCCTTTTCCTGTTTCCAAGCTTTCCAGCATCTCTCTTGACCCCTTCTCAACCATCCTCCCCCTCCACACACCCTAGTGGGTGATTTGGCCTTGACTCTATTATTAGAAGAATTCAGGATGGGAGGGGTGCAGTTTCCATCCCTCCACCACCACATCCCCAGCCTCAATCATTGTTCTGATGAGGGAAAAATCTAAAGGGAAAACTAACCATGTTGGAAATTTAATTAAAAAAAAAAATCTGTAAAGCAGCTGAAATATCATTGAGAAAAGCAGTTTAGAAGGGAACAATATAAAATGAAAACCAACAACCACAAGAATCAGAAGAAGAAGAAATAAGAAGAGATCTATAACGTCTATCATTACTACAAATCACAGGCCAACGGCTTCATTACAATCTGGTAACACATGAAGTAAAATTTCTAGTTAATCCATCAACATTAAGGATTATGACCCAGGCTCTTGATGAGTGTTCACTTTCTTTATTCAATAAATATTGGTGGAATATCTATCATGTACCACAGAGTCATGTACAGATGTGAGAGCTGGACCATAAAGAATGCTGAGTGCTGAAGAATTGATGCTTTCAAACTGTGGTGCTGGAGAAGACTCCTGAGGATCCCTTGGGCAGCAGGGAGATCAAACCAGTCAATCCTAAAGGGAATCAACCTGAATATTCATTCACTGGAAGGACTGATGCTGAAGTTCTAATACTTTGGCCTCCTGAAGCTAAGAGCCAACTCACTGGAAAAGACACTGATGCTGGGAAAGACTGAAGGCAGGAGGAGAAGGGGATGACAGAGGATGAGATGGTTGGATGGCATCACCCACTCAATGGACATGAGTATGATGAGCAAACTCCGGGAGACAGTAAAGGACAGAGAAACCTGGTTTGCTTCAGTCCATAGGGTCGCAAAGAGACAAAACTGAGCGACTGAACAACAACAATCTACCATGTGCCTGGAACTGTACTAAGAAACCTCTGCTTTCACAAACAAAATCCACACCGCTCTTCTTGAGGAAGGAGGCCACTCTCTCCCAGTGAGAGCCTTGCTGTCCATATGATCAACAGCAGATATCTGTATATGGCTAAGAACTAAGCCTCTGAAACATTTCTCACCTCATAAAGTTATGTGACGCACAAGAGGACAAGACCAAGTGGGAATCTAGGCACATGGATTCAATCACAGAAGAGGACAAATATTTTTCTCTTAACTAAGTTACTCCTGTGAGAAATATAACAATGACAACAATAATGAAGTCCAAAACACAGATGCAAATAGAAATATACAACCTTTTCAAGAAGAAACAAAGCACCATCATGATAAAATCATGTATATTCTTACTTGGGGAATAGTTTCGTACATTTTTTTCAACTTCTAAGCGGTTTTTCTAAAGCACATAGTTGAGACTGAAACCTCCATGCTCGTCTTTGTCCCAGGCCTCCTCTCAAGGAATCCTGGAGACCAGTCATACCTGCACACTGCCACCTGCCGTATTGCTGTCCAAGTCCTCCATCCTTCTGCGGAATGCTTCCAGATCTTTCCACCAGGAATCCTCCCTGTGACTCTTTCCCCAGGTTCTTGCTGCAGTTTTTCTGTTCCTCTCATGACCCCATGGTCTTTGATTTGATTCCTTGGTGCCTGTGAGTTTCTCCGCTGCAATGTTTTACTTTAGAACAGCAAAGGTGTCACAATATCTCCATCTCTGTATGTGTTTGGTAATGTGTGTTAAATCTAGAAAATCTGTTACCTAATTACCTTGAAATTCTCAAAACTCTATAGCTGCCACACAACTATAATTTTTAAAGAAAGCTTAGCAAAATTGGCTTTAAAAAGTTCTTTCTATTGGGTTTATATTCAATATTGTCACCTGGGAGCACAATTTTCAAGGTGATAGCTGTTAATTTGTTTAACATCACTATTGTGCATTCTTAACAAAATCACTGTCCAAGTTTTTTCTTGTCACTATCACCATGACAACAAAATTTTGTGTATTAACTGCTCCAGAAAAGCCTAGAAGAACAAGAATGTTGGTCCAGTTCCCAAACATAGCTCTAAAAAGCTCTGTGTTTTCCTTTTACTCTTAAATTCTTTGGTGACAATTAAAGGCAGGAAGATTCCTGTCTTCCATACTGCCTTATCCATTAGGAGTTAGTTTCACAGTAGAAATAGCAATATAGTCAAAGAGTCATCACATTCGGCTAAGACGCTGAAAACAATCCAGGTCTCCAGCACGGTTCACAGCAAACACTATTAATATGATCCTACTGAAAAATGTAGCTGTTACCTTAGCCTTATACTTCGGATGCTCTCAGAATTTAAACAGCTAAGAACGAGGACCACAACTAAATTTAAAATACTCCAGTGAAAATCATATTAAGCTGAAAACTATAAATTAAACTTGTCTCTAAGCAACAATCTAAATAGTCAAAACTTAATGAAAACATTCACTTTCAAAAATAGCCTACCGCTTTGGGTCTCTGTTGGCTCATTACTGCCAAATATACATGTAAAATGCATAATACGTAAACCAACTTGAAATAAATTTCAAAAATTCAAAAAAGAATTACCCACTAAAATAATTAAGTCCTCAGTTGCCATAAACCTAAAATGCATAATCATGCCTTTAAATTTTAATCATTAGACTAGAGGCAATTATAATGACAAATATTCTTTAACCTAGCTTTTCTTTAATTAAAAAATCAGTCCATAGATCAAGAAGCAGCTATAGGCAGATTGTACACTACTTCAGTTTACCACATATGAAGCCATCATTAAAATTTCACTAAATACCAAACATTTTTAAAATATTAGATTAAGAATTCTTATTGCATCTCCTCGGAACCCTATAGGAGTCTATGGAAATAACAAAGGAGTTTCACTTTCACAGGTTTTTCATGGCTATACTAATCCACCAGGATGAAATGATCAAACCTCTAAGCAGTTAAAATATCAGACTCCTGAAAATTTAAACAGCAGAAAGGGAACACTGACATTCCTAACACAAAAATCTGCTTGTGTCTAAAGCTCTGTTTGTAATCATACCAAATAAAACTATTTGGTAGCTACTATTTGGTAGTAGGAAGCTACTGACCATAACTCAGCTGTTTTTGTTTGGTTTAATTATTTGATGATTAAAACAGAGTGTATAGAAAGAAACCCACTTTAAGTCAATTAAGCAAACAAATTCAACCTTTCTGGGAAACAAGAAACACACCTTTCTTTTCCCTCAATCCCCTCCCCTTACCATCTCTTGGGGATGAAGCTACCCAATCATGTCAACTTCTCAGAGAGGTTTGTTGTCTTAACAGCTAGCTTCTTTATAGTACCTTACACAGGGGAACTGTGTAACTGTGATTTCCTGCATCACAAGTAGGTAGGTTTCATAAGAAATCTTAAGACATTCTCTATGTAAAGAATGAGCCATAAATTTCCCTAAAAGTTTCAAATCAAAACTTGCCAGTTTCACAAGTGGAAAACAGCAGCCCTCAGCCTCAGTGTTTCCTTCCCTCCCTGTTTCTCTTTTCCTTCCCAGGCTCAGTTCTTCACATGGCCAAGTAGCTTTCCTCCACATCTCTCCTTCACCTCTCCAGAAAGCCGCATCTCCAAACAGAGGTGTAAGAAGTTAAGGCAGCCCTGGATATTCACACCTGACCATGCCCTCCGCTACTGCTTCACAGACACTGGTCAGGTCACGGGTGGGAAAAACGCCAGGGCGTCCACGCTTGGCTCATGGGATCCCGCCAAGGTTGGAAGACGCTCCCAGAGCTGCCTTTCTTTGCAGATCCTTGCAGCTCCTCCCGAGCTGTTTCCCAAACCCCGAAAACATTTTCACGCAGGTATTGTGCGACTGGCCTTCCCCCAAGGTAGGGGCTGGAAACTAACCGTTGAGCCTCTCTGCACTGGGTATTCTGGGGGTGAAAGGAGGGGCCAGCAATCGATGGAAGCTCACTTGGCTTCTAGATCCCAGCGAAGAACAATGTGTTGATACCAGGTGCTGCGCCTCAAACCCGCCGGGATTTTGGGAAGAACGAGGACATCTCGCCCGCCTCAACACCAACCATCACCAAGTGATGGGGCAGCAGGCAGCTAGGACCCAAGCGCCCGCGCTCAGCGGCAGCAGCGCCCACAGCTGGGCATGGGGCCGCTCCCAGGGCGCCTCAGGCGCGGAAATACACACAACACACACATACATACATACACAACACACATACACATGTACACACACAATGGGCATCCCGACACCGGATCGGCGCCGACCCACCTCCCCCACGCAGCTTTCCGGGTCCGCGGAGGGGTGCCAGGCACCCCCGAGACACGCGTCCACAACCACGCGAGCAGCCAGAGGCAAACAATAGGGGGTCAAGTTCGCCAGGAAACACACCCCTGCCCGCGCCCCTGGCCAAACCCGACCGCTGCAGAGGGGGCGCGTGCACGGGCCGCACAGGACGCACGCCTGGAGCCCGGAGACCCGGGCAGACCGGGGTTGCTACCCGCGAGGCGCGCAAAGGGCAAACGAGATCCCCAGACCAGACGACCGCCTCGCCCCGGCCTCCGGGGATGAGGCGACCCCGTGGAGGGGGCACTCCGAGGAGAGGGCACCGGGAAGCGCCCAGGCGAGCGGAGCGCCCCGGGGGGCGCCCAGCCCGGCATCGCGTGCCCACCCTGGGACCTCGATTACCGCCGCCTCCGCCGGGGCCCCGGCCGCGTCCTCCGGGGCGCGGGAGAAGTCGGGCTCGCAGCTCGCGCCGTCCGTCGCCATCTTCCTGCTCTAGCGGATCCGAAGGCGAGCTCGGAGCGGCGGCTCCAGGTTCAGCCCTCCCGGCGCGGGCGGCGCTTAACCCGCGGCGGTCCGCGGACGCGGGCGCTCGCAGCCGGGCCGCCGCCGCCGCCGCCGCGCTCCCTCCGCCCCTAGCCGCCGCCGCCGCGCTCCCTCCGCCCCTAGCCGCCGCCCCCGCCGCCTTAACCCGCTGCGCGCCGGCGCGCCGCCCGGGCCCGCCCCGCCGTGCGCCCAGCGCGGGCCGGCAGCCATCCGGCCGCTCGTCGAGGTACGAGAACTGGGCACATGCCCAGGCCGGGGCAAGGCCCCGAGCGCAAATAGAATCAAAGCCACAGGGCGAGGTGAAGGGAAAGAAAGAGCCCGGGAGCTGGTTCTCCTGAGACGGCCCCACGGAGGTGGCGGTGCAAAGACACACGGATTAAATGTCCGGCCTCCCGAATCCGAATTCTCTATTAGAGCAAGGAAGGCCCTTCTCTTCAGTTCCCTCAAGGCCACGTCTAGAAATCACATAAGGCACCCTTTTCATTTTTTCTTTAAAAAGATTTTTTCCCCCCAACACTGCCGCCAGGACGTTTTTACCCATTTGGTTTATATGCCTGCCTTTGTTTGCTTCTCATTCTCCAAAACCATCAAATTCCCGATCAGAATGTCTGCTCCTACCAATTATTGCGTTACCGGGCCCCTCAGCTGGACCTATCTGTGCAATCTCTTTCCAAAAAGGTGAAAGCAGGCTAACCAAGAAATGTTGTGTCATTGCTTGTAAAAGACAGCTCTCTACTCTTAAGAGAATTTAAAAGAATTATCCCCATGTAGTGGGGACACGTAGGGCTTCCCAAGTGGCTCAGTGGTAAAGAATCTGCCTGTCAATTGAGCCACAGGAGAGGCGGGTTTGATCCCTGCATTGGGAGGATCCCCTGGAGAAGGAAATGGCCACCCGCTCCAGTATTCTTCCCTGGAAAACCGATGGACCTCGGAGCCTGGCAGGTTACAGTCCATGAGACCACAAAAGTGTCAGACACAGCTTAGAGGCTGAACAACGACAAAGTGAGGACACACACCGAAGAACAAGACAGAACAAAGCCTGCCTAAAAAGTGATTTTATGGGAATTATAAAGTCTCAGAAGGTATCTCATGAGTGAGTTAGGCCCAAACTCTTCATGTTCCCTCCCCACATCGGTTTCGGTTGCTACCCTTTCCTGCCAATTCCTCGGATGTGAAAATCTATCACCTTATCAAGACCATATGGTGTAGGCTTTCCCAAATCTCCAGATCCCAAAAATGTGTTGAAAGCACAAAATCAAATGGAGGCATTCAAGCTATGTTTCAAAGAAGTAAAAGCAAATCACAACCAAATCCTGGACTCAAAATTCTGGAAGATGAATATCT
Organism: Muntiacus reevesi; assembly: GCF_963930625.1. Classification (NCBI taxonomy): domain Eukaryota; kingdom Metazoa; phylum Chordata; class Mammalia; order Artiodactyla; family Cervidae; genus Muntiacus; species Muntiacus reevesi. The sequence goes on along the minus strand of NC_089254.1, from coordinate 47,905,344 downwards.
AGTTTGAGGGTTACAGATCAGAGTTCATTTTTTAAAATGGCAGCCTCCTAAATGAAAGCACTTTAATTGCTTCACTTTCCAAATTGGATCTAAATATAAGGCAAAACAGGGCAGAGAAAATCTTTTCTGCAAAGGTCCTTAAGGGGATAATCGATAAATTGTAAAAAGTTCCCTTCCAGAAGAGTGCTACATCCAGAAAGAACTTTCACCTGGAATCTTGGGGTTAAAGGTCACAGGTTTAGAAATCACCTCCGGCATGTCCTATAAGCAGAAGTGTTCATTTATTTTCTTTTGATTTCTGTCTGGTAGTTCCTCCCTCTCTTATCCACATGGTTTTCATCCTTGTTCATTATACCACTTTCTTTTATCAATATTTTCTTTGAAATTGCTCAATATTAGAATAACTAGACTCCTTATTAGATAAAAGAAAAGCATTTGATGGCAAAACTTAGACGCTGAGCTGATAGTAAAAATTTTAAGTTGGAATCAAAAGCATTCCTTGTTCTTTTCAAAATGCATTTTCACACCATAAGGTAATATATTTTCTTGATACTGATACTTGATATGAAATTGAATTACTACCCAAGAAATTAACCAGCTCACTTCTGAAAAAATAAAAGAGTAAACTTCACTTGGGAGTTAAGAACTAGAAATATGACATGACAATATTTCTGGGAAGCAAATCTCATTTATTTTATACATGAAGCTCAATTTAAAAAACTCATCATTGGGAATAAATAACTTCTATTAGTCTAAACAAAATTAAAACTATCACATCAGAAAGAAATCAATCCCTGAGTGTTTTCTTTTCTCTCTCATTTTTTTAAAAATGAAAAATAAACAGGTAGGAAAGGAAGAAAGAAAGAAAAAGAAGTCACAGAACATTTTCTAACTGCCGAAATTCAAGACCTGGGAAGAAAAACAGCATTTTTGTCTCTACCTTAAACTTGCCACTGCCCACTGCTGAGGGTTGAAGGAATGTCCCAATCTACTGCACAGAAGTAGCGCACCAGGAGTTAACTCCCTCACTAGTTGCCCAGCTGGGATTGCTTCTCCACCAGGAGGACACTTGATGGATTAAATTCTCTCCCGAATTAGCCTCTGTTGAGATTGCAAATTAACTCTTTCTGAAATAATTTCTTTGCACAAAGACAAGCTCAGTTAGAGTCAAACCAAAACAGATCTGAAAGGGTACTGACTTGATAGCTTTAGAAGTTAAATCTTTTGAAGCTTCATTAAACAGCTAAAAAATGTACTGCAGAAACCAACACAACATTGCAAAACAATCCCCCCCCCCCCAAAAAAAAAGACATCCTAGGGTTTAAATGAACATTTCTGGAAGATGGGAAAAAGAAGGGGTGAAAGTATATGCAGGAAGAAAAGCAATGAATATATATAACAAAATGAATAATGATTTCTAATTAGTAAATTTCTTTCAGCATTAAAATGGAAGGAGAGATATTGAATATTTTACAAACAGAAAACTATTGGTTACATTGTGTTCTCCTTTGAACAAAGGGATGATCCACTGACAAATGAATTTAGACAAATTATTTTCTGAATCCTTGAATAAAGGTATTTGTGCCGAGCCATAGCACACTCTTCAAGATTCTCTTTTAAAACCAAGGAAATGGGTTTCTGCAGCTAGAAATGCAGACTTTGCTTGGGGAACCAAGTGGTTTTCTGATTAAACCATGGCCTTGACCTCACTGGCCACATCCTCCAACCCACTAAACCAAAACCCCAGAGTCTTATACATAATGATGCAATGTGTGCTTCCTTCCATGTGAAAAGATGAAACAACTTACACATGTATCAAAACTGGTTCCCTGTTAGAATAAGAAAATTCTTAATTTCAGTCAATGCCAACATTTATGTTAACTGCAAAGAGCAAACCATATGTTATCATGCCTTACTGTTGCCAAATGACAAAATTACTGAGTTGCATATCATTTTTGACTCTATCCACAGGGCTATAGTTATACAATTTAAATATTCCAGACCATGCTTATCCCAGTCTACACTGTGGTGGCCAACCTGGGAAGCCCCAAATCTTGACGTAAGAAATTCTAACAAAAGAGCACAGATGAGCTTTGACTGCCCTGTATCTATCACATGTTTTTGAAACCAAGACATTGCCAGAAATGAGTTTTCATATGACCTAACTACATTCCCTCTTAGTCAACTTGTCATTATCTGCATGTGCTCAGGCTCTTTGTGGATTTCTCAGTAAATTTAATCCTAATCTAGTAAGCCACTCAATGTCAACAACCTATGGTTTTGGAAGGCCGCCTCCACCAACTGCAGTTGGTGTGTGCCAAGGGAATGCAAGCTAATTTTACCTAAACTAAAAGCAAAATATAATTAGGAAATTAAACATGCCAGGTAGACGCAAGCCAAAACTAAACATAAGTATATTATTATAATCACTCCCAGGCCCTTTTAACACCACCTCTAGCTGGGAACTGCATTTGGTCACTCAATACTAAAGCAATGTCCAAATACAAGATTTTTTTTGAAGAGTTAAGGTTTCAGTAAGCACATTATTCCCCAGTTCGGTCACTAAGAATAGAAACTCAGGCTAATATAGAACAATACAGTAGTGTTGCTTCACTTCTATCTGTGCGCTTAGTCGCTCAGTCGTGTCCGACTCTTTGTGACCCCCCTGTCAGGCTCATCCATCCTTGGCGATTCTCAAGGCAAGAATGCTGGAGTTCCCATTCCTTCCTCCAGGGGATCTTTCCAACCCAGGGGTCAAACCCAGGTCTCCTGCATTGTGGGTGGATTCTTTACTGTCTAAGCCACCAGGGAAGCACTTCCATTTAATGTTTTAAAAATCTTAAACTATTATTTGCTGGTTGGACTCTTATCTGCAGAAGTCATTTCCAAGAGTTAGTTTTAGTGTAAAACCATTGTGGAAAAACAATTTTAACAAAGAAATCTAGCCCATTGCTGTCCCTCATCCACCTGAATTGGAAATGAATCTGATTATTTCCGTTTATTCAGCCTCTTTAGCAACCTCAGAAGCCTGCCTTATGTAGTTACTAGGCAACCACCAAAGCAAGGGTGTTTATACCATTAGGCATTAATTATAGAGAGCTTTATTTTTCTTAGAAAGTTTAAAAACTATTTAAATAGATTATGAGATCAGACCCTTTTCTCCTCTGATGAGGAATGCAGAGCTAGCTCTAAAATCAAAACTGAGATTTTCTTTTCACTATGGGAAAAGAATGTATGTATGTATTGTTCAATTCAAAGGTAAATGTAGTACTTCAAGAATTGATAAGGAAACTAGAGATGATGGCCTTAAATTTTGATAAATATGTAGATGGAATATATGATTGACTTAGTGATGATTTACTTCTGACACAAAATGCAAAACAAGGGTCTTCTTCAGCAGTTCAGTGTTTAGACTCTGTGCTTCTACTGCAAGGAGCACAGGGCACAGGTTCAATCCCTGGTCTAGGAAGTAAGATCCCACATACTGTGCAGTGTGTATGTGTGTGGGGGCCGGCGGGGAGGGGACGGGGGGGGGGGGGGTTGGGGGGTGGGAAAGATGTGTAAAACAAACAAGAAATGCAAGAGAAAAGCCATAAGTATGTAGCTTGCTAATGGAAAGTTGTGAAATAAATGATATACCAATGTTTCCCAGACAATTGTCATCATTAGCCATATACCAAGTTAATGGAGTTTGAAATATTTTTAGAATTTTTGAGACACAAATTCCAGCTTATACTGCCCCAAATCTCACTTTATGACAATAGTTTTTGGTCTACATTTTTTTAACTGTTTCAAATCTGTTGGCCTTATTTAAAAGTGCCTGAAAATATGATGTCATTATTTGAAAAGGCATACTATAAACATATGTAGCAGACATTATTCAATTAACCAAACACAAAATAAAATTTAAGTCAAAACATGAATAAAGCAATGTCATAGCTAGACTTGAAGGCTTGGTCTTATGTATGATTCAAGAATTTAAAGAAAAAAACCATTGGTATTGCTATTTTCATCCTGGGGAAAGTGAAGTCACCTATAGAATAATCAAGAAAAATACTTCTGAAAAAACAACATTAAGGTTTAAGTAGTCTGGAATTTTACTATAACAATTAAAGAAACATTTAACCACTGAAGTCATTTTGTTAGCAATAAGATTTTTTTTTTTTTTTATGGAAAACAGAAATAGCCACCTACTGGCCATTACTATCAGTCAAAATCCCTTTGTTACATCATCACTTGATTTTCATGGGTTATTACTTTGAGCATTAATATCTTCTTTGTTAAAAATCAATTCAGTCGAGATGTATGCCTTCCCTTCAGTAGTATCTGCTAAAGTGAATGTGAAGTCACTCAGTTGTGTCCAACTCTTTGCGACCCCATGGACTGTAGCCTACCACGCTCCTCCATCCATGGGATTTTCCAGGCAAGAGCACTGGAGTGGGCTGCCATTTCCTTCTCTTCCCAACCCAGGGATCAAACCCGGGTCTCCCGCATTGTAGGCAGACACTTTATCGTCTGAGCCACCAGAGAAGTCCTACTATCTGCTAAGGACCTCACTTTGTTAGTGTTCAGCCTCCAACTCCTGATCACAGACTATTGAAAAGGTATGATGCTCTTTGGGTCACAAGACACGTTTGTTTGACATTTTCTGCTTTGATCAGCTCTGCACCCTCCGCCCATGTGGCCACAGATACCCATGGGGATAGTGATAGGGAATTTAAATTTAGAATTTAAAAATTTAAATTTGAACAGAATCTGCACAGAACCCCTGAGTGAGAGCAATGGGTAAAGGCACTCCATTTACAAATACCACATTGTACGGTTCTATTTCCTCTGTTGCTGCTGCTAAGTCGCTTCAGTCATGTCCGACTCTGTGCGACCCCATAGACGGCAGCCCACCAGGCTCCCCTGTCCCTGGGATTCTCCAGGCAAGAACACTGGAGTGGGTTGCCATTTCCTTCCCCACTATTTCCTCTACAGAATCATTTTTAGAGTCATAGAAGCAAACAGAAAAACATAATCATATATTCAAATGGGAGGAGTAAAGCAATAAAGCTTCTTTTGAAAGGGAAATATTTTCATGAACTTATAAATCAAAACATAAGTCCTTACTTTTAATACAATCCAATTTACCAATTTTTTTGCCTCTATGATTAGTGTTTTGTGTCCTGTTTATTAAATCTTTGTTCAACTCCTGCCCCTTTCAGATGCTGTTTTCTGTTGCTTTCTTAAAGTCTCATCATGCACATGCCCAGCTTAGAAATCAGCCTAAAGTTTAAGAGGAAATTGTATACAGAATATTTGGACTCTTTTTCTTAAGTTTCTTATTCTCTGGGGTTTTTTTCTTCATCTCTCAGACATGGTGGCAACCCCCAAATTTTGACCTCTGTCTCTTTAGCCCAATAAAACTCATCTTTATTCCCCAACTGACCTCTACCCCATCCCAAACACTTCATTCAAGAATCATTTTTCCACAAGTCCTGCCTGCATTCACTACAGGTCAATGCCTTCTAACAGTTGTTTCATATATCGATATGTTGTTTCACTTGTTTAATTTTCAGTAAGAGGATTGGTCCAATATTAGGGACTCTGTCATGACTGGAACTGAAAAACACTTGTCCTTTCTTTTAGAGAGTGTTTATAATTAACAGAACTTCCTAATGTTCCCTTTCCTAAGTGGATTGCTCCAGGACCATATTAATTGTTTTCTCAGTCTAGAGATTGGGGTGGAGCCAGTTTAGACTCTCCAGTTGCCATTGACAAACAGAATCCAGGCACTGATCTGCTACCTCATCTACAGTCAGACATGACCGTGTTGGCAATAAAGGATGACATTGCAGAGGCAGAACTAATATGAGGTACAAATTCTAATCCAGTCTTTAAAGGGTAGCAATCCTCTTATTTCTAGGGAGTAGCATACCTACGTGGGTTTCAGAAAGTAAGAAAAAAGTTAAAAGATTTAAGGGGAAGAAGAAGAAGAGTAAGGGGTGGCCTTGGGTTTCCCTCAGCTAAGAGACTGATGGAAATTGAATGTCTTTCAAAGAACAAAGGTATTTCAAATGTGAGGTTTCCAGTACCTTCTGGGAACCTTTAGCAGATTTTTCAGACTTCAGGGTCAAAAGAAGACTGGTGGGTTTGTAAGAACATTACTCCAAGCCTGCAATACGTAACACAGGGTCCAACACATGATGTGCAGTCAGTCATATTTAATCAAATGAATTCAACAGAAACAGTGGGTGGATAGATGGAAAGATAGATGAATAAACAGATGAAATATTGTTTTCTTTTTCATGTGATTGGTCCCTTTGGCACTGCAGTACAACTTACTGATTTCTTCTCAGAAAACAAAATGTAATGAAGAAAACAAAATGTAGGCCAAACAACAACAAAGAAAACCAGTTATATTCAAGAATTCTGCATATACAAATTTGTAATGCAGAAACAGATGTGCTTCACTCTTTCACAGTAAATAAGAAAATACAGTGGTAGGCCCACAATTAACATAATTTTAAAGTTTCCATTTATGTAAATAAAACTTTGAAAATTCTACAACAATTTTATGTACTGAGATTTTAAATAATCTATGATTTCTACTGTGACAAAGTCACAGGTTCCACCAGGTGTACTGTGGTCTTTGGCTTAAATTCATAATTGAAGTAAATACAGTTGGTGATTATATTCTTTGCAACCAAAGATGGAGAAGCTCTACAGTCAGCATAAACAAGACAGGGAGCTGACTGTGGCTCAGATCATGAACTCCTTATTGCCAAATTCAGACTGAAATTGAAGAAAGTGGAGAAAACCACTAGACCATTCAGGTATGACCTAAATCAAATTCCTTATGATTATACAGTGGAAGTGAGAAATAGATTTAAGGGATTAGATCTGATAGACAGAGTGCCTGAGAACTATGGACGGGGGTTCGTGACATTGTATAGGAGACAGGAATCAAGACCATTCCCAAGAAAAAGAAATACAAAAAGGCAAAATGGCTGTCTGAGGAGGCTTTACAAATGGCTGTGAAAAGAAGGGAAGTGAAAAGCAAAGGAGAGAAGGAAAGATATACCCATTTGAATGCAGAGTTCCAAAGAATAACAAGGAGAGACAAGAAAGCCTTCCTCAGGGATCAATGCAAAGAAATAGAGGAAAACAATAGAATGGGAAAGACTAGAGATCTCTTCAAGAAAATCAGAGATACCAAGCAAACATTTCATGCAAAGATGGGCTCAAAAAAGGACAGAAATGGTAGGAAGGGACCTAACAGAAGCAGAAAATATTAAGAAGAGGTGGCAAGAATACACAGAAGAACTGTACAAAAAAGATCTTCATGACCCAGATAATCACGATGGTGTGATCACTTACCTAGAGCCAGACATCCTGGAATATGAAGTCAAGTGGATCTTAGGAAGCATCACTATGAACAAAGCTAGTGGAGGTGATGGAATTCTGGTTGAGCTATTTCAAATCCTAAAAGATGATGCTGTGAAAGTGCTGCACTCAATATGTCAGCAAATTTGGAAAACTCAGAAGTGGCCACAGGGCTGGAAAAGGTCAGTTTTCATTCCAATCCCAAAGAAAGGCAATCCCAAAGAATGCTTAAACTACCACACAATTGCACTTATCTCACACACTAGTAAAGTGATGCTTAAAATTCTCCAAGCCAGGCTTCAGCAATACATGAACTGTGAACTTCCAGATGTTCAAGTTGGATTTAGAAAAGGCAGAGAAACCAGAGATCAAATTGCCAGTATCCGCTGGATCATCAAAAAAGCAAGAGAGTTCCAGAAAAACATCTATTTCTGCTTTATTGACTATGACAAAGCCTTCGACTGTGTGGATCAACAACAAACGGTGGAAAATTCTGAAAGAGATGGGAATATCAGACCAACTGACCTGCCTCTTGAGAAACCTGTATGCAGGTTAGGAAGCAACAGTTAGAATTGGACATGGAACAACAGACTTTTTTCAAATAGGAAAAGGAGTATGTCAAGGCTGTATATTGTCACCCTGCTTATTTAACTTATATGCAGAGTACATCATGAGAAACGTTGGGCTGGAAGAAGCACAAGCTGGAATCAAGATTGCTGGGAGAAATACCAATAACCTCAAATATGCAGATGACACCACCATTATGGCAGAAAGTGAAGAGGAACTAAAAAGTCTCTTGATGAAAGTGAGAGAGGAGAGTGAAAAAGTTGGCTTAAAGCTCATCATTCAGAAAACTAAGATCATGGCATCTGGTCCCATCACTTCATGGCAAATAGATGGGGAAACAGTGGAAACAATGACAGACTTCATTTTTCTGGGCTCCAAAATCACTGCAGATGGTGATTGCAGCCATGAAATTAAAAGATGCTTACTCCTTGGAAGGAAAGTTATGACCAACCTAGACATCATATTGAAAAGCAGAGATATTACTTTGTCAACAAAGGTTAGTCTAGTCAAGGCTATGGTTTTTCCAATGGTCATGTATGGATGTGAGAGTTGGACTATAAACAAAGCTGAGCACCGAAGAATTGATGCTTTTGAACTGTGGTGTTGGAGAAGCCTCTTGAGAGTCCCTTGGACTGCAAGGAGATCCTACCAGCCCATCCTAAAGGAGATCAGTCCTGGGTGTTCACTGGAAGGACTGATGTTGAAGCTGAAGCTCCAATACTTTGGTCACCTCATATGAATAGTTGACTCATTGGAGAAGACCCTGTTGCTGAGAAAGATTGAAGGCAGGAGGAGAAGGGGACAACAGAGGATGAGATGGTTGGATGGCATCACCGACTCAATGAACATGGGTTTGTGTGGACTCCGGCATTTGGTGATGGACAGGGAGGCCTGGTGTGCTGCGATTCATGGGGTCGAAAAGAGTCAAACATGACTGAGCAACTGAACTGAATGTTGGTGAGAGCTTGGTGAACATGAAAATACAGTTTAAAATTTTTTTATTTTTATAGACTTCCTATGGAATTCTATCCACAAACACAATGGTTTTAGAAGCTCACTCTATAGCTATTAGGCAGAGTTCAGATTTCTTACAATGGGGTTTCTGCCCAATTTGAGACATTTAAGGAGATCTTTTATGGGGAGCGGTAGGGAAGATTGAAATTTAAGTATGATAGACCAAATAGGGAATTCTGAGGAGGAGAGAGATTTGGAGCCACAAATGCCCCCATTCCCTGAAAACAAAACAATAACTCAGGTAACATACCCTAGAATAGTGATTAAGTGCAAGTTTACATGATTAAGAGACTCTCCCTATGACCCTGGGCAAGTGCTTCCCCTCAGTTATCCATCTGTTAAGTGGCAGTCATAAAGAAGTTAAATCAATTCATTAATTTAAAATTCTTTTAACAAAAAAAAATTAAAAAATAAAAATAAAATTCTTTTAACAGTGTCTGACCCCCAAGAAAACTCTTAGAAAGTCATTACTACTTTCATGTTCTGCATACACCTATTATAAAATGAATAGTCACCCTAATGTATGTGAAATTTAGGAAAGAAAGAATTTGTTGAATTTAATAAAATGGTTCTGTAAGTATACAATAGTCCTTACAAGGCTATTGGTATAATTTTTAGAAATTTTTAAATCAAATAGTCTAAGTTTTATATTAAATGGTAAAAACTCTCTGTTAGTGCTTGCAAAAGTCATAATACAGAAATATGGGGTGGGTCCTATAAGTCAGTTCTGGCCAAATGAACGATTGCTATATATATGAAGCATGACTCTTTTCTCCAATGAGGAAATGCGTTAATTAAATACTACATAGTAATTGTTCAGAAACATCCCTAGGGCTCATATATACCTGGGACTGAAAACTCTGATCTAGTACAGGTCATTAGATCCAGGCCAGTCTAACCCATTCCAGTGGGTTAGATCCAGTAAGCAAATGCATTTTGTTTGACTCATACAGGATTTTATTTTTTGAAAAAGGAATGAATGGCCAACATTTAACATTTGAGCCATTTTATATAAATATTCAGTCTTCCAACCTCTCAGGTTCAGAGCATCTGAAATCACAGGGTTCACACCAAGTCCCAGTGAGCCTGACGAGTATGCTCACCAGTCTGTCTCTAGAATCTCCACCTACACTGTTTAATTTTACTTTACTTCCCTTACATGCTTGTCTTCCATAGAATTTTAACTTCATGAACCCTGAGGCAGAACATTTTAGTTTGTGTGGCTCCAACAAGACTTTATGCATTTTATTCATTTCAGTAAAAACGAGGAGGAAACTTGGACTTAAAAACATGAGAGTTGGACCATAAAGAAGACTGAGCACTGAAGAATTGATGCTTTTGAACCGTGGTTTGGAGAAGACTCTTGAGAGTCCCTTGGCAGCAAGGAGATCCAACCAGTCCATCCTAAAGGAAATCAGTCCTGAATATTCATTGGAAGGACTGATGCTGGAGCTGAAGCTCCAATACTTTGGCCACCTGATGTGAGGAGCCGACCCATTAGAAAAGACCCTGGTGCCGGGAAAGATTGAAGGCAGGAGTAGAAGGGGATAACAGAGGACGAGATATTTGGATGGCATCACCAACTCGATGGACATGAGTTGAGCAAGCTTCAGTAGATGATGAAGGACAGGGAAGCCTGGCGTGCTGCAACCCATGGGGTCGCAAAGAGTTGGATACGACTGAGCGACTGAACAACAAAAAAGACCTGGAGATATAGCTCGCCATCCACCATCAAAATACATGCTGACAACTCACAGACTCTGAAAAGGGTCAATGTATGCATCTGTTACAAGCTGAATTACATCTTCCTCAAAATTCATTATTCAGAGCCTAAACCCTAGTACCTCAGGATGTGGCTGTATTTGGAAATAGTCTTTATAGAAGTAATTAAGGTAAAATGAAGTCAATCCGACACTGGCACCCTTTTAAGAAAAGATTAGGATACAGACACACACAGAGGGAAGAGGGAAGAAAAGAGGCCTCTGAAGAAAACAGTCTACAAACCAAAGAAAGAGCCATCTACAAACCAAGGAGAAAGGCTTCAGAAGAAACCAACCCTGCTGACACCTTGATCTTGGATTTCTAACCTCCAAAATTATGAGGAAATTATGAGGAAATCAACTCCTATTTAAACCACCCAGTCTCTAATACTTTGTTATGGCAGATTAAGCAAATTAATATAGCATCTGTTCTGAATGAACTCATTTTTCCTCTTCTTTCCCACAAGTTACTTTTATATCAACCAACTCACTCATCTCTAGGGTAAGCTGACATCTCTAAGATAAGGAGGAGTTATGGATGTATTTAAGGAAGTGTAGGGAGCCTCGGTGCTTCTTGCTTCAATTCCTGAAGTGTCTCACAAGTAACTTGTCCCTAATAATAGGCACAGTACTGAAGTTCGCTTCCCACCCACTTTTTTTTTCAGTACTGAAAATGAGATCAGATTCAAGGTCATTTCTATATCATTGCACTCACATGATTTGAATACGCTTAAATAAGTCTGTCTAGCCCACTAGGAATTCCACAAAGCTTTTCTTATTTATGCCTGTAGGGTAACCCACATACAAACCTTTCCTACTGACGTGCCAGGACTCGGCTCTGCCCCCACTACACAACTCCAGGGAACTCTATTTATCCGGTGTTCCCAGTGACTCGGCTGGTAAAGAAGCCAATGCAGAAGACTCAAGAGACACAGGTTTGATCCCTGGGCAGGAAGATCTTAAGAAGGAAATGGCAACTGGCTCCAGTATTCTTGCCTAGGAAACTCTATGGACAGAGAAGCCTGGCAGGCTACAGTCCATGTGATCGCAAAGACTTGGTGACTAAGAGGGCACATGCGTGCGCTCACACACACACACAGGCACACACACATGTAAATGGAAGCCCCATACTGTACAAAAGCTGTGAAGGCTGAATAAGATTTTAAACACTGGTCGTAATCTAAAATGCAGGAGAGTTGTTATTAGAAGACATGTTTGACCTGAAGCAAGTGATTAATCTTCAGTGAATCTCTTTTTGACACTATAAAGTGGGAATGAACATTTCAACACTTACTTTACAGAGTTGTTATGAAGATTAAATGAGATTAACATGCACAAGTGCCTCAAATACTGAAGAGAGCCAGGCATTGATTATTATGACCTTGAGTTAGCTTTCAGTTCTCAGGTTCAAGTATTCTTTCAGCTGGGCATCTGCAGCCTCACCATTAAGAAATAACACAAGGCCTTGGTTGACTCAGATCATGATGGAACTTCTGTCCCATGTGTACACATGTTTCTGAGCTCTTATTGAGGAAATACCCCCAAAGCTAGATTTTTTCTATCCCTCATTCCCACCTTTTTTTTTAATAAGTGAAAATTTCCCCTGTCAGAACACATCAAGATACCATGGTGACAATTGCTATAGGAATGCTAGATTTAGAAAGAAATAAGGTGATCTTGATTCTGTTGCCTGCTACCCAGGCTCAGCATCCTAAGCCAAACCCATGCTGGCTAGAGGCCTGAAAGCAACCACTTGCCCCAAATATCTTGACCATTCTCTGCTCTAGAACATAGAATTCCCACTTCCCAAGGTCTTTCAAGGTTTGAGCATAGAATTAGGTCACAACCTTATCTGGGACACAGATAAATTGGGATAACATTAAAAGAGCTTAAAATTTAGAAAAACAAAAATTGAACTACGCACTTGACTCTAGATCATAGGTAATTAAATTAAATTATTACAAGGGCTAAGTATGTAAGATATCTGAATAAGTATGTCCAGGTGTGCAACCCAGTAGAGAATAACAGGGATTTGAACTAGTCTAACTGTAATGGGGAAAAGATTCCTTGAATTGAGTCAAGAAATACAAACCTAGTAATATCAGAGCTTCTAATTTCTCAAGACAAGGAAGAAATTAAATGTTTATATGAAATTTCCCAATTTTGAAAATGCATCTGCAAGTCAGATCTACCCATGACTCTCAGTGTCCTGAATGAATGAGTGCCCTGAATCCAGGAATCATCTCCCTTTGACCTTAAACTATGGAAAACTGGAAGCGTGCTAACAATGTGTACATCATGTGGCCTCCCCAAGTATCCTCACAGAGTAAACCTCTTCTGGAGGCTAAACAGCTGCGTATTTTAATCAGCAGATCAGAAGGTGCATGTGGAGATCACTCAGGGACCACCTTTGGGGGCACACTGGTGAAGACAGGGAGCTACTCACAAGCTAACATGCATCGTTGTGTCCCCTTGGCCCAGCACATTACCAAAGGTGGTGGGGGGGTGGAGTTTTAGGGCTGAATGAATTTTTCCATGTCCTAGTACTGATTCATAACACTCATAATAATAATTTTCACTAAAGGCTCTATTAACCAATATAATCTAATGCTTTTCAAGTAGCTACAAAGCCCCTAACACACAAGATACTAAGCAAATGAAGGAAAATAAATTTGGATTGGGGAGGAAAGAAGAGCAAGGAAAATTCTGGAACATGGAATATTTTCTGAGTTGGGCAGTTCTGGCTGAGTGGGCTTCAGTGTGGGTCCCCGTAGCATCTAAAAGTCTCAGAAGCACTGAGAAATTTTTAAAGGCACAAAATAAATTGGGTACCATAATAGCAAAGCTTGGCACAGTGGAAAATGACTAATCCCAAATCCACTGTAGTTACTATTTAGCTCCAGGTATTTTCATTTGTCACAAGTATAGTGGTTGATAGAGTACATCTATGAATTAAGGACAGATAGCAATAAAAATACAATAATATATTGATATCTTATTTCAAAGTCCAGATTTTCCAATCTTAATATCCCTTGAAATTCATTTGTGTATTCCCCTAATTATCTTTAGAGTGAATCACAAATTTTCATTTATTAGAAGTATCCACACAGCAATATTTCCTGCTTCTCAGGAGAGGAGTGGTGGATTTTTAATCAATGTTGATTTTGGAAAAACATTGTGAAAAATATTTAAAAGGCTTGCTGCTGCTGCTGCTAAGTCACTTCAGTCATGTCCGACTCTGTGCGACCCCATAGACGGCAGCCCACCAGGCTCCCCTGTCCCTGGGATTCTCCAGGCAAGAATACTGGAGTGGGTTGCATTTTTCCAAATTAATGATTTTGAGGGCCAGCACAGTCAAAACTGTAAGTATAAAAAAAGAACAATATACAGTTACATTCAACATTTTTATACTACTTATAAGTGTCCCTGTTCATGACCTCCTTTTTTGTCTCCAGAAACTGGAAACTCTTTGCTCTCTTCTCTCTGATTGCTGGGACTGAATGAATCTTCTGCAGGCAGGGCCTTATCTCATTCCAATAGCTCTGTCCTCTGTTACCACTTGGAATCTATCCTGTCTTGCCATGTGACATTATTTGATTATTCTAATACCTGTATGGACATCACCAGTTGGTCAATACCGAAATCAGATTGATTATATTCTTTGCAGCCAAAGATGGAGAAGCTCTATATTGTCAGCAAAAACAAGACTGGGAGCTGACTGTTGCTCAGATCATGAACTCCTTATTGTCAAATTCAGACCTAAATTGAAGAAAGTAGGAAAACCACTCGACCATTCAGGTATGACCTAAATCAAATCCCTTACAATTACACAGTGGAAGTGACAAATAGATTCAAGGGATTAGATCTGATAGACAAAGTGCCTGAAGAACTAAGGATGGGGGTTCGTGATATTGTATAGGAAGCAGTGATCAAGACTAAAACCAATAAAAAGAAATCCAAAAAGGCAAAATGGTTGTCTGAGAAGGCCCTACAAATAGCTAAGAAAAGAAGATAAGTGAAAGGCAAAGGACAAAAGGAAAGGTATACCCATCTGAATGCAGTTTCAAAGAATAGCAAGGAGAGATTAAAAAAAAGCCTTCCTCGGTGACCAATGTAAAGAAATAGAGGGAAAAAATAGAATGGGAAAGACTAGAGATCTCTTCAAGAAAATCAGAGATACCAAGGGGAAATTTCATGCAAAGATGGGCACAAAAAAGGACAGAAATGGTATGAACCTAAAAGAAGCAGAAGAGATTAAGAAAAGGTGGCAAGAATACACAGAAGAACTATACAAAAAAAGATCTTTATGACCCAGATATCCATGATAGTGTGATCACTCACCTAGAGCCAGACATCCTGGAATGCAAAGTCAAATGGGCCTTAGAAAGCATCACTACAAACAAAGCTAGTGGAGGTGATGGAATTCAGTTGAGCTATTTCAACTCCTAAAAGATGATGCTGTGAAAGTGCTGCACTCAATATGTCAGCAAATTTGGAAAACTGAACAGTGGCCACAGGACTGGAAAGGTCTGTTTTCATTCCAATCCCTAAGAAAGGCAATGCCAAAGAACGCTCAAACTACCGTACAATTGCACTCATATCACACACTACCAAAGTAATGCTCAAAATTCTACAAGCCAGGCTTCAACAGTATGTGAACTGTGAACTTCCAGATATTCAAGCTGGCTTTAGAAAAGGCAGAGGAACCAGAGATCAAATTGCCATTATCTGTTGGATCACTGAAAAAGCAAAAGAGTTCCAGAAAAACATCTACTTCTGCTTTATTGACTACGCCAAATTCTTTGACTGTGTGGATCACAACAGACTGTGGGAAATTCTGAAAGAGACAGAAATACCAGACCACCTTACCTGCCTTCTGAAAAATATTTATGCAGGTCAGGAAGCAACAGTTAGAACTGGACATGGATAACAGACTGGTTCCAAATCAGGAAAGGAGTACATGAAGGCTGTATACTGTCACCCTGCTTATTTAACTTATATACAGAGTACATCATGCGAAATGCTGGACTGGATGAAGCACATGCTGGAATCAAGATTGCTGGGAGAAATATCAATAACCTCCAATACGCAAATGACACCACCCTTACAGAAGAAAACAAAGAAAAACTAAAGAGCCTCTTGATGAAAGTGAAAGAGGAGAGTGAAAAGTTGGCTAAAAGTTCAACATTTAAAAAACGAAGATCATGGCATCTGGTGCCATCTCTTCATGGCAAATAGATGGGGAAACAATGCAAACAGTGAGAGACTTTATTTTTTTGGGCTCCAAAATCACTGCAGATGGTGATTGCAGCCATGAAATTAAAAGACGTTTGCTCCTTGGAAGAAAAGCTGTGACCAACATAGACAGCGCATTAGAAAGCAGAGATATTACTTTGCTGACAAAGGTCCATCAAAGCTATGGTTTTTCCAGTAGTCATGTATGGATATGACAGTTAGACTATAAAGAAAGCTGAGCACTGAAGAACTGATGCTTCTGAACTGTGGTGTTGGAGAAGACTCTTGAGAGTCCCTTGGACTGCAAGGAGTTCAAACCAGTCAACCCTAAAGGAAATCAGTCCTGAATATTCACTGGAAAGACTGATGCTGAAGCTGCAGCTCCAATACTTTGGGCACCTGATGTGAAGAACTGACTCATTGGAAAAGACCGAAGGCAGGAGAAGGGGATGACAAAGGATGAGCTGGTTGGATGGCATCACTGATGTGATGGACATGAGTTTGAACAAGCTCTGGGAATTGGTGATGGACAGGGAGGCCTGCCATGCTGCAGTCCATGGGGTCTCAAAGAGTCACACACGACTGAGTGACTGAACTGAACTGAATGTATGAGCTGGCAAACTTTTTCTGTAAAGTGCTAGGCAGTAAATATTTTAGGTTTGTGGACCATACATTGTAACAATAACTCAACTCTCCGCTATGCAATGTGAGAGCAGCTATAACTGTTGGACCAGAGTTGTCCTGCAAGTTGTATTTTGCTTACCCCATTCTAATAGAAAATGTACTTTTTTGCATTATTTATATTTAAAGCTTGTCTTCCCAAACAGATAATAAGTTCCCTATAGACAGTATAATCTATATCTTGTTTTGCAACATCTCTAGACTCTGGCCAACAATGTTTGGATCTTTACATGGGCTTGATAAATGTTTGTTCCTGACTGTTGGCTAATTGTTTGATTTTGTGTGTTGGGGGTGGTTTTAATGGAAGAGACCTTGGCTGCCATCTATCCTCTAACTTAGTAGATGAAACCAAGGCCCAGATGGACTTGTGATTTTAGTCATGCAGGGGGTTACAGGCTATGCCTCGAGCATAAATGCACTCTAGTGATCACAACTTTATCTGCCTTCTTTTAACATCCAAATGAAATGAAGTGAGCTCTCATCCCACGCAGCTCAGGCACTCTCTGTGCCTCCATGCCTTTATATTGCTAAGAATTTCCTAGAGGTAATGTCAGTCTCCTGCTATTCCCTTACCAACTGCTCTGAATTCTTACCTTTTGACCCTTTTGCCCTCAAATCTAATCATGCCATGGTTTTCTTTTTTCCTGCACAGTGGAAAATCTATTTTCAGTTTTCCATCATGAAAGACTTCATGTTTTAAACCTAAGATGCCTTTTAATAAATATAAAAATCCAATTCCCTGCTGATTCGGATATACATCCTCTCAAAACATCTGGTTATTTCCAACATCCAGGAATATGGTTCAAATTTAGTTTTGGGAGTTCAAGTCATAAAAACAATTGCTTTTCAAAATATGAAATTGCATTGTTTTGCTAAATATGCCTTTTCTTACTACACACACTGCTCATAACTCAAGAGATTCTAATTCCCATCTCCAAACCCAGGAATCCATGCCTCCCTGGTAAGAATCACTGTGCCTAAGGGAACTGAATATAGCCCCAGCCCTAGCAGAAAGTCCACAATATATTTACAGACTGAGAAGGCTCCAATTTGAGATAACAGATTATGGTCACATTCTGCTACTTTTGGAGTCATTTACAAAGCAGCAGCCAATTTTACACAGCTCATTAGAGGGAAGTAAAGCATCCTTAGCACCCCTACTGACATAGATTTGATGCTCAAAGTGATCTCAGAGTGTGTGCATAATCAAAGCCTTCAGACACCCAGCAAATAGCAATAAGAACACTCATTAAAGAAACTACATCACAGTGCAGATCACTGGAAACAGTAATGGATTAATGGAACTGAGGATCAAAAGAAAAAGATGGCCTCGAACAAAGGCTCTTCTCTCAACTATGCCTGGGTAAGGATGGTCATGAAATCCTCAAAAGGAACGAACTGAATACAGTAGCAATTACCTTCAGATAACATTTGTGGTTGTCAAGTATCATGACATCTGAATAGAATTTCTTCTTCTGCAGTACAGGTTCCCTAATTCTCAACTAATTCTTTTGATGATTCATCAAAATACTACAATGTAGCTATCTAAACTGGGGAATAAAAACTGGTAATAACCTTTGACTTTTTACCTTAGGTTTTACATTATGTAAGATTTACATTATGTCTCCAAGTGCTGTTATATGTTATATTGGATATTTAGCCTACATAAATTTCAAAAGTCTGTAAACTGGTTCATTTACGGCCTTTCATTTCTAGTGGTAAAGAACTCACTTACCAGTGCAGGAGATGTAAGAGATGCACGTTCAATCCCAGGGTCAGAAAGATTCCCTGGAGGAGGGTATGGCAATCCACTCCAGTATTCTTGCCTGGAGAATCCCATGGACAGAGGAGCCTGGCAGGCTACTGTCCATAGGGTCCTAAAGAGCCAGACACGATTGTAGCAACTTAGCATGCATGCATACATGCATCACCTTTTATACAACAGAATGTGGCAGAGGAAATGCTATGTGTTCTCTAAGCCCCATTCAATCCTACAGGAAGATGGCATTTCTTAACCTGACAGGTAGTTCCACTGGGGTAGAGTGACTGGTTCTGGTAACTTAGCCATAAACAGAGTTGACACATACAACCTCGAAGCCACAGTGCAGAGAACAGCTGTGATCTCTTTTCTCTTACTCAGAGATCTAGAAGTCAGCAGTTCTACCTGGCGTAGCTACAAGGTGTGTTCTCAAGTCACCACCTGGATGAGAGCTGCTGGGAGTAATAAAAATGTTCATTTTGTTATACCACTGAAGTATGAGCAGAAATTTATTACCACAATGTCACAGAGCCTATCCTGACAAGGAAATTGGGGGGAGGGGGAGAGGATATTATGAATTTGATATTTACATAATTGGGAAAAAATATAGAAGTAAAATACAATTAAAGTTTTGAATTAGAAAACATTTGGAACTAAATACAGCTTTGGGACATTCTGTGATATTCAGTACCTGGGGATGAGACTATGTTAATGAAGCAAATGACCCTCTTAGACTGCATGAAAGTTATACAATAAATTTTGAGGAGGTGAGAATGAAATTAATGGATCTTAAGATTTAAAGCCTTTTGATTTAAAAGGATAAAACTAATTTTAAGGCCTTTTGATTTAAAAAGAGTTCATCTTATTCAGCATTGGACCTTAAAAATTACAGAAAATACATAAAACTATTTCTATTATAAAGTTAATTTGATTTTCATGTACATTTATATTATATAAGTTAGACTATATAGCCTCCACTCTTAATTTACTTCATGACCTTTCTACACTTTAAAGAATATTAGTTTAGAAATACATGGGTAAACTCCAGAAGCAACAGAAACAAGATTTAGATAGACAATTGCTGCTGGAATGTAGAATATAGAGATGGGAGAGGGGCTGCTGTTTTTCATTATAAGCCCAGGCCTTCAGAAATATGTACACACATTGCTCAGTAAAAACAGATTGTTTTCAAGAGTATTGAGGGAGGGAGAGTGGATGAAGGCAGTCAAAGGTACAAAGTTCCAATTATAAGATAAATAAGTACTAGTGATGTAATATACACCATGATTAATATAATTAACATTGCTGTATGTTATAGATGAAAGTTGTTGAGAGCACAAATCCTGAGTTTTCATCCCAAGGAAAAATATCTTTTTCTATTTTGTTAATTTTGTATCTATATGAGATGATGGATGTCCATTAAACTTTTTATGATGAAAAAAAAAAGAATACTAGTTTCCAATGCTCTAGGTCAGGGGTTGTCCAATTATGACTTGCAGCCTAAATCTAGCCTGCTGTCACTTTCTGTAAATAAACTTTTGATGGAACACAGACAGTCATTAATTTATGTCTATGGCTGCTTTTGCTCTACAACAGCTTAACTGAGTAGGTGCAATGGAGATTGTATGGTCTGCAAGCCTAAAGTCTTAACTGTTTTTTCCAGTAGTCATGTATGGATGTGCAAGCTGGACTATAAAGAAAGCTGGGCGCTGAAAAATTGATGCTTTTGAACTGTGGTGTTGGAGAAGACTCTTGAGAATCTCTTGGACTGCAAGGAGATCCAACCAGTCCATCCTAAAGGAGATCAGTCCTGAATATTCATTGGAAGGACTGATGCTGAAAGCTGAAGCTCCAACACTTTGGCCACCTGTTGTGAAGAACTGACTCATTGGAAAAGACCCTGATGCTGGGAAAGGTTGAAGGCAGGAGAAGGGGACGACAGGGGAGGAGATGGTTGGATGGCATCATCAACTCGATGGACATGAATTTGTGTAAGCTCCAGGAGTTGGTGATGGACAGGGAGTCTGGTGTGCTGCAGTTCATGGGGTCGCAAAGAGTCAGACACGACTGAGCGACTGAACTAACTGACTGACTGACTGCCAGCCCTTTAAAGAAAAAGTTTACTGAACACTACACTAGGGAAAGGAAAATGACAGCAAAAATGCGAAAACAAACACAAAAGTTTGTCCTTTGAATCCTAGCGGATTTTCCACAGTATTTTTAACTATATGCAATTTTCATCACAGTCCTGACTTGAGAACCTATAGCTGCAGTGGATTGAATGTTTGTATTCCCCTTAAATTCATATGTGAAACCCCTTAGCCCAATATGATGACATTTGGGGATGGGGTTTTGGGGAGGGGATTAGGTCATAAGGGTGGAACTCATGAAAGATAGTGCTCACAAAATCTTTTAAGAAGAGGATGGAGAGCTAGTGAACTCTCCGCCCTGTGAGAACATAGAGAGAAGAAAGCCAGCCATAAGTGAGAAGCAGGGCACTCACCCAGAACCTGCCCATGCTCGTTCTCTGATCTTGGGCCTCCAGAACTATGAGAAATACATCCCCATTCTTTCTAAGTCACTCAGTCTCTGGTTCTTTGTTATAGCAGCCTGAGAGGATGGGAGATCACAACCCCTGGGCTGGTTCCCTCAAGTTCTGAATGAGACGAATAAAAAGTAGTTTATATTTTACCATATGTAAGGTTCATCTTCAACATATGGCTGTGTTGCTTTAATTCTTCTAAGTTGTCTTGCATATTATTGTTAGAATAACCTGCTTATTGGTAGGATTTCCAATAAGTAGCTCTTCTGTGTTTTCCCTTCCCTTTGGTAATATTCAACAGCTTTCTAATGCCCATGGTATCGGACACTTCTGCTCCCTGTAATCTAATAAGTCTTTTCAAGGTATTCTTAGTTTTCATCAGTCCATAAAGTTCTTTCTGTGTCACTTAGATGTAGATTTTTACTCCTTTTCTTACATACTCTATGAGGGAGAATTGCATTTTCCCATAAGTGACAGATAGCATGACTACAATGGCTTAAATAAGTGCCAATATTTTCCTCCCGTATAACAAGAAATCAGGAAGTAAGAAACTACTGGTGTTAACTAAGCTTCAACAATTTGGGTCTTATATTTCTTGAATTCTCTAGGCTTTTCCCTCATGGTCACAAAACGGCTACTACAGCATCAGTCATCACAATCATATTCAAACAGAAATAAAAGAGAAAGGGGAAAGTACAGCTGCCCCTTTTAGCAAGGAAGCAAAAATTTGCTAGAAACTCTCAAGGACAATTCTATTCATGTGACATATGACATGTGACATATCCAGAAAGAAAATTCACAGTCATGTGACCACTCCCGGCTGCGACAAAGAGCCTAGAAAAGCATGTTGGGGAGCATACCCAACAGGGTCTGCTATATATACATTAAGTCATTTCTGCTTCTGTGTTCTTGTGCATATTCTTTCCCTACATACAATGTTCCCTCCGTCTCTCCTTATTTCAAAGTCTCTTTTCCTCAATGGCCAACTTTACATTTCATCTCTTTTATTAGGCACACTCTGAAACTTCCAATCACTATTCTCTTCCCTTTCTCTGAACATGTTTTTCACATACAGACACATAAAACATTATGCTTTTAAAAACAGAAGTATATTCTGCTTAAAGTCACATGCATTTGTTATTTTCCTGATGAAACACTTAGTTCTTGATAGCAAGACTGCATCTTCTATTAAGTATCTTCTACAAAAGTCAGTCTTTTTTTAAGTAAGATTAGACAGTCTATAAGAGATACATTCTTTTTATTCAACTATGAGATTATATTTCAAAAAACCTCATATATATCTTATTACTGATTTTTTTAATATGACATGAATTGTGACTTTACAGTAACGAAAGTGAGCCTTTAAATCAACACAAGTGTGACTTTAAGGTTATAATGTATACATATTGATACATTTAAGATTGTTAATACAAGAAAGATACTAACTTTAAAATGCAATGTATTTTTACACCATTAAAATTATTTTTTGACTATTTGGAGGCTGATAATTCTGCTTACTGTACTGTAAGAATTCTAACTCATGTATACCACATGGGAGGCGAGCTTACTGATACTTCCTACAAATGTGGATTAGCCAGGAATCTAAGTAGGGGTCTAGGTTCTTAAGTAACTCAAAGAGTGCATGTGTGCCTATTCAGTCACGTTAGTTGTGTCCGATTCTTTGCAATCCCATGGACTGTAGCCTGTCAGGCTCCTCTGCCCATGGAACTTTCCAGGCAAGAATACTGAAGTGGGTTGCCATTCCCTCCTCTAGGGGTTCTTCCCAACCCAGGCCTCCTGCATTGCAGGCAGATTCTTTATTGCTGGGCCACCAGGGAAGCCCAACTCAAGAGACTGGAATTAAAAAAAAAAAAAAAAAAAAAAAATCTCTCTCTCTGGCCTCCTAAACAACTTTTCAAAAGCTTTGTAGCACTTGATTCTTCAAAATGTAAATCTTGCTTTTCCCCCCACTCTTTTAAAGCACCTTGTGTTTTCCTTTCTGAACTAAATGTTCTTATATTTTCTTTGTCATGTGAAATATATACCTTTTCCTCACATCAGAATAATTCTTTCCCCAAACAACTGGAAATTGTTTTAATTTCCTGGGTGGAGATTTGAATTGCTGCATATAGTTTATAATAACGCAATGTTAGGAGACTTTTGAACAAAAGGTGAAATAGGAATTAATGGAGGGAATTCATAGCTGATTTAAATCTAACTATTGGGTACCAATGTCATTTTAGAACAAAGGCCCCTTCAACACAAACACACTTTTAAGAGGGTACTGAAAGTCTGAAGCAGAAGCTGTAGGGCCCTAGGGTACAGATATGTGATGTTAAAAGCAGCAGGAGGGCAACAGGGAGAGAATCGAGGATGTGACTGACTCTTGGCCTGCTTCTCAGGGAGCAGGAGGCTTTTGCATTGAGAAATAAACCATGCACCTTTTGAAGTTATGCCACATCAATCACAGGTCTTTATATACTGATTAACTGCCTCTCTCAGCAAGAATGATGAGCCAACTAGACCTCTCAGCACAAAAGAAACCAGTTTGGCAGCTTGTGAATTAACCCTTCTATTGCCAGGGAAACTATTTTTCAGGATAATGAAAACAAATGCTTCAGAAGATAAGCTGGCAAAAATATGTGATGATTATCTTCTAGCTAAACTTATATTAAGTTTATCACCTAATACGATCTAAGGTCATTATCTAATAACCTAGAGTGGCTGCTAGAGGTGGTAAAGGATTGGGGAATTAACGAATTGAAACTTTCTTGTGTAGCAGTTGGCAGTAGTCCGAATCCATTTGAGACATGGAGCAGACATGGATTTATCCAAGACTGTTGAATGCTTGATGTTTGGGAGAACCGAGTTGTGTAACATCTCATATGTCATTTTCTAGAGTAATGGTTCTATAATATTAAAGTGCCTACAAATCACCTGAGCATCTTATTAAACCACCTGCATTGATGCACTACCTCTGATCAGGTCCTGGGTCGCTGTATTTCCAGCAATCACCCAGCTATGAGGCTGCTGCTGGTCTATGGACCACACCATGAAGTAACATGTTACCACAGGACTCTTAGCTTAACTCATCTGTCTTAACCTATGCTCCAAAGCATGTAACCTTCGTTCTTCTCAATCATATGGAGTTTCTGCATTTCTATACCCTCTCCTATTCTTAGCCCCAAATGTGGCTACACAAGATTAGGGGTGGCCTTCCCAGATGTGCTCTGTCACTAGATATAGGTCCCTGGGGGACTGCAGGTCCAACTGTATTATTTTTAAAAAACAGAGGGATTGATTTGTTAAAGCCTCATAAATTCAAGAGCTGACTCATTGGAAAAGACCCTGATGCTGGGAAAGACTGAAGAAAGGAGAAGGGGACAGCAGAGGATGAAATGGTTAAATAGCATCACCGACTCAATGGACATGAATTTGAGCAAACTCCAGCAGATAGTGAAGGACAGAGGAGCTGGTGTGCTATAGTCCATGGGTTTCAAAGAGATGGACATGACTTAGGGAGTGAATAACAACAACAAATAAATTCAAACATATAAAAGAGAACAAGCAGAGAGAGTGGGATAAGACTTTATAACATTAAAAAACTCACCTAAGCATATGAATTTTCTAACTTCTTTGGCATATGCAGAACATATTTTAGGCAAAAAAAAAATACAGGAATGAATTTGCATGCAACAATATACCCGTGGTGTTAAGTAAGTAACTTACCCAGTTCTGCCGCTTGGAATGACACCCAAACAGGAAGCAGTAATCATATCTCACTTTTGTATATTTAGTTACAGGGCACTGCTGCATGCATTATCTCTTTAATCCCTATAATAACCCTCTAATGTAGGTGTTATTCTTATTTTACAGATGAAGAAACAGAAACTGGGAGGATCCGTGCCTACTTTCCCAGCCAATAGATGGCAAAATTTGGATTTAATGCAATGGCTCTCAGCCTTGGGTGCATATTGAAATCACTGGTAGAGCTCAAACAATGATACCTGAGTCCCACCCTCAAACATTCAGGGGTAATTAGTTTAGGGAGTGGCCCAGGCATAAGGATTTTTTAAAGCTTCCTGTTGAGTCCAATACAGGATTTCTCAGTCTCAACACTCTGGGCATTTGAGGATAATTCTTTGGTGAGGAGGGCCGTTCTGTGCATTGTAGGGTATTTAGCAGCGTCTAGATGTTAATGGTATCTCTCCAGCTGGGAGAACTCAGTGTCTCTGGACATGGCCATACAGCCATATATTCCCTGGGAGGTAGGATCACCTAGCTGAGAAGTACAAAGTTATGAGTGGATTATTGACAGATAGCTACAGCAGCAGCAGCAACTGCCAGTTTGTTAATTTCTCAATTTACTCATGTCCAGGAAGGTGAAACAATTCATCGTATCAGGGGCCAAGTTCAGTTGCATCCAACTCTTTTTGACCCCATGCACTGTAGCACGCCAGGCCTCCCTGTCCATCATCAACTCCTGGAGTTTACTGAAACTCATGTCCATTGAGTTGGTGATGCTATCCAACCATCTCATCCTCTGTCGTCCCCTTCTTTTCCTGCCTTCAATCTTTCCCAGCCTCAGGGTCTTTTTCCAATGAGTCAGTTCTTCACATCAAGTGTCAAAAGTATTGGAGTTTCAGCTTCAGCATCAGCCCTTCCCGGAGAAGGCAATGGCAACCCACTCCAGTACTCTTGCCTGGAAAATCCCATGGATGGAGGAGCCTGGTAGGCTGCAGTCCACGGGGTTGCTAAGAGTCGGAGACGACTGAGCGAGTTCACTTTCACTTTTCACTTTCATGCATTAGAGAAGGCAATGGCAACCCACTCCAGTGTTCTCGCCTGGAGAATCCCAGAGACGGGGAAGCCTGGTGGGCTGCCGTCTATGGGGTCGCACAGAGTCAGACATGACTGAAGCGACTTAGCAGCAGCAGCAGCAGCAGCAATCCTTCCAATTCATATTCACGACTGATTTCCTTTAGGATGGACTGGTTGGATCCCCTTGCAGTCCAAGGAAATCTCAAGAGTCTTCTCCAACACCACAGGAGAATATTTTTGCAATACTATATTTATTTGATGATTATCTGATCTAAAAAGACAAAAGAAAGTTCTGTTCACATGTAGTTTTTTTAGTTCACTCAATCACATGTTCTTAGTGTTACTACATGCTGGACCAGAATTTCCCAATCTTGCCTGATGATAAGGATCACCTGGAATGCTTGTTAAAACAACAAGCTTCCTAGGCCTTAGCTCAGAACTACTCCATCAGAATTTCCAGGGAGAGGCCAGACAATCCAGGTAATTTAACAAGTGCCCCAAGGTAAGCCATATTATCTGGGAACTTTGGGAAAAATTGTGTAAGGCAAAGGGAATTCAGAGAGAAACAAGCCCCTCCCCCATGGAGATATAACCAAAGAGTTGTAAGTCATGACACCAAGAACAGAATTACAAGTGTGAAGGAGCCTAGAGCACAGTGTATGGGTGGCAGTAACACCTTTTTTCAGTTGGGGAAGCATTGCTCAGAGAAAAGCATATGTAGGAGATGTTATCTGTCTTAAATAACCAGGACTCTAAGCTTTAAATGTTCATTTCAGGTAGAGAAAATCAACAGGAGAAAAATCCCTCTTGGTTACAATTTCTAGTTACCGAGCTTGTAGCCATGCAAATAGAAGTTCAATAAATATCTACTCTTTGATCAACTTTCAGTCTAAGGCTCTTTCACCATAAAGTTCTCTTGCCAATCATTCCATAAACTCAGTATTATCCTCAAATGATCATGAGAAGAAAATTTGCCTGGGCCAGAAGTTTGCAGACAGATTAACATTTTGCATCTAATTTAAGCACTCCCTCACTCAGATTTCTTCCCTATATATATATAAAGGTACTTGAAAGTTTTTATTAGCAGTTGAGTTAAAAGCGTCCCTGGTGGCTCAGTAGTGAGGAATTTGCCTGCCGATGCAGGAACCAAGGGTTGATCCTGTGCCTCACAACAGGAGAAGCCACCACAATGTGAAGCCCTCACACAGCAACTAAAGAGTAGCTTCCACTGGTCATGAGTAGAGAAAAGCCCACACAGCAATGAAGACCCCCAGCACAGCCAAAAGTAAATTATAAAAAAATAACTGAGTTACTACAGGATTGCTATGTGCACACAAAAGGATGCAACAGGCTTCTACAGAGAATTAATGGCAACGTGAATAGCCTTCCCAGATTGTCCAGAGGACCTACCTCTAGATGACGATGGCACTGACACTGCAGAGCAAGTTCAAGATCTGGGGACATCTCCGAATATTCCTCCTGCTCCTAAGGCCACATCCCAGGAAGTCTGATAAGATGAAGCTGGTTCTAGAAGAAAGAGGCCAACTCAGATATAATCTCAAGATGTCTTTATACAACTGCCCACTCACCATTTCCTTCAACCTTATTTCTTATGCTTTTTCACAGGATTTATCATTCCTTGACATTATATTATTTATCTGTTTGTTATTTCTCTTTCCCCTACTAGATTGTAAAATTCTACCAGGCCAGAGACTTTTCTGGTCTTACTCACTTTTGAAACCCCAACATCTGATAAATATCCTTCATGCATAGTAGCCACTCATCAAACATCTGTTGAATAGTGAAACAGGTTATTTATTCATCTAGGGCTTCCCTGGTGGCCCAGGTGCTAAAGAATCTGCCTGCAATGTGGGAGGCCTGGGTTTAATCCCTGGGTTGGGAAGATCCCCTGGAGGAGGGCATGGCAACCCACTCCAGGATTCTTACCTGGAGAATACCCATGGACAGAAAAGCCTGGTGAGCTATAATCCATGGGGTTCCAAAGAGTCAGACATGACCGAGAGACTAACACATTGACTATTTGTTCATCTTGAATCTTGGTTTTCTTCTTTGTAGACTCAACATGCTTGCCGTTAGTTGTCAATGTCTAACTCTCTCTGGGCTGTAATGTTTATTACATTAAAGATACTGTCTATCTTGCTTTCTATTTATCCCCTGGGACCAACATGTAGTAGATGCTTAGTAACTATCTATTGATTTAATAGATCAATGAGTGAATACGTGAATCAATACAGGAGGCCAGCACTAAATGGCTTTAATCTCATGAACTCTGCTTCTCCAGCGGTATGCTCACTATCAACACTGACATTCGGTTCAGCAAATTCCAGAACTGAGCAGCCCTGATTATTACAGCATTCAGCTTATCCTGTGACAGTGTAAGACTAGAAATGGTTAATGAACAAATAGTCCTGCAACACTTGAAGTAAAAAAAAAAAAAAAAAGTCAAGGAAAATCCATGTATCAGTGACAGGGAACCTGTTTGAAATAGTTGGTCAGTATAAATGAAACAGGGGGTTCCCAGTTGGCTCAGTGGTAAAGAATCCGCCTGCCAATGTAGGACTAATAAGAGATGCATGTTCAATCCCTGGGTTGGGAAGATTCCCTGGAGGAGGAAATGGCACCCCATTCCAGTATTCTTGCCTGGAAAATCCCACTGACAGAGGAGACTGGTGGGTTACAGTCCATGAGGTCAAAAAGGAGTTGGACATGACTAAGCATCTGAGCACATGGATGAAACAGACAGCCTTGCAAGTCAAGAAAAGTGACTGTTCAATGAGTAGACAGCAAAGGTATGGGAGTCCAGCCTAATGATTTACAGTGAACCCTGAAAACTCAATGGAAGTCATTGATGAGGTCCTCTCACTTGAGTTCATGTTTACTATTCAGTAGTAAGCCTTCTACCATAGCAAGTCAGTTCCAACTTGGAAAGTGATTCCATAAGAAAAGAGAGTTATCTGTTGACATCACCTTCAAACTAAGACCTGCTTCATGCTCAGGATACAACTGTATTCTGGAATCCTTGGCTCTTGAAAAAACAAGTCCTAATTCTTCCAGAGCAGTCATTGTTGATGACTTCAAATATGCCTTACAACATCCTTTTCCATTATTGTCACACATAGAAGATGAAATTGAGTGGCACAGTTGGATAGATAGACCTGGCCACTCCACCTGCCGACTCAAGGGCCCAGGAGAGCAGTATACTAGGCACACCAAGGACTCTTTTTGCAAAGTAGCAATTAGGCAGCAGCCCACTGTTTAGAAATGTTGTACTTGCAGATGCAATCCATCATGGAGAGATTACTTCATGTCAGGTTTTACATTTAGCCAAGAAATATTTAGTGAGTACCTACTATGTTCCAGGTGCTTTTCAAATCCAGGAACAAAACAGAGACCTCTCTCTTATGAAGATTACATTCTAGTAAGGTGAGACAAAAGACAGAAAAATAAACCTATGTTAGGTGTTGATCAAGTGCTGAGAAAGTAAATCTACCAGGTTAAGCGGAAGGGAAAGCCATGGTGTGGATGCAGAGATGGGAGCAATTTTATGTAGACAGTGAGAGATTATCCGTTAGCTTCCTATTGTTGCTGTAGCAAGTAACCACAAGCTTAATGGTTGAAATCAATACAAATTTATTACCTTACAGTTCTGGAGGTGAGAAGTCTGAAGTGGATTGGTAGGGTTGCATTCCTCCTAGATGTTCTTGGGCGGGGGGGGAGGTAGGTGGTGGTTGATCCATTTCCTTGCCCTTTTCAGCTTCTAGAGGCATCCTGTGTTCCTTAGCTCACAGTCCATTCCTCCACTTTGAAAGCCAGCACTGGAACATCTTCAGATCTCCTCCCCTTCTTCCACTCACTCCTTCTTATAAGGACCCCTGTTTCTATTGGACCCACCCACACAGCCTTGGATAATTGCCTCAACAGCTGTAACTGAATCACAGGTGTAGTCTATCTGACTATGTAAAGTAACATATTCACAGGTTCCAAGGATTAGGAAGTCAACCTCTTTGCTGCAGCAAGAAGGGGGAGGGCGGAATTGGGATTATTCTATCTACCACAGTAGTATTCTCTGGTAAGGTGGCACTTAAGCAACAGCCCTCCACAAAGGTGCAGAAGAGCCATGTAGATATCAGGAACTGAGGATTCTCGGCCCTGGGAGCAGCAATGCAAAGACCCTGTGGAGGGAGTGGACCCGTCGTGCTTCAGGATGGAGAAGGAGC
Organism: Muntiacus reevesi; assembly: GCF_963930625.1. Lineage (NCBI taxonomy): Eukaryota > Metazoa > Chordata > Mammalia > Artiodactyla > Cervidae > Muntiacus > Muntiacus reevesi. Next base: position 47,875,359 of record NC_089254.1, on the reverse strand, counting down.
CCAGTGTGCCTGAGTGGAGAAAGAAGGGGAACTGTGGTAGGAGAAAAGATCAGAGGGGTAGCTGCAGGCTGGGTAACGTGAGGTTGGGGGAGGTCCAGGCGGGTCATATCAGAACCACTTGGGTAACCTGCTTCGATCCTCACAGCAACCAGGTAAGGAAGCTGCTGTCATTTGTCTCACTTCTATTAATAAGAAGAGGCTTAGTAAAGTGCAACCGGCTCGAGGTGCTAAAGCCAAGCTTTTATCCGCACCAGGGCTTCCCTGGTGGCTTAGATGGTAAAGAATCTGCCTAGGTTCACATGGATGGACTGCCATGCAGGAGCCCTAGGTTCTGTCCCTGGGTCAGGAAGATCCTCTGGAGAAGGGAATGGCTACCCACTCCAGTATTCTTGCCTGGGAAATCCCATAAACGGAGGAGCCTGGTGGGCTATAGTCCATGGGGTGGCAAAGTGCTGGACACGACCGAGTGACTAATACATGCACACAATTGATTTCAGAGTATTCACACACAACCCCTCTACCAGCTGCCTCCTTATGTTCTGAAGTTAGAAGCAGCAGCATTGGAGGGGAGCTGACGGTCCTGGAACAAGGATTTACAGGAACAAGAAGATCCACTAACGTGGAGAAACATCCATGTCCTTCTGAGTCACTACTTCAGTTGTGACTCAGAAGCTGTATCAGTGGGACAGAAATCACAGGACAAGCTCCTACCACTTCCCCATGTGACAACAAAATTAAGAGTTGTGGTTGCTAGTATGTCGCTAAAATTAAGGCAGGTAAGCGTTTTGTCCTTTCAGGTTTACCATCTATAAAATGGTAATACAGAGTTGCAAACGTAACTTGCTATTGAAAAATAAAAGAGAGCTTCAGACTGATACGAATTTTTAAAACAGAAAAATGGGGCATTGTGTCATCAGAAGACACTGTATTAAAAGATTATCTGAAGTTTCTGTATAATAGTATGTTGTCCTGGTGCACGGGTGTGCATGCTTGCCTGCGTGTGCACACACATACAGGAGTGTGCACACACATACAGGAGTGTGCACATAAATTTTCTGATATTTGATTGGCAACTTTTGTTAGAAAGGCAGAGGGCCTTTATTTTTGCATTGCATTTATTAGCCCTTTTCCTGTAACTCACAGCTTTTGCCGCATTCCCTGGTAAAAGATGAGATGTCTTGGGATGATTTTGAAGGTTGTGTCGGCTCCTGGAAAGAATAAAATGTTTCTAGAGATTTCTGAGTCACAGTGAAGTCTTTTTTTCCTAATTCCTGTGCTCATTGAGAGCAATGCATTTAGGGGAGCAAGGCAGACCCAGTGTCGTTGGCATCATTCCTAGAACAGTCCATCCATGTGAACTGTTAATAAAATTATATGTTTACAGAAAATTGGGCAATTTAAAAGCAGAGCTGTGTGTTCCTTTCCAAACACCTTCTTGGTTGTTTAGAATAGAATTGTTAAGCATGTGAGCTGATTCTTTAGTTTCTACCATTCACAGCTCCCACTCATGTCTTTGAAAATTTCTTCATGGCATCTATTCATGGTAGTCAAATTGCAAAAGTTAAATGATATACATTAAGGGGAAAATAGGCCCCTGTGGCTGCTGGTGCTTTTGTCATCATAATGGAAGTCAGGAATCCTAGAGGGACCCGCATTGTTCATGCAGCCATGCAGAAACAATACACAGTACAGAGTGTCAGAAATCATGAAGCATCCCCCTTAAGTTGATTATATCACAGTTCCCCACTTCACCCCGCAGTGCTTCCTCCTCACTCTTGCCATGCCCGCCACCCCTATTTCTTAACATGTGGAGCTCTATGGAGAAGGAGGACCATGTCACCACACTGATGCCTTACCTCTCACGATTCTCACTCCTACTCCTGCCTCCCGTGAGTGTTTTCTGAGCTGCGGAGCTGCCCACGAGGAACAACAGACCTGAACAACCAGGACGAGTCCACAGGAGGTCTGAAAAGCATCCCACAGGGAAAATTTTGTCTTGCAGCCTCCACTGTGACCTGGCTCAATGGAGCAGGGAAACACCACAGTGAGGGACTCAGAGGAAAATGGCCTTTTGTGAAAGTGGAAAGATATCTAGGTGGAGACTTTCCAATTTAAAGATATTCAATGATGCAGTTATTATAAGCTCAATATCTGAATTTTTAGACACCGAGGATCCCCGAAGTAAACAGGACATGCTTTTGTGACTTAAAGCACTCGCATGACCCATGTCTAAGCCTCATCTAGGTATTAGGTTTCAGTCATCAGTGCAGCCCCTCTGCTGGAAGGGAGGAGGGACTGGGAATGGAATTGGGAAGCAAAAAATGTGGGTTAGGTTTTTCCACTTGCTAATATCATGAACTTGGGCAGCTTGCTGCCCTTCTGAACCTCAATGCCCACGTAAGGAAAATGGGCATAATATTTCTCTTACTGTAAGGCACAAGTGAGGTCATTCACAGGGAATTACTTTGTAAGCTGTTCTGTTCTGTTCTGTTTAGCTGCTAAGTCATATCCAACTCTTTGTGACCCCATGGGCTGCAGCACACCAGGCTTCCCTGTCCTTCACCATCTCCCAGAACTGCTCAAATTCATATCCACTGAGTCAGCGGTATTACCTAACCATCTCAGCCTATGCTCTCCCCTTCTCCTTTTGCTTTCGATCTTTCCCAACATCAGGGTCTTTTCCAATGAGTCGGCTTTTTGCATCAGGTGGTCAAAGTACTGGAGCTTCAGTATCAGTCCTTCCAATGAATATTCAGGATTGATTTCCTTTAGGATTGATTGGTTTGATCTCCATGCACTCCAAGGGACTCTCAAGAATCTTCTCCACCACCACAATTTGAAAGCATCAATTCTTCCAAACACAGCCTTCTTTAAGGTCCAACTCTCACATCTGTACATGACTACTGGAAAAGCCATAGCTTTGACTATACAGACTTTTGTTTGCAAAGTGATAGGTCTGTTTTTTAATATGCTGTCTAGGTTTGTCAATGCTACCAAAATGTAATCTGTCAATGTCAATAATGGGAAAAAACAAAATCAGCGCATTGGCCTTGCACTCCTCCAATTTCTTTGTTCTGTTTAAATGTGACCTCTTTGCAAAAGTGGTTTAAATGTCTTGTCAATTATTGGTGCCCTTAGAAACCAACTTATTATCATTATTATTTTTAACTGGTAATAATGTGATGATGCAGACTTGCATTAGGTACAATAAACAAAAAGAACTTACAAGAACCAACTTGAAATACTTACGAGGTTTAAAAACTATGGGACTATTTTGGACCACTGACCAGGAGGAGGGTTGGTTGAAGTTGAGCTGACATCTTCCTATCACAATCAGATTTAGGCATTTCTGTCTGTAAAAGGGCTATTTTCCTCATATGGAAGCTATCTTCTCTTAGACTAAGACAACCATGTTATTCTTCACTAGTCATTATTTAAAAAGCACAAAATATGGTGAATGACATGAGCAATAATTCACTGAAAATGTTTTCCTTGCATAATGATACCTGCATGTATGTGCTCATGTGCTCAGTCATCTCTTGACTCTTTGCAACCTTATGGACTGTAGCCTACCAGACTCCTCTGTCCATGGGCTTTCCCAGGCAAGAATACTGGAGTGGGTTGCCATTTCCTTCTCCAGGGGATCTTCCGGGGATTGAACCTGGGTCTCTCGAGTCTCCTGCATTGCAGGCAGATTCTTTACCACTGAGCCACAGGGAAAGCCCTCCCTGCAGGCTGCAGGTATGCATCATATAGATTTACTTTCAATATTCTTAGGCACTGCTATTCTGTGGGCATGACCTTCCTTTTGTCTTCATTTATTTGTTCATTTTTATCTCTTGCTTCTGCTTGCTGTTTTCCACCCCCTTTTCCCTTTCTTTATTCAGTTCTTTGTCCTTCTAAGACCAAAAGAAACTTATAGTTGGTCACATTCAATCAGATAGACTACTTTAATCGGTGTATCAGCTCAAATTAATATACTTTGGATGAACCCCTTGTTTTTGATTCCTGTTCTTCAATAAGGGAGATGCTCTACTGTTAGACCTGGAATACCCTGTTAGGCCAAATGCTATAGAGGGAAAGATGCATACAGGTGTGTTTGGAAAAAGAGCAAACATCCATGTTAAGAAAAAATGAAGCAAGTGCAGTTATCCATTCAACACACTCTGAGTTAAACAGGAAAGGACAGGACAGCTGTTGAACATACTAGAAATATGCCTAGGTAAGTAATCTAGCCAATAAGACATGCTGACATTATAAATTATAAATTGGCTGAGTGACCTTTGATGAGAATTAAAATGCTGCATACAGCTCTAATTGAATACTTTTCATTTTGTCTTCTCAGTCTGATAAGTCTGTGAGAAGACAGAAGCATATGTAACCTACATCTTTACCCTTAAAATGATTGTGACTTTCTGAGTTTTCTCATTAATTACAGTAATTTTTTCCACATGCTCAAATTGTCAGGGTATGAATAAGAAAAAATGATTTACTGATATGATTTATTGCAGAAGCACAGAACATTCAGGAGTAGATAGCAAAGACCTTTTATATTTTTTTCCTGTTTTTATGATCAAGCTTTCAGAAAAAATAGATGTGAACAATTCACATTCTAAGATTGGAAACCTCAGTTGCCACTTTAGCGGTTTCAGCATTTCTAGCCCTGAAGTGATATATGCCATCTGCCCTCTAAAAACACAGAACTGGAGTATAAATTTGATCCTTGTATGGCTTAGGACCCAGCTTTAATATCTAAGGATTTTTCATATTCTTGTCATATTTTTGAATTCAGTTAAAAAAACCTGAATTCAATCAGGCTTGAAAAGAAACAGTAGAATTTTCTCTTTGGTTGATATTTTACTTTTTTGCTGTGGCAATTAAAAATATTTTTAACCTGTCATGAAGTATAGTATCAATTGAGTGGCAATTTGGGGAATACTTTTTAATCTTTTTTGAATTTCCTATAAATATAAAGGTTTTTATAGAAAATGTTTATTCACTGTGTTTAAAATAAAAGTAGATTTTATTATTTATGGTAAATTGCTACTGAAATTACTAATAGAAGTCATCAGGTAATATAGACAAGGCTTCCCTGGTGGCTCAGTACTAAAGAATATGCCCATTCAGAAGACACAGGATTGATCCCTGGGTTGGGAAGATCCCCTGGAGGAGGAAATGGCAACCCACTCCAGTATTCTTGCCCGGGAAATCACACTGGCAGAAGAGCCTAGCAAGCTACAGTCCATGGGGTTACAGACAGTCAGACATGACTGAGTGACTAAGCAGGCCCACATAGCACAATGTAGACAAATGTTGACAGAACTATTAGGCAAATGAAGAATATTTTAAAATACATACAGTCCTTTATTAGGAAATATCTGTTTTTATTGGGTTGGTCATAAAATTATATTTCATATATTGATCAAAAAATGGATTGATCCTTACAATTTTAGATATATTTTTCTAGGGTAAGTTGTTTGTATCTTCTATGCTAGAAACTGTCTTAGGCATTATTTGGTCCAAGGCAAAATTCCTCACTCAGTAGGTGTCTGGTGACTGCTGAATGGTGAACTGGGCACTGTGTAATTTCTCATCTTCCCCTGTCTTTCAGCTACAGACCCTGCCCTTTTCTCCATCTCTAGGAATCCTAGTTTTTTTCCTCTCTCTATTATTTCTCTTGTCTTCTAGTACCCATCACAGCCCATTTAGGGCTGGCTCAAACTTGCCTCAAGGACTTGAAACTCCCCAGGGAAGGACCTGACCATGACTCTCTGGCTTGCCTCTGAACCATCAGCACCTCTGCTCCAGGAATGAGGCCAGTGCTGAGCTGGTTGGAGCAGCAGTAGCAGTGGTGTAGAGAAATCTGGTTCCATGAGCATCTTTTCTCTTAGTTCTGAGGTTTGTAGAGCTGCTCATTAAAAACCTTGTCTTCAGTGTTGGCTGAGCATCCCCCAAACATACTTAACAACATGCTTCATTAAAGAGCAACTCATTACTCAAAAGCAAGTACTTCATGCACTGACAAGGTTATGATGGATCTTATGTTACATAAACAGTGTTTATAACTTCCAGAAAGAACACATCTGTTTCTATCCCAACTCAGAGAGACTCTACCATTCAGATGCTCCTTGTGTTTAGCAAACTGACACTCATTCTCATCACACCAAAAGTAACTTTAAAAGCCTACTTAAATGAGGAAAAACTTCCAGTTAAAAGTAAGACTATACTCAATATGACTATTTAACATCAGGTATAATCAACCATCATTTTATCCATGAAACTGTTCATTTTAAAATTGGACTCATCTTTTTTTAAAAAAAGTTAAATAAAATGTATACTTCTTTACTTAATAAACATCTATTTTTCTAAGACTTTGACCTTGCCCTTTTAATTGGCCATTCTTCTCCCATCCCAAAAAGCCCTCTGGCTCATTCACTGACCCTTTAGATGATCTCTCTACAGTCAAGCATCCTGCTCTCCCCACAGCATCCTGCAAACACTTCCCACATTCTGCAACCAACCTCCCCCATTCTGGCTTACCTCCCATTAAAATCTTATCTGGAAAGTCAACAATGGTCTCCAAGATGTTCTCCTTTGGGTCATTTTCAGTCTCCTTATTTTTTTCCCTGAAGCATTTGGGGGTTCCATTACAGTTCCTCTTCTATTCTGAGACTACATTTTCTTGTGTGTTTTCATCCATATCCACAATGTCTGTTTTAGTCAGGGTTCTTGGAGAAACAAACCAACAGGATATATACATATAGATAACTTGAGGAGATTTATTCTAGAAATTGGCTCATATGAGTATGGAGATCAAGAAAAGTCCCACGGTATGCCATATGTAAGCTGGAGAACAAGAAAGATGTATGTGTGTAATTCAGTCTGAGTCTGAAGACCTGAACTATTTAAAATACCAAAAGATGTTGCTATTAAAGTGCTGCACTCAAATTTGGAAAACTGCATGTTCATGTCAGCAAATCTGAATAACTCAGTAGGGGCCACAGGACTGGAAAAGGTTAATTTTCATTCCAGTCCCAAAAAAGAACAATGCCAAAGAATGTTTAAACTACCATACAACTGTGCTCATTTCACATGCTAGCAAGATTATGCTCAAAATCCTTCAAGTACATGAACTGAGAATTTTCAAATGTACAAGTTGGGTTTAGAAAAGGCAGAGGAACCAGAGATCAAATTGCCAACATTTTTTGGCTCATAGAAAGCAATAGAGTTCCAGAAAAACATCTACTTCTGCTTCCTTGACTACGCTAAAGCCTGACTATGTGGATCACAACAGACTGTGGAAAATTCTTAAAGAAATAGGAGTACAGGACCACCTTACCTGCCTCCTTTGAAACCTGTATGCAGATTAAGAAGCAGAAGTTAGACATAGAGCAATGGACTGACTCAAAATTGGGAAAGGAGTATGACAAGGCTGTATGTTGTCATCCTGTTTATTTAACTTATATGCAGAGCACATCATGGGAAATGCCAGGCTGGATGAAGCACAAGCTGGAATCAAGATTGCCAGGAGAAATATCAACAACCTTAGATATGCAGATGATACCATTCTAATGGAAGAAAGTGAAGAGGAACTAAAGAGCCTCTTGATGAAAGTGAAAAAGGAGAGTGAAAAAACTGGCTTAAAATTCAACATTCAAAAAACTAAGATCAAGGCATCTCATCCCATCACTACATGGCAAATAGAAGGAAAAAAAGTAGAAGCAGTGACAGATTTTATTTTCTTGAGCTCCAAAATCACCATGGATGGTGACTGCAGCCATGAAATTAAAAGATGCTTTCTCCTTGGAAGAAAAGCTATGATAAACCTAGAAAGCATATTAAAAAAGCAGAGACAAAGGTCCATATAGTCAGAGCTATGGTTTTCCAGTAGTCATGTATGGATGTGAAAGTTGGACCATAAAGAAGGTTGAGTGCCAAAAAATTGATGCTTTTAAACTGTGGTGCTGGAGAAGACTCTCGAGAGTCCCTTGAATAGCAAGGAGATCAAACCAGTCAATCCTAAAGGAAATCAACCCTGAATATTCACTGGAAGAACTGATGCTGAAGCTGAAACTCCAATTCTTTGGCCACCTCATGTGAAGAGCCAACTTATTGGAAAAGACCCTGATGCTGGGGAAAATTGAGGGCAAGATGAGAAGGAGGAGACAGAGAATGAGATGGTTGGATGGCATCACCAACTCAATGGGCAAGAATTTGAACAAATGGAGTGAAGGACAGGGAAGCCTGGTGTGCTGCAGTCCCTGGGGTCACAAAGAGTAGGACATAACTTAGAGACTGAACTCCAACAGCAGCTGAAGACCTGAGAATTGGTTTTGGGGGTGGGTTCTGGCAATGAAGTAAGTCTTGGTATTAGCCCAAAACCCCAGAAGCAGGAGTGCCAGTGTTTAAGAGGAGGAGGAAATGGATGCCTCTGCTCAATCAGAGACAAAGAATTCATCCTTTTTTTCTCCCTCCTCAGGCCCTCATGATGGGATGATGCTTATTTATTTTGGTGAGAATAATCTTTTAGACCTACTTCACTCACAGAACAGATTCAAATGCTACTCTCTTCCAAAGACACCCTCACAGACACATCCAGAAGTAATGTTTTATAGGCTAGCTGGGATCCCTTAACACAATTAAGTTTACACACATCAAATATCACCTAGATGCCCATGATTCTCATATTTGTAGCATTGGTCCAGACTTCTTAATCCCCAAATTTCATTTCTATTTGCCTATCAGGCATCTCTGCTTAGAAATGCTGCAGTGATGGTATCCCAAACAGAATTGATCATCTTCCACAGTGATTCCAAACCTTGTCTCCATGTTGCCTCTACTGAATTTACCTTATAAATAAAACTTTGTTAGCTGCATGAGCCAGAGATTAGGATATCATTGTAGATGACTATTCCTCCTTTAAAGTTCACATCTTATCAATACTTATATTCTGAAGATATGTGTGGGGTATGTGTGTGCGCGCTCCATCATGTCCAACTCTGGTGACCTCATGGACTGTAGCCCACCAGGCTCCTCTGTCCATGGGATTTTCCAGGCAAGAATACTGGAGTGGGAATGGGTTGCCATTTCCTTCTCCAACGGATTTCCTGACCCAGGGATTGAACTCATATTTTCTGAGGCTCCTACACTGGCAGGTGGATTCTTTACCACTAACACCACCTAGGAAGCCCACCTTCTAAAGATCCTGTCTGCTAAATAATTTTCATTTTAGATTCCCATCTCTATTACCGTGGATTTCTATATAGTTCATGACCTTGGCGTCACTTGCCCACTTGTCATTTCAGGTCACTTTATGATTGCCCCAGGGCTTCCCTACTGGCTCAGCTGGTAAAGAATCTACCTACAATTCAGGAGACCTAGGTTTGTTCCTGGGTTGGGAAGATCCCCAGGAGAAGGAAATGGCAAATCACTCCAGTATTCTTGCCTGGATAATTCCACAGACAGAGGAGCCTGGTGGGCTACAATCCATAGGGTCACAAAGAGTAGGTAGGACATGACTAAGAGGCTAACATTTTCACTTTCTGATTGCCCCCTTTATGGCCTTACTTCATTAACACACAGCTGCTGAAGTGACATTTCTGGTGTGCAAATCTGATTCCTGTCTCTATAGCTCAAAAGTCCCCTGTGGCTTCTGGTTTCCTTCAGGAACAATCTGGAGTGTTTTACTTGACAATGTCTTCCATGATTCAGTTTAGTTCAGTTCAGTCGCTCAGTCGTGTCCGACTCTTTGCAACCCCATGAACCGCAGCACACCAGGCCTCCTTGTCCATCACCAACTCCCGGAGTCTACCCAAACCCATGTCCATTGAGTCAGTGATGCCATCCAACCATCTCATCCTCTGTCGTCCCCTTCTCCTCCTGCCCTCAATCTTTCCTGGCATCAGGGTCTTTTCCAATGAGTCGGCTCTTCACATCAGGTGGCCAAAGTTTTGGAGTTTCAGCTTCAACATTAGTGCTTCCAATGAACACCCAGGACTGATATCCTTTAGAATGGACTGATTGGATCTCCTTGCAGTCCAAGGGACACTCAAGAGTCTTCTCCAACACCACAGTTCAAAAGCATCAATTCTTCAGCGCTCAGCTTTCTTTATAGTCCAACTCTCACATCCATACATGACCACTGGAAAAACTATAGCCTTGATTAGACAGACCTTTGTTGGCAAAGTAATGTCTCTGCTTTTTAATATGCTGTCTAGGTTGGTCATAACTTTCCTTCCAAGGAATAAGCATCTTTTAATTTCATGGCTGCAATCACCATCTGCAGTGATTTTGGAACCCAGAAAAATAAAGTCAGCCACTGTTTCCCATCTATCTGCCATGAAGTGATGGGACCAGATGCCATGATCTTAGTTTTCTGAATGTTGAGCTTTAAGCCAACTTTTTCACTTTCCTCTTTCACTTTCATCAAGAGGCTCTTTAGTTCTTCTTCACCTTCTGCCCTAAGGGTGGTGTCATCTGCATATCTGAGGTTATGATTAGGTCCCTGTCCAACCTCCACTCACACCTGTCTCACACCTTCATCCCTTCTCTCCAAGTAACAGTTTACCTTCTGAGAGTAATGAGTCACTTTACATTTCCACTAACATTTGGGACACGCTGTTTCTTGCCTGGCATGCCCTACGCATTTGTCTGCCCATTTTTCAAGGCTCAGTCAGACACTGCCTTTGTGCAAGGTATCTTTTTTCCCTTTGAATTCATATGTTTCCAATGTACATAGTCGTTAGATTATTACAACTAGAAAGATTCTTTCTGCTTGTCTCTGTATCCCTATTAGATTATAACCTCCTTGGAGACAAGGTTATGAGTTTCCATTTACGTATTTATACATACAAGTGTCTAACACATTGTTAAATCAGTGAATAACTGAATGAATAAATGAGTGAAATTACAAAAATAGACAAGGACTTTGAAGCTATGTGATGCCAAACTTTTCTCATTTCAACTTTCTATCTTGACTGTGCAGACACGTCATTAATTAAATTCTGGGTGCAGAGCAAGCCTTATAGAGCACGATTATATTACTATCTAAGATGAAGATAAAAATATTTGCATGTAAATGAGACAATACCCAGCCTCAGTGAAGCACTGTCTCTCAATACTCAAAGTAAATTCCAATACCTGTTGGGAAATAAATGAAAATGAATCCACTGCAGTAATAGGATTTTAGGCCAGTTTTCCAAGTAAGAGCTTATTTCTTGCTGAAAGCAAATATGCTTCTCAAGCTTGTAAAATCAGCTATTGCTCATGTGTACACATGCACTGAGGAGGAATTCACATCTCATTCAAGATTTGTGTGGTTTGAAATGAGCCCCGAGAGTGAGCACAACAACTGTAGGTTTCACAAATTCTGTTTGTTCAACTTAACAAGCACACCCTTAAGTTTCTGGATAATTTGATTTATGAAGACATCTTATATTCGAAGCATTTGCTCTTGTCTCTAAAGAGAGGACTATTTCTTAACTCTAGAAATTGGAGTGTTAAGGCAAAAAATACAGAAAAATGCCCTCATTCTTTTGGTGGCTTTAATTCTTTTTTTTTTCTTCATTCATGCCTGACATTGTCTTTTTAATTCCTTTCTTCAGTCACCAATGGCAGTATGTGTGAATTTACTATGAGCCACCACTACATGAAGCAAAGTCATTTCAATCCAATTTAATCCTCCTAACAGCCCAGTGATATGGACACTACATGTAACAGAGGAGGAAACTGACATAGGCAGGGGAGAGACACCGCTCCTAACTGGTAAGGCCAGGGCTTGAACCCAGGTGTGATTCCAAAACCTTGCCTATGACTCATTGTGGCCCACCTCATCCAAAGCATGGCTGAAATTCATGAGATGGAAAATTATTCCAGCTCCTTTTGAACCACCTCACACTCTGCTTAACAGGAATTGCACATATCCTATTATTACTACATGACCCTTTACATATACTTTATAAAGTGGGCAGGTTTACGGCTAGCATTACTGATTCTGGTTTGTTGAGATGTAATAACTAGCTCAGAGTGGTTAAATGCACCAAAGAAAATAAAGGGAATAATGAGGGAACTTTTTTACTTCCTGATCCTATTATTGAGAAAGAGCAAAATCAAACCAAAGCCAAGAAAATGAAGAACTTTCAGGTAAAGCAGCACTGGGAAACCATTTTTTAAAAAATAAAATGGTGAATATTTTGGGTGTTGCCTCTGCAGTCTCTGTCTTAACTATAGTGAGTCCCCTATATACAGTTCTGTTCTGAGAGCATGTTCATAAGTCCAATTTGTTCATAAGTCTAATAAAGTTTAATAAAGTCTAATAAAGTTAGCCAAGATATCTGAATAACACAATCTGCTATATACTGTAATGGGTTTACAATACTTTTCACACAAATAATACATAAAAAAACAAACACAAAAAAATAAAGAAAATATTTTTTGTCTTATAGTACAGTACCTTGAAAAGTACAGTAGTACAGTACAACAGTTGGCGTACAGGGGCTGGCATCAAGTGAACAGGCAAGAAGAGTTAATGACTGGAGGAGGTAGAATTGAAGGATTGTCAGCAATAGGAGACGAGGGGCAAGTTGCAATTTTATTCACACCTTAGGATGGCACAGTTTCTGGTTTCTTGCTGGATTCAATTCTATCTGCCCTCCAGAAAAAATGATCCAGTGATATCTGGGTAGCAGCTCTTTTTTTCTCATCATGGGTGACATGGTAGCATTGGATTGCATTCTGAATGCAATGCATTCTGGCTGCTGCAAACTTCATGTACCATTCTACGTTTAGGTCCTATTCCTCAAAAACAACAGAGCCTCTCGAATAAAGAAAATCTCTGGCCATTTCCTGCATTGTGAATCTTTTTGATTCTTCAGTTACTTCTTTTCCTCTTGCCTCTCTTCATCCTTTCTCTGGGCCCCCAATTCCATCTTTTTACCCCATTCCACTCTCTCAATTATTTTCACTTTTGTTTCCATTGTTATCGCTTGGGGCTTCTTAGCAGTACACTACATCACCGCTTAGCAGTTACATCATTGCTGCTTTTATGCTTGCTTCCAGAATCCTGCACTTTAAAGATGCTACATAGTATTGTCAAGTCCACAAAATCTTGACCACTTGTAGAGGATGCTCACACGTGACACTGTAGGCCAGACACATGAACTAACTTATGCGACTGAACATGTGGATGCACATTTGCATCTTTGAAAGTTTGTAACTTGAAGGTTCATATGTAGGGGGCTTATTATATTTAACTCTGCTGTCATAATGTGAAAGCAGCCATGGACAAGATATAAATGAGTGGGTGTAACTGTGTTCTAATAAAATTTTATTTATAAAAGCAAGTGGTGGGCCAGAACTGGCCCATGGGCCATAGTTTGTTGACCCCAGCTTTAAAGTATCCAGATATATTACTTACCTTAGGCTATCAATCCATATATTTGAAAACACCTAGATTATTAGCAGAATGTAGGATAAATGATGGAGGCTGATAGTATTTTAGTCTCATCAAGATTATTTTTGTGCTATATAGCTATAGCCTCACTGAATGTGATAAGAGTTCAAAGGGAGGTGATCTATTTAAACTCTAGAAGCAGGCTGTCTAGCAATTTGTGGCATCAAACTGTGAAGGCTCAGAAAAGCTTCTGACAACTATGGAACTGTGTTTGTACAATTTGGAATTGCAATCTTATCTGGGAGGATTGAGATACAGACTCAAATATAGATAGTGCAAAAAAAAGTGCTATAAATCTTTCCATTGAAACCAACAAGCAGAAAGTTGTGCAGAACAGTTTTACTGTCCAAATTGATATATTGTGATTTTTCCCTCCAAAAACATTAGCCATAAGAAAAATCAGAGCCCTACACACAAATTTCAATTTCTGGTCTCTCTTTAAAAGTTCTGCTTTATTTAAAAAATGGCCAGCTTGTTTTGATTACTACTTTCTGATGGATATAGAATGGTAGAGAAATCAAGGAACACAGAGTGTTTGAGTTGGTAATTGCACTCTGCAACTTCCTAGCTGTGTGCACAGTTCCAAGACTGCAAATAAAATACATACATAGCACAGCCCTGGCACACGTTAATTTCTCAAGAAATGTTTGCAGAAACAATGATGTGTCCTTCTCCCCACTGTCTTCTGCCTAAAGGTGTGGATCTGTTTTATTGGAAACAAAAAGGAAAACTGAGTCTAGATGCTGAATTCTAACACTTGCCAGAATACTAAGGTGAAAGGCTTGTAGCTATTCTAAATAATTGATCCCACAGTCTACAAATATTTATATCATCTTTACAATCATTCATTACCAGTTAGAAAAGAAAACAGAAAATGAAATTCTCTTCTTATAGTTTTTTGGTATCATTAAAAAGTACTTTGTATGTAAACCTGTGGTATGCATTTCATTTGTTAGTTGTCTTTCAGTCACAAAGTTGTACCTGATTCTTCAAGACGTCATGGACAGCAGCATGCTAGGATCCCCTGTCCTTCACTGTCTCCCAGAATGTGCTCAAATTCATATCCATTGAGTTGGTGATGTCATCCAACCATCTCATCCTTGGTCACCCACTTCTCCTGCCCTCAATCTTTCTCAGCATCAGGGTCTTTTCCAATGAGTTGGCTCTTCATATCAGGTGGCCAAAGTATAGGAGCTTCAGCTTCAGTATCCGTCCTTCCAATAAGTATTCAGGGTTGATTGCCTTTACGATTGACTGGTTTGATCTCCTTGCAGTCCACAGGACTTTCAAGTCTTCTTCAGCACAATTTGAAAGCATCAATTCTTCAGTGCTCAACCTTCTTTATGGTCCAACTCTCACATCTGTACAAGACTACTGAAAAAATGATAGCCTTAACAATATGGACTTTTTTCAGCAAAGTGATGTCTTTCCTCTTTAATATGCTGTCTAGGTTTGTCATAGAATTTCTTCCAAGGAGCAAGCATCTTTTAATTTCATGGCTATAGTTACCATCACTTCTTTAAAGGACACATGCTGACCTCTGGTGTTTTTGTGACAGAAAGAGAGACAGAGAGAGAGACAGAGAATGAGGATGAAGGAGAGGGCTAATGTGCTCCCTCTGGGGTATATATGCAATGCAGAAGCAGGGATGGGGAGAATCAAGCTAAAATTTCTTCCTGTTTTCTCCTTTACTGATATTTCAGGACAGAGAAAGACTGATACATAGCAGAAACCTGTGTTTCTTGTTCCCTTTATCTCTTGTTCCCTTTATCACATCTTGTTCCCTTTATCTCTGTCCTAGAACTGGAAGGCAGATGTTCCCAAGCCCTTACATCCCAACTCTAAATTCTATAGGATTGAAGGAGAGACGAGTGATGCACAAAAGACAATCCCAACAAAAGAAGCAATTTATAGGTCATAAAAGAGCCAGGGTGATGTGATCAGGTGCATCCCTGCATTTTTCTGTTTGCCACCCCTACCCCACTCCAATCTCTGCCTTCCTCTTGCTCTTTGCTTTCAGATTGGGTTCAGCCAGTGGGCAGCACCAGCATAAGAGGGAATGGGGGGAGAAGAGGAGGGGGTGTTTCATTCCTTAATCCTTCCTGCTTTGACCCTGAGACTGTGGCAGGAGCTCCCGTGACTGCAGCTCCCCGTGGCAGGCAGCCCCTCACCATGGCCCCAGGTCTCATGGATCTCAGGCAACACTCTTTCCGCCCTATTTGCTGGGTGCATGGGGTGGGGGGTGCAGCTCTGGGTGCTTCACTCAATCATAGTGGAAGTGTTAGTTGCTCAGTTGTGTCCGACTCTTGCAACACTGTGGATTGTAGCCTCCAGGATCCTCTGTCCATGAAATTTTCCAGGCAAGAATATTGGAGTGAGTTGCCATTCCCTTCTCCAGGCGATCTTTCCAACCCAAAGATCGAATCCAGGTCTCCTGCATTACAGGCAGATTCTTTACCAACTGACCCACTGTAAATACACAACCATATATATTTTCACTCAGTCATACTTGTTCCTGTCATCTTGCTCACACTTCTCTAAGGAGCACTTTCCTTAAAGTCTCTTCATTTGAACTATCTGGAAGTAAACTCTGTTTTCCGCTATGTCCTTGACTAAGGAAGAATTTGAAGGAGGTCTGATGTGAGCAAAATATTTGGAATTTTACTCTATAGCCCCACCTTCTATTTTGCTGTATTCAGTTGTTTCAAACCTTTCTCCCCATCAGTTCTACTAATGTCATTTTTATTTCAGAGACTAAATCCTGCTCCCAAAGCTCAAGTCTACACAGATCTGCCCTTATCAGAGTACAGTAAGGTCCCACTTCTACAGCATCAGCCAATCTAAATAGTTTCTGCATAAACGGATTTCTACATGAAAGTTCTAAAAGTTAATTCTTCATACAATAAAACCAGAAAGAGAAGCTGAAGTGAACAGAAACTGCATTTTCCACTTTTTTTTCCAATGCAATCATTCTCACTGAGATGTGGGCCTCAAAATCAATAACTGTAAGACTTTCAATCTATGACAGTTTAAATTTCTATATGATTATATACAGGGCTGGGGAGGCAGTGAGGGAGAGACAGAGAGAGTGGACTCTCCTCACTTTATAATTTGCAGCGGTCTTTTGTTCTCCCTCTATGGCCAAAAAGATGAGCTTCTCCCTGAATTTTTTGCTGATTGTGCCAATTTTGTAGTTTTCTAATTCAATCCACCCTTGGACCAAAGACAAAAGCTAAAGGAGGGAGAAAAAAATCCAGAAAATGGATATGTGTGTAAAAAGAAAAATCTCAGAAACTCATTACTACTACACTTGTCATTTTTCAAGTTTTGACTTTTTTTCTCAATCCTCCAACTGCTATTTAATATTCTAAGTCCTAAATGGTTTCTTTTTGCATATTTTTCAGTTTTTACTTGTAATCAGTAGGAGATAAGCTACAGTGCACTTCCTCCATATTGACTAGAACTGGAAGATTTTTGAATGTTAAACTAACTTTATATTCATAGAATAAATAGCAATTAACCATTACATATTATCTGTGATATACATCTCTCTCTATCTTTCTCAGTTGCTCAGTCATATCTGACTCTTTGCCACCCTTTGGACTATAGCCTGCCAGACCCCTCTGTCCATGGGATTTTCAGGCAAGACTGTTGGAGTGGGTTGCAATTTCCTCCTCCAGGGGATATATATATATATATATATATCAAAAGATAAAATATATATGTCATATCTATCTACCTCTCTATCTATACGTATTGCTAGATTTGATATGATAATCTTTTAAGAATTTTTGCATTTATGTTCCTGCTTCCCTCTATTATTGCTACTTTCAATCCATTTCTGTCTTTGACATTTTTCTTTTTGTGTCAGTTCAGAGATGCATTTAAAGGATGTTTCTTATTTATAGTTTATGAAGAATTTTAGTTATTTGAGTTGGGATGCCTGTGTGGGATATCTAATCTGTCAAACTGCCAGAAATAGGGCTCATGTCTTTTATTTCATGTAATACTGCTTCCTATTTTTATGTGCCTTTTGGTTATTATGTCCAGTAGTAAAATATCTCTAAAAGTTTCTTTATATAATAAATATATTTCATATTTGTAAAATAACCTATAGTTTATAAGTAAATTTCATGTTAATCCCAACAACTTTATGAGGAATTCAGGGCAAAAATTGTTGTCTCTATATTAGAAAGGGGTAAATGGGTTCAGGGAGGTTTACTTAAGCTGCTCAAAGTAGGTATGGGGTAGAATCAGAATGATTAATCAGTTTACATTCTTCTCTATCATATTGCATCCAGGAAGACCAAACAGAAATTACATTCTGTAAGAGAATCTGGGTCAGTCAAGTTCAGGGGGAGGTGGTGGGAACTGGACAATGGGAAAGCAATTGGAGTGTCTGACACTGATTTTACAGCTCCTCATTTGCTTCTTTGTTCTATTGCTAATTTAACATTCATTCAGTAAAGAGTCTTGGAGATGGCTGACCACAAAAGTATATCCTTTTAATTTAGTCTGCTACTCTCAAAAAGAGGATTTTCTTGGTTTAGTAGTCTCGATAATTGTATTCAAGACCTTAAGAACTTGAGAAAAGTAGAATTAGATTTTCAGAGACTGCCTTTGATCCTGAAATACCAATCAGGGGTAGGAGCTGGCTTTATGTCAAGAGTAGGAAAGACTCATTTTTGTTGAAACTTAAGTTCAAAATATAATTTGTAAGTCTTTGGTCTAATCATTTTTCATCAGGCACATGTTTTCTTTTACTCTCTGTGATGATAATTCTGCTAAAACAATTTTTTAAATGAAAACAATATGCATTTTTCTTTTTAAAAAAATTCAATATAATACCCAAGCAAAAGACAGTGTTATTATACAAATAGAGGTTGATGCCTCTAATGATCCCTCAATAATTTAACGAAAATGTCATTTTCCTCACTGTTATTCACCAAATATACTGATAACTTGAAGATGCTTATTTGAGAGGAGCACTGCAGCTCCTTTCATTTTTCTTGGTACTAACTCATCAGGTACACCTTTTTTGGGTGTTAGTTCTAAAAGGGCTTGTAGGTCTTCATAGAACCATTCAACTTCAGCTTCTTCAGCATTACTGGTTGGGGCATAGGCTTGGATTACTGTGATATTGAATGGTTTGTCTTGGAAATGGGCAGAGATCATTCTGTCATCTTTGAGATTGCATCCAAGTACTGCATTTCGGACTCTTTTGTTGACCATGATGGCTACTTCATTTCTTCTAAGGGATTCTTGTCCACAGTAGTAGATATAATGGTCATCTGAGTTAAATTCACCCATTCCAGTCCATTTTAGTTCGCTGATGTTGACATTCACTCTTGCCATCTCCTGTTTGACCACTTCCAGTTTCCCTGGATTCATGGACCTAACATTCCAGGTTCCTATGCAATATTGCTCTTTAAGCATCGGACCTTGCTTCTATCACCAGTCACATCCACAACGGGGTGTTGTTTTTGCTTTGGCTCCATCCCTTCATTCTTTCTGGAGTTATTTCTCCACTGATCTCCAGTAGCATAGTGGGCACCTACCGACCTGAGGAGCTCCTCTCTCAGTATCCTATCATTTTGCCTTCTCATACTGTTCATGGGGTTCTCAAGGCAAGAATACTGAAGTGGTTTGCCATTCCCTTCTCCAGTGGACCACAATCTGTCAGACCTCTCCACCATGACCCGTCCGTCTTGGGTGGCCCCACACGGCATGGCTTAGTTTCATTGAGTTAGACAGGACTGTGGTCCTGTGATCAGATTGGCTAGTTTTCTGGGATTAGGGTTTCAGTGTGTCTGCCCTCTGATGCCCTCTGGCAACACCCACCGTCTTACCTGGGTTTCTCTTACCTCGGACATGGGGTATCTCTTCACGGCTGCTCCAGCAAAGTGCAGCTGCTGCTCCTAACCTTGGACAAGGGGTGTCTTCTCACGGCCCTCCCTCCTGACCTTGAACGTGGAGTAGCTCCTCTCAGCCCTCTTGGGCCCCGCAGCAGCCCCTCCTTGGAAGTGGGGTTGCTCCTCTCGGCCGCCGCCCCTGCCCTCTGGCATGGGGAAGCTCCTCTCCGCCGCCGCTCCTGCGCTGTCGCAGCCTGACGCTCTCGGTTGCTACCCCTGGCCTTGGGCGAGGGGTAGCTCCTCACGGCCACGCTTCTGCGCGGTCCGTCGCAGCCAACGCGCTTCTGCGAGAGATGGGAATACCAGACCACCTGACCTGTATGCAGGTTTCTTGAGAAACCTGCATGCAGGTCAGGAAGCAACAGTTAGAACTGGACATGGAACAACAGCCTGGTTCCAAATAGGAAAAGGAGTAGTCAAGGCTGTATATTGTCACCCTGCTTATTTAACTTACATGCAGAGTACATCATGAGAAACGCTGGGCTGGAACAAGCACAAGCTGGAATCAAGATTGCCAGGAGAAATATCAATAACCTCAGATAGGCAGATGACACCACCCTTATGGCAGAGAGTGAAGAGGAGCTAAAAAGCCTGTTGATGAAAGTGAAAGAGGAGAGTGAAAAAGTTGGCTTAAAGCTCAACATTCAGAAAACTAAGATCATGGCATTTGATCCCATCACCTCATGAGAAATAGATGGGGAGACAGTGGAAACAGTGTCAGACTTTATTTTTGGGGGCTCCAAAATCACTGCAGATGGTGACTGCAGCCATGAAATTAAAAGACACTCCTTGGAAGGAAAGTTATGACCAACCTAGATAGCATATTAAAAAGCAGAGATATTACTTTGCCAACAAAGGTCCATCTGGTCAAGGCTATGGTTTTTCCAGTAGTCATGTATGGATGTGAGAGTTGGACTGTGAAGAAAGCTGAGCACCGAAAAATTGATGCTTTTGAACTGTGGTGTTGGAGAAGACTCTTGAGAGTCCCTTGGACTGCAAGGAGATCCAACCAGTCCATCCTAAAGGAGATCAGTCCTGGGTGTTCATTGGAAGGGCTGATGCTGAAGCTGAAACTCCAGTACTTTGGCCACCTCATGTGAAGAGTTGACTCGTTGGAAAAGAGCCTGATGCTTGGAGGGATTGGGGGCTGGAGGAGGAGGGGACGACAGAGGATGAGATGGCTGGATGGCATCACCGACTCGATGGGCATGAGTTTGAGTAAACTCTGGGAGTTGGTGATGGACAGGGAGGCCTGGTGTGCTGCAATTCATGTGGTCGCAAAGAGTCGAACACGATTGAGTGACTGAACTGAACTGAACTCATCAAGTGCTGTGACATTTTGTAAAACAGCTAGATGAATAACCATTTTGTTAAGCTCAAGTCTTTAAAAAGGATGTTTGATTAAAATATTTATCTTCAGTTTTGATTACTCCTTTCATGGTTTTTAAGTCTAGCTTCTTGATGATGCCCAGAAATTTTTATGTAGGTCTTGACCCAAATGCTTCTACTAAGCTTGAACTCTTGCAGCACAGTGTCTAATATGCAAATACTCTCCTCTACAATTATAAATAGTTCTCGAAATTCTCTCTTGTAACTTGTTGCAATGATTATGCCTTAATTCCACATATATTCCAGTAGAACACAACTTCTACTTCTTCCCAGTTATTGCAGCCGTCTCTGAGTCCATGATGTCTATTTAACGTCCATTTTTCTCAAACAAGTCTTCATATGACTCCTTGTAATCCCTGCAACCATGTTCCAAATGAGAAATTTAACAACCCATAACCCAAACAACCTACAAACAGAAGAAATATTGACTAACAAAATCTTTCATTCAGAAAGACCATTGTATAGGAGCAGAGGGCAGGGAAGTAGCACACAGTGGCTGCCCTGTTGTTTAAGGAAGCAGGTTACTTCTGTTGGGAGAGTTCATGGCAATGGATTATCTACTGAGAAGTTGGTTTGGCTGCTCTATCTGCTATGTATTGGAGAGACTCGATTTGCTTAGTGTTCTATGTGGGTTTGGTCATCATGGACATTTGGGAGGATCTTTCTACTGGGAGATGTATTTGGTTAGGCTGTGACAACAAATAGCTCATGTAAAAGCTCAGCAAGATAGAAGTTTATACCTTGTTTACATAATAGTCCAAGAGAGCTGAAGTTTTGCCTTCTTCAACACATGGTTCCCAAAGTTTTCCTGCCATTTTTCTGCACCTCTGCCAGCTAGAAGGGGGAAAGGGCATGGAGATGTACATGTTGTTGCTGTTGTTTAGTCACTAAGTTGTGTCCAATTCTTTGCAACCCCATGGACTGCAACATGTCAGGCTTCCCTGTCCTTCAATGGAGTTTGCTCATGTCCATGTCCAGTGATCAGTGATGCTGTCTAACCATCTCATCCTCTGCATCTCCCTTCTCCTTTTGCCTTCAATCTTTCCCAGCATCAGGGTCTTTTCAAATGAGTTGACTTGTTGCATCAGGTGGCCAAAGTGTTGGAGCTTCAGCATCAGTCCTTCCAATGAATATTCAGGGTTGATTTCTTTAGGATTGACGGGTTTGATCTCCTTGCCATCCAAGGGACTCTCAAGAGTCCTCCAGCACCACAATTTGAAAGCATCACTTCTTCAGTGCTCAGCCTTCTTTATGGTCCAACTTTCACATCCATACATGACTACCAGGAAAACCATAGCTTTGACTATATAGACCTTTGTAGGCAAAGTGATATCTTTGCTTTTTAATACTAGAAGGCTTTTTATGAGCAGAAGGACAGAATGCAGGCGGTATTATTTCTATATGATACCATGGCATTTCCATATATCATTACAGATAATTAGACAAAGGACCACAAAACCCCTATAAAGGAATCAAGGTGGGTACCTGAAGAAGGGAAAAAATATCTTGGTGGACAGGTCAGTATCTTTGCTACACTTCCTTAGCTGTGCATTTCCTGTTGTTGGTGAGATGGAGCATGAAAAAAGAATTGCCCAGGCAGTGGTCAGTCCTAGATTCCTTATTTGTATGCTTTCTTTCTTGTTTGGGAATGGCAGTGGTGACAAAAGACCCTCCTTAAAACCCCAGGACTGCCTATTAGGAACACTGTCTGATAGGAACTAAAGCCAGTAATCTTACCAGTCAAGATGCTTGAATCTGGATCCACTCCTCCTCCACAGCTTCCATCTCCTGGTGACTCTTCAGGAGGCCCTGCCCATCCCCCTGGGCCTCATCTTAGTGCATCTAACTTTGGTCTGTCTCAGTGCGGTAGGCTGCAGGGATGGGACAAGGCCCTCTGCCACAGGGTCTCACAACCTCCTTTGCAACCCAGGGAAAGGGCCATCACTTTACGTGGGTTACAATGTTTTGTGAACATTTACGGGATCTGGCTTCTTCATGCTGATTACACCATGGCTGGATTTCAGTGCAGTGGGCACTTTTTGAAATCCAGAACTCGCTCAGTGGCAGAATGGCCTTTTTACACAGCCGTGCCAGGCTGCTGTTACTGTTCCACTTCAGAAATCTCTGCATTGACCACATATTCTCCCTCTCGTAGCACCTTATTGAAGCTTGCAAGTAGCCAATACCCCCAAAATCTCAATTTATTTTTCTGTGACATTTGAGCTTAGTAAGAATTGTCACATCATCTAAACAACCTGTAAAGATTAACTAACAGTTTTGCTACTGAGTTTCCTGCCTCATGATGCAGAAAACCTCCCAGCCCACTCTGCACCTGAATGTAGCCAGTTCCACATTTTAGATCTATCTCTCACTGTCTGTGTTCCAGTTCCTGATTTCAGCATCAGTTAAGGCTCCACAGGCTGCCAATGGTACACACCTCGCCCCAAGTAGCTAAACAAATAAAAAATACAGATTACACTAGAGAGGAGTGCTGTTTCAATAGAAACATAATTTGAGACTCACATGTAATATAAAATTTTCCAGAAGCCACAATAAAAAATAAGGAATACATGAAATTAATTTAAAATCTAATTTAAATGTACATTCAATATACTATAATTCACATGTTCATTATAAAAATCATTAATGAAATAATTTATACGCATTTTTTTCCTCACACCAAGTCTTCAAATCCACTGTTATTTGAGACATCTAGAACAACTCAATTTGGACTAACCATGTTTCCAGTGATCATGAGCCACATGTGGCCAGTGGCCACCAACATTAGGTAGCAGAGGACTGAAGCATATTAGGATGGCTCTTAGAGTCAAAGGAATTGCTTGAAACAACCTGTCCTCCTAAATGATAGCTTCATTGTTGTTTCCTTCTGATCAAGCTCTCTCAGTGTGCCTGAATACATGGCTATCCGTCTCTCTGGTTGCATGCACTAATAGCTTCATCATCAGAGAGGAGAGAACTCCTTTTCACTTCCCTATTACTATTTTCCTAACTACCCCAGCTCTAGTTCAAAAAATCTTTGGGAAGAACTCTGACTGTGCCCATTTCCAGGACAATCAGGTGGTCCTCCATGAGAGTGGAGTTCTGTGATTAACACCTTCCAGTCAAACCTCACGCTAGAGCAGGGAAGGAAGAGCTGTTCAAAAGAAGAGAGCTTGCTATATCCAGAAGAAGAGGAAAAGGAGTGCTGGGAAGTCAGAAACAATAAATACATACTACCAATACCTAAGAAAGAATAAAAATGGCTGTTTATGCAAATATCGTGAGTCTTTTTTCTTGGATGAATGGAGCACAAGTACAGATAGTATGTGTGCTTGCTATGTAAAAATTCCATGAATACTTTTGTGATGTCAGAAAAATGAAACTAATAGCTCATTTAGCGACTAACTCCTCAATCAGCCTATTACACACTCTTCCTTTTGTTCCTTTAATTTTTAAAAAATCACTGAAATACATGGATTTGGTAGTTTAATACTGTCATAAAATGTTGTATCCCTAACTAGGAGTGAATGTGTGGAATGTCTAAATCATAAAACAAGCTTGGGATCAACAACGTTTTTTTTGTAGAATACAGTCCTGGTGATTGTTTTACCAAAAAAAAAAAGAAAGAAAGAAAGAAAGAAAAAGAAAACAACAGCAGAGAAGTAGAGTTCTGGTAAGCAAAATATCCTAGTGATTCTAGAACCTCTCCAATTACTGCCATTTTGCAAAATCCTTCCTGGAAAGATTGATTGATAAGTAGTGAAACCTTGGATCTCTGCAGATCAAGACACATTTCAGAAACTACCTTGGCTGCTGTGGCAGGTGATTTTAAGGTTAAGGATGATGACTGTTTATCTTCATCCACTGGGACCCATCAGTAGCTTCCAACACTATGACTGTGTGATGCTCATGTTCCTCTGACATGTTCTGGCTAATGTAAAGGAGCCAGTTTCCCCAGGATATATGCTCCCGATCACACTGCAGCTGAAGATGTTCCTATGCTTAGTTTAAATGGGTACTGACTGCAGAGGGTGTCTTGAGAATTGGTGGAGTTGAAAAAAAAATCCTTTATATTTTTCCCTTTGATTTATTTCTGTCTCTTTCATGCTTTTTTGGGAAGACAAAAGCAAATGTCCATCATAATACAGATGGCTCTCTAGCTCTCTGCATCCAAGGATTTGGATATGGAGGGATATGGAGGGCCAACTGTATTGTGTCATTTTACATAAGGGACTTGAGCATCTGTGTATTTTGGTATCTTTAGGGGACCCCAAGCCAATCCCCCCAGCACCACTGACACTGTAAAATGACTGTACCCTCCTCATTACTTGTGAAGCCGATCTCTAAGTGAAGTGGGCACCAGCATCAGCTTGCTGCTGCTAAGGTGCTTCAGTCATGTCTGCATCAGCTTGGTGCTGGTTTAAAACAGTGGGGGAGGGATAAATTTGGAGATTGGATTGACACGTACATGCTACCATATATAAAACAGATAACTAATAAACACTTATTTTATGGAACTCTACTCAATACTCTGTAATGACCCATATGGGAAAAGAATCTTAAAAAAAAAATAGTGGATAATATATATGTATAACTGATTCACTTTGCTGTACGCCAGAAATTAACACAATACCGTAAATCAATTACACTCCAACTAAAAAAGGCATCTCACCTGGTCTTACCATTAGAGACTCTGAGTATATCTGGGTAGGATTTAGGAATATGGATGTTTGATAAGCCCTGTAGATGATTCTAACATAGACCACACTTTAAGAAAACCAACTTTTAGTTCATAAATTGTATCAATGTAATTCTCCATTCTAATCATATATGGAGGAATTAACTAAAATAACATGGAATGATAATTCCCTTGAGTCAGGATCTTTCTCAAAACATCTTTAATGCAGGGTTCCCAAGGAAGGAAGGCCCTGGAGGAGCTCTAAGTGTTTGTGAAACTCCTGAAACAGTATACAGCATACACTTTGTACACCTGTGTACTTTTCTGGAGCAACGCATCTGTAATTTTCACAAGATTCTCAAAATTCTCAAGCACTGCATTAATAACTCCCCACTGACCCCTGAATTAAGTACAAATCTCCCAACTTGGCATTGAAGACATACAGAAAACTGTCTTAAATTCCCTTCCTAGTTTTTCTCCCACTCCTCTGCATGTATTCTACTAGTCAAAGAGACTCTTGACTGTTTTCCTGAGTTTGCTCCTATTTCTGTACTGTCTTACTCAGTTTAGGCTGCTACAGAAAATTAATCAGACTGGTGGCTTATAAAACAAACATTTATTTCTCGTAGTTTTGAAGGCTGGGAAGTCTAAGTCCAAGGGACAGATATCTGATAAGACAGCTTCCTGGTTGGAAGGTAGTGGTCCTCTCGTTGTAGTCTCATACAGTGGGGAGCAGAGAGGGAAATCTCTTGTCTCCTTCTCTTATAAGGGCAATAGTCCCATTCATGAGGGTTCTAGCCTCATGACCTAACTATTTTCCAAGTGCCCCTTCTTCAAATATCATCACACTGAGCAGTTGGCCTTGATATATGAATTAGGGGCAGGGGTAGGGACACATTTAATCCATAGCATGCCCCTTTGCCCATACAGTTTCTTCCACCTGGGATTCCTCTTTTTGTTGAAATCTACAATCTTCCATTTTCTAGTTTCAATTCCATCAAAGAGATCCTCCCATTTAGGTTTAACTTCTTCCTCTTCTAAGACCCCAAATCTTTTGGTTTGAATCTGTTTTGTATTAAAGCTATTTGCTTCCTATTTTATACTTCTAACTATAGACAAATTGTTTCTTAATTATCCCTGTAACCACTGCTAGTTCCAGCCCTGCACTTAGCATATGTCTTTCATATTATATACTAAATATTCATTAAATTAAAACTAAACAAAGTAGCAATTTTAGATACTATATATTTACTTCAATAAGCAAAATACTTTTTAAACTATGTAGGAACTAAGGCAGAACATGTAGTGGTTTGTTTTGAATATCTTCAATGGTGGAAAAATAACTATTCTTTGAGAATGAATAGATATCAGAATACAGATAAAAATTCAAGGAAAACCAAGTGAGTTGCAGCTGTGGATACATATCAGTGTGAGACTGGTATTCACATCATTTCAAAATACTTGCTCCAAACATATTAAAGCAGAGTTATATAAACATACAACACCAGAAGTCAAGGTTATTACATACAGTAAAATACATGCTGTTAAGGTATATAGTTTAAATGTTGAGAAACTTATACAGTTGTGTAACTACCAAAGTAATCAAGATATTGATTACATCCATCATTCTGAATACCTCCCCGTACCCCACTGGAGAATCCTCTAAGTCCCTGAAAACCACTGATCAATCTTCTGGCATTACAGTTTTGTCAGCTTTCTGTAGGGTAAATTATGATGGGATATGAATGGAATTACATAGTATGTCATGAGTGAGCCTGGATTCTGTTACTTAGCATGACGTTTTTGAGATCCAAGGTGACTTTTCAAAAGAGGACATCATTGTTTTGTGCATACTCTGGCCCATTATTGAAAAACTGCATCAGGGAAACCCATGTACATTTTGTACTACTTGGTGACAATTTGAACCAGAGATCAAATTGCCAACATCCATTGAATCATCAATAAAGCAAGAGAATTCCAGAAAAACATCTACTTCTGCTCTATTGACCATGCCAAAGCCTTTGACTGTGTGGACCATAACACACTGTGGAAAATTCTTAAAGAGATGGGAATACCAGACCACCTAACCTGCTTCCTGAGAAATCTGTATGGAGGTCAAGAAGCAACAGTTAGAATTGGACATGGAACAACAGACTGGTTCCAAATAGGAAAAGGAGGACGTCAAGGCTGTATATTGTCAGCCTGCTTATTTAACTTACATGCCGGGCTTCCCTGATGACTCAGAGGTTAAAGCGTCTGCCTGCAATGCGGGAGACCTGGGTTCGATCCCTGGGTCAGGAAGATCCCCTGGAGAAGGAACTGGCAATCCACTCCAGTATTCTTGCCTGGAGAATCCCATGGATGGAGAAGTCTGGTGGGCTACAGTCCACGGGGTTGCAAAGAGTCGGACACGACTGAGCGACTTCACTAGAGTACATCATGAGAAATGCTGGACTGGAAGAAGCACAAACTAGAATCAAGATTGCCAGGAGAAATATCAATAACCTCAGATATGCAGATGACACCACCGTTATGGCAGAAAGCAAAGAACTAAAGAGCCTCTTGGTGAAAGTGAAAGAGAAGAGTTAAAAAGTTGGCTTAAAACTCAACATTCAGAAAACTAAGATCATGGCATCCGGTCCCATCACTTCATGGCAAATAGATGGGGAAACAATGGAAACAGTGACTGACTTTATTTTTTTGGGCTCCAAAATCACTGCAGATGGTGACTGCAGCCATGAAATTAAAAGACACTTACTCCTTGGAAGAAAAGTTATGACCAATCTAGAAAGCATATTAAAAAGTAGAGATATTACTTTGCCAACAAAAGTCTGTCTAGTCAACTCTTTGGTTTGTCCAATAGTCATGTGTGTATGTGACAGCTGGACTATAAAGAAAGCTGAGTGCCAAAGAATTGATGCTTTTGAAATGTGGTGTTGGAGAAAACTCTTGAGTCCCTTGGACTACAAGGAGATCCAGCCAGTCCATCCTAAAGGAAATCAGTCCCGAATATTCATTGGAAGGACTGATGCTGAAGCTGAAACTCCAATGCTTTGGCCACCTGATACGAAGAACTGACTCATTTGAAAAGACCCTGATGCTGGGATTGATTGAAGGTGGGAGCTAAAGGGGACAACAGAAGATGAGATGGTTGGATGGCATCACCAACTCAATAGACATGAGTTTGAGTAAGCTCCAGGAGTTGGTGATGGACAGGGAATCCTGGTGTGCTGCAGTCCATGGGGTCGCAAAGTCAGCTAGCACTGAGCGACTGATCTGAACTAAACTGGTGACTGTATTCATTTCCTAAGAATGCTGTAGCAAATTAACACAGACTTGGAGGCTTAAGACAACAGAAAATGTACTCTTTCACAGTTGTAGAATTCTAAAATCAAAGCATTAGTAGGGCTCTCATCCCTCCAGAGGCTCTAGGGAAAATCCCATTTCTTGGCTTTCCATGATTCCAGTGGCAATGGGCATTACTGGCCTTGTGACTGTACCACTCTGTCTCCATCTTCACATGTCTTTCTCCTCTTCTCTGTGTGTCTCTCTTATGTGTGTTTTATAAGGATATTTGCACTGAATTGAGGATAATCCAGGATGATTTAATCTCAAAATCCTTAATTATATCTAAAAAGACACTTTTTCCAAACAAAGTAGCACTCACAGGTTCCAGGTATTAGGATGAGAGCATATGTTTTCAGGGAACCACTATTCAATGCACTACAGTCCACTCTCTGGCCAACCCCCCCCCCCCCACCAAATTCACTCCATGTGTGTGAAATACATTCACTCCATCCCAATACCCTCAAATGTCTCAACCAGTTACAGCATCAAGTCTAAGTTTAAAATTTCATCCAATTATCATCAGTTTATGAAGTTCCAAATCTTATGATCTAAATCAACCCAATCAGGCACAGGTGAGACTCTGGTATTACTGATATGAGGCAAAACTCTTCTCCATCTGTAGGCCTAAGAGACTAGAACATAAGTTTTCAGTTTCTAAAAAACAGTAGTGGGACACATAGAATAGATAATCACACTCCAAAACAGAGAAAAGGGAAGGAATAAAAGAAAAACCATCTCAAACAAGCTTGGAATCCAGCAGAGCAAATTCCATTCAGTTTCTGTGGCTCAAGGCAGCTCTGGGCCCACTGCAGCTCCAGACACCTCTGCCCACAGCTCTTGCCTCTGCCTCTGAGCCCTTGGCCTCTGCAGTCTTGCCTCTATCCTCAGAGGCACTGCTTTTTCTTCAAGGGTAGCACATGCTTGCAACTAAGGAGCTCTATCAGCTTACTTTCTAAGTATAGAATTTTGGAAATCCAACAGCCCACTTTTACCTTATCCTATCTCCATCTCCTTTGGTCTAAGCTGGCCATGCTTCTTTTATACAATGGTTTCAAAACTCTTGTGGGTTTTTGTAGATGTGATTAACATGTACAATCAGTTGACATTAAATAAAGGAGGTTATCTGATCCAACCAGTTGCCTTAAGAGCAGAATTGAAGCTTCCCTGAAGAAGAAGATACTCTGTCTGTGGAAGCAGTATCAATTCCTCCTTAAGAGTTTTCATTCTACCTTTCTTAATAGCCTGCTTTATGGAATTTGGTTTATGTTCCCTGCTCACCATCATAGCCACCACCTTGGGTGGTGCAATGGTAAAGAATCTGCCTCCCAATGCAGGAGAAGCAAGAGACATGGTTTCAATCCCTGCATCTGGAAGATCTCCTGGAGGAGGGCATGGCAGCCTCCTCCAGTATTCTTGCCTGGAGAATCCCATGGACAGAGGAGTCTGGTGAGCTACAGTCCATGGGGTTGCAAAGAGTCAGACACAGCTGAGCACACACACACATGCACTATCATGGTAGCTGCCTTCTCTTGCTTCCTCTTTAAGGTTCTTCTATAACCCACCACTTTTCTTTATGCTTCCCATCTAGTTTTAAGGGTTTTAATATAACTCATAATAAACAAACAACCCAATTACAAAGTGAGCAGAAGACCTAAACAGACATTTCTCCAAAGAAGACATACAGATGTCTAACATACACATGAAAAGATGCTCAGCATCACTCATTATTAGAGAAATACAAATCAAAACCATGATGAGGTATCATCCCACATTGGTCAGAATGACCATCATTAAAAAGTCTACGAACAATAAACGCTGGAGAGGGTATGGAGGAAAGGGCACCCTCTTACACTGTTGCTAGGAATGCAGACTGATATAACCACTACGGAAAACAGAATGGAGATTCCTTTAAAAACTAGGAAGAAAACTACTACACAACCCAGCAATCCCACTACAGGGCATATACCCCAAGGAAACCAGAATTCAAAAAGACGCGTGTACCCCAATGTTCGTTATCGCGCTATTTACAATAGCCAGGACATGGAAGCAACCTATGTGTCCACTGGTAGATGAATGTGTAAGGAAGCAGTGGTTCATATACACAATGGAGTACTACTCAACTCGTAAAAAGGAATGTACTTGAGTCAGTTCTAATGAGGTAGATCAACCTAGAGTCTATTATACAGAGTGAAGTAAGTCAGAAAGAGATAAATACCATATATTAACAAATATATATGGAATCTAGAAATATAGTACCAATGATCCTATGTACAGGTTAGCAAAGGAGACACAGATGTAAAGAACAGACTTTTGGACTCAGTGCGAGAAGGAGAGGGTGGGATGATTTGAGAGAATAACCTTGAAACATATATATTACCATGTGTAAAATAGATAACCAGTGAGAGATCGATGTATGAAGCAGGGCACCCAAAGCCAGTGCTCTGTGACAACCTGGAGGGCCAGGGTAGAGAGGGAGGTAGGAGGGGAGTTCAGGATGGAGTGGACACATGTATACCTATGGCTGATTCATATCAAGGTATGGCAAAAGCCATCACAATATGGTAATTATCCTCCAATTAAAAAAAAAAAAAACCAGAGCGTAACAAATATAACCAACATAGAGATTTTGCAAACATTTCAGAAGGCTGCACAGTTCTAATAGTCATGGTCCTTGACTTACAGTTCTTAGCTCTTTCTGAAACAAGAAATCAGATTCTTCAGGGTTTTAATTTACTCAAGGAAGGGGCTCGCTATACACCTCTTCTATTAGTCTTTTCTTCTCTAAAGACTTTCTTACTAATTTTAAGGTTGACTACAGGTAGTGAGTTCCTGGCCAGGCCCCTTCTATGCAGAGAAATGGCTGAGTACCTATCTCTATGTGTTTAGGTGACAGGCAAAATTTTATGGACTTTAAATTAAAACCACCTTAATATTGCTAATAAGTAACATTTTTCTAGTCTGGTAATATGGATGTTTTTCAAAATATCAAGATTCAAAGCTGACTGTTTATAATACCCAAGCTCATCATCATTGATTGAATTTCTAATGGCTCATTTATTCAGAATGACCAAAAGGAACTTTTCAAAATGAATCCTATTGGCATCATGAAGGCTAAGGCAGTAGGCTGATGAAAATGACCTTAGATAGAATGGTCAAAATCTGCTTTATTTCCTATTTCTATATCAAGAAAGATAATTTTATTGAAAGAAATGAATACCAGGAAGGCTGTGTTAAATAGAAATGCAGTAGTGTTTTACCTTTTGGTGATACCTTTACTATAAGAAATTCAAAGATTTTACAGGTAAATTTAGTACCATAGTGCTGCAGACAATAGGAATTAACGTGTTCAGATTTTTGTCATTCCTCATTCAAGCTCAATAAGCAAAAGAATACATAAGAATCTGGTGAATCCTGAGATTTTGCAATGCACACAAATAGGTTAAGTCATCCAAAGGTGAATTCTTTTGGTCCAACTTTTCTGTCTTGACTATGAAGATGAGCTACTGTGTCCATAATGATTTTCCAAGAGCTGATGGGTATCAGCTGTGTGGTCATAGATGTGTTATACTGTACTGTGGAAGGAAAGGAGACACTGTATGAAGGAAAAAAAATGCCATTTTCTATTTTTAAGTCTCATGGCTGCCCCTAAATCCCTTGCCTCATTTCCTTCTAACAGCTGTCTTTAAAATTGGAGACAATACGTGTCCAAGAGAAAATAAAGGCTGAGGCTTTCAAATGTTCCTCTGGGAACTGTATGCAACAGAGTTTCTTCATGCAGATCATTTACTCTTTAGTTTTAAAATCATATACAGTGCATTATTCAGGACCACGAAACTTGATATGTAACCAGATTTTACTGATGATTTATGATGATGATAATGATCAATATTTCTCAATTTTCAAAACAGTTGGAACAGATGCTTAAGCCTTATGGATATCTAATTTTTAAGGATGAGTCTGTGTGTAGAGAGTTCTTTGTTAAAATAAAATAAAAATTTATTTATTTATTTATTCATCAGATATGTATTCTTTACTAGATTTCTTTGTGTAAATCATGTAAACTCTATTGGTCTCAATTTTTTCATTTATAAAATGGAGACAATAATAAAATACATAAGACAAAGGATTGCTTGCAACTAACTCACTTAGAGTGCCTAGCACATGGTTGGCATGATTAACTTGTGTTATTGTTATAATGGTGGTTGATAATACTGTTATAGCTCCAAGTGTGGTTCTTCTCCTAGGAAGGAATCAGCCATGGTCCCTTTTTTGAAAAATTCCTTGTCTAATGGGAGAAAAGCCATATAAACATTTAATTGCACTTCACTTTCACACCTGCAGAAATGTAATGTTATGTAAATGTAAATGTTATGGGGTTCCCAGGAGGCACTAGTGGTAAAGAACTCAACTGCCACTGCAAGAGATGAAAGAGATGTGAGTTCAATCCCTGGAGGGATTGGGAAAATCCCCTGGAGGAGGGCATGGCAACCCACTCCAGTATTCTTGCTTAGAGAGTCCAATGGACAGAGGAGCCTGGCGGGCTACAGTCCATAGGGTTGCAAACAGTCGGATGTGATTGACGTGACTTAGCACACATATAGAGTGGAATGGTGACCCAGAGGGGACAATGCTACTATATGCTTGGATTAGTAGGAAAGGCTTGGATGGAGAGTCAGTTTTTAACCCGAGCCTTGAAGGATGGGAGGGGAATTACAAATCAGCCTGGAAATTGGACAAAATTTTTGTAAGCAAAGAAAAAACATCTGAGAGATATGAATGAAAATGGCTCAAATATAGAATACCTGGTGGTTGAGGAAGGATGCAGCATAGAGAACATGTGAGGGGTGGCTGGGAAATAAGGTGTTTTATTGACTGGCTGTCTATTTCTCCCACTAGAACTTAAATTTCATCAGGATAAGGACTTGTTTTATTTTCTTCTGTATCTCCAACAACTACCAAAGTACTAAAATGTAGGATAAATCTATATTGGTCGCACAAATAAATTATCTCTTAATTATTTGAGTTAATAATTTGTAATTTCCCTCCCATCCTTCAAGGCTCAACTTAAAAATTGACTCTCCATCCAAGTCTTTCCTACTAATCCAAGGAAATGGTAGCATTGTCCCCTCTGGGTCACCATTCCACTCTGTCTGTGTGTGTGCTAAGTCACTTGCCTCTAACTTTCTTTTTTATCCATTTCCTATGTGCCTCTATGCCACTTTGTTAGTAACTTAGAAACAATAGGGTTTCCCTGGTAGCTCAGCTGGTAAAGGATTCGCCTGCAATGCAGGGGACCCTGGTATGATTCCTGGGTCAGGAAGATCCACTGGAGAAGGGATAGGCTACCCACTCCGGTATTCTTGGGCTTTCCTGGTGGTTCAGCTGGTAAAGAATCCGCCTGCAATGCAGGAGACCCTGGTATGATTCCTGGGTCAGGAAGATCCACTGGAGAAGGTATAGGCTACCCACTCCAATATTCTTGGGCTTCTCTGGTGGCTCAACTGATAAAGAATCCACCGGCAATGAGGGAGACTTGGGTTCGATCCCCGGGTTGGGAAGATTCCCTGAAGAAGGGAATGGCTAACCACTTCAGTATTCTGGCCTGGAGAATTCCATGGACTGTATAGTCCATGGGGTCACAAAGAGTCGGACACAACTGAGCAACTTTGACTTTAGAAACTATATCTTTCTGTGTAGGTCTCATATCTCTCTTATAGATTAGATGCTTTTTATTAAAATCTTTATAAAACACAATCAGTGTTATGGTTGCTGGCACAGAGTAGATATGCATGAAGGTTTGCTGAATTTAAATACTAAAGTGTACAATACTCCTATTCATTTCTGCTTCACTATAGGGCATACAGATGGCAGATGCTGAAATAGGAAGGAGAAAAAGAGGCATAAGGTCAGCTCTTCCTTCCTCACTCTGGACAACTGGAGGCTGTTTGCTCTCACCTGCTTTCAGAGAAATAAAAGCTACACTGCACAAGCAGATGTTTACACCACGCGTGGCACAGCCCAGCCCAGCTCAGCGCCTAGGACACAGGTATCTTCAGGTAGTCGTTGCCAGGTACTGTGTTTGTGCCTACACAGGATGAGTATTTCAAATATGTTGTTCGCGCAATTTTGATAGACCCAAACACATTTTACAGGTACAACCTCCCCAACAATTTTTTGTGGGTAAATCATTTTCTATAAAGAAAACATGACTCTAGTGGGACCTGGTGGAGTGATTTAGGGAGGGCAAAACCAACAATGCAGCAGATGGCTATCAACTCCCTTTACAGAGTTATGTCTGGAATTTTTCACACGTTGTCCTCCCTACTCCTCCCTTGAAATGTGACATGGTGGCTATAAAAATGTGTGATCTTTGCCCTCTAGGATTTATAGCCAGCTACAGAAGAGACTTTTCAAGAGAAAATTATGGCATAAGGCAGAATGTAATGGGGGAAACAGTTCCAGTCATGAGCCTAAACCTTAGCTGCTAAAATGCTCAAATGTTCTCATTCTCTTAATGGTTAGGTTGCCTCCAGGAGTACCCTGGATAGGACCCTGTCAACCCTATGCATTGTTGGAGCCCAGCCCAGTTCAGTGCCGAGGACACAGTAGGTATCGATCCTTCCCTACCTAGTGAAAGAGTTTCGTTGGCTTTCTAACCCATCATGATGCTTCTGCAGCTTCTTATAAATGTATTCTTTGCACAAGGGCTAGTTCAGTCAGTATTCGTCAATATCTTATAGTGTGTATGTGTGTGTGTGTCCCCTCCAGAGGAGATGCGTGACAGGGGGCAGGGTGTGGCAGAAAGAGTGCTAGACTGATCATCCATCTGAGTCCCTTTTCTAGCAATTCCTAGATGTGTCACCTGGATACCCCTCTTAACTCTGAGACCCACCTACCAGGTAGGAACAGTTCTTCTCCTGCTGTCCTCCTGAAAATGTTGGAGATGAAATTGTTTATAAATTATTATATAATGTAACAAAGGTAAATAACAGTTATTCCAAATCTGGAGTCAGGATGGATGAAGTGGCTGTGTTCTTGAGCTCTTTGGTGAGCCATTTGACCACTGAGTGTTCCACTGACCTAGTTGGTAGAAGCTACTAGGATGCTTATGGAGGAGGAGGAGGATGCCCCTGTTCTTATAGGAGGCAGGTAACATCACAATGATGAGCATTCTGGCTTTTTGTAAGGATGACATGTGATATATGCATTATAATGAATTCTCAGACTCACTGTTGTATTTTTATTTTTAAAATCTGATATTTCTTGCATAGTATCACTTAGCAAGAAGGCCTCAGAGACTGACTTTCAGCTCTTCTCTGCTGAGAAATACTTGTAAATGTACACCCAGCTCTGAGATAAAAATAGCCAATGCCAATTTATGTTACTGCCTTATATGCTGGCTGTGACTGGTGTTGATAACTTCACAAGGGATATAAATGTACACGTGACATGAAAGCTAGAGACAGACTCTCATATCAATCAATCCTTAGGCTCTAAGTTGAAAAGCAAACACTTGTCAGAGTTAGTAGTTAAGCATTATCAATCACGTATATATGCACACACATATCTGTTCCTCTCCTAGTAGGATGAATGTAGTGAAGGCCATAAGATGCAGGAATGCTATAAAGGTGAATGGAACAAGGGTGGCCCTCGAGGGGAAAAGGGACACTGAAATACTATCCTGGAGGCATTAGGAGATCAAGTCTATTAAAAATGAAATCACACATTTTGACATTTTGATTCAAACAAGCTTATTTACAAAACAAACAGACTCCAGTTTTGAAAATAAACTCATGGTTATCAAAGGGGAAATGAAGGGGGGGGATAAATTAGGATCTTGGGATTAATAAAACCACACTACTATATATTAATATAAAATAGATAATCAACAAGGATCTACTGTATAGCACATGGAACACTGCTCAATATTCTGTAATAATCTATATGGGAAAAGACTCTGAAAAAGAATGAATATATGTATATGTATAATTGAATCACTCTGTTGTACACCTGAAACTAACACTATGTTGTAAATCAACAATACTCCAGTAACTTTTTCCATAAAGATGAAATTATGTAAATTCCAATTATACTGACTACATATATTAATTTATGATCAATTACAAACTGAGTTTAAACATTTTAGGGAAAACGTGCATTTCAAGACTGCTTGTTCTATTTCTTAAAACAGAGGAGAAATTTAAGTGGTATCACACCCTTAAATAGCTAATTTCTTTCAACATAGTTTCTTGGTTAGTCAGAATTCCTTTCTGTTCATGCGGCAAAGACTTTGAGTTGATTTCTTTATAAATGATTCTCCTGCTTTTGTGAATGTACACTGTGGAAATAAGAGTGGTTGCCTAGATGACCAAAACTTCAATGTTCTTCCAGGTACCTTTGGCAGTCTTCATGTTGAACCATGTGGGTTTTGACTGGGCATCCTGAGTGTATAAAAGGATTATGTAATTCCTCCCAAATGTTCTCTTCCCATTAAGGAAAGAAAACAGAACTATCTGACTCTTACAAATATACCTTTATTCAACATTCCTCTGGTGCTACTCAAAAAATATTCAATTTTTGCCAAGTTGAGGTCTTGTGGGATTTACAAGGCTCTTTGAAGTTGTGTCAGAAACACTATGGAAAACATTTTATCCAACAACTGACTGCATGAAAACAGAAAGTCAGAATTCTGAAAATTTAGCACTTTGGGGAATGACAGAGTGCTAAAAGTTGGGGGGAGGTACATTTAGGATTATGACAGTGAAAATCAGGTTAACAATGGGAAACGTACCAGCTAGCATTCTTGAGTGAAAAGAGTAGAACCCTATCATATTGGTTTACACAGTAAAAGAAGGTATTAAAGGATATTAGGCAGCTCGCAAAATTCTCTAGGTGTTCAAAGAATGGGCCTTAGAAGCTACAGAACCGAGAACAATGCCCAAACCATACATTGAGGTTAATCTGCTGAGTCCTTGCTCCTACTGTTACTCAGTACAACTTACCACACTGCTGCTTGGCACTCAGTTCTAGCTAGAACTTACGTCACTGCTTCTCTGCAAACAAGTTGTCTCTATGATTATCCTTTCCAGACAACGGTTTCCCAGTGGTTTCCCTTCTTCATCATGTTGACGTTTTTCCAAATAAAAATCTCATGTACTATATCTATTTTTACACCATCTTCAAGAAAGTCTAGGAAAGAGTTTCTGACTTCTACCCTAGGGAGGTGGGACACAATAAGGAAAATACTCAAATACTAGAGAGAGAATTAGATATTGGTCACATCCATGACAAAAGTTTATAACAAATTAATGTTTTAACTTGCTCTTTCCCCTCAGCTAATGCAGGATTTCAGCCCCCAGCAAAGACAACTTTAATATTTTGTGGGACTTCCAGATGCAGTCATAAAATAATCTAAATCATTGCCAAGTGGTGGAATATTTGGATAAAGTATCTCTCAACATTTCTGATACTGTATTCTGTTAAAAGAGTACCATCACAATCTTATTGCAGTTGTTTAGTCATGAAGTTGCGTCCAATTCTTTTGCAACACCATGGACTCTAGTCTGCCAGGCTCCTCTGTCTATGAGATATCCCAGGAAAGAATACTGGAGTGGGTTGCCATTTTCTCCTCCAGACGATCTTCCTGACCCAGGGATTGAACCCACATCTCCTGTGTCTCCTGCATTGCAGATGGATTCTTTACCACTGAGCCACCTGGGAAGCCCAACATAGTCCTGATTACTCCCCAAAGCCTCATATCAGCTTTTAGGGAAGCATATCTTTTCATTTTTAATTCCAGCCAGGTCTGTGTCTTTATCACTGGCCTCAGATATGTATCCCATGGGCACTGGGCCATGTGTAAAATCTAAGTTCTTTATAATCACTGCACTTATAATAGTACTGTTCCTGCACCCATTGTCACTGAATTTTACAGCTGGGTCAGTATCCTGCACAGCTGCACCACCATGGTTTTTCAGTGAGAAGTCTTTATTTCACTTCATTTTCTGAAAGAAATTTTCTAGGTATAGAACTCTAGAGGGATAGTTTATTTTTTCAATGATTCAAAGATGTCACCCCATTTTCTTCTGGCTTGCAATATTTGACTGGTCTAAAGCAAAATAAAAATAATGTCTATTGTTAGCCTTAGCTATGGGTCAACATACATGACCCCCATGTGGTGTTTTAGTTGCTAAGTTATATCTGACTCTTGTGATCCATGGGCTGTAACCTGTCAGGCTTCTCTGTCCATAGGATTTTCCAGGCAAGAATACTGGAGTGGGTTGCCATTTCCTTCTCCAGGGAATCTTCCCAATCCAGGAATCAAACCCAGGTCTCCTGCACTACAGGCAGATTCTTTACCGACTGAGCTACCAGGGAAGCCCATAAGCCCTAGAGTAACCACTAAAAAGCAATAGCAACAATGTCGACAGAGACACAATTAATAAAAATAATAATGTAGAAAAACAGAATTACACGTCAATTACTCCACTAATCTCCTTGTTCCCTCAAAAAGACAGAAAGAGGGGAAAAAGAAACAAACTAGGTAGTGCAAAATAGGTGGCCCAACAATATTGATTATTGCATAAAATGTAAATAGTCTAATCACTTCAACTATAAGGTAAAGGATGTCAGGTTGCATTTAAAAGAAGACCCAACTATATGCTGTTTTTAAGAAACCCACTTGTACATATGTAACTTTCATTTTAGGTAAAAAGACATACTAGTACAAAACCCACTGAGGCAAGCCACTGATGATTTGTGTGTATAAAATCTTAACATTTCAGGGACTACCCTGGTGGTCCAGTGATTAAGAATCCACCTTCCAATGCAGAGGACTCGGGCTATATTCCCGGTCAGGGAACTAAGATCCCACATACTATGGGGCAACTAAGCCTGCACACCACAACTAAGATCCAACACAGTCAAATAAATAATCAACATTTTAAAAAACCTTAACATTTGAAGAAACTTCATAATCTGTTCTCAAATTAACAACCAATTCACATCACTTGTAAGGAGTTCAGCTAGGCACTGAAATGAAGGGATACAAAGGATCAGAGAATGTCATCTCTAAATTTCATAAGAGATTTGATCATGCTCTAAGAAGAATGAAATAAATTTATAGTGTTTGAATTTGGAACCAGAACATCTCAGTAGTCCAAGTTCTATGTTTCATTACTTTGTGGTTTTTGCTAAAGCACACCTCTCTGGGACTCAGTTTTGTTTTGTTCTGTTTTTTTTTTTTTTTTTTTTTTTTTAGTAAAGCAGTGGGTTCTCTAGGGAGATAGGGAGTCATTTATCAGAATTCTAAAATATTTTGAGACCACCTCACTATCCTCTTAGACTCTAATGTATACTCAGGCTGACTTGGAAGATTCTATACAATCTGAGTGTATACTTTGAAAATTTCCCAGTGATCCCAATCAACCTCCCCATCTGCAACTCCACAGCCTACCCAGCAGTTAAAGGTCAATGAACTAGATGATTCCTATGGCCCTTCTGTCCATGACATATTATGATTCTTTATTTTGTGCAGAGTTAACATTTGGGTGTTCTTCAAATTACCTCAAATTTGTGACCACCTATTGGACCAGCATTGACAATCCCTAGACTTGGTTCCTTGCAACTAACCATTTCCTTTCAACTGATGGATTAGGAATGGCACTCTGTTGATTAACCTACAAATATTTCATTTCAGACTGAATGCACAGATCCAATAAAGAATACACTGTAGATGCACATATTTATTTGTCTATGCAATTCAGTTCATCACAGGATAATTGCTTAGGGACTCTTCAGGGTTGCTTTGGTCTAGGGTGGCTGCCTTGATCTGTTGAAAAAAATCAATGAAGTCTGTGCTTTTAAAAAGAGAGCACTAAATTAGTTTTACTGGTTCACAAAACTAGAAAGTAGGTCATTGCCCAACATTGCAGTTATTGCTGCTGATTCTGTGGCAGGCTCAGTGGCAGATACTGAGGGACTGGACAGCCACCCAGAGCCCTGAGGTCAGAGGGAATCAGGCCATGTGGTGCCTAGAAGAGTTAGCCAAAGCATAGTCTTCTAAAGGGAAAGGAAGATCGCCCTACTCAGCCCTCATCTAGGGCTACAGGAAATAATTTAGTGCCACAGCATATGGTTTGTTTTAGTTTTAACATGTCAGAGATGTTTCCTTTAATTATTTTCCCATTACTTTTTGCCTTTTTAAAATAGACTTTTACTCATCCCTCCCCTGAGAGTGCTTGAGGATTCTGTGTTATTTCATTTCTAACATGTTACATTTCAAAAGACTTGGAGAATTAAATCTTGGCAGAAAAAGTGGGGGCTAATTAAGTAAGAGGGGGTCATGTTCTAATTTTCCTTTCTTAGCCAGAATGAAGGTCTTTTTAATTGTAGGGCTTAAGGGAATAAGACTTTTATTCTAATAATTATGAACATCACTTTCTCATACATAGGTCAAAAGAGAAACTTGTATAAATCCCACTGAGGGAAGCTGCCGATGTTTCAGAAGGAAGAAGATGGAAGGGAAAGTAGAATAGCAATAGGTCACGGGCAGGAGTGAAACTGCTCTGATGTTAGCTATTCTACGGTGTGCAGTGTGTTGCTCTTATATTTCTTGGGGAAACCTAGACAATATATTTAACCAAGGCTAAACCTATTGGAAACAAGAAGTAGGAGAAATATTTTTCCCTTGACCTCACATCTCAGTTCTCCCTTTCATTGCCCGACTCCCAACATCTTCCCTTCCATTCTTGGCTTCTTACTACAGAGAAGTTTCCTTTCTTGCACTCTGGTACTTATCAATAAGGCTATGACACAGCATAACCCCAGGAGGCCCCATTTAGAGTTCAATTAACAATGGTACCTGGTGTTGGGCAATGCTACAGCCCTGTTGTTTTTATTGAAAGACCTAAAAATTTTACAGCAGAAGAACCTCACTTTCCAGTGGTGAAGAATCAGGAAACCTGGTGGTGGTGGTGGTGGGGGGGGGAGGCAAGAGAGACATTTGAACTTTTAACTTCCTAGTGTTCTAGTATCACTGCATTTGTAAGGGTACCATAAGGCCCTGGCAATGAACTTCAAAGGATGGCATCACTGCTGCATTGCTCTGTACATTTTCTAAACAATATGATGGGGAAGAACAAGAGTTTGCTGCTAGGATCTTGTGATAAGTAGAAAGTGCTTGACATGCATCACAGGTTTACCTTGCTTTATTGTGTTTTTATTGTTCTTAGCAGATACGACATTTCTTACAGATTAAAGGTTTGTGGCAACCCTACATCAAGCAAGTCTATCGGTGCAGTTTTTCCATCAGCATTTTTTCACTTCATGTCTTTATGTTGCATTTTGGTTATTCTTGCAATATTTCAACTTTTAAAAATCTTCATTATGTTTGTTTCGGTGATCAGTGATCTTCATTGTTACTATTGGAATAAGATGACTCACTGAAGGCTCAGATGATGGTTAGCATTTTTGACAATAAACTATTTTTAAGCTAACATGTATACATTGTTCTTTTAGACATAATGCTATTGTGCACACAGGAGACTACAGCATACTGTAAATATAACTTTACATGCATGCTCAGTCATGTCTGACTCTATGATCCCTGCCAAGAGTGCAGCCTACCAGGCTCATTCGTCCATGGAATTTTCCAGGTAAGAATATTGGAGTAGGTTGCCATTCCCTTCTCCAGGGGATCTCCTGACCCAGGGATTGAACCTGGGTCTCCAGCATTGCAGGCAGATTCTTTACCATCTTACCACCAGAGAAACCCTTATAAGAACTGTAAAACTAAAAAGTTTGTGTGGCTTGCTTTATTTTGGTGGTCTGGATCCAAACTTGCAATATCTTCCATGTTGGCCTGTATATTCTTTCAGCCTCTTGACATCATTATGGGGCTGGAAAAATCAGACATTACTGTATCAACTATATCAGACTGAAAACTAAATCAGAGACCAAGTTATGCTCTTATTACTCAACTGTCCACCCTCTTCAGTATTTGCCTCTTACAGGGTCACACTGTTTTCCCAGGACAGCCCATATCCAATGACTACTTGATATAGGAGTAAAAGTGCCCAGTTCCCGTGTGTCTATTTGGGATAATTATGGAGGGCCATCAAAGCTTCAGAGCCATCTGTAGGTGTGGCTGATGTCTTTCTTGAGTCTATACCACAACTCAACTTCTTCCTCTGCTCAAATTGCTTCTTTCTTCCCTTCTATAGGCAACTGATTGAAGTCAGCTCAGTTCAGTTTCTTGGTCATGTCCAACTCTTTGCAACTTCATGGACTGCAGTACACCAGGCTTCCCTGTCCATCACCAACTCCCAGAGCTTGCTCAAACTCACAATCCCAGAGCTTGCTCAAACTCACGTCCATCAAGTTGGTGATGCCATCCAACCATCTCATCATCTGTTGTCCCTTTCTCCTCCTGCCTTCAATCTTACCCAGCATCAGGGCCTTTTCCAATGATCGAAGAGTAGTTCCAAATACAGCTCACCAGACTTGTCCAGAGTCTGCTTCTCAGAGAACTCATTCAATGACAGAGAGCAAATACAAAGAGTGTATTACCAAGGTGAATATACCAGTTACCAAATGTGTCTGATTGCTCAAATTTCATGAGTCATCTCCAGAGATTGATAAAGGGACTACATTCCAGAACCAAGGATAAGGCAAGGAAGACAAGAACACTTTGTGCCCTGGCTCCATCTTCTCTCCCACTGGCAAAAGTCTGCCCCATAGGCTGACAACCTCTCCATGATTCTTAGATGAGTCATTCAGCCACTTCAGGTGACCACCGGGGGAGCCAGATTCTTCTCTTGTTCAGTCTAGCCCACGCCTAGGTACTGAGTTCTTCCCATCAGTCAGGAGTTCACAGGAGGTTCCCAAATCTGTATTGGTGGTAGGAACAGCGCCCAGAATTTCTGACCACATGCTTGGCATGAGCCATCAATGGTACAGCTCCAGTCAGAAGGGAAAGCCAACAACTGAGTCACATAGGACTGAATGGAGGTGCAATGGAACATAAACTATGATCTGGAACATAAGCTATGATCACTATATTGTTTTTTGTTTTTTTTCTGATGGAACTCATTACATATTTATCTTATTAATGAACTATTTACTTCTCTTATCAGATTGTGGGAGAGGAAGGAAGCAGAACAGAGAGAGTGGCAAAAAGCAATAATAGTATATAAGTAATGAATTGTGGGATTGTATAGAGCTCACCAGAGGCTTCTCTGGTGCTCAGATGGTAAAGAATCTGCCTGCTCTGCAGGAAACCCGGATTCGATCCCTGGGTCAGGAAGATCCCCTGGAGAAGAAAATAGCAACCTATTGTATTCCTGCCTGGAGAATTCCATGAACAGAGGAGCCTGGCAGGCCACAGTCCATGGGGTCACAAAGAGTCAGACACAACTGAACAGCTAACACTTATATTACCATAGTGCTCTACAGTTAACAAAAATGGAATCATACACTTTTATAGAGGAGAAATTGTGAGACATTTTTATTTCTAGTCACACACAGCATTTAACTCACTCTCTTTCAGCAAAAAGGAGAATTTGATGGCTGGGATAAACTGGATTTTGCTAGGCTAAAGAAAAGCTAGAAAGAAGATTCTGGAAGGACATTGGAGGTAAAATCCAATACAACTGCCTCACTTTATAAATTAGCAAGCAGATGGAGAGGAGAAAAATGAGCTCTGTGTCAGGTTTTCATCTAGGAGGAAATGATTAACAAAGAAGTGATTATATTCATGTTAAAATTAAGTGGTGTCCTCATTAAAACTTTGTCTCTTAGGAAAGGACAGACTTGGGTGGAGACTTACCATTCCTGAATTCCTATTATGTTTTACGGATTTCATACTTATTATTTCTTCTAATTAACTGATTAATCTT
The DNA here is from genome assembly GCF_963930625.1 of Muntiacus reevesi. Lineage (NCBI taxonomy): Eukaryota > Metazoa > Chordata > Mammalia > Artiodactyla > Cervidae > Muntiacus > Muntiacus reevesi. Next base: position 47,830,686 of record NC_089254.1, on the reverse strand, counting down.
CACAAAATTCTAGGAGGTAGATATCATTACACTTATTAATTAAGAAGTTTAGTAGCCTGGACAAGGCCAGATTAATAATTAGTAACTTCTGGAATCAAACCCTGATTTCTGACCCTAAATATCATGTTCATACAACAGTATCACACTGACTCAAGAAGTGAAACTGTTCAAGATTACTCAAACCAAGGAAAAAAATGATATCATATTTTCATGTTAATACACTGTTTCCACTTCCTTTTCATCTTAAGTGACTTAAAAACATCAAATATTAGAATAATGACTTGCCCCAAGTTCATAAAAGCTTAACTTTCTGTTCAAATCAATAAAACATTGACATAAAAAGGAGCAGAAACATTCAGGAAAGACACATTTCTGAGTCTCCTTACTGCCAGGGTCAGGGACACCAAAGCCCTCTCACCCCAAGATCTCCTAGTGTCAAATGAGAGGCATTTGGCTCCTGGGGCTTCAAGGTTTCTTCCAGCTCTAAAACAAGACAAAAACAAACACACCAACCACTGTGGGCCTGCACAGTTCTTTTCTTTTTAATGCCAAGCTACAAAATTCCAAAAATAGCAACACCACTGGGGGAGGCACAGACTCACTGAAATCCTGACCCCCTGCAAACACAAGCAGGGCAGATGCTTCAGGAGATGGAAGCAGGTCACAGTGAGCAGCCCGAGCTCTCTGCCTGTGGTGGTGGAGATTAATTGACTTACGCTGGCTGGCTGCACCATCTGTGGGAAGCCTGGATGCTGTCATCGTAGCACAGTCCTAATTCAGGTATTACTTGGAAAAAGAAGTGACGCCTTAGGCCCAAGTATCTGATCACTCGCAGGGAGTGTTTAATTTCTCTCCTAAGTCATTGGTTTTTCTTCCCCCTTTTCCCCTCCCTTTCCCTCTCTCTGCTTGCTGTATACCGGTGTCGTGCTAAGAAACTTTACATGTTTTAACTAGTGTAATCCTCAGAACAACCCTACAAAAGGTGTATTTGCTATCCTCATTTTATAGATGAACACTTTGATGTGCAAAAAAGTAAATCAATATCTTGGGTCACACAGTAAGTACTGGGGGCCAGGGCTTAAACTTGAGCAGTGTGGCTCAGGAGTCCACGCTCACAGCCTTGGAGCTATTCAATTATACACTGCACATGGTCCCTACTTCCCAGTCTTGGTTAATCTTGTGCATATTTGTTTACAAAGATCATTAAAAATGCTTGGCTCAACCCAAAGCACCTTTATCAGGTTTTGTTTGTTTGTTTGTTTTTTGTTTTTGTTTTTGTTTTTGTTTTTTTTGCTTATTTATGCATCTGAAAGATATTTGCTGTGAAGTTGCTGGTTCCTAATAGCACTACTTTACTTTGGACTGCTGGGAGTGACTCTATATGCTTATTTTACTGACTCATTTATTCTTCATCTGCAGCTTCCAGTTCATCTGCCACCTTCCAACACTCCTGTCCTAGCCACACCTGATGTCCTACAGCACTTTGCTTTGCCCATGCTCGTCCTGCTTCTATTCCTGGCCTTCTATATCTGAGGACTATGTTTCCTCCTTCTAACCCTTAAGTAGGAACATTCTAATAATTTACTAATATGTCCTTTGCCCCTTCTAGATCAAACTGTCCCTGAGAGACATAACAATATTTTATTCTTCTATGTGTCATTTCCCATAAGACTTAATAAAGACCTCAATTATCTTATAAATATTTTACCAAGAAAAACTGAAACATGAGGAAAATCCTTTTAACTATATCTGGTATTTAAAACATTCATAATTCTTTGTAGGGGAAGTTGTCCTTACCTAACAACTCTTAATCCTCTTACTTTGACTCTAAGGCTGTCAACCAGCAAGGCAAGAAATATATACAAAGGTAATATGATAAGAAAAAGTTCATGATAAAAATAAATTTATGTTATTATGCATACCTCATGGCGACTCCCCTCTGTTAGTACAGTGCCTAGCTGGAAGAGATGTACATTCCCTGCTGTAAGTTTTGGAATTTAAGGGTGCTCAGTAAACTTAAGTTTCCTTAAGTTTTACTTAAGGAAGCTTAAGTAAAAGGTGGCTCAGATTTGTCTAGGATCTAAGAGAGGGCTGCAGAGGTGACTCAAAATTTATCCTGTGGAAAGGACCCACTTGACCTTATGCTTGAGAGCAAAGCTTGGCTAATGGAAGATCCCTCTACTGCAGGTAGGACTGGAGAGAGGCAGGTTTGGCCTGCCTTATAAACCCTGCCTTATGAACCATGAGTGGAGACTTGAGCGTAGTATGCTATGGCTGTTCTGCCTGACACTTTGCTGTGCCCAGAGAAGAACGTGATGAGGAGTCAGTGGAGTCTGGCTGGGATGGGACGTGCTCCTTGGTGTTCTTTCCCTCATCTAAGAGAGGAAAACCAGCATGGGAAACAGGCCAGAAGAGCACACATAAATAATGTGAACAACTGAAAAACAGCAGCAACAGCGTCTGCAGCCTAGTGAGAAAGGCAGATTGATACTAACATTTAATTTAATTCTGTTTTATTTATTAGAAGCCAATAAGAGTAGAATGAATATGTGCTTCGTGACTTAACAATAATAATAATAAAGCAGACAAAAAAAATTACATTATTAACCTATTGGTTAACTTCTAGACTTCCACTAAAGCCCATTCAGAATACACTGAGGGTTTATTTTAGAATAAGAAGTGACTATTCTATGAGAGGAGTTTCAATGACCAATTTTTCTCAACTGAAGAAAGTGTGGACTTTATTCATCACCCTGCTCTCCTGAAGGTAATACAGGTTCACAATACTTTATCTATAATTTTGAAAACCAAAAGTGTTTCATATTGGTGGCAATATCTGATCTGAACTCTTGGCACAAAATCAGATGTGAATGGATACAAAACTGTTTATAGTCTTAACTTATTCCACTCACTATGAATCATCTATACATTTCTTAGCAGAAATATGAATGCATCTAATTTGGGCATGCTACCCTAGATTGGGAAGAAGATGTTGAATCTGAGTACTGAAAACTGATCTCCTCTGCTGAGTTTATGATTAACCTCTTTATCCAAAACTTCATTCCCTTTCTTGTTCTATCCTTGTTCCTCACAAAATTGAGGCTTATCAAAGGAAAGAGGGGATTGAAACCAATCAGGGCCATGTGGGGCCCTCCCGGGTATAAAAGTCCTTCATCCCTCCTGTTTATGGTTTGTTTAAAAGAAAAAAAAAAAAAAGATTTTAGTTTTCTAGGCCTTCCCTGAGTTCAAAATACCAGACTCAAGCAGTTACTACTAAGGGAAGTGAGGGGGAAAAAAAGCAGTTAAGCAAGAAAAGTAATGATAGCCTAAACAATAGTTCATACATAAAAGAGTCCTAGTTCCTTCTCAAGGATTATATGTAACAATCGGATGCATATTTTTCAGTTGTTCTGCAGAAATTAAGACCACCATCTTGGTGGAAGATCCTGATGACATGGTGACCATAAGTATCAGATTCCAGATTAGTTGACGGTTAAGATTCCTGAAATATCACTCTGTTACTTCACCACCAGCCAATCAGAGCTACAACCCTTAATGCAAATATTGCCTTTAAAAACCCTCCCCTGAAAGCCATTGGGGAAGTTTGGATCTTTTGAGCATGAGTTGCCCTTTCTCCTTGCTTGATGCCTGCAAATAAATGCTGTCCTTTTCCATCACCACAATCAGGTGTCAATAGATTAAACTTTGCTGCATGGTGGGTAAGCGGACCCAACTTTATTAATAGTGTCAGCTACCTGCCTGTTTTACCTTTCTAATATTGACAAACTCCACATTCCAAAACACATCTCATCCTAAGGGCTTCACATATTAGACTGTGGACTTGTCAGTAGATCCCTCCCTGGTTGCCAGAGAGAAATATCAACAACCACAAATATGCAGATGATATCACTCTAATGGCAGAAAGTGGAAAGGAACTAAAGATTCTCTTGATGAGGGTGAAAGGGAAGAGTGAAAAAGCAGGTTTGAAACTCAACATTTGAAAAACTAAGATCATGCCATCCGGTTCCATCACTTCATGCCAAATAGAAGGGGAAAAAGTGGAAGCAGTGACAGATTTTATTTTCTTGGATTCCAAAATCAATGTGAATGGTTACTGCAGCCATGAAATTAAAAGATGCTTGCTCCTTGGAAGGAAAGCTATGACAAACCTAGAAGCATATTAAAAAGCAGAGATATACTTTAAGAACAAATGTCTGTAGAGTCAAAGTTGTCGTTCTTCCAGCAGTCAAATACGGATGTGAGAGTAGGACCATAAAGAAGGCTGAGCACTGAAGAATTAATGCTTTCGAATTGTGGTGCTGAAGAAGAGCTGAGTCCCCTGGACTGCAAGGAGATCAAACGAGTCAATCCTAAAGAAAATCAACCCTTAATATTCATTGGGAGGATTGATGCTGAAGCTGAAGCTCCAATATCTTGGCCATCTGATATGAAGAGGTGACTCATTGGAAAATACTCTGATGCTGGGAAAGATTGAGGGAGGAAGAGAAGGGGACAACAGAGGATGAGATGGTTAGATAGCATCACTGACTCAGTGAACATGAACTTGAGCAAACTCCAGGATATAGTAGAGGACAGAGGAGCTTGGTGGGCTGCAGTCCATGGGGTCACAAAGAGTTGGACACAACTTAATGACTAAATAGCTACACCTGGATATCAGTCTTGTCATCCCACAGAAACCAAAATTCATTTTGAGTGGTATCCAACCGTCAGCTTAATGATTTATCTCCTATTATCTGAACATGAAAAAAAGTGTTACATTTCTTATTGGATTCCAAAATAGACTAGGGATTTTATTATTGTTCTCTTTTATTCACATAAAGATTTGATTTTTCATTTTTTAATTACTAAGATTATCCTGTTTTTTGCTTTTCTTTTTTTTTTAAATTATCCTCTTTTAAACCTGAGATGTTGCCCATTCTGTCCAAAGAAGGTTAAGGGAGAATCATGTTTATGATTCATGTTTATGAAAAATCCTTTTCCACTGTGACCAATGAAATCTAGGCACACTATGTATGTTATAAAAGGTACAAAGTTCTCAGATACACAGTTCTAAACTCTGGTTAGGAAAACTCTGATAGATAATCAATACAAAACAATGGCAGATAGCTTTGTTTTTTGTTTTTCTTTTCTAGAAATTATACTAGGGATTGCAGTTGTGATTTTATTTTTTTCTTTCTTGCCCTAAGTAGTTAATTAATCCAATGTTCAACATATAACAGCCAAATTGTGAGATGTCAATTATAAATTACATGTTGCTTAAGTTGCTTTAGGTAGGGGTATGGGTGGGAGAGCAGGAAGCCATTTGGAACAAAGTGAAGTTAAAAGTAAAAGATTAGTAATACTTCCCCAACATGCAAATTTGAGAAATAGTTTCTCTTCGATTAAGAGTAAAATGATGGAAGACAATTGTTTCCTCTCCTCAGTAATGCCCTGGGAGTTTCCACTTAAGCCTATTGTGATATGTTTTTCCTCTTTCCCAAAACAACTTCCCTTTCCCCAGGCCTGGCTTCTGCTTTCTTGTATGATTCAACATCAGATTCAAATGTCCTCAGATCCAGGAATGTCCCCAATCCTGTCCTCCAGGGCTATGCTGACATGGCATTCTTTACATACCTAGCAAGTCTGACCTTAGGTCATGGTGATACTTTACAGTACAGAACTTCCTCCCATGCAGAATTATTTACTGCTTCCTACTTATGTAAATAAGCCATTATAACTATTTTTTTTAATTTGGAAATTATTTTTAGTAGCAGTTTGTGATTAATCCATATGTATTCTGACTAAGTAATTTTTATTTAATGCTAGGACAGTTCATTTAATAAATATTGAAACTCATACCATCCTGTGCTCTTGGAAAATCCAGAAGATAATTAAAATGACACGTTCTGTGTGAATACCTCAATTAATATCTCATTTTCTATAGATCAACTGTTTCTTTCACTTGGAAAGAGATTTCTATTTTCTAAAGGAAAAAATTAAGGCATTTTTAGAAATGAGTGTACAAGAATTCTTCTTCACAAATTACCTGAGTGTAATGTGAGCTACTCCCTTGTTTTATTAAAATAAGTTAATAGTTAAAATTTAATAGCTATTTCTACCCTTCTCCAAAACAATAAAACTGCCTCCTTAACAACTGGCATGAATTGTAGTTAAGGCCCATTTTCATCCTCTATAAATTATCGTCAGGATATTTTTTCCTGGTCAATACTTATGAATTTACATCTTTAAACAATTTGTTTGTCCACTGTTGCCCCTGCATTTTCTTTTTGAATTTGTTTTGCTGTTGTTGGCATTTTTGCTACTAAATCTTGTAGTAAGAAATCTTAATCTTTATGTGCCTGAAAATGTATTTGTTTTGCACGTTGTCTTGAATAGGAATTTGTCTCCTTTAGCACTTTGAATATATTATTTCATTATCTTTGGACATTTATTTATTTCTGCTAAGAGGAAGCCCATGTTCAATCTAGTGTCATTGCATTACAGGTAATCTATAATTTCTCTAGTAGCTTTTCATATTTGCATTTTATACTTGATAGTTTGAAATTTCACCATTATATATCTAGTAGTATATTTCTTTTTTGTTTATTTACCTTGTTCAGTTGGCAAGATTTTTCTGAATCTGAGGATTCACGTCTTTCCTCAATTCTTGAAAAAATTTCAGATACCATTTTTGCAAATATTTTCTCATTCCATTATCTCTACTCTTGTATCCTTACTTATATTTTGGAACTTCTCAATCTATCCTCTGTTTTCTTTCATGGCTCTTTCATATTCTCCACCTCCTTCTCTTCCTATGTTGTATTTTGAATGAGTTGTTCTATTCTATCTTTCTGAGGACTACTTTTGTTTTCCTATGTCTAGCTTACTCTTTATTTTATCTAAGATCCTATTTTACTTTTAATAACTATTTTTTTTTCATTTCTATTATGTACACTTGGTCTCTTTTCATATTTTTGTGCTCTGATTTGTTAATTTTATATTGTTATTTCCAGGATGTTATTCACTTCTATATCTCTCTGAGAAATCTGAATATACTTTAAATGCAGAATGCTATCTTATATTTTAGCATTTGTGAATCTTTCCAAGGTATGAATCATTTGACATGGCAAGGATTTTTGTGGTGTGATTTATAATTTTCAATTGTGAGTTTACCTTCCAAAGGACCTTATCTTTATCAATGCCTCCTCTTCTTCAGTAGTTTCATGGTTGCCTCATTCAGCTCCCTCTGTTGTTTGGGTCAATGAGGCTATCAGTTAGGGTGAGTTCTTAAACTTTTTGGTTGTTGGTTGCTGTTTTTGTTTAAATGACCTCACTGAAAACAATGATACCCTTGTTTCCTTTCCCCTCAAAAGCATATATAGGCATGCACATACAATTTTACTTCTAACTTCAGGAATTTTATAGGCCTCTGAAAGTCCAGTCATTCAGCCTCTAGAGGTACTTAGATTTCTAGTTAAAAAGTCTCCGTTAGAGCTTTGAAGGCTTTATTTCATGTGGGTAGAAAAATTACAGATGTTTCTCCTTCTTGCAGTATAACACCAGCTATAATTATCCTGATAATTTTTGCTTTGGCCACAGATAAGAGACATAGCCATTCTTATAGTGTATAGTAGCCTGTCTTTGTGGTTTTATTTACATCTCCTAATGATCTCAGGAAGAATTCCCTGGTGGCTCAGTGATAGAGAATCTGCCTGCTAATGCCGGAGACACACAAGACTTAGCTAGATCCCTGGGCTGGGAAAATCCCTTGGAGGAGGAAGTAGCAACGAACTTCAATGTTCTTGCCTGGAGAATCCCATGGACAGAGAAGCCTGGTGGGTTCGTCTGGGGTTTTTGAGCCTGGGGTCAAAAAGTCCATGGAGTTGCAGAGTTAGATGGGACTGTGATGACAAGGACTCAGGAGCCTGAACATCTTTTCATATGTTTATTTGCATTCCATATGCTTTTTTTCTTGGTGAAGTATCTGCTCAAATATTCTGCCCATTATTTAAAATTTGGGTTGTTGTTTTCTTATTGTTGGGATTTTAGATTCTTTATACATTCCAGATGCTACAATCAACTACATGATTTGCAAATATTTTCTCCTAATCTATGACTTATCTTTTCATTGTCTTAATAATGTCTTTCAAAGAGAAGAGTTTTAAAATTTTTGACAAATTCCAATTTTTTAATATATTCATTTGTGGATTGTGTTTGGTGTTGTATCTCTAAAATTTTTTGACTCACTTATGTTCACAAAGATTTTCTCTTATTTTTTTTTAAAAGCTTGGTAATTTTAAGCTTATGATTTAAGTTAGCTTTTAGATATGGTAGAAGTTTATGAATTTGTAACTGTATTTTAAAACATATTTTTCCTCTTTCTTTGGAGCAGAGGAGCCTAGTTATGAACTTGTTTACTTCAGCAGATTGACCCTTAATTGATACTACATTACATGGTGTTTTTATTCAATAGCTCATCTGCTTGATGTGCAAACTAATTATATGTAGGCTAATTGGCTAGTTTTCAATTAAGAGAGAGAAATGACCATCCATGCATGAAGCACTGCTTAGTGCAGAGCAGTATGTAAATCACTCTTTCTGACTCTAAACAGAGTGCTTGACTCTCATAAACATGTTCTTTGCGAAAGTTATTTGCATAGCGAGATGAAACCCATACATTATTCTATGCATATTTGTAATTAAGTAGCACATATCAATGGAGTCTAAATAAATCAATACAAAGGTGATCAATGAATTGAAAATACATTGCCAGCTCATGTAAGCATCCCTTCAAAATACAATATTTATGAAAAATATTAAATGAGTACATGTTACAGTGGGAACTGATGGTTTAAGGGTTTTCTAATATTGTTTTCAACTGTAATGTATTTTCACACAAAACTTCCACAATTGAAAGATGCAGAAATTAATTCATTCTTTCCTTGAGATGAAATAAAAACATAAGTTTCTCTGTGACCCACAGAAAAACAGCTTCTTTCATAACAAAGAAACATTTTTAGAAGAGAAAGAAAAAAAAGAATACAAAGAACTTCAGAATAAGGCAGTAATAATAAATAAGATGAAAACCTTCAGAATGGGAGAAAATATTTGCAAATGAAGCAACTGACAAGGGATTAATCTCCAAAATATACAAACAACTCATATAGCTCAATATCAAAAAACAAACTAATCAAAAAATGGGAAGAACATCTACTAATAAATAGACATTTCTCCAAAGAAGACATAGAGATGACCAACAAACACATGAAAAGATGCTCAACATCACTAATTATTAGAGAAATGCAAATCAAAACCACAATGAAGTATTACCTCACACCAGTCAGAATGATCATCATCAAAAAATCTATAAACAGTAAAAACTGGAGAGGGTGTGGAGAAAAGGGAATCCTCTTAAACTGTTGGTGGGAATGTAAAGTGATACAGACACTGTGGAGAACAGTATGGGGCTTCTGAAAAAACTAAAAATAGTTATCATATGGCCCAAAATCCCATTCTTGGGAATATACCCAGAGAAAACTATAATTCAAAATGATGAATGCACCCCAATGTTCATTGAAACACTATTTGCAATAGCCAAGACATGGAAGTAGTCTAAATATACATCAACAGAGGAATGGATAAAGAAGATATGGTGTGTGTGTGTATATATATATGTGGAATATTACTCAGATATAAAGAATGAAATTATACCATTTGTAGAGACATGGATGGACCTCGAGACTGTCATACAGACTGAAGTAAGTCAGAAAAATAAATAGTGTATATTAACATATATATGTGGAATCTAGAAAAATGGTATAGATGAGCTTCTTTGCAAAGCAGAAATAGAGACACAGATGTAGAGAACGAATGTATGGATACCAAGTGGGGGAAGAGAAGGGTGAGATGGACTGGGAGATTGGGATTGTCATAAATACATTACTATATATAAAATAGACAACTAATGAGAACCTACTGTATAGTACAAGGAATTCTACTCAATGCTCTGCTGTGACCTAAATGGGAAGGTGATCCAAGGAAGAGGAGATATGTGTATACATATGGTTGACTCACTTCGCTGTATATCAGAAACCAACACAACATTGTAAAGCAACTAGAATTCAACAAAAATGCACTGCAGTAATATCTGAAATACATACTCATGCCTAGTTTGAAAAAGGTAAACCTTTTGATGATAATATTGTGTAAACATTCCAAAAAACATAAAATGTAAGTTATAAGGAAAATGTCTCTGCATTTCCACCTTTCTGGGAAAACTACTGCTAACTATTCAAGCTGTTGTTATAAAAATGCTTTTAACAAACATTTCTCTTAGGATGGAAACAATGCTTAATGGGGGAAAGTGCTTTGGGTAGAATATTGATACTGATGAACATTTTTATTGTAAAACAAGAGCAAATATGCACTTGTTACTTTGGAGAAAGAAGGGAGATGGACAGATGGAGAACAAAGATCAGATATTGCAGAGAACTGTTTATTCCTTTTCAAGAACTTCTCCCCCCGCCGCCCCCCCCAGCCCTAGTCTCCTCAAATCTTTAGTAAAATACACACATAAATCACAAAATGTATATTATCAGACATCTTGTGAAACTGATGAAGCAGTCAGACCTTTGTTCTGAACTAACACAGCACAAAGACATCCCCAAATGAAGATCCTAAAGATAAGCACAGGACCTAGAAGAAACCATGAAATTTCTCTCACAGGATGGTGGAATTGGGGTTTGGACCAAATTTGACCAGATCTCTAGGAGTTAGGGAATTCACAATGGGCATATCATCTGGTCTACATATGGATTTTATTGGTTTAAAAAAGAACAGGGCAGACATTTACTGCTACAAAAGCAGATTCTCAAAATATTCAGTTCAGTTCAGTCACTCAGTCATGTCTGACTCTTTGTGACCCCATGGACTGTGGCACGACAGGTTTCCCTGTTCATCACCAATTCCCAGAGCTTACTCAAGCTCATGTCCACTGAGTCAATGACAGTATCCAACCATCTTATCCTCTGTCTTCCCCTTCTCCTCTCGCCTTCAATCTTTCCCAGCATCAGGGTCTTTTAAAATGAGTCAGTTCTTCGCATCAGGTAGCCCAAGTATTGGAGTTTCAATCAGCTTCAGCATCCTTCCAATGAATATTCAGGACTGATTTCCTTTAGGATGAACTGGTTGGAACTCCTTGCAGTCCAAGGGACTCTCAAGAGTCTTTTCAAAATATTACTAAATAGAAAAATCCAGTTGTATATCAGTATTCTATTTTTCCAAATGAGTCTACCTAAAGCTGAATTCCAGAGGGAGAATTTATTATGCAAACTTGATTTACATTAAGGATGTGTTTGGATGAAAGAAGCAGGTCCTGGCAGTGGGGCCCACTTCAAAGAGAGCAGGAGAGGGTGAGGAAAGTCAGAGTTGTGTACAAGCTAGGCAGAAGAGATCCTGCAAAGAGAAGAGCAGGGATGGCTACCTAATTTTTTTGGCCCAGTGAAAAGTAGAAATCTGGGACTTCCTGTTGAAAATTTATTGAGAATTCCAAGATGGTACCTGCACAGCATGAAAGTACGTACAGAGAACCTTTTAAATGTGGTTCTGAGTGGCTGTGTAGATCTCATGTCCAAGAAACTGGCCCTAAGAGGACACAATCTATAATTCCTGTGCTTCATTGTATGTTTTTCTCTTTTTCCATTAATTGCCAACTTTTGGGGGCAGGGAATGTTTTTTTCCTTCCAAAGAAAGCACACAGTGAGAGAGTAAAGGTTTACTTGCCCCAGATTTTCTTTCTACCATCTATTCTTGCCTAACTTCAGTCTGGCAGCATGGAAGGCAACTCCTGGGAATTCTCTTTCCTGGGAATTATCATTAGCAAGTCTCTCACATTAATCAAGACCTGAAATCTCTCATATGTGCATGTGTGTTCAGTCATTTCTGAATGTTTATAACCCTGTGGGCTGTAGCCTGCCAAGCTCTGCTGTCCAATATTTCTAGGCAAGAATATTGGAGTGGGTTGCCATGCCCTCCTCCAGGGGATCTTCCTGACCCAAGGATTGAACCTACATCTTCTGTGTCTCCTGCATTGGCAGATGCATTTTTTACCACTGAGTCATGGAGGAAGCCTCAAAATCTTGTACCATTCCTACCTAGGGGGAAAAGAATGGCTAAGGAGGTTAGGGTGTCATTCTACCTAGTCTGTAAATCCAGACTACTAATTGGTATGAATTGTGGTCAAGGTTTACAACTCTATGTCTCAGTCTTGGGGCAGACCAAAATTGGTTGTTCTCATAAGCCATCTCTTTAAGTACAATGTGCACCTCCAAAGCATACAAACTGCTTTTATTTCTAAGAGAAAGAACAATGGAAGTAAACAAATGACCAAGAAAGCAAAAGGTATTGCCTGGGGTTAAACACAAAGTTTCTCTTGAAATGAGTCTTGATATATAGATAGATAAGAATCAAGATGTCATTCACATCAGCTGACCCACATTTGATAGTTTTAAGCCAGACTTGAGGAAATAGTGACCTTTTTATCTGCAGTTAAATATCTACTTCACCTACTCTTGTTTCAGAAGAGGAACTATAAGTGATCAACGAGTTTCCCCAATAAATTCTCACACATTTAAAGTAGACTAATAGGAAATTTAGAATGTGAGTCCATGGGTGAGTCAAACTCATTCTAATTAATAGATTTTTCATATCAAATATAATAGCACTTTTCTCATTCTGAATTATCAGTCAAATGGATGATCTGGAGAAGAAAATTTTTTGAGAAAATAAATTGTAGTGGAAAAAAAAACCTGAAAAATTCAGTTAGGTTGAAAAATTAGTTTATATACTTCAAACAGAAAGTGAAATAAATATGAAGCCAATTATGAGGTAGTAGAAAGACAATAGCCCCTGAAGTTTTAAAGATCTGAATGGTAGCTTTGCAGCTTACTAGCTTTGAGGCTTTAGAAAAGTTTTAACATTACTCCAAGCCATATTTCCCTTTATATAGGTATATAAATAGAGTAATCTGTAGCTCACCTATGGGCTACAGATGTGAAATCCATACAGTGGAGTGGCATCATTTTACATTTATGCTTACAAATAATATGCTTTCTCCTACAAATTAAAATACATAACTATGTGCCTCTTTTATACAATTTAGAAATGAACTGTGTATACTATTTTTAACTGCATAGTTTATGCTACAGATTTTACCTTCATACATATGTATTGTATATTTTAAATGTATAAAATCATGCATGCCATTCTTTATGGGCTAATATTTTCATGGGTAATTTTATCCATATGTAACTTTTTACTTTATGAAATGACTTTAGGATATAATTCCCACATAAGATATAGCTCTGCTACATATGGAAGTGTTTTGCAAACCGTGAAGACTATACAGGTAAGATGTTCTTAATATTTTTTTCACTGAGGAGAAGCAAAAATTTTTTTTTGCAAAATATTTTTTTAAAAGGGGAAAAAAAGAAATAAAACCTTACATGAAGATCATAAAGAGTTTCTCACATTATCTTAATGACTTAGTTTTATATTAGGTTACATAATATTACAGTTTAGAGTGTGCTGTCTTTAATCCTCAAAAAATAGATTTGTGTTCAACTAAATCTCTGTGGACTTAAACAGGGGCTTATTTTTAACCTGATATTACATATTAATGGTTATGCAAGTTAATTTTAAAATAATAAGCTGAATTTACAAACATTGAATAATCTATTTTTTCACAATAGATGAATAACCAACTTGAAAATCTTCACACTTGTTCCAGGGTTGCTGGAATTTCACTGAAAATTTTAAAAATAACTGTTTAGCCAACCAAAATTAATCTATAAAAATCTGTTCTATAAAAATAAAAAGAATTTTAAGTTTTAGCTATGAAATTTTAGGGCTGCAGGAACTTTGAAGATGATTTCCATCCTGTTTCTTTTGAAGCAGAAATTGTAAAAGGTTAAGTGATTTGTGTAAAGTCAAGTATAATGTCATGGAAAGAATGGAACTCCAAGCAGGAAAGTCAAAAGCCAGTGAGATCAGGTCAGCAGAACAATGACAGCCAAAATACAGACAGCTCATGGATTTGAGCCTTGCCAAACTCCTCAGAAACATCACAAACATCAGAGTCCTTTCAGAGACTGTTCCTGGAAGCACTCCAGAACAAATATACAAGGCCACAAAAGAGTATGGGAGGACATGAACTCCACACTTCAACATTTTCAATAGAGTTTAGAAAACTGATACATGATGTATTAATAAGCATCAAATTTTAATTATATGCTAGCAAGCCATCCTCTTCATTTTATGTCCACTTTTGGAGGACGGTATGATTTTCCTTGATTTTTTTTTTTTTTAAATATATTATTTTATTAGTTGGAGGCCAATCACTTCACAACATTTCAGTGGGTTTTGTCATACATTGACATGAATCAGTCATATAGTTACACATATTCCCCATCCCAATCCCCCCTCCCACCTCCCTCTCCACCCAACTCCTCAGGGTCCTCCCAGTGTTCCTTGATTTTTAAGTTTGCCTTCCACTGTGACCACAGCTAACTCCCAAGGATTAAGGTAAAGCCATTATTCTGAAGGCATTATGACTTGTAGCTTTATGCCCTACAGGAACATGTACAAATTTCAAGTGAGACAGTCCTGAGTATGAATTGTGCCTCCAGCACTTACTAATCTGACACCCTGAATCAAGATATTCTCGGAACCTCTATTTTTCTCTCCAGTGAAATGAGGGTGATATTGCACAGTAGCTGTAAGGATTAAATAAAGCATATAAATGCTTACTGTGAAGTAGGCACTCAACAAATAGTAACGCTTTAGCTTCAACAGACAAAAATTTCTTATTTTCTTCAAAGAGAAGAAGTATCAACTTCACAAAGGAGAAGAATGACTCTTTCATGGAAGAAAACTCTGCCCAAAGAGAGTGCTTTGCCTCATTTCATGATTTTCTCTGCCTTTCTGGCTTTTTTTATGGCACCTTTCACATGACATTGTATGTTTTTCTTCTTATTTTCAGCTTTATTGAAGTATCATTGGCAAATAAAAATTATATATAGTTAGGTTGTACAATATGCTTGAAGATGTAAAACTTGATGATTATTAACTATAGTCACCATGCTGTACATTAGATCTTTAGAACATATTCATCTTATACTGAAAGTTTATTCCCTTTGACCAACATCTCTCTATTTTCCCCACCCCCAGCCTTGGTTACCACCCTCTCATTCTATGAGCTCAACTTCTTAGATTCCGCATAGAAGTAAAATAATACAGTATTTGCCCTTCTGTGTCTGGTTTGTTTCATCTATCATAATACCCTCCAAGTTAATCCATGTTGTCACAAATAGCAAGATTTTCTTCTTTGTTATGGCTCAGTATTATTCCACTGTATATATGTACCACATTTTCTTTATCCATTCATCTGCTGATGGACATTTAGTTTGTGACTGTGTCTCGGCTATTGTGAATAATGCTGCAATGAACATAGGAGTGCAGAGAGCCCTCTGAGACAGTGATTTTACTTTTTTAGACACACACCCAGAAGTGAAATTGCTGGATCATGTGATAGTACTATTTTTAATTTTTTGAGGTGTCTTCAGACTATTTTTCATAATGACTGTACCAATTTATATTCTCAACAACAGCATACAAGTTTCTCCTTTCTGCCTCATTATCACCAACATTTGTCTTATCTTATGATAACAGCTATCTTAACAGGTTTAAGGAGATTTATCACTGTGGTTTAGGTTTGCATTTCACTGATGGTTAGCAATGTTGAGCACCTTTTCATATATCTAGTGAAATATAGATATCTTGTATATCTTCCATTTGTTTATCTTCTTTGGAAAAATGTCTGTTTAGGTCCTCTTCTCACTTTTAAATCAGTTTTGTTTTGTTTTTTGCTATTGAGCTGTATAAGTTTCTTATATATTTAGATATGAACCCCTTATCTGATACAGTATGCAGACACTTTCTCCTATTTCATAGGTCATCTTTTCCTTTTGCTGATTGCTTACTTTGCTGTAAAGATGTTTTTTAGTTTGATGTGGTCCCACTTGTTTATTTTTTCTTTTGTTTTCTGCACTTTTGCATATACCCAAAAAAAGAAAATCATAGCCAAGCCAATGATTACCAAGCAGATTTTTCCTTATATTTTCTTCTAGGAGTCATGTTTTTCTTCAGGTCTTACAATTAAGGTTTAATCCATTTTGAGTTGGTTTTTGGGTATAATGTAAGATAAGGGTTCAATTTCATTCTCTTGCATGTGGATATTCAGTTTTTCCAACTGAAAAAAGGACTATCTTTATTGAAGAAATTATCTTTTCTTTGTGCATTCTTGGTGCTCTTGACAAAGATTAGTTGACTACATATGCATGGGTTTATTTCTGGGCACACAGTGTATTTTTTCTATGAGAAGACTTTGTCTCTCAGTTTATTGACATGAGTGTTCAGTGAGGTTATGAACAAAGTCCAAAAAAACCATGCTATTGTTATTCTGGAAAAACAACTGTATTGATTTATTTCTCTTGCCATTTCTTCCTGTCAAAAAGGAGTAAGAAAGACTTTTATGAAAGGGAAAAAAATTTGTAATTCCTAAATACTTGATATATAGTCTATATCCCCATCCTTTTGGGAGGGGGTGTCTTCATTTTATCAAGTCCTGCTCTCATTCAGAGGCTTAATGACTAAATAATTTCCTTTGTTCCTCACATCACTGTGGGCATAATCTGACTTGGTCATTTAGGCTTCCAACACAACTTTGAGAAATGATAAATGCAGATGGCAAGTAACATTAATCTTTAATGTTATTTCCCAAACAAGATCCAGCATGGAGCAAGACGTCATTAAAGTATCCAGGTTTATAAGGATTGCAACCCAATCCAGTGTGCAAGCAGTGACACTTGTTTACTAGGACATGTCTAGGGGAGCTGAAGAGTGACTTCTCAAAAGAGAGACCAGCCAAGAGCACAGAATGTTTTTGCTGCTTGGAAGAAATGGAGATAATCTGAAACTTAGTGCTGTCATACCAATTTATCTTAATTTCAACATTACTCAATTTATCTGGATAAGAATTAATGAGTTTTTCAGTAGTGATGGGAAATAAGCATGAGTCAGATGGAAACAACTTTTTTCAAAGACTTCCTTTGAAGTCTGGCTGGAAAGGAAATAAACTTCTTTCCCTTCCTGTCTCTCTTGTATTAGTTTTTCTCATACTTCCTTAAGTAGGAGTGGTTTGTGTTCATGTCTTGTTCTTCTTACTGAGACATTGTATCCTTTGAGAACAGGTGACTAAGTCATGTGTATTTTTCTATCACTCACACACCTAGCATAGTTTTTATATACAGTAGATAATAAAAATATCTGAAAGAAGTACATAAGTGAAGAAATGAAAGGAGTGGCTTGGGCCCATTCAAAAGAGTGAACACGGGAGAGAGGAACAAGAGAAAAGAAGCCCAGAATTGCTTAATTTGGCCCCAAAACATGGAGCGCTTATAGGATTGCAAACCATTATTACTTGTTCAATCTCAGTTCTCTACTTATCCTGTCAAATATCTTATTTTTTTAACTTTTCTTTGTGTATACATTTTTTTCACTTCTTTATCATCTTGACTTCTTGTTTTTGGCTTCTTTATAAATTGGCTCTTTAAAATTTAACATTTCAGGGAAATTGAGAGATTGCTACTTCCTTTAAACTAGATCATAAGTTTATTAGAGTGAGTTTTTTCCCTGAATTCTGTATAGACATCTGGCTCTTGTCAACCCTCAGTCATCATTAACATTGATGATGCTAATTGCATTTCCTTGTGGAGTCCTGGTTGACAATACATGATACAATTAATCAAAAGCAAAATGAAAGCAAATCGCGGACAGGCTAATTCTTTTCTATAATGAGTAATGCACATTGATAGATGATTTTTGTTAATGAGGAGCTCAATTACTTTATACATTTGATCTCCCCCTCCCCAAAAGCAGCTGGTAAGGATTAGTTTCCCTATCTTTGGAGAATTCAAGGCTCAAGATCACACGGGGATAAAGCAGGACAGGGCCAAGCTTGCACACTCCTAAATTAATGTAATCCATCTCCTAAGTTACTTGTCTTCCCGTAGAAACCTATTAAGGTCCTTTGGTATAAAGACAGATACTCATCAAGCACATGAAAAATGTAAAAACAAGCTTGCCGTGTACTTATAGGAAACAGAGGGACTAAATGAACCCATGGCTTGGCTCTCCGGCTGCAAGGTCCACTTATTCTTTAGAAAGACCCAGAGGCTTCCTCTCAGTTTCCTCTTCCTCCTACATTTTGCCAGGATGGTACAGCTTACAAAGAGGACTGCTACCAAAGGGGTATAAACTAGCGTCAAGTGCCACTTAAGATTTACATTCATGGGTGGTACAAAGACCATGAACTCCTATTTAATAATTTCCTGTTCAAAATATAGAATACAGAGAATAATGTGTATTGCTAAGGGCCTAACAGGGAATTAGGAAGACAGTGTCATTTAAAAAGTGATGTTACATCTCTTTTGTTCTGGGGACAGTGATTTGAACAATGCCACAAGGGAGTTAAAAACAAGATGAAAAATAGCCCAACAACGGATTTTCACAACAGAGTATTGTTTCCCCTTAAAAGTCCAGAAGTATCTGAAGCAGAATTATCTAAGAGCAGAAGGGGCTTCACAGTTTTCATTTGGTTGCTTGGTTTTAATTTTTTTGTTTGTTTTAAAAATCAAGACCCTCTGCAATAGCAATTGCAAACCACCCTGTTTCTAGTTGAAGAAGAATGTCCAATGATTTACTTGTTCTGTATCTGTATTTATAAAAATGACTGATTCTGCAAAAGGTGATCTAATAACTCTTGTTTTGCTGGGAAGCAATTTAATCTTAAACCACGTTTATCTAGCCTCCCTCTGGATAGACATGCTTCATTACTTTTCTCAGTCTTTGTGGGCCCTATGAAGGTCCTGCAGGACAATTTATAGTGCCCTAAAGCCACTACTACCAGATGAAAGAACAGTTTTTCCTTTTTTAATTTTATTTTTATTTTTGGAAAGTTGACTACAGTGTTATCTCTATTGATTTCTGAAGTAATATTACACTGGGCTGTTTGTCCTTAAGTCAATAAATGAGAAATGAAGTAATCCTCCACCAATTTTGTATTCCTGTAATAACAAGATGGCTCTGTCTTCTTCTGGCATTGCAGAGGCAGTTTGCTAAGAAGACTTGTTTCTCAACTTCTGCTGTCAGAAGGGGGGTTGTACAAGCATAGAAACAAAGCTGTTCTGTCAGCCAAACTACCAGTTAAACTGTTTGTTATGGCATAAATAAATGTTCCCTTCAGACCCAGTCAATGTGAGAAAAACAAGGAAATTGCAAAGGGAAGTTTTAATGTTAAGAAGACAGGAGGTTAGGAGGCATGATGAAAGTTTTAATTGTTTTACAAACATTTCCAGTAAACCACTCTACACAGCTGGGTCTACATAATCACCAACAGGATGTTTCAGAGGGGAGTATCTCAGATGTGGAATAAGAGAAGCAGACTGCATGGTCCTCCAAGAACACATTTAGAGAAACTGCCAGAATAATGCAGATGCTAGTGAAACACACAAGATTTCCCCCTCTTTCTCAGTAGATGCATTTGTGCAAACAAGGTACTATTCTGAAAATAAGCCATTTCTTTTTTTTTTGAAAATTTATTTATTTTAATTGGAGTCTAATTACTATACAATATTTTGGCTGAATACAGAGTCATAAGTAAATCTTCAATACAAAGAGTGACAAAACTCTTCTATGAATCTAGAAACAATACCTATGGAAGCAGAAAATTAATAAATCCTGTAAAATGCTTAATCTCTCTCTCTGTACCACTGAATTAAGGGAGATGCTTCATTTCCATCCCTTTGAATGATATCAATGTTTTATGTACCAGCTCTATGGATTGTCTTTCCCAGTAGAGGGTTTTGATACTGGCAGGAAGGCCTCCAGGTTTGGCCATATTTTGAGGACATATAAGCACCATTATGGCAGAAAGTGAAGAAGAACTAAAGAGCATCTTGATGAAAGTGAAAGAGGAGAGTGAAAAAGTTGGCTTAAAGCTCAATATTCAGAAAGTTAAGATCATGGCATCCAGTCCCATCACTTCATGGCAAATAGATGGGGAAACAGTGGAAACAGTGGCTGACTTTTATTTTTTTGGGCTCCAAAATCACTGCTGATGGTGATTGCAGTCATGAAGTTAAAAGACGTTTACTCCTTGGAAGGAAAGTTATGACCAACCTAGACAGCATATTAAAAAGAAGAGACATTACTTTACCAACAAAGTTTCATCTAGTCAAGGCTATGGTTTTTCCAGTAGTCATGTATGGATGTACAAAGAAAGCTGAGTTCCGAAGAATTGATGCTTTTGAACTGTGGAGTTGGAGAAGACTTTTGAAGAGTCCTTGGACTGCAAGGAGTTCCAACCAGTTCATCCTAAAGGAGATCAGTCCTGGGTGTTCATTGGAAGGACTGATGTTGAAGCTGAAACTCCAATACTTTGGCCACCTGATGTGAAGAGCTGACTCATTTGAAAAGACCCTGATGCTGGGAAAGATTAAAGGCAGGAGGTGAAGGGGACAACAGAGGATGAGATGGTTGGATGGCATCAATGGACATGAGTTTGGGTAGGCTCCAGGAGTTGGTGATGGACAGGGAGGCCTGGCGTGCTGTGGTTCACGGGGTCACAAAGAGTCAGACATGACTGAGCGACTGAACTGAACTGAAGCTGAAGAGAATTTAATAGACCTACCAAATAGATGGGTGGGTGAGTGTGTGTCTGTGTGTGCGTGTGTGTGTGTAATGCATATATTTAAAGCTGACAAAATTAAAAGCAAAAATTTAAAAATCTACCCTCTTACTGAAATATTTGAACACAGCTTTCTCAATAAGTGATAAATCAGATTGACATAGATCAGTACAATAAGGAAAATCTGAATGAAACAACAGAATTGCTTGGCTCACTGCAGGATTTACCAAACTTCTCTGATCAGACGTATTGAAAGAGAATTTCCAAACAGAGAGACTCAGAAGCTGTATTTTTAAAAAGAGCCTCAAATGACTCTTAAACAAAGTTTGGTAAATACTGATGTTATGAATTAATAAAAACCCTGGACCCAGTTCTTTTCAAGTTACATGGAACATTTACCAAAATACAACAATGCTTTGGCCATATAGAAAGTTAGAGTAATCTCCAAAGAATTGATTTCATATGGAATTCCATCTCTGACCATAATTAAATTAATATTAAAAAATAAAAATAAATTTCACACTCATGTATATACATACAGAACAAAGATAATTTTGGAAATTAAAAACATTTTAATAGCTCATGAGTTAAAGAAAAAAACAAATTGGAAACTAAAAATTACTTAGAATTACAGAATAAAGAAAAAATTATAACTCAAAACTTTGGAAATGTTGGTGAATGTTATGTAGTGGGAAATTTTTAGATTGAAACACTTTATGAGAAAGATTAATCAACTAGTCAGTTATCTTAAAATGCTGGTAAGGAACGAACAAATAACAAAAGTAGAAGAAGAAAGTGAAAATAAATGCAGAAGATAATGAGCTAGAAAAGGACATCAAAGTTAAAAACTGGTTTTCCAAGAGATCAAGAAATTGACAATTCTGGACAGTCTGATCACTAAAACAAAAGATAAGGTTCAAAGAAACACTTTAAGGGATGAAAATTGCAGCTACAGCAGAGATTTTTAAAAATGTATTGATGCCCCAGTTTTTAAAAACTCTGAAGAAATGGTTCTTTTCATAAAATAATAAACAAAATTGACTCAAGACAAAATAGAAATTGTGAATAGATCTGTATCTATTAAAACCAGTAACAATTTAAAAAAATCTTCATAGAAGGAAGATGCTATGCACAGAGGGTTCTAGTGATAAATTCTGGCAAACATTTGAGGGAGATAATTCTAATCCTGGCATAGAAAAATAGAGAAGAGTCCACAACTTATCTGACGAGGCTAAATAGCATTGAGAACCAAAACAGATAATAACCTGTGAAATGGCATTAAGGAGCAGCCTTGCAAATGGATATTAATCTACTGATTTTTTCAAGTGACAAGTTATTTTTAAAATTTTATTAGTTGTATAATTATTTTACTAGCATAATAGAATTCAAGTAATGTTATTATTAGTGTCTAAAAACTTAGAGTTGTTATATCCTTCTGTTGAACTGTAAGTTTGTTTGATTATTATTCAGTGAACTTCTCTATCCATGTGTGTGTGTTCAGTTGTGTTTGACTCTTTGCAGTCCTAGGGACTGTAGCCCACCAGGCTCATCTGCCCATGGAATTTACCAGTCAAGAATACTGGAGTGGGTTGCCATTTCCTACTCCAGGGGATCTCCTCAACCCAGGGATCGAACCTGTGTCTCTTGTCCCCTCATTGGCAGGTGAACTCTTTACCACTTGTGCCACCTGGGAAGGCCCTCCTCTATTTCTAGTAATGCTTTTTGCCTTAACTTATGTTTGTGCAGTATAAATTAACTTCACCAGCTTTCATTTAATTAACACTTTTCAGGTATATCATTTTTTCATCCTTTCCCACTTGTCTGTGTCTTTATGCTTCAAGTGTGGCTTTTATATACAGCTTGAGCTGGACTGTTTTCCTAAATCCAGTCTGACATCTATGTGTTTTAACAGGAGGAGAATCAGTTCACTTACATGTATTTTGGTTAATCTCTACCAGCAGTTTGACCTTTTTCTTTGTCTTGCTTTTCCTCTTGTATTCTTTAAGCTGCTGGACTTACTATCATCCAGTTCTTTTCTTTTCTTTTTGGCTGTCCTGGATCTCCATTGCTGCATGGGCCTTTCTCTAGTTCTGGTGAATGCTGCACGAGGTTCTCATTGTGGTGGCTTCTCTTGTTATGAAGCCCTGGTTTCATAGGCGGGTGGGCTTCAGTACTTGCCAATCCTGGGCTCTTGAGCACAGGCTCAGTAGTTATGGCACATGGGCTTAGTTGCTCCATGGCATGTGGGGTCTTCCCGCATCAGGGCTAGAACCCGTGTCTCCTGCATTGGCAGGCAGATTCTTTACTACTGAGCCCCCAGGGAAACGCTGTGGGTTGTCTTTACATTAGGTTTACTGTTCCCTTTGCTGTGCAAAAGCTTTTGAGTTTAAGTAACTCCCATTTGCTTCTTTTTGTTTTTATTTCCATCATTCTGGGAGATGGATTCAAAAAGATATCGCTGCGATTTATGTCAGAGTGTTCCACCTGTGTTTTCCTCTAGGATTTTATAGCGTCCATTACCATACTACCTTTTAGATTTCATGCTCTTTTATTCACTAGTTTATAGTTCTTTGCAATTTTCAATTATTTTTAGTCTCCATATTGAGCATAAATATTTATTTGTTCAATATTTGTTTAGATTTATTCTCTTTTAAAATATTTTTCTTTATTTATTAGTCCTTGAATCTGAGACCTTCTTTATGGTAAAGTATTTTTATCTTTACAAGATCTAGCCTTTATATTTTTGCTGAACTCAGAATCTGTTGGTAGTAATGTTCAGTTTTTGTTTTTCTAAAGATGTGCTTCTTTAACTCTCCTTTTTGAGTGTTTGAGTATACAATTCTAAATTGAGAGTTATTTGTCTCTCAAAAGATTGAGGTTACTAATTCTCTTGTCTTCTGCCTTCCATTTTTGCCATTAGATTAATTATTCCTTCCTTTTAGCTAGCATGTCTTTTCTCTCTGCTCATGTTTCAGTTTCTCTTTGGATTTGACTGTAATATGTTTTGAAATGGAATTTCTTTTTACTTGCCGGGTGTTGAACTAATTAGGTTTACACAATTTAAAGGTGGTAAGTTTTCAATTGTGAAAATGCTCTATCATTACCTTTTAAATAGTTTGTCTTGCATGTAAGTTCATTTTTATCATTTTTTAATATTCCACATATAAGGGATATCATATGATATTTGTCTTTCCCTATCTGGCTTATTTCACTCAGTATGATAATCTCTAGCTCCATCGACACTGCTGCAAATGGCATTGTTTCATTTTTCCCCCCTATGGCTGACTAGTATTCAATTGTGTATATATACCACATCTTCTTTATCCAATCATCTGTTGGGCATTTAAGTTGCTTCCATATTTTGGCTGTTGTAAATAGTTCTGCTATGAACACTAGCATGCGTGTATCTTTTAGAATTAGAGTTTTCTTCAGATATATGCCCAGGAGTGGGATTGTTTGATCAAATGGCTACTCTAGATTTAAAAGGAATCTCCATACCATTTTCCATAGTGGCTGAAAAAAATTTATACTCTCACCAACAGTGTAGGTGGGCTCCCATTTCTCCACATCCTCTCCAGCATTTGTAACTTGTAGACTTATTAATGATGGCCATTCTGACTGGTGTGTGGTGGTACCTCCTTGTAGTTTTGATTTGCATTTCTCTACATTGGAAGGACTGATGCTGAAGCTGAAACTCCAATACTTTGGCCACCTCATGCGAAGAGTTAAGGTGGAAAAGACTCATTGGAAAAGACCCTGATGCTGGGAGGGATTGGGGGCAGGAGGAGAAGGGGATGACAGAGGATGAGATGGCTGGATGGCATCACTGACTCGATTGACATGAGTTTGAGTAAACTCCGGGAGTTGGTGATGGACAGGGAGTCCTGGCGTGCTGCGTTTCATGGGGTCGCAAAGAGTCGGACACGACTGAGTGACTGAACTGAACTGAATAATTAGTGATGTGGAACATCTTTTCATATACCTATTGGTCATCTGTATTATATCTTCCTTGGAGAAAAGTCTATTTAGGTTTTCTGCCCACTTTTCTATTGGGTTGTTCAGCTTTTTGTTGTTATGTTGAATGAGCTATTTATATATTTTGGAAATTAATCCCTTGTTAGTCACATTATTTGTAAATATTTTCTCCCATTCTGTAGGCTGTCTTTCATTGTTTATGATTTCTTCGGCTGTGCAAATGCTTATTAGTTTGATTAAGTCCATTTGTTTCCTTTTGTTTTTATTTCTATTGCTTTGGGAGACTACCAGATACATTTTCTTAATGGTATCCATTTGAGGGGGATGGGTCTTTCAACTCTAGATTTGATAAATATAAGAAGATTGGTTAAGAAGTATAAAAGATTTTCTAAATGCCTACCTTAAATATAAAAATATATTCAAAACCCAGAAAAATATGCAAATGAAGCTAGAATATAATCCCATAAAGCTATGGTATTGCTGAATTTTTACTAGGAGCAGCTGGCAGAGTCTTTAGTTGTAATGGTGATTCTGTGGTACCCACTGACCTTTCCTTTTTAATAGTGCTGATCCACATTAGTGGATATTTTAGTTTCTGAGGATTTGTAGAGTGGAGAGCAGTTACTAATATCTCCAGTAAGAATGAAGAGGCTGGGTCAAAGTGGAAACAACGCTCAGTTGTGGATATGTCTGGTGGTAAAAGTAAAGTCTGATGCTCTAAGGAACAAAATTGAATAGGAACCTGCAATGTTAGGTCCATGAATCAAGGTATATCAGACATGATCAGGAGATGGCAAGATTGGACACTTACATCTTAGAAATTAGTGAATGAAAATGGATGGTAATGGGTGAATTTAACTCAGATGACCATTATATCTACTACAAGTGGCCAAGAATCCCTTAGAAGAAATGGAGTAGCCCTCATAGTCAACAAGAGTCCAAAATGCAGTACTTGGGTGCCGTCTCAAAAACAACAGAATGATCTTGTTTCATTTCCAAGGCAAATTATTCAACATCACAGTAACCCAAGTCTATGCCCCAACCACTGATGTCAAAGAAACAGAAGTTGACTTGTTCTATGAAGACCTATAGCATCTTTTATTGAAAGTGAAAGCCACTCAGTCATGTCTGATTCTTTGTGACCTTCATGGACTGTAGCCTGCCAGGCTCCTCTGCCCATAGAACTCTCTAGGCAAGAATACTGGAGTGGGTTGCCATTCCCTTCTCCAGGAGATCTTCCTGACCCAGGGATCAAACCTGGATCTTCTGCACTGCAGACAGATTCTATACTGTCTGAGCCACCAGGGAAGCCCAAATCCTTCTAGAACCAACAGCAAGAAAAAGTTTTCCTTTTCATCATAAGGGATTGGAATGCAAAAGTAGGCAGTTAAGAATACCTGGAATAACCAGCAAATTTGACCTTGGATTACAAAATGAGGAAGCAGGGCAAAGACTAACAGTTTTGTTAAGAGAACATGCTGGACATAGCAAATACCCTTTTCCAACAACCCAAGAAATGACTCTACACATGGACATCACGAGATAGTCAAACTGAAATCAGATTGATTATATTCTTTGCAGCTGAAGATGGAGAAGCTCTAGACAGTCAGCAAAAATAAGACCTGGAACTAACTGTGACCCAGATCATGAGCTCCTTATTGCAAGATTCAGGCTTAAATTGAGTAAAGTAGGGAAAACCACTAGGCCATTCAACTATGACCTAAATCAAATTCCTTATGATTATACAGTGGGGATGACAAATAGATTCAAGGGATTGGATCTGGTAGACAGAGTGCCTGAAGAATTATGGACGGAGGTTCGTAACACTGTACAGGAGGCAATGACCAAAACCATCCTCAAGAAAAGGAAATGAAAGAAGGCAAAAGGGTTGTCTGTACAAATAGCTAAGGAACAGATAGAAGTGCAAGGCAAGGGAGAAAGGGAACGATATACCCAATTGAATGCAGAGTTCCAGCAAATAGCAAGGAGAGATAAGAAGTCCTTAAATGAACAATGCAAAGAAATAGAGGGAAAAAATAGAATTGGAAAGACCAGAGATCCCTCCAAGAAACTTGGAGATATCAGGGGAACATTTCATGTAAGGATTCAATTCAATTCAGTCGTTCAATTGTGTCCGACTCTTTGTGATCCCATGAACCACAGCACTCCAGGCCTCCCTTTCCATCACCAACTCCCAGAGTCCACCTAAACCCATTTACATTGAGTCGGTGATGCCATCCAATCATCTCATCCTCTGTCATCCCCTTCTCCTCCTGCCCTCAATCTTTCCTAGTATCAGGGTCTTTTCAAATGAATCAGCTCTTGGCATCAGGTGGCCAAAGTATTGGAGTTTCAATTTCAACATCAGTCCTTCCAATGAACACCCAGGACTGATCTCCTTTAGGATGGACTGGTTGGATCTCCTTGCAGTCGAAGGGACTCACAAGAGCCTTCTCCAACACCACAGTTCAAAGGTATCAATTCTTTGGCACTCAGCTTTCTTTATAGTCCAACTCTCACATCCATACATGACTACCGGAAAAACCATAGGCTTGACTAGACGGACCTTTGTTGAAAAAGTAATGCAAGGATGGGCATGCTAAAAGACAGAAAGAGTAAGGACCTAACAGAAGCAGGCGAGATTAAGAAACCATGGCAAGAATATACAGCAGAACTATATGAAAGGTTGCAATGACCTGGATAACCACGATGGTGTGGTCACTCACCTAGAACTGGACACCCTGGAGTGTGAAGACAAGTGGGCCTTAGGAAGCATTACTAGGAACAAGGCAATGGAAGTGACAGAATTCCAGCTGAGCTATTTAAAATTCTAAAAGATGATACTATTAAAGTGCTGCATTCAATACGCCAGCAAATTTGGAAAACTCAGCCATGGCCTGAAAAGGACTGGAAAAGGTCAGTTTTCATTCTAATGCCAAAGAATGTTCAAACTACCATACAGTTGTGTTCATTTCACATGCTAGCATGGTTATGGTCAAAATTCTTCAAGCTAGGCTTCAACAGTACACGAACTGAGAACTTCTAGATGTACAAGTTGGATTTAGAAAAGGCAGAGGAACCAGAGATCAAATTGCTAACATTTGTTGGATCACAGAGAAAGCAAAAGAATTCTAGGAAAACATGTACTTCTCCTTCATTGACTACACTAAAACTTTTGACTGTGTGGATCACAACAAACTGTGGGAAATTCTTTAAGAGATGGGAGTACCAGACCACCTTACCTGTCTCCTGAAAAAGGGTCAAGTAAGCATCAGTTAGAACCAAACTTGGAACAATAAACTGATTCAAAATTGTGAAAGAAGTACATCAAGGCTGTATATTGTCTCCCTGCTTATTTAACTTATATGCAGAGTACATCATGTGAAATGCTGGACTGGATGAATCACAAGCTAGAATCAAGATGCTGGGAGAAATATCAACAATTCAGATACTGAGATGATACCACTGTAATGGCAGAAAGAGAAGAGGAACTAAAGAGCTTCTTAATGAAGGTGAAAGAGGAAAGTGAACATATTGGCTTGAAACTCAACATTAAAAAAATTAAGCATGGCACTGGTCCCCTCACTTCATGGGAAATAAAAGGGGAGAAATTGTGGAGAAGGAAATGTCTACTCATTCCAGTATTCACATCAGGAGAACCCCATGTACAGAGGTATCAAGCAGGCTACAGCCCACGGGATTGCAAAGAGTCAGACATGACTCGGCAACTAAACAACAACAACAACTGTATAGCACAGGGAACCATATTCAATATTCTGTGACAAAACATAATGGAAAAGAATATTAAAAGTAATATATTATGTGTAAGTATCTGAATCACTTTGCTGTCCAGCATAAATTAACACATTATAAATCAACTATATTTCAATAAAATTTAAAAAATGAATAAAAAGGGGGAGTGTGAGTGGAAGCAGTGACAGATTTCATTTTCTTGGGCTCCAAAATCACTGTAGACAGTGACTGCAGTCATGAAATTAAAAGATGTTTGCTCCTTTGAAGGAAAGCTATGAATGACAAACCTAGACAGTATATTAAAAAGCAGAGACATCACTTTGCTGACAAAAGTCCGTATGGTCAAAGCTGTGGTTTTTTCAGTAGTCATGTACAGATGTTAGAATTGGTCGATAAAGAAGACTGAGCACTGAGGAAATGACGTTTTCAAATTTTTGTGCTGGAGAATACTCTTGATAGAGTTCCATGGACTGCAAGGAGATCAAACCAGTAAATCCTAAAAGAAATCAACTCTGAATACTTGTTGGAAGGACTGATGCTGAAGCTGATACTTTGGCCATCTGATAAGAAGAGCCGACTTGTTGGAAAAGACCCTGTTGCTGGGAAAGATTGAAGGCAAAAGGAGAAGGGGGTGGCAGAGGATGAGATGGTTAAATAGCACCACTGAATCAATCATGAAGTTGGGCAAACTCTGGGAGATTGTGGAGGACAGAGTAGCTTGGCTTGGTACAGTTCACAGCATTGCGAAGAGTCAGACAGGACTCAGTGACTGAACAACAACTAACTAAAAGCCGAAGTTCTTGGTGTTCTGTTGCTTTTGTTACTTCATGTATTGTGTATGAGCTCAAGATGAATTAACTTGCAACTGCCCACATTCATGAATCACTTTATTTTGAAATACTATCCATGTATTTTTATAACAAGAAGTCTAATGGCTTTTTGAGTTTTGATGGAAAAGAAACAGGAGCACGATGTGATCCTAGGTTAATGTAACAAAGAGGCTGTGGGTAAGTTCGGGGTTAAAGACTTAGGGTTTTTGTTTTTTTTCCCCTCTAGGTGCACTTCCTCATCTGTCTTAAAAATGTGATGTCTGTATTAATTAAGATATAGGTTTAGTTGCTGTAATTGGAAGACTGGTGGTACCAGCTAGACCTCAAGGTTCTATTCCTAATGGAGAAGGGAAGAATGGATATTGGAAACAACCACTGTCTGTGGAGGGGAGTGGTATGAATCTGTGCTAAACTTGTAGGTAGTAGACATACCACAAAGAATCTAAAGTTAAATATTTTTAGCCTTTGTCTGATTGGTAAGAGGAAACCATAGAGGTATTTAAGTACTGAAACAGAATGTTCACACCACATTAAAAAAAAATAGAGTACAGTTTCCTTTCAGAGATGCCAGAGATAGGAGCAATACCCAAACCAATTTAAAGCTGTCAGAATTATATTCAAGTTAATGTTTCCTACTCACATATTCAGTCTTTCTGTGATGTATACAATAAATTATTTCTGCATCAAAATAGACCTATTTTAGTATAAACATATCAATCACTAAAACTTGCAGCCTGGAAAATACATATCTTTAGAGCATTTAATGAGAGGGACAAAATGGCCTTTGGTGACATACTGGCTTCTATTATCTGTCTGTTGATATCCCTTAAAAGGGACTTGCTGACATCTACCACAGAATGAGAGCCTAAATTCAAGTTAATACTGATCTTTATTCTTAATATTCCCTCGAGTTATTTCTCAAACAATAAAATTTAATTAATTGGGTTGATAGGAGAAATTAGAAGTAATTTCATGTGCTCATTCTTCTTTGTGAAATAGGCAAATTGTTATTCATTAGCTTTTCAATTCCCATAAAAGAAAATTTTGACCTAAGTACAAAGTGTTGTTATTGAAAACTCTGAATGAGAGTCAAAATTGTGGGTTTCTCTTAACAACAATTTTTGGTATTTTTATATAGGCTTTTATAAAAAGACTTTAAAGGACTTCACTGATGTTTTGACAAAGTGTCAATTCACTTATTTAATGACAAGGAAATTAAGATGTAAGATGGATGTATATAACATTCAACATGACTGACTTAGCTATTTTCCTGTCTGCTTCAGTTTTGTTTTTAATAAATATTACCCAATTAGTGACATAGCAGTCAGCAGTTTTTGTCATCAATTAACTAAAATAATATGATCAAATTACATTGCTTGATTTCTGTGAGAACCAAACTGGCTGAGCACAATTCCATCATCTGCTGGAAAGGAAATAATCATAAGACCATATCCTATTGCAATAACTGGCACAACTTTGAGAAGAATTCATACCCAACCAATTTTATTTCTTGCCACAACTGAGTGATGAACCATCGAGCCTGCAAATATTTTAATTCCATTCCTGTGACATTCAAATCAATCAGTTAGAAGACACTCTCCAGCCAACTATCTCAAACTGTGAGGCTGTGAGGACTCAGTAATCTTTTCTTATTTAACATCTGATTTCTTTCTCACTAATTTGTTTCTGCTCTGTTTCCATGTCAGCACATTGCTCTTTATGCTTTGTTTTTAGGCATCATGCTCTTGCCCTTTCCCAAATGAAATTTAGTTTTTGAAAGAGAAAAAGAAAGCCTATTTTAGGTTGAAAAACTGAATACTGGGAAATAAGGATACATTTCACTTGTTTACAAAATGAAAATCTCAATGGTTCAGTTCCTATTGTTCAGTAATATAATGCGTTGTTCCAAGAATATTAGAAGAATCATTCAAGGACTGAAATATTTCTTAATATTGAATCAAAGTAGATGCAAAGCTAAATAAAGGGTTTAAAGTGAAGCTGATAAATTTCTTTAAAACTTTATGAGGGGAAGATTTATGAGAATGAAATGTTTGTTTTCTTACATGAAAGGAGGGTGAATTTGGCCCACTATGAATCCATGCATCTTATGTCAACTGGGCTGTCTCTGGTATTTGACAATCCTTTCAGGCCTCTCTTGGAGACTGTGCTCTCTGGCCAAAAGAACAATTTTCTCTGGTCTCAAACCTGAATCTCTACTTCTCCAGGTCTTGACAACTGGCACTTACTCTTGGCTTTTCTGACCAGAGGAAAGCCTTCTACTCTTGTTTCTTCACATGATCCCAGCTCACTATCTGAGACTTTGGAATAGATCTTGCTTCAAGTTAGAGCAGTAGCTCAAGCAACACTCATGTACCAAGATAAGCGACTGTGCTATTCGTTGATTCCACTCTGACTTTATGGCTGGTGTTAATAACGGAGCTTCTGCTTTGTTCTCTTATTCATGGTGGACACCATCTTACTCAGAAATCACTTCTTCCTACTAGTCTTGATTATTAAAGTTCTGTCTAAACCACCATCCCTTTGCTAAAACCTTGACTAGAAGCCCCAGTGCTGCAAGTACCTGCCCCCAGACTCTCTTCTAGTGTTCTCTCTATACGTGAATTCCAATCCTCTCTCCCTTGCTACATCCCATATAGTAGCCATGTATAAGTAGCTAGACCATCAGCTTCTTGTCACGACCAGTTGGGGTACCATGCTCTACCATCCTGTGTAGATTTCATCTCTCTATCTGTACCTGGTTCTGACTCACAGTCCTGCCATCCCCTGATCATTCTGTATAATCTCCAGTCTCTTGATGAGGACAAGTCTCACCAAGGTGATGAACTCTGTTCTGAAACAATATCTGCTATAAGCTCATTTCTTTTTCCTTTTCATCACTGTCAAAAGAAAAAAAAACTGCTTTCACATCTTTCCAAGCCTAGCTCTAAGAATCCTTGAAACCTTTGTCTTTAATCCTCTCTGATCCCCCCTCTTTTAGCTTACCCAAGGTTTTGATCTCTCAGTTATTCCCTCTCTCATCCTCCCTTTTCCTGTAGGATCTTTCAGCTCTGCCTTCAAATATGCTCTGGTTTCCCAGGCTAAAGGGAAAATAAAAACATCTCCCGATCCTGCTGCTAGCATTTAACTATTGTTCTGTTTTCTCCTTCCTTACCTACACAAATGGCCTTTTAGAACAAATGGCCTCCAGTAGCTGTCTATCATCTTACCATCTGTTCCCTCCTTGAAATCTTAGACTGCAGCCTGTTCCTCCTCCCTACCCACACTGGTGAAATGTTTGGTGTCCTAATCAATACATTTAGTGCTATACTATTCGTTCTTATTATTCCTGATCTCCCTCTGCAATATTAATCAGCACCCATTTGTTGAGTAGCTACTGTGCATTAAAAAATGTTTTAGTTCTTGCAGAATAATTTCACCAATAGTGTCCACTTTTACATCTTAGGAATAAATGAAAATTTTAAATGTGGAATTTATCTCAAAAACAGGTGCAACAAGTGGTTAAAATTTGGCTTTAGCTCCTGCTCTGTTCTCTCACCTCCCCAATGTATGCTAATCTTGGACACGGGGAATCAACTCCCGTGGCACTTAGAGAGGCTTTCCTGTTCAACACCACATCCACATTTAGAAAAATAACTCTTCTGATAATCTGTGCAGAGCAGTTATCTCTGGGTTGCCTCGCGGGTCCCTTTCAGTCTTATCCTCTGTATAACTGATTCCCTGTATTTAATCTCATCTATTCTAAATACTCTGGTGAATCTCCATGGACAGAGGAGACGGGCAGGCTAGGATCCATGGGGTCGCAGGGTCAGACATGACTGAGTGACTAAGCACACATTCGAAATCTTCAAAGTGGTTTCTGTCTTCCTGCTGGATCACATCAGACATTCTGGATATTCAGAAAAACCCAAACAATGTAGTGACTTTTTTTCTCCTTTCATCCAGATATATTATTCAGGGCCAGAGAAAAAAATCTAAGTGTATCACTTTAAAAAGTATACTAATATCATTTGCTTGTTTAATTCCTTGAATTTGAAATTAAAATAACCCCTGGTGGCTGAGAGGAGGAGCATTTGGTCTACAAGGGACAAAGATATAGAAAGACACAATAACTGCTGAAGAAAACACAGCCACCTAGAGGGAGTCGCAGTTAAATGCTATGTAAGGGGCTTCACATCCTGAGATGAGTATGTGAACAGATCAGTATCATAACCAGGTGCAAAAGGTGAAAACACACTTCTTGCAAAACTGAGTTTTAAGCAGGACAAAGAGACTAAGCAGCTTTAGTGGAGAGGCAGAAGTAAAATGGCATTTCAGTAGGGAAAAGCGTACACAGAGTCTTAAGTTATAAGAAGTAAAGGGAAAATGGACTACATAGGATAGAGCCAGGAGGAGGGAATCAGTTACGAAGCAGAGTGGGGAGATGGGGAGACATAGACACTGGGTGCAGAGTCAGAACAAAAGGAAAGAAGAGAGAAGAAGAGATCTGATTTGAGAGACAAAGAGGATTCTGAGGGTGAAGATAAATAACGTTTTTCTAGCTTTATCGCATTTGTGCATTTAGACCACAAAAACTTAATGTGTTAGGGGCTTTGGGGAAATGTTCCTAATATCTGAGAACACCACACAGGCCTGTAGATAGAAGCTTTTATGTATTGAGGCTTCTCACATGTTTGGAGGTTAAGTAATTTGTACAAGTTCACGTGACCTCCATAAAGACTGAGAGCTAGGTCTCAGGACTTGAGACCTATGCTTTTCTTACCATGTCATTCTATTTTACAAACCATTGGTGGTGCTACTGGCAGACAGAATGTTGGACTGAAAAGATGACTGGTCTGATTCAAAATGGCATATGTTTTGGTTTATGTCTTTGTAACAGAGTCCTTCATGACATCTCCCCAGCTCCAAGATCCTCTCTATTAACATAAGTCCATTATCCACCCCGGTGACAGAAAGTTATGTATATGACACAGATTTCATCAAAACATTCACATGTTTAAGATCCAAGGCAGAAGAACCAGAGATCAAATTGGCAACATCTGCTGAATCATCAAAAAAGCAAGAGAGTTCCAGAAAAACATCTATTTCTGCTTTATTGACTGTGCCAAAGCCTTTGACTATGTGGATCACAGTAAACTGTGAAAAATTCTGAAAGAGATGGGGAATACCAGACCATCTGACCTGACTCTTGAGAAACCTATATGCAGGTCAGGAAGCAACAGTTAGAACTGGACATGGAACAACAGACTGGTTCCAAATAGAAAAAGGAGTACGTCAAGGCTATATATTGTCACCCTGCTTGTTTAACTTATATGCAGAGTACATCATGAGAAACGCTGGGCTGGAAGAAGCACAAGCTGGAATCAAGATTGCCGGGAGAAATATCAATAACCTCAGATATGCAGACACCACCACCCTTATGGCAGAAAATGAAGAGGAACTAAAAAACCTCTTGATGAAAGTGAAAGAGGAGAGTGAAAACGTTGGCTTAAAGCTCAACATTCAGAAAACTAAGGTCATGGCATCTGGTCCCGTCACTTCATGGCAAATAGGTGGGGAACAGTGGAAACAGTGTCAGACTTTATTTTTCGGGGCTCCAAAATCACTGCAGATGGTGATTGCAGCCATGAAATTAAAAGACGCTTACTCCTTGGAAGGAAAGTTATGACCAACCTAGATAGCATATTTAAAAGCAGAGACATTACTTTGTCAACAAAGGTCTGTCTAGTCAAGGCTATGGTTTTTCCAGTGGTCACGTATGGATGTGAGAGTTGGACTGTAAAGAAAGCTGAGTGCCAAAGAATTTTGCTTTTGAACTGTGGTGTTGGAGAAGACTCTTGAGAGTCCCTTGAACTGCAAGGAGATCCAATCAGTCCATCCTAAAGGAGATCAGTCCTGGGTTTTCATTGGAAGGAGTGATGCTGAAGTTGAAGCTCCAACACTTTGGCCACCTCATGTGAAGAGTTGACTCATTGGAAAAGACCCTGATGCTGGGAAGGATTAGGGGCATGAGGAGAAGCGGATGACAAAGGATGACATGGCTGGATGGCATCACCGACTTGATGGGCATGAGTTTGAGTAAACTCCAGGAGTTGGTGATGGAAAGGGAGGCCTGGCGTGCTACGAATCATGGGGTCACAAAGAATCGGACACAACTGAGCGACTGAACTGAACTGAACTGAATGCTTCACTACCAGGTGAAAGTAAGTCCATTCCCTTAGTATGGAATATAGATAGGGTTATCAGATTTCACAGATAAAATTATGTACAGGACCCTAATAAATTTGTTTTTTAAGCAATGGACTTTTAAAGGATACAAGTATATTCTGTCCAATGTATGGGGCATATGTATACACTGGTGCACTGGGAAGACCCAGAGGAATCGGGTGGAGAGGGAGGTGGGAGGGGGAATCAGGATGGGGAATACATGTAACTCCATGGCTGATTCCTGTCGATGTATGACAAAACCCACTGCAATGTTGTGAAG
Organism: Muntiacus reevesi; assembly: GCF_963930625.1. Taxonomy (NCBI): domain Eukaryota; kingdom Metazoa; phylum Chordata; class Mammalia; order Artiodactyla; family Cervidae; genus Muntiacus; species Muntiacus reevesi. The sequence goes on along the minus strand of NC_089254.1, from coordinate 47,794,820 downwards.
TAATTAGCCTCCAACTAATAAAAATAAATGAAAAAAAAAAAGAGAAGTTAAAACATTAAAAAAAAAAGTTATTGTTTCTCTAAAATTCAAATATAACTGGGTGTCTTATATTTTATCCATCAACCCCACATAGGGGGACCTAACCCCCATCTTTGAATCTAGGATCTCCTCACAGCATGGCCCTGATGCCTGACTTCCTAGTCATCTTCAGGACCCCCAGGTCATACCGACTACCAGGGGTTTATTCACATTTTTCTCTCTGTCTGAACTAGAGTTTTGGTATTAAAACTCAGAGCTTGAGGACTGCAGATCTCCAGGTGGGGGAAATCCAGTAAGCTGTAACCTGCCATTGCTCCTGAAAGCACCCAGGCTCACCACGTTCCACCTTCCTGGACGGAGGCTACAGCTAGGCCACTGGGGCAGCAACAGATGTCTCAAGCCTAGTCTTTACAGTCTGAAGAGGCTCTGCCTGTTTCCAGAAAACCAAGTCTTGCTTGATCCTAAAATAATCTCCTTCATAGCTTAACGAGTCCTGCCTTTACTCGGGGCTCCCCTGAAAAGCCTCGTTCTTCCTGAGACTGCTCACCCTCCTTTCCAGATTGGCCATCCCTAATGTGATCACTGGCTGATCCATGGATCATCCGTGGAAACTTCCAGCTACATGTTTTCAGGTATCCAACTCCTGCCCACACCTAACAGAACTCTCCAGCAAAGTTGTTTTCATGAACTATGCCTCAAATGATGTTCATGCTTTTACTAAATTGGTTTCTTCCACGTCTTAATACTTCTGAACTGGGTAAACTACTTCTGAACTGAAAATTGGCTTATGCCATTGAAATTCTTTGAACTCAGGCAATGTAAACTGTAAGCAAAGAATTAAGTATATTTTCTGTCATGTCATGGGGAATAAGAATAATGAGTTTAGTCGAGTTACTGTGTGTGAGGATATCCTGATGCTGAGTCTACAATAATCCCCTCATCTGGGGAAGGGCTCCTTCTTGACATCAAAGGGAACACTGCTGTCCATTTTGAGGTGACTTACAGATGACGACGAGACTGTGAGATTCTAGCAGGATGTTTCTGGATAAATAAGCAGAAACTACAAACTTTTTACCAGTGTACCATTCAGTTCAGTCCAGTCACTCAGTCGTGTCCAACTCTTTGTGACCCCATGCACTGCAGCACGCCGGTCTCCCTGTTCATCACCAACTCCTGGAGTTTGTTCATACTCATGGCCATTGAGTCAGTGATGCCATCCACCATCTCATTCTCTGTCATCTCCTTCTCCTCTCTCCTTCAATCTTTCCCAGAATCAGGGTCTTTTCAAATGAGTCAGCTCTTCGCATCAGGTGACCAAAGTATTGGAGTTTCAGCTTCAGCATCAGTCCTTCCAATGAATATTCAGGACTGATTTCCTTCCTGATGGACTGGTTGGATCTCCTTGCATTCCAAGGGACTCTCAAGAGTCTTCTCCAACACCACAGTTCAAAAGCATCAATTCTTTGGTGCTCAGTTTTCTTTATAGTCCAACTCTCACATCCATACATAACTACTGGAAAAACCATAGCTTTGACTAGACGGACCTTTGTTGGCAAAGTAATATCTCTGCTTTTTAATATGCTGTCTAGGTTGCTCATACCTTTTCTTCCAAGGAGTAAGCGTCTTTTAATTTCACGGCTGCAGTCACCATCTGCACTGATTTTGGAACCCCCCAAAATAAAGTCTATCATTGTTTCCATTGTTTCCCTATCTATTTGCCATGAAGTGATGGGACTGGATGCCATGAATTTTGTTTTCTGAATGTTGAGCTTTAAGCCAACGTTTTCACTCTCCTCTTTCACTTTCATCAAGAGGCTCTTTAGTTCTTCTTCACTTTCTGCCATAAGGGAGGTGTCATCTGCATATCTGAGGTTATTGATATTTCTCCCGGCAATCTTGATTCCAGCTTGTGCTTCTTCCAGCCCAGCGTTTCTCATGATGTACTCTGCATATAAGTTAAATAAGCAGGGTGACAATATACAGCCTTGATGTACTCCTTTTTCTATTTGGAACCAGTCTGCTGTTCCATGTCCAGTTCTAAAAGTCTAAGTATACCATTGGACCTGTCAAAAACTGAAACAGCAACAACAAAACTACACCTGTGTTTAGGCCCTTTCTTTATCAGGCAGAGAACCACACAGATAGTCCCAAGATCATCTTTTTTTTTTTTTTTTTTGAACCTTGCACTGAAATCTCTACAGGACAAAAACCCAGTGCAAAACCCTTCCTTTTTGACTTTACAAAACATTTCAGCATCAAAATAACTCTCAAGAGGCTGAGGAAGTTGTGCCATAGACCAGGTCAATCTGTCCTCTCAGAAGCAGAAGTATGGAGCAAGGAGTAGAGCACGCAGGGCAGTCTTGCTGGGGGTGGGCACCCTAAGAGGAGGTGACTTAGCTCCAGCTAAGTCACTTCAGTTGTGTCCAACTCTTGGCGACCCCATAGACTGTAGCCTGCCAGGCTCCTTTGACCATGGAATTCTCCAGGCAAGAATCCTGGAGTGGGTTGCCATGCCCTTCTCCAGGAGATCTTCCTGACCCAAGGATGGAAGTCATGTCTCTTAGGTCTCCTGTATTGGCAGACAGGTTCTTTATCACTAGCGCCAACTAGGCCTCAGTATTGTGTATCTTCATAAAGAATTACAACCTAAGAGAGTAGCACTGACATATATACACAATCATGTGTAAAACAGACAGCTAGTGGGGAGTTGCTATATAACACACGGCACTCATCCTGTTGCTCTGTCACAACCTGGAGGGGTGGGATGGGAGGGTGAGGCTGGGGGGAGGGTCAAGAGGAAGGGGACATATGGTTGATTCATGTTGTTGTAGAGCAGAAACCAATAAAACAGTTTAAAACAATTGTCCTCCAATTGAAAATAAATAAAAATAAATTTTAAAAAAGAATTACTAGTATTCTTTAGAAGTCTTTCAGAGTTAGTGGGACAAACTAACTGCTTATTCATGCTCATCCTTGAATTTTAAACTTTTTTTGATGTATGAGTTAAATAATAATAATGATACAGAACAAATATGTATAAGGATAGCCACATCAGACTAATTGGCACTGGGGTTATGTAAAACTCCTTGGAGAAATCTAGATTTGGTGTTAAAAGGAAAAAAGGAAGCCTTGTTTTTTAGAAAGGAGGACAACTAACCCATAAAGATGCTCCTCATCCCCTTTTAGCACTTCGGGCCTCATTCTGTGTATGAAATAGCTGAGTAGATTTCCTGTAGTCTATCAGAGTGCTTTCCACAACATGCAAGAAAAATTAAAGGATATTATTGGATTAAAAACAAGCAAACACTGTGCTCATTCTGTCAAACTGCCATGATGTGCCATGCTCAGAAAATAGGCTGTGCTCATTTTCACTGATTTGTTTCAAAACTTCTCTCAGTCAAAGGGTCCTTGGAGGTTTAATAAATTTATGCTATAGGCTGTAGCGGATATATTAGGTGGGATTGGTGAAATACACCCATTAACATATAAATCCAATGCCTTATCAAGAATACATTTCAAAGTTGGTGACAAGACCTAAAAATCATCATTTAATAGCATTACTTTCAGCAGCTTTTTCATTTGACACGGATGCATTGGTGATTTAGTGCCATGACTGCAAAATGTCAAGAGGATTTATTGACATGAAGCAGATCAATTTATATTAGGAAATAGGAACAAGACTTAAGCATCCCTTTTCTGATCTAAGACATTCTTTTGTTCTAAGCATCAGGGATTGAAGTAATATCTAATTAGAGTCTCATTATTAACATTACAATTATTTTTTCTTAAATTATACTCTAAAGTAAATAGCAGTTGTGTCTAGGATTCATGGCAGAAAGTAAAAGCTATTGTATTCACTGGCAGTAATAGTTTCTAGTTCCATCAAGCTCAAGTAATAATTCTATCAATTATCATGTAAGGAGTTGATTGCTAAGGAAATCCTGGATCTTTTTAGAGAAAGAAATGGGAGAGAAATACCAGTTTGTTGAACTATATCAAATAGAGTCATAATGAATCCCTCCTGCCATGTTGATGGTTATTTCCATGGAAACAAGGCTTACAAAAATAGCTTATATTCTGTTTTGCTTAGGAAATCAAGTTTACATGTTTCCTTCAGCACAATTACTAAAATTGGCTCTGAGAGTTATCATTGGGTTTAATATTGCTCCTAAGCAAGTGTGCTAAGGCAGCAGTCCCAAACATTTTTGGCACAGGGAAAAGTTTCATGGAAGACAATTTTTCCATGGACCAGGGTAGAGGGGATGGTTTTGGGATGATTCAAGTGCATAACATTTATTGTGCACCTTATTTCTAATCTAATGCCACCTCGAGGTACGGGTTCACGGCCCAGAAGTTGGGGGCCCCTGTGATAAGGGTTATGGTAGAGGTATGCACATAGCTCACAAGCAGCACAGAGAGGGGGTCACAAAGTTCAGGCTGCCCAGGAAGATTTCTGGGGAGGGGTGATGCCTGTACTGACTTGAAGAATAAACAGGTGTTAGTTGAATGAAGGAAGAGCTGTCCAGGCAGAGAAATGAAAGAGTAACAAGAAAAATAGTAGAGAAACAGGTTCAGTTCAGTTCAGTCACTCAGTTGTTTCCAACTTTTTGCAATCCCATGGACTACACCATGCCAGGCCACCCTGTCCATCACCAACTCCTGGAGTTTACTCAAACTCATGTCCATTTAGTCGGTGATGCCATCCAACCACCTCATCCTCTGTCATCCCCTTCTCCTCCCACCTTCAATCTTTCCCAGCATCAGGGTATTTTCAAATAGTCAGTTCTTTGCATCAAGTGGCCAAAGTATTGGAGTTTTAGCTTCAGCATCAGTTCTTCCAATGAATATTTTCAGGACTAATTTCCTTTAGGATGGACTGGTTGAATCTCCTTGCAGTCCAAGGGACTCTCAAGAGTCTTCTCCAACACCACAGTTCAAAAGCATCAATTCTTCAGCACTTAGCTTTCTTTATAGTCCAACTCTTACATCCATACATGACTATTGGAAAAACCATAGCCTTGACTAGACAGACCTTTGTTGGCAAAGTAATGTCTCTGCTTTTTAATATGCTGTCTAGGTTGGTCATAACTTTCCTTCCAAGGAGCAAGCGTCTTTTAATTTCAAGGCTGCAACCCCCATCTGCAGTGATTTTGGATCCCAAAAAAATAAAGTCTGACACTGTTTCCACTGTTTCCCCATCTATTTGCCGTGAAGTGATGGCACTAGATGCCATGATCTTGATTTTCTGAATGTTGAGCATTAAGCCAAATTTTTCACTCCTCTTTCACTTTCATCAGGAGGCTCTTTGGTTCTTCTTCACTTTCTGCCATAAGGGTGGTCTCATCTGCATATCTGAGGTTATTGATATTTCTCCCGGCAATCTTGATTCCAGCTTGTGCTTCTTCCAGCCCAGCGTTTCTCATGATGTACTCTGCATATAAGTTAAATAAGCAGGGTGACAATATACAGCCTTGATGTACTCCTTTTTCTATTTGGAACCAGTCTGTTGTTCCATGTCCAGTTCGGAGGCTGACTATGGCTCAGATCATGAACCCCTTAATGCCAAATTCAGACTTAAATTGAAGAAAATAGAGAAAATCACTAGACCACTGAGCTATGATCTAAATCAAATCCCTTGTGATTATACAGTGGAAATGACAAATAGATTCAAGGGATTAGATCTAATAGACAGAGTGCCTGAAGAACAATGGATGGAGGTTCGTGACATTGTACAGGAGACAGGGATCAAGACCATCCCCACGAAGAAGAAATGCAAAAAAGCAAAATGGCTGTCTGAAGAAGCCTTACAAATAGCTGTGAATAGAAGCGAAGTGAAAAGCAAAGAAGAAAAGGAAAGATACACCTGTGTGAATGCAGAGTTCCAAAGAATAGCAAGGCAAGACAAGAAAGCCTTCCTCAGTGATCAGTTCTAAGAAATAGAGGAAAACAATAGAATGGGAAAGACTAGAGATCTCTTCAAGAAAATTAGAGATACCAAGGGAACATTTCATACAAAGATGGGCACAATAAAGAACCAAAATGGTATGGACCTAACAGAAGCAGAAGATATTAAGTAGAGATGGCAAGAATACACAGAAGGACTATACAAAAAAGATCTTTACCCAGATAATCATGATGATGTGATCACTCACCTAGAGCCAGACATCCTGGAATGCAAAGTCAAGTGGGCCTTAGGAAGCATCACTACAAACAAAGCTAGTGGAGGTGATGGAAATCCAGTTGAACTATTTCAGATCCTAAAAGATGATGCTGTGGAGGTGCTGCACTCAATATGCCAGCAAATTTGGAAAACTGAACAGTGGCCACAGGACTGGAAAAGGTCAGTTTTCATTCCAATCCCAAAGAAAGACAATATCAAAGAATGCTCAAACTACCACACAATTGCACTCATCTCACAAGCTAGCAAAGTAATGCTCAAAATTCTCCAAGCCAGGCTTCAACAGTATGTGAACTGTGAACTTCCAGATATTCAAGCTGGATTTAGAAAAGGCAGAGGAACCAGAGATCAAACTGCCAAGATCCGTTGGAGCATCGAAAAAGCAAGAGTTCCAGGAAAATATCTATTTCTGCTTTATTGACTATGCCAAACCCTTTGGCATAGTCTGACTGTGTGGATCACCACAAACTGTGGAAAATTCTTTAAGAGATGGGAATATCAGACCATCTGACCTGCCTCTTGAGAGAAACAGGTAAGAAACAGATTTTAAATGTCATTGACTGTCTCACTGAGATCTTTACCTGGAAGATAAGAAGGGTCTGCTGAAGACATTTGTTACCTGTACATGCTAGGCAACTGTTTTCCATAAAACTATATCCTTTCTTTTCTTGGAGAACAATACTAATTACTTATAATATCTTAGCACTTAATTCTAGGCTAAGAACATACTGAAAAAGTTTTCTTTCAATGATAAACCTATAATAAAATTTTATGTAGCTTGGTCTAATAACATCCACATGAATTTTCATTATTGACTATCTAGTTAATTCATGGTTCTTATTTTAATATTTGCATATAGATTATATACCAGGGAATAGATATGTAAAAACATGGACAATCCATAGTACATCCTTTCACAGAGTACACAGTCTAATAGAAGATATGGGAAGTAATATCATAAGAGTGGAAGAAATGCTGTCATAGACATTCTAATATATTAAAGAAGTACAAAGGAGAATCTGTACTTGAAAGGAGTGTAAGAGGACAAGGGAAGGCTACCAAGAGAATTTGTCTCAAGGACAAATAAGAGTGATCTTAGGAGGCAGGGAGCAGGATGGGGAGGTGGGGAGGAATCCATTTCATGTCCACCTCCGTTTGTGTTTAGAAAACAGCCAGTGTTTCGCAATAGCAGGGATATGGGATTTGTGTGAGGATGTGGATAAAGCTCTGTGAGTAATGGAGCCATCTGTGGATTTTTATTCCTTAAGGGTCAAGCAACTGAATACAATGGGGATCAAAGTTAGGTCTTGACTGCAAATCTGAAAGGAGTATTTATCATGCCAGTAAAGTGGAGTAGTACAAAGCACAGATGGGAAATATAAGTGGGAGAGTTCACAGAGGTAGAAAGTTCTCAGTTCAGTCGCTCAGTTGTGTCTGATTCTTTGCGACCCCATGGACTACAGCACGCCAGGCTTACCTGTTCATCACCAACTCCTGGAGCTTGCTCTAACTCATGTCTGTCGAGTAAGTGATGACATCCAATCATCTCATCCTCTGTTGTCTCTTTCTCCTCCTGCCTTCAATCTTTCCCAGCATCAGGGTCTTTTCCAGGGAGTTAATTCTTCACATCAGGCGGCCAAAGTATTGGAGTTTCAGCTTCAGCATCAGTCCTTCCAATGAACATTCAGGACTGATTTCCTTTAGGAAGGACTGGTTGGATTTCCTTGCAGTCCAAGGGACTCTCAAGAGTCTTCTCCAATACCACAGTTCATCAGTTCTTTGGCACTCAGCTTTCTTTATAGTACAACTTTCACATCCATACATAACTACTGGAAAAACCATATCTTTGACTAGACAGACCTTTGTTGGCAAAGTAATGTCTCTATATTTTAGTATGCTGTCTAGGTTGGTCATAACTTTTCTTCCAAGGAGCAAGCGTCTTTTCATTTCATGGCTGCAGTTACCATCTGCCCTGCTTTTGGAACCCAAGAAAATAAAGTCTATCACTGTTTCCATTGTTTTCCCATCTATTTACCGTGAAGTGATGGGACCGGATGCCATGGTCTTAGTTTTCTGAATGTTGAGCTTTAAGCCAACTTTTTCACTCTCCTCTTTCACTTTCATCAGGAGGCTCTTTAGTTCTTCTTCACTTTCTGCAATAAGGGTGGTGTTATCTGCATATCTGGGGTTATTGATATTTCTCCCTGCAATCTGATTCCAGCTTCTGCTTCACCCAGCCCAGTATTTTGTACTCTGCATATAAGTTAAATAAGCAGGGTGACAATATATAGCTTTGTTGTACTATTTTCCCGATTCAGAACCAGTATGTTGTTCCATGTCCAGTTCTAAATGTTGCTTCTTGACCTGCATACAGATTTCTCAGGAGGCAGGTAAGGTGGGTCTGGTATTCCCATCTCTTAAAGAATTTTCCACAGTTTGTGGTGACCCACACAATCAAAGGCTTTGGCATAGTCAATAAAGCAGAAGTAGATGTTTTTCTGGAACTCTCTTACTTTTCCAATGATCCAAGGAATGTTGGCAATTTAATCTCCTGTTCCTCTGCCTTTTCTAAAACCAGCTTGAACATCTGGAAGTTCATGGTTCATGTATTGTTGAAGCCTGGCTTGGAGAATTTTGAGCATTACTTTACTAGTGTGTGAGATGAGTGCAATTGTGCGGTAGTTTGAACATTCTTTGGCATTGCCTTTCTTTGGGATTGGAATGAAAACTGACCTTTTCCTTATCATTCAGGAAACATATTTAATATGTTAAAAGAGAAATTCTGATCTCCCCTAAAATCTATCCCATCCCCCTTTAATAAATGGTATCACCATTTTATTACCTGCCAAAGCAAGAAATCTGTGAATCATTCTGATTATTTTCTCTCACACTCCACCTTCTGTTTGTTAGCAGGTTCTATTAATTCTGTCTCTAACATAAATTAAAATCTACCAGTTCTCCATCTCTGTTGCCACCCCATCCAGGCCAGCTCCACCTTGTGCTTGATGAACTCTTCTAAAGTCCTAATTAGTCTCCCTTTTTCCTCTCAGGCCCTTTCAGTCTATTTTCAGTAGCTAGCATGATTTTTCAGATGCAAATCAGAATAGGCAATGGCTTCTTAGTCTCCCTAAAAGCTTAGTTTTGACTTGCAAGTCTCTATATTATTGTTTACTTTTGCAACTACAACTCGACAATTCTACCATTCACTTACTATGATCCAAACCCCTGCTAGTGCTTTCCTAATCCCTTAAATGATCAAGATCAAGTTTTCTCCAGTCTTAAGACCTTCATACATGCTGGTTAGTCTACCTGAAATATACATTCCATGGTTAATTCCATTTTTGAGTCATCTGAATCTCTCACTCACGCCCGCTACTACTTCCTCCTCTCTGATTCCTCTATATAACTTAAGGGTGGTTTTCTGGCTTGTTTGTCTTTCCTACATGACTATTGGTCTCTAGACCCTCCATTATGTGGCTTACTGGTAAAGAATTCGCCTGCTGATGCAGAAGACATGAGTTTGATCCCTCGGTTGGGAAGATCACCTGGAGGAGGAAATGGCAACCCACTGCAGTATTCTTGCCAGGAAAATCCCATGGACAGAAGAGCCTGGCAGGTTACAGTTCATGGGGTCACAGAGTTGGACATGACTGAGCCTGCACACCTTGACTGGTATCTAGAGATTTTAAATTTGGATGCCTGCGTTCCACTAAAGGTATTTTGGTTTGTGTAGTCTCAGGTAAAGACTGAATCTCAAGAAAAATTAAATCTCTCCCTGAGTAATTTCAATGGGCAACTCAGCACTCTGAACCACTGCTTCTCAAAGTGTGGTCCCCAGTCAACAGTATCAGCATCTCTGGTCAACTTGATAGACGTATAAATTCTCAGGCCCCACCACAGGCCTACTGAGTTAGACTCTCTCCAAGTGACTTTGAAGCATGTTAAAGTCTAAGAACTGCTACCTAGAAGAAAGCCCATGAAAGTTAATCCTATATCCAGATATTGCACAGTGTCTGGTATGCATCACAGATACTTGAATCAACAAATGAGCAATCAATAATAATCATAATCAATACATGAGTAAATTAAATAATACATTATACAAAGTATAAATGGTTTTCTCTTATAGAATTGAATGCAGGTGATCTGATGTCAAATATTTTCCTCTACTAAGACCTCAGGGCTTCCCTGGGGCTCAGTAATGAAGAACCTGCTGCAATGCAGGAGATGCAGGCTTGATCCCTGTGTCAGGAAGATCTCCTGGAGAAGGGAATGGCAACCCTCCCCAGTATTTTTGCCTGGGAAATCCCACAGACAGAGGAGAGGGGCCTGGGGGCTATAGTCTATGGGGTTGCGAACAGTAGGACACTAATTAGCAACTAAACAACAACTGAGACCTGAGGATAAATTTATTCTACCAGCTCTTGCTAAGAGAGTTTGTTATATCAGAGACAGAAGAGCAGCAAATAATGTGACTTTCTGAACTGCTGCCCTAACAATTCCTTTCTCAGCCTCATTTATACTGCTCCAAACGCTAAAGCACTGGGTGTTTTGACAAGTGTGCTATTTTCACTTCTATGCCTTCCACCTCTAATTCAAAGGTGGTAAAGTGGAGAGGCTATTTATTAAATTTCATTGGTAATAGATTAGCACACACATTTATTTTCCTTTAATTTCCCAGTGAGTGGGTCACTAATGGCCTGCTCAATCCAATTAGGGGATGCCTGCCTTTCCGTGGATGATGTTCGATGTACTGCATGAGAAGAGTCTCCTGTTAGAAACCAGGGTTGCTATTATCTGCACCTCCTACCAAGCACCATCTGGAAACCTCACCATTTTCAGAATGCAAGGTGCATCCTCTATTCTTAGGCATTTTATCTTCCTGAGAATACCCAGGCAGTGGCAGGACTATTGTGATTGGCTTGCTAGAGAAAGAAGAAAGATTATCTCCTCTAATTCTAGTGTGAAGTTAATATATAAGCTAGAGAAACAATGATATTAGTTCAAGCTGCTCAGACGTGAATTATGCCTCCCCTTGGATAGTGTCTCTAACAAATAAGCCAAAAGCTGCTACCGGAGGTGGATGCTAATTTCAAAGCTGGGGCTTGTTTCTGGCATCATCCTCTATAATGCATCACTCTCCCAGACCCTAGGGAGAAATACTACTACAGCTCTGTACTGGCCTGAAAGGCTGTGCATGAAATATCCTCTTCTGCCAAGGGGTGCCCCGAAGAGCTTTCCTCCCAGACCACAGGGGGCTAATCAGTGCACATGTCAGTGGTTTTCCCTTAGAGCAGCAGCAGTAGCTTTGAAACACAGTGTAAGGACTTGCTCATCAAAGATACCCTCTGGCCTCCCTCATGGTCCTTCATGGCTGAAACTCTCAGCCACTGTCACTCCTTTAAAAGGCAGGAGTGCAGTACTGTTGGGGTAGATTTCTTGCTGACCATCTCCCTCTCACCCACTTAGTCTTCATCTTTCCAAGATTACTGATGATTAGCTAGATAAACCACTGTAAAATCCTTGAAGACAATGGAAAAGAAAATCCATACAGAGAATGAGACTGCAAATGAAACCATGGGCTCTGCTCACCCAGCTCCAGGAACCAGGGAAAACAGATACCCTGATGCTGCATGATAGACAGAGTTTATACATACTCTGAAATGGACCGTGTGCTTTGGATGTGATGAAGAGAGTGGGCAGCTAGCTGCTACAATGAGAATCCACTATGGAAACTGATCCTGCCACTAGAACCTTCTCAAAATGATAAAGAAACATATTCCAGGACAATAGTGTGCAGATTAAATGATTTATTTGATTATTTTGATAGAATATATGGCATGATGAACATCTTGACCACCCACATGCAAAATACCTTTCCACCTGGGCTGACCCGAATGACTTAAACTTCCCTTTCTTCACTCCTTTGTACTTAGGACGTTCCTATTATATTTGGGCCAGAGGAAAGAGGGAGAGGACAGTGGTAATACTTTAGTCTACAATCTGCCATTGGAGCCTTAGCTTAAAGCTGTTTATTAATTTAGGTCTCTCTCTTGAACAGGCTCTGATGCAGAAGAATCAGGGTAGGCATGGAAGTGTAAGACCAGAAGAAGCACGAAGATAATGCTGCCTGTTTCTGGGTGTGGTAGACTGTGGCAATGAAAAGGTGATGTCCAGAAAGGGGTGTAAGTTACCGTTTTCTTTGTAGTATTTGCTCTGCAGTCAGAGTAAACATAAAATTCAATGCTCATCATGCCACTCCTCCAATTACTTCTATGGCTTCTCCTCACATGAGGATGAAGATATGAAAGGTGACTCCTGCCCAGCTTGCAGGTCTTATTTCACAGCCCTGTTACATGCACTTTTGCACCCTATACTTTATAGAGCCCATTACAATTTTATTTTGTTAAGTGATTATGTAATTAGTGTTTAACATCTATTTCCATTAGACTGCTAGTTCCATGATGAGAGAAGAGATTTGAGCCATCTTACATCAGTTTGAACCATCTTACATCAATGCTTTATTTTTAGGATGTTCTGCAAATCTTGTTCAGAGTAAGTACTCAAAACTCACTGTTGAGTTTTGGATGGAAAGATTAATTTGGGGTATCTATAGACAAAATGTATAAAAGGATAGAAACAAGTAGATAAATATTTCAAGCTAAACACACTGCATTTCTCTCTTTGGAAGTCAAAAAAACATTGGTTCTATCTTGTTAAAAGTCTGGTTGGGATAAAGCTTTCCATGATAGCTAAACTAAAATCTGATAACTGTTCTTTCTAGTGTACAAACACTATAAAATCTGGGCTTCCTTTGGTAACATAGTGGATAGATATTTATTATTTGGGATAAATGAAATGTCAGCCAACTTTCATGAATCTGTATATATTATTTTTGACAAATTTCTATCTTGGGCCAACTTTTTTTCATACTTAATAAAATGCAAGATGATGTAGACACTTAGGTGTGGTTAAAGAACTCAAATACAATGAGAAAATTCCATACTCAAATCTAGAGTTATTTTGAGGCTGCTTTGGACTACCTATGCTACTCTTTGATATATACAAGCATATTAGTACAGTTGATCAGAGCCAGCTGTACGCTTGTATTATTAGCAACACTCCTCTTATTAAAACCACATTAGACCACATTCCATTCCCAGGGTATATATCCAAAAGAAATGGATACACATTTCTACAAAAAAGACCTGTATGAGAATGTTCATGGATGCCTTCTTAACAAGTCCAAACTGGAAAGAACTCAAATGCTCATCAACAGAAGACTAGACAGAGAGTATATATCCATGTAATAGAATATGACTTGGCCTTAAAAAGGAATTATTGATACAAGCAATAATATGGTTGAATATCAAAGACATTATGTTGAACAAAAGAATTCATATTCTATGGTTTCATTTAAGTGAAATTCAAGAAGAGGTAAAAACTAACTTTCATTGCTTAACTAAAAATCTGAACCATGATCTTCTGGACAGGGGTATGGATTGAGGAGTGATTGGAAAAGACTGTGGGGAATTGTTTTGGGGTGCAGGAAGTGTCCCATATCTTAATTTGGTTGACTTCAGTTCAGGTACATACATTTGTCAAAATATATTGAATGAATACTTGAGATCTATGCCTTTTACTGTAGATAAATTATATCTCAGTAAAGACAAATGTCAAAAAAGCAAACCAAGAATCTGCATTCTAAAAAAATACTTTAAAAGCAAGGAAGTAAAATGTACTTTGGTTATTCTAATGTATCTTACATTAAAATTGGAAAAATTAAAGTGATTATTAATGTATGTAATCAGTTATATGTGAATTAAACTGTGTCCCTTAATTATAACAACTCTGGTATGTGGTTAATCAACATATCTACCTGTGAGTCCAGTGGTAAAATCCAAAGCTCTATAGAAGTAGGGATTTTCTTGTGTTTACATTTATGTCCTAAGCACCTAGCTCAGGACTTGAACTGCATCTTATCTTGAAGTATTTAAATAACTTTGAAGAAGACATAACTTCTTCACGTCTCATCTTCTTCTTCAATATAATAGAACTAATACCTGACTTTCCTAAGTGTGTTCTATAAACAATATAATCGACCAAAAACACCTCTGAAGTAGTTGAAGTTCTAACTCAACTCAAATGAAAAGTCATTTTAAAATTTTCAGTATATGGTTTTATGTTTCAGTTTTTCTTTTATCCCACAAACTGACCTAGATAAGATAACAATTCAAGAACTCAGGCCCACAGAGACTTACATAGTCAAGCTTTCAGGACTTAGCTCAAGGAATAAATCACCTACAGAAACTTTCTATCCTTCCCTGCTCCCACCACATCTTCTTGGTGCCATAAAGGCAGGAATTTGTTTAATTAATCTTTGTATCTCCATTACTTTAGAGCAGCAATCCTCTCAGGGTAGATGTTTAATATTCTTAAAATAAATATAGGTGTGCATGCTAAGTCGCTTCAATAATATCTGACTCTTCGTGACACTATGTACCATATTCCACTAGGCTCCTCTCTCCATGGAATTCTCCAGGCAAGAATGCTGGAGTGGGTTTCCATGCCCTACTCCAGGGATTCTTCCCAACCCAGGGATTTTGGAACTCAATTTATTCAAATAGTCCAATAATAGAGTGATTTTATTTTCCAGGCAACATAGAATATATGCTACATATCTATATGAGCAAATTTTATTTATATCCTACATGGAGAAGAGTATTCAGCCTTGCAGAGATTAAGCAGTTACTTACTCAAGGTGGCTCAGCTAAAAGGAAGCTGATGTGGAAGTCATTCCCACATTTGTCTCTTCCCAATGGTCAGAGCCATCATGTCATACTGTCATATTACTGAATTGCTTTTCTAACATGCATTACATTTCAGATCTAACCTCAGTAAAGCCCACTTGATGCAAAATAATATTCCTAAAGATGGAAGAATTCTCCCTTTGATGACTAAGCTTTTATTGCTGGTTAGAGTACCAGGATATGAATGAAAAGATATAGATTACAGGGTCAGGTAAATCTCTTTGGAACTTGTGAACTTTGTGGGACAAATCACTGAAATTCTCTGTGCCTTCATTTTCTTATCTTTAATTAAAGAAGGTATTATCTACTCTTATCTCACAGGGTAGAGAGAATCATAAAACAAAATGTGAAAGTGTTCCATGAAACAATAGAGTGCCATAAAATGTTCAAAAAAAAGAGACATATCAGGAATTACTGCACTGTGGGAAGCTGGGTTGAAGTCAGACAGTATTTGAATCATTAAAAAAAATTTTTTAATCTATATGTATATTTTATGCATATATTTAGATACATGCTCTTTTATTATAAATCTTTATAAAATGAAGATATCTCCTGTGTAATGGATGGGGTCTTTCAAGTTGAGGGTTTTTCTCATGCCAACCAAGGAAACCCAGTGGATCAGTTCATCAGCATGAAATGAGAGGCCTTGTGACCATGTGGTCTACTCATCTAAGCAGATGGAATAACACGTTCAGTGCTAATTAAAATCTTCAAAGGGTCTTCAAAGGATAGCAGTAAATACTACGTATTTCCCTCATTTAAAACACTAGCAGATGAAGATAAAGAGTTCTTTTTTCTTCCTTAATGAATATAGGAATCCCATCTGCTATCTTTTCAAAAATGTACCATGTAATGCAGAAGAGAAAATAGGATTGAAAAGAATGTGTCTTTCTCTTTCTTTCACAGGGAGCCATTCTTTTCTGGTAACAGACAATGCTTTTTTTTTTTTTTCCAGTCAAATCTCCCTGCAAAGTCATGGGAAACAACTGACTTTCAGTATTGGTTCATCTGCGACCAGGTGATTCCTAGCCTCCTTTGTTTCAAAAACAGTGATATTAATAGATACCAGACATTGGCTCACTCAACATCCATCCAACCCCCTACTTGCTTGTCTTCCTGGGCCAAAGAGGCTGGAAAGTTTGGGCCTGTGTTTCCCAGATGCTCAGCAGTGAGGATGCAGCCGTGTAACCACTTGATCTCCCTGAAGCCCCAGGTGGGAAAGGCCTGGATAAGGAAGTGAGTAACACGAGGAGAGAGCACTCTCTAAGCAGGCAGCGACAAGGGGGACCTGGTTCTTCTGTGACAGTCATGGTAGAGTTTCTGGTCGTAGCATGTTAGGCCAGTAGAAGACAATGGAGCCAGCACTGTCCTTTCAGCAAAGAAAGAAAAAAAAACAAGAAAGAAAGAAAAGAAAGAAATCCTAGGCCACTGGGCATTTTTCATACTTGTATCTGTGGCTGATTATGTTCAAGCTGGTTTTTCTGGCTTTCCCAGACAAGCCTGTGAGCTACCTATATCCTTTAATAAACCCTTCTCTGCTCAAACTAGCCAGAGCTGAATTTTATTGGATGTAAGAGTCCTGGCATTTGTAGTGAACACTGTGTGGGGTTTTACGCATGTCCAGGAAGGACACAGTGTATCTAGTGACACACTTTGGCAAATACTGCTAGTTGCCTACCCAATGGCCTCTTTTCCTCTTTCCCATTTAAAAAAAAAAAAAACAAAACCCTATTTATTTTTAAAGGGTAGCCACATCCTCAGCTAAAAAGTGATATTTCCCAGCTTCTCCTGCAGTTCAGCATGGCTGTGGACATAATTCTAGCCAAAAGGATGTTGGCCGAGGACATCCGAGGAAACTGCTCCCTGTGTAAGCAGCACTCACCCTTTCTTTCTTTTCTGCTTGAAATATAGAAAAAGCACTTGGAGCTTCAGGATCCATCTCAAGACCATCATGGGAAGACCAGGAGATAGTGGAGACCTTGACCTGATATCTATGAGTACCGATGTCAGCATCACCTCTGGACTTCTGTTGCCTGAGAGAAATTCATCTCCAATATAGATTTCCAAATACCATCACATTGAGGATTCAAGGGTCACCATAAGAATTTTAGGGAAATACAAACATTCATTGCAGCAGCAATTGTAATAGCATGTACCTACAGTAACCGGCAGCCTGACCCTGTCCTGTATTAGGAAGCTGGGCTGGATACCAAGAGCACCTCGGTTCCTTTCCTCACAAGCTGGCCCTTCTTTGTTTTTCCTATATTTTTCCCAAAGAAGGTTCTAACTTTTACACATAGTAGGGAAAGAAATCCTGTCCCCGTTTTAGGATACCACAGTTAACCTGCAAAGACCAAACAAATGGAAGCCACAAGGAGACAAGTTTCGGTTCTTCGAAAGACGAGTCTGCCAAAGCTCTGAAATATCACATAAATATATTAAAGGTAAGGAATCCCCAATCACATAAGGTATTTAAGCACAGGCTAAACGGTCTTTAGGAGAATATACTCAAAACAACAAGTCAACTATCTATGATTTTTTTTTTTTTTAAGTCTTCTAGTTCTATAGTCCCTGGATTCTGTCATCTCTCTCACAATGCTTTACACTTCAATACCAAGAACTTGTTTATTCTGCTCACTCCTGCCACTACTATGATGACACACCCCACCCCTCCAATGCCATGCATGTCATGGGTGAACTCTTTTTTACTGTGTACAAAGAAACGTTTGGGGAGTGAAATGAAACCATGAGGCCAAAAGTGAAATGGCTCCAAAAAAAAAGTGAATGATGAAGGAGACTAATGAGTCTTGAAGGAAGGGTATTGAGTTGATTAAAGCAGGAGTTGGAAATGAATAGATTACAAAGCTGAATTAAGTTCATTTCCTAGAGAGGAAACCATATCTAGGGACTCGAGGGCATGAGGACTGGGTGCGCATCCAACGTAAGGCGCTGGAGAAGGATGGGGAAGAGTTCCTGCCTGCCACCTGGGAGAAGGTGCTGGCACGGAGTCTGCTTTCCTCACACCCTCAAGCTTAGAGTGTCTGCTCCAGGGCAGAAAAGTGCGATGGGTGAAAACAACCACCTTTAAGCCTAACAGTGCCAACCTGAACCTATAACAGGCTGACCTGTTTGCAGTTGAATACTTAGAGATTTCTCTTGTGTACAAAAGTAGCTCCTGCACTGTAAATAGTGTGGCTGAGTGTGATGTTGCTGATTGAGTCGTTGTAAAGGCAGGCTTGTGATTGGCTTTAGGGGGCAGTTCTGTGTGCCCAGAAAGTTGCAGAAGAGGCAGTGGGAAGACCAGTGATGAACACAGGCAGTCTCCTGGGCTTGCAGGATCCTGACTGTCATCTACCACCTGCTCTTCTTCACCCTATCAATTCTGCCGTCTCTGGCCACAGTCCCTTTGAGCCAGAGATCACCACATTTCTGCATGCTCAGTATGGCATTATGTAAGGTCAAAGGTACCTGATCTTGTCTCCTATTCCTAAGCTCTTTGTGTCTGCTGACTAATGTTTCAGGCGATTGCAAAGAGGTACCGTTCCTCAGCTGTGCTATTGACACTGTCCCACTCACTAAATTCCAAATCTGCAGAACTGGGTCCCCAGCTCAGCTGGCCTTTAGCAAAGCAGGTGATTAGCAGGAAACTGAAATAAAGATCACACCCTGCTTTAAGTTTCTTCCCTTTGGCTGACTTTGGCTTTTCCCTTCCCTTTGGCTGCCCCCACCACAGTTCCCTATCAAGCTGTTGAGCAAGTGAGTGGCAGAGGGAGCATCCAGGGCGCCCCTTTCTTGGTGGCATCTCCCTCCTTGGAGGCACCCTTCATTCTGTGGAGGATGCTGCAGGGAAATAGGCTCCTCAAGTTTTGCATAAGGCCTTCTCGGACATGAAACACCTCTCTGCTTCCTCTGTCCTGTGTGATCCTACCTCCAGGTCTACCAGCATCGAACATCAAGCAGTCCCACAACCCACAAAAAAAGTGTGTGGCCACATATCAAACCAGCCTGTTCAAAAGGTCAGATTCCACTTTCTCAGACCTGAAGAAATAGTCGATTATTTTCTACAGGTGACTGAATCCTTGTGAAAATTACTTTGGTCCTTGCCCTCCAAATAACATATAGATTTTTTCCCCCAGATAAAATTGGTATTTATAGTGAGAAGAATAAAAAAGACAACGGGCTTTTTTTAAAAAATTTGTATTGATGGTCCAGTTTTCTTTAAGTTGAAAATGGACTAAACATCACAAAACTGAGGACTTGCTAGTCTGATCCTTCTCCAGGCACCTCCAGGCTCCTCAGAACACACTGTCTCCCCACCTCTCTGCTGGCTACCTGCCGCTGTGACTGCCCTGATGCTGTCTTTAATCCTGTTTGCAAGGACTGTCCCTTGCTTCATTCAGGTATGTCTTTATGTCCCATTTCATCTTAGAATTCCTCACAGACTATTCTAAAAAAAAAGGTGGGGGGAGCGATATTACTAAATGCTTAAATGAGACAAACTCAATGCATTTCTGTGACTCAGGGTTGTGGAAACACTCACTCCACACTAAATTCATAATGTAAACATTGGTATCAGTCATGTCATGCTAGAAGTAGTCAGTGTTTCTTTAATTTATATTAGGTTTCTAGAGAGCAGAGATAGATTTGATGAGAATCACATTTTATACTAAGCTGAGAGACTTTTAACTTTTGTCATGGGATTTCTGAAAGGAGAGGAAAAAGGAATCACCATTCTCACATCACAGATCAGGATTTTATTGAAATTTCAAATGACTATGCTTCAAATAACTTTGAGACACTCATCAAAGTTCTTTTTTAATATTGAAAAACAATATAGGAGAAGAAAGCATTACTTGTGGAATGACATATTTCATGCTAACATTCCTTTTTAAGTTTTAAGAAGTTAAAGAGAACGACCAAGTAAAATCCATGCAAATGCTTGTTACAAGTCCTATGCATGCTGTAAACAGTCAGTTCTAAAGAGAGAAACTTGGGATGACTAGAAACATGCTGTTTGTTCTTAATCTGTCAATCTCAGTCATGAATGTGATGAGCACATCACAGTCTGGGATGTTGTAATAAAATGAGCCAACATTCTGCTTGGAATTCTGCATCTTAAAGTTCCAAAGTACTGTAAAAATTCATCTCCTTAAGAGGGGAAAAGCTGTGGTGATGAAGACTTTGGTACTTCTTGTGCTTTATCAAGGGGGTTTCCCTGGTGACTCAGTGGTAAAGGACACACTAGGTTCGATGTGGGGATGTGGGTTCGATGTTGGGAAGATCCCATGGAGGAGGGCAACCCATTCCAGTACGTTTTACCTGGAAAATCCCATGGACAGAGGAGCCTGGCAGGCTATAGTCCATGAGGTCGCAAAGAGTCAGACACGACTTAGTGACTAAGCATGCACACACATGGTTTTTCAAAGCAAAACTTGAGACAGACTTCAAAAGTAGCATGAAGTCATTGCTTACAACCTTATCATAAAATGTCACAATTCACTGCCCTTGAAGTGAGTCTTGAGGAGTCAGTGCTAAGGACAGGAGTCAAGGTAAGAGTATAACCCCATGCCTGTCCTCATATGGCTCGGAGACAGGGCAGGCGGTGGCCTCCCATGCAGTACAAGCCATGCTGAGCAAAATCACTTCTACAGAGCAATTCTCCCTAGTATCAGAGTACCTGCTGTGGGATGGACTTTAGATTTTGGTTCTAAGTAGCTACACGACTTTAGTAACAACACCAACATGACAATAATAACAGCATCCACCACTGCATCTTACTATGTATCAGGCACGCTAGTTATAATCACATTTATTCACCTGCTTAATCCTCCCAGCAGGTCTGAGAGATACACAGCTATACTGTTCCCATTTTACAGCTGAAGGATATGAGGGACAGGGAAGCCAGGAAATCTGACAGTACAAAGGGCAGTAAACTGTGGTCTCTGAGTCTTAGTTTCTTTTTTCATAAAATGCGGACCATTTTATGTATATTGCAGGGTTATTGTGAGGGCTAAAGAAACAATAAAGGTAAAGAATGGTACATAATGCCCATTAAGTACAGATATTAATAATTCCTTTATATTAAAATCCTTGGACTTCCTGAGTAGTCCAGTGGTTGAGAATCTGCCTCCCAATGCAGGGGACACAGGTTTGATCCCTGATCCGGGAAGATTCCACATGCCTCATAGAAACTACGCTCGTGAGCCATAACTACTGCGCCCATGCTCTGCAATGACAGAAGCCACCACAATGAGAAGCCTGAACATCGCAACTAGAGAGCGGCCCCTGCTCACAACTAGAGAAAGCCTGCACACAGCAATGAAAACCTAGAGCAGTCAGAAATAAACACATAAGGAAATGGCAGAAAATGTAATTTCTTAAAAACAAAAATCTTCTCCTTCTGATACAAATTCATAATGACTTCTCATTTAGAGGTTGCTTATATACCAAACCTCTAAGCCAACTAGAACCAGGAAAGAAGTACAAAGCAATCAAAATATTCTAATCAAAATAAGCAACCAAAGAACCCTCTTGCCCATTATCTTAACAGAGCCCCTGGGAGCCTTGCTAAGAGCATATTTACTCGAAGGGAGTCCTGGTTCTAAGGGGCTTGGTTATGAGGCTTCCTGGCTCACAGATGATTAGAAATGCAAATTAAGAGGGGGTGCATCTGCTAGGAGCAAGACATGACAGCTGACAACCTGGCTGTAGTCAAAGAACTAGAGAATCAGAACCCCTCTTAACAGACAGGAGAATTCAAAATGCAGACCAGTCTGGACTCTCCGAGGAGGGCAGTGTCCTTAGGAACAGATAACCAGCCCTCTTAGAACCTTTTCCTGGCACCTCATCATCCATTTTGGCAGGGCTCTGCAGCTTCTCTGTGTCCTATCAATGGCCCATCCCTGACCTGTTCACATCCTTCATACATTCTCCTTTGCTCTGGACTGTAGCAATTCATCTTCAGTATCTTCATCCTAATCTGACCTTAAACTCTTTAAATGGTAAAGAGCACCAGTGCATTCATCTTTGTATCTCTGAACCTCTCACGTAATGATGGATGCTCTACCTAAGTTTGTTGAAAGATTATTGATTCGAGATATTACAAGAGATAAGAATTTGAATTCATGCTTTCAAAGACAGGAAACAGTGTAATGGAGGTTGAGAAACTTTCTGTTCAAAGCCAAAGCCATTATAGCTTTTGAAAGTTATCACCTAAGGTAAGCTTCAACAGCCTGGAAAATTAATGTTTATGTGAAGCACATCATTATCTGAGGACCCTGGAAAAGACTGAGGGCGGGAGGAGAAGGGGGCAGCAGAGGATGAGATAGTTGGATGGCATCATCAACTCAATAGACATGAGTCTGAGCAAACTCTGGGAAATAGTGAAGGACAGGGAAGCCTGGCAGGCTGCAGTCCACAGGGTTACAAAAAGTCAGACACGACTTAGTGACCAAGCAACTGCATAAAGGAGGCATTTCCCTGTCTACTGCCCTTTTGGTGCGAAGAGGAAAGGGACTACAAGAGGAGAGGGAGGGACATTTAGTGGAGAGAGAGAGAGTCCAGGATACAGATGATAAATACCAAAGCTGAAGACAATTGTCACAATGTTGCTGACTTTGTTCTGTTCTTTTTTTCCAGAAAATGGAGTGGCATTTAAGGAGGGGACCTGGGAAGTTGATTGGAGTTACTATGGTAGGTGGCGTTAGCCTTGTCCATTTGAAAGAGTGACCATAAGGCAGGATAATGAAGCAAGACAATAATTTATCAGCTCAATTATGAGCTGTCTGCTGCAGAGAAGGGTGTTCTTACAAAAGACAGGAGAAAAACCTTTGACTGACAAAGGGGATCTGACCCTGAAAAGATTCCAGAAATAGAGAACCCATGGCTATTGAGACTGGTTGTTTTGCAGGGCTGCAAGGAAGGAGGGTAGTCAGAGAGGAAGCAGGTAGTCACTAGGTATCCTGGGAGCTGGGGTTAAGAATTAGGAGTGTGATGATAAACTATAAATCCAGACATGGGGCAGAGGGAGGAGATATATTAGGTTGGTTTGGGAGGATCTGAATGCACAGGGGATCACTGCCCATCTTTTAACACAGAATCAGAGAAGTAGCAAGACCTCTGAGTACAAATACCCTGATGATGCACTTAGGCACACAGGCTTGCACAGCCCCAGGGAGCAAGGGGGAAATTCCTGCATGCCTGGCACAGCAGGGGGCAATCAGGGGCTATAAAGGGCCACCAAGCTTTACATGTCCCACACTTCATGGGCACAGCACCATGATCCATGCCCCTGAGAGGGTCATGATGGTGAAACTAGGGAGACCCAGTCCCCAGGCAGTCTCAGAATGGGTTCCTGAGTGGACTCTACTGAAAATCAGATGGGAAATATAAGCCTAGACACCACTAAAATTCTTAACGAGACAGGAATACCAGACTACCTTACCTGATTACTGAGAAACCTGTATGCAAGTCAAGAAGCAACAGTTAGAACCAGATATAGAATAAAGAAATGGTTCATATTTTCTGGTCTTACATTTAGATCTTTAACCCATTTTGAGTTTATTTTTGTGTATGGTGTTAGAAAGTGTTCTAGTTTCATTCTTTTACAAGTGGTTGACCAGTCTCCCCAGCACCACTTGTTAAAGAGGTTGTCTTTTTTCCATTGTATATTCTTGCCTCTTTGTCGAAGATAAGATGTCCATAGGTTTGTGGATTTATCTCTGGGCTTTCTATTCTGTTCCATTGATCTATATTTCTGTCTTTGTGCCAGTACCATACTGTCTTGATGACTGTGACTTTGTAGTAAAGTCTGAAGTCAGGCAGATTGATTCCTCCAGTTCCATTCTTCTTTCTCAAGATTGCTTTGGCTATTCGAGGTTTTTTGTATTTCCATACAAATTGTGAAATTATCTGTTCTAGTTCTGTGAAAAATACCGTTGGTAGCTTGATAGGGATTGCATTGAATCTATAGATTGCTTTGGGTAGTATAGTCATTTTGACAATATTGATTCTTCCAATCCATGAACATGGTATATTTCTCCATCTGTTTGTGTCCTCTTTGATTTCTTTCATCAGTGTTTTATAGTTTTCTATGTATAGGTCTTTTGTTTCTTTAGGTAGATATATTCCTAGTGTATTTTATTCTTTTTGTTGCAATGGTGAATGGTATTGTTTCCTTAATTTCTCTTTCTGTTTTCTCATTGTTAGTGTATAGGAATGAAAGGGATTTCTGTGTGTTGATTTTATATCCTGCAACTTTACTATATTCATTGATTAACTCTAGTAATTTTCTGGAAGAGTCTTTAGGGTTTTCTATGTAGAGGATCATATCATCTGGAAACAGCGAGAGTTTCACTTCTTCTTTTCCTATCTGGATCCCTTTTACTTCTTTTTCTGCTCTGATTGCTGTGGCCAAAGCTTCCAACACTATGTTGAATAGTAGTGGTGAGAGTGGGCACCCTTGTCTTGTTCCTGACTTTAGGTGAAATGCTTTCAATTTTTCATCATTGAGGGTAATGCTTGCTGTGGGTTTGTCATATATAGCTTTTATTATGTTGAGGTATGTTCCTTCTATTCCTGCTTTCTGGAGAGTTTTAATCATAAATAGATGTTGAATTTTGTCAAAGGCTTTTTCTGCATCTATTGAGATAATCATATGGTTTTTATCTTTCAATTTGTTAATGTGGTGTATTACATTGATTGATTTGAGGATATTAAAGAATCCTTGCATTCCTGGGATAAAGCCCACTTGGTCATGATGTATGATTTTTTCAATATGTTGTTGGATTCTGTTTGCTAGAATTTTGTTAAGGATTTCTGCATCTATGTTTATCAGTGATATTGGCCTGTAGTTTTCTTTTTTTGTGGCATCTTTGTCTGGTTTTGGAATTAGGGTGATGGTGGTCTCATAGAATGAGTTTGGAAGTTGACCTTCTTCTGCAATTTTCTGGAAGAGTTTGAGTAAGATAGGTGTTAGCTCTTCTCTAAATTTTTGGTAGAATTCAGCTGTGAAGCCTTCTGGTCCTGGGCTTTTGTTTCCTGGAAGATTTCTGATTACAGTTTCGATTTCCTTGCTTGTGATGGGTCTATTAAGATCTTCCATTTCTTTCTGGTTCAGTCAAAAAGTGGGCCAAAGAACTAAACAGACATTTCTCCAAAGAAGACATATAGATGGCTAACAAACACATGAAAAGATGCTCAACATCACTCATTATCAGAGAAATGCAAATCAAAACCACAATGAGGTACCATTACATGCCAGTCAGAATGGCTGCTATCCAAAAGTCTACAAGCAATAAATGCTGGAGAGGGTGTGGAGAAAAGGGAACCCTCTTACACTGTTGGTGGGAATGCAAACTAGTACAGCCACTATGGAGAACAGTGTGGAGATTTCTTAAAAAACTGGAACTAGAACTGCCATATGAGCCAGCAATCCCACTCCTGGGCATACACATCGAGGAAACCAGATCTGAAAGAGACACATGCACCCCAATGTTCATTGCAGCACTGTTTATAATAGCCAGGACATGGAAGCAACCTAGATGCCCATCAGCAGACGAATGGATAAGGAAGCTGTGGTACATATACACCATGGAATATTACTCAGCCATTAAAAAGAATTCATTTGAGTCAGTTCTAATGAGATGGATGAAACTGGAGCTCATTATACAGAGTGAAGTAAGCCAGAAAGATAAAGACCAATACAGTATACTAATGCATATATATGGAATTTAAAAAGATGGTAACGATAACCCTATATGCAAAACAGAAAAAGAGACACAGATGTACAAAACAGACTTTTGGACTCTGTGGGAGAAGGCGAGGGTGGGATGTTTAGAGAGAACAGCACTGAAACATGTATATTATCAAGGGTGAAACAGACCACCAGCCCAGGTTGGATGCATGAGACAAGTGCTCAGGGCTGGTGCACTGGGAAGACCCAGAGGGATCGGGTGGAGAGGGAGGTGGGAGGGGGATCAGGATAGGGAATACATGTAAATCCATGGCTGATTCATGTCTATGTATGGCAAAAACCACTACAATATTGTAAAGTAATTAGCCTCCAACTAATAAAAATAAATGGAAAAAAAAAAAAAATAAATAAAGTCCTGGACCAGAGCTGAAAGCAAAAAAATAAAATAAAATAAAAATATTCCTGATGGAGCAAAAAAAAAAAAAAAAAAAAAGAAATGGTTCAAAATTGGGGAAGGGGTATGTCAAGACTGCATATTGTCACCCTGCTTATTTAACTTATATGCAGAGTTCAGTTCAGTTCAGTCACTCAGCTGTGTCTGATTCTTTGCAACCCTATGGACTGCAGCATGTCAGGGTTCCTTGCCCATCACCAACTTCCGGAGCTTGCTCAAACTCATATCTCTCGAGTCAGTGATGGACACATGCAGAGTACATCATGCAAAATGCTGGACTGGAGGAAGCTCAAGCTGGAATCAAGATCGCCAGGAGAAATACCAATAACCTCAGATATGCAGATGACACCACCCTTATGACAGAAAGTGAAGAGGAACTAAAGTGTCTCTCAATGAAGGTGAAAAACGTGAGTGAAAAAGTTGGCTTAAAACTCAACATTCAAAAAACTAAGATCATTGCATCCAGCCCCATCGCTTCATGGCAAATAGATGGGGAAATAATGGAAACAGTGACAGACTTCATTTTCTTGGGCTCCAAAATCACTGCTGATGGTGACTGCAGTCTTGAAATTAAAAGATGCTTGTTCCTTGAAAGAAAAGCTATGACAAACTTAAATAGCCTATTTAAAAGCAGAGACATCACTTTGCTGGTAAAGGTCCATATAGTCAAAGCTACAGTTTTTCCAGTACTCATGTGTGGATGTGAGAGCTGGACCATACAGAAAGCAGAGTGCCAAGATGCTTTTGAAGTGTCAAGGAAGAGAAGACTCATGAGAGTCCCTTTGATAGCAAGGAGATCAAACCAGTCAATCCTAAAGGATATCAACCCTGAGTATTCATTGGAAGGTCTGATGTGGGAGCTGAAACTCCAATATTTTGGCCACCTGATGCAAAGAGTCGACTTATTTGAAAAGACCCTGATGCTGGGAAAGATTGAAGACAGGAAGGGAAGGGGGCAACAGAGGATAAGATGGTTGGAAGACATCACTGACTCAATGGACATGTTTGAGCAAACACAGGGAGATAGTGAAGGATAGGAAAGCCTGGTACACTGCAGTCCATGGAGTCACAAAGAGATGGACATGACCGAGCAAGTGAACAGCAACAAACACCAATAAAGCTAGATGACCACCTGTATCAGATATAAGGCTTTCAGATTATGCTTTACCACCAAAGAAGGCCCCAGAAGTAGATACCATCTCTGTAAAAGATTGTTTCAACCTCGTGGTACAATGGGAGTTTTGTTGATGGGCTAAATTTCATACCTGGAAAAACACCTGCCTTTTGTCACATCCTAATTGACCTTTGCCTAAACCCTCCATCAGGAATACCTCCCTGGGCTGGGAACCAGAGCTCCATCACTTTGCTCTGCTTTTCAAGGATGGAAATAGCACGCTATCGACCTGTTGTAGATTTCAGAAACAATCTGAATCCCAACATGAAAAGTCACCCTGTGTCGATCAAGCTGTGTGTAATGAAGTGAATTGAAATGCGTTAAAGGTGAGGATGAGCACGACCAGCCTCCAGGCTGTCTATCTCCTGACAGAGGCCTGGCCTCCTCCTCCACAAATGTTCCTGTGGTTTCCCCTCAGAAATCACATCTCTGATGGTGCTGTGACAGTCCACAGTTGAAGGAAAGGTCAATTAGACCTGTGACAAGTCTTCACTGAAAGTACTCAGAAGAGCATGCCCTGCACTCACGTCCTCCCCATTTCCATAATCATGAATTTCATTCTGTTGTCCAGGCAGATCTCTGGGAATGTCATACAGAGAATTTAAATAAGCCGAAGGCTTCTGGTTCAGCCCCTTTCCTCTTCTTTTACAAATCTGGTTTCTGCTGCTATTCATTCACATTTCATACTCTTGACGGACTATATTTAGTCTCCATATTTTATAGTTTTTGGAGGCATGAATTAAGTTTCACATGTAAAATAAAACCTATGAAATTTCTCTTCTTCCTGGGTGAAAGAACTTGCCTGGCACCTGGAGTAATTTTGCAAATGTTGCCAGAAACCAGAATCAGGTCTCACCAGTGAGTACAGGTTTACGCAGCCTAGAAATTGTACTGCAAGTAACATTCTAGAGGCCAACTGAAATGTAGCTTCTTGCCTTCATAAGTGTCTGGAATAAAGCCAAACCAGGTAAAATTCTCATACCCTCCTCTATGCTCTCAAGTGAGAGGGCTTGTTACTAGACAAAAGAATGTGTATCAAAAAAATGAAAATGAGAGAAAATGGAACATTTCACTTGAAAATAATTTCACTTAACACTGCATGAGCCAGTTCAGGCTGCTGTGATGGAATATCATGGCTTGGGTGGCTTAAGCACGAACATTTATTTGTCAGAGTGCCAGCATAATGAGGTGCTAGTGAAGGCTCTCTTCTTGGTTTGCAGATGGCTGCCTTCGTGCTTCATCCTTACATGATATGCAGAGAGGGAGAGAACCAGAGAGTGAGGGCAGACAGAGGGAGGGAGGGAGGGACGAAGGGAGAGAAGAGAAAAAAGGAGGAGAGAGGGAGGAAGGAGAAGAGAGGGAAAGAAGAGAAGAGAGGGAAAAGAAGGGAGGAGAGAGAGGCAGGAGAGAGAGGAAGAGAGATTTTCTTATAAAACCACCAATCCTATGAGATTAGGGCCCCACCCTTATGATCTCAGTTATGGTTAGTCACCTTGTAAATACTCTGTTCACTGGGGGCTCAACTTATGAATTGAGCAAGTGTGTGTTAGTTGCTTCAGTTTAGTTCACATCAGTCCCTCAGTCGTGTCCGACACTGCGACCTCATGAACTGCAGCATGCAGGGCCTCCCTGTCCATCACAAACTCTCGGAGTTTACCCAAACTCATGTCCATTGAGTTGGTGATGTCATCCAAACATCTCATCCTCTGTCATCACCTTTTCTTCCTGCCCTCAATCTTTCCCGGCACCAGGGTCTTTTCCAATGGGTCAGTTCTTCGCATCAGGTGGCCAAAGTATTGGGGTTTCAGCTTCAACATCAGTCCTTCCAATGAACACCCAGGACTGATTTCCTTTAGGATGGACTGGTTGGATCTCCTTGCAGTCCAAGGGACTCTCAAGAGTCTTCTCCAGTTCAAAAGCATCAAGTCTTTGGTGCTCAGCTTTCTTTATAGTCCAACTCTCACATCCATACATGATCACTGGAAAAACCATAGCCTGGACTAGATGGACCTTTGTTGACAAACTTATGTCTCTGCTTTTAAATATGCTATCTAGGTTGGTCATAAGTTTCCTCCCAAGGAGTAAGCATCTTTTAATTTCATGACTACCATCACCATCTGCAGTGATTTTGGAGCCCCAAAAAATAAAGTCTGCCACTGTTTCCACTGTTCCCCACCTATTTGCCATGAAGTGATGGGACCAGATGCCATGATTTTAGTTTTCTGAATGTTAAGCTTTAAGTCAACTTTTTCACTCTCCTCATTCACTCTCATCAAGAGGCTCTTTAGTTCTTCTTAGTTCTTCTTCACTTTCTGCCATAAGGGTGGTGTCATCTGCATATCTGAGGTTATTGATATTTCTCCCGGCAATCTTGATTCCAGCTCATGATTCTTCCAGCCCAGCGTTTCTCATGCTGTACTCTGCGTATAAGTTAAATAAGCAGGGTGACAATATACAGCCTTGACATACTCCTTTTCCTATTTGGAACCAGTCTGTTGTTCCATGTCCAGTTCTAACTGTTGCTTCCTGACCTGCATACAGGTTTCTCAAGAGGCATGTCAGGTGGTCTGGTATTCCCATCTCTTTCAGAATTTTCCACAGTGTGTTGTGATCCACACAGTCAAAGGCTTTGGCATAGTCAATAAAGCAGAAATAGATGCTTTTCTGGAACTCTCTTGTTTTTTCAATGATACAGTGGATATTAGCAATTTGATCTCTGCCTTTTCTAAAACCAGCTTGAATATCTGGAAGTTCATGGTTCATGTATTGCTGAAGCCTGGCTTGGAGAATTTTGAGCGTTATTTTACTAGCGTGTGAGATGAGTGCATTTGTGTGGTAGTTTGAGCATTTTTTGGCATTGCTTTTCTTGGAATGAAAACAGACCTTTTCCAGTCCTGTGGCCACTGATGAGTTTTCCAAATTTGCTGACATATTGAGTGCAGCACTTTCACAGCATCATATTTCAGGATTTGAAATAGCTCAACTGGAATTCCATCACCTCCACTAGCTTTGTTCGTAGTGAGGCTTCCTAAGGTCCACTTGACTTCACATTCCAGGATGTCTGTTTCTAGGTGAGTGACCACACCATCGTGATTATCTGGGTTGTGAAGATCTTTTTTGTACAGTTCTTCTGTGTATTTTTGCCACCTCTTCTTAACATCTTCTGCTTCTGTTAGATCCATACCATTTCTGTCCTTTATTGTGCCCATCTTTGCATGAAATATTTCCTTGGTATCTCTAATTTTCTTGAAGTGATCTCTAGTCTTTCTGATTCTATTGTTTTCCTCTATTTCTTTGCATTGATCATTGAGGAAGGATTTCTTATCTCTTCTTGCTATTCTCTGGAATGGCACATTCGAATGGGTATATCTTTCCTTTTCTCCTTTGCTTTTTGCTTGTCTTCTTTTCACAGCTATTTGTAAGGCCTCCTCAGACAGCCATTTTGCTTTTTTGCATTTCTTTTTCTTGCATTTCTTTTCATGATCTTGATCCCTGTCTCCTGTACAATGTCACAAACCTCCATCCATAGTTCATCAGGCACTCTGTTTACCAGATCTAGTCCCTTAAATCTATTTCTCACTTCCACTGTATAATCATAAGGGATTTGATTTAGGTCATACTTGAATGGTCCAGTGGTTTCTCCCACTTTCTTCAATTTAAGTCTGAATTTGGCAATAAGGAGTTCATGATCTGAGCCACAGTCAGCTCCCGGTCTTGTTTTTGCTGACTGTATAGAGCTTCTCCATCTTTGGCTGCAAAGAATATAATCAATCTGATTTCGGTGTTGGCCATCTGATGATGTCCATGTGTAGAGTCTTCTCTTGTGTCGTTGGAAGAGGATATTTGCTATGACCAGTGCATTCTCTTGACAAAACTCTACTAGCTTTTATCCTGCTTTATTGTGTACTCCAAGGCCAAATTTGCCTGTTACTCCAGGACTTTCCTGGTGGCTCAGAGGTTAAAGCGTCTACCTCCAATGTGGGAGACCTGGGTTCAATCCCTGGGTTGGGAAGGTCCCCTGGAGAAGGAAATGGCAATCCACTCCAGTATTCTTGCCTGAAGAATCCCATGGATGGAGGGGCCTGGTAGGCTACAATCCATGGGGTCACAGAGTCGGACACGACTGAGCGACTTCATTTCACTTCACTTCCAGGTGTCTCTTGACTTACTACTTTTGCATTCCAGTCCCCTGTAAGGAAAAGGGCATCTTTTTTGGGTGTTAGTTCTAAAAGGTCTTAGTCATGTCCAACTCTTTGCGACCCCATGGACTGTAGCTTGCCAGGCTCCTCTGTCCATGGAATTCTCCAGGCAAGTATATTGGAGTGGGTTGCAGTTTCCTTCTCCAGGGGATCTTCCCAACCTGGGGGTTGAACCTGTGAGTTCTGCATTGCAGGCATATGCTTTACCATCTGAGCTACTAGGAAGCCTGTAAATACTGTATGTCCAGGTATGGTAATAGTGGGGGCTTAACTTAAGAACTGTGGGGTAGGCATAATTCAGTTCACAATTCACATCTTGTAAGTTACCCTCCACAGTTACACAGTAGATATATCCTTTAGTTTAAGAATTCTGCATCGTGAATATATTATATACTAGTGTTCTTACTGGCTTAAAAACTGGCAACATATGCTAGGCAAGTAGGAATTCAATACAGTAAAGGACCACTAGGATCTGCAATCCGGGAGCAAACTTTCTCTCATTTTGTCAGTAGCAAGGGCATTTCAAGGTTGGTGAGTTCAATAAAGACCAAATCCTTCTTGTCACAACAGGAATATTCCCTCTAACACAGGGTTTCCCCTAAAATGAGATGCTTATGAATCAGCCAGAGCCATTGCCTAATTGTACCACAGGGGAGAAAACGTAGATTTTTTATACTCCTTATTAAGGTATCTTTCAATAAATCTAATTCTTTGCCCAATTTTGTATCATCCTGAATTCTTTCTCTTTACTCTCTCACATGAATTCTGAACACTATTTTAAAAATTCATAGGTTAAGGATTAAGATCTATACTTAGGTAATACTTCATCTTTCATTCTCTACATACTTGCCTCCAAGACCATGACTAAAGGTCTCTTATACCACAATAATTAGATTCCAAGGTCTTATTTTTCCATAAGCTCTACCTCACCCATCATCTTAACACAAGATGATCTTTCCTCTCTGAGTTTCTGTAGTACTTGCATTTTCTCTTTGTAAAATTCCTTTTAGCAATCAACTGTTTACTGTAGTCTTACTCAACTTCAGATATATACTCAAGTATTTTTAGTTCTCTATGAGAACTTATTTGTGACTACATATGTATGTGTGCATTTCATGTCAATGATTATCTGAAACATACAGGCACACTTTACATCATCTGATGAATCCCTAGTTGGGTATATGACTCCAAGAGGTACCATTTTAATCCTAAGAAGCTAATAAGACAAGTGCATAGGCAGACAGTATACAAATGATGTTTTTGCATTAAGTGAAACTAAATGAAAGCAATGTATTCTATATGCAGAAATAATTACCATTAGTTCAAAAAAGAAAAAGTGATTGGAGAATTATGTCTTCATTCAGCACACAGTCACAGAAGCATGTAAAACTCAAAAGAATCTGTGCCAATTTGGTTTCAGTAAAACAGTATTACCATATTAGATCGATGATTATTAATCAGAATATGTGATTGGTTATTTTTCCTATTTAATTTATAAGTTTGTTTTGGTTTTATAGCTATGTAAGAGCTAAAAACATAGATTATACCTGGCTTAGGTTTGTACATATTTATGTTATATTACAATATAAATAATTTAAGTCAACACTAAAATTCCACAGGCTGTTTTAAAGTTATGACTATAAAATATGAATTTTAATTATTTATTTTAATATAATACTGTATTGTGACATTTCTTTTGTCATAGCCTTAAACAGTGGTATCAGTCTTTTGCTATTGAATTATTTCCATCTATTATTGTCTTGATGTCCTAAATAGGATGGAAATGAGCTTTGGGGCCATTTCTATCTTCCTTAGCATCTAGCACAGTTGTGAGGATGTGATGAATACCCAATAATGTTTGTGGATTTTAGCTCTTTAATCAACCGTTTTGGTCTTCACTTCCCATTCCCAAATATTGTCTATTTGTCTGTTTTAATAAATCCACTTCCAAGAATGGTATTTTAAAAAATATATATTTAGTCTTATGTTTCTTGCATCTACTATGATCACAGGAAATGACCACTCACCTTCAGTGAGGATACCCTGGATGGCATGTACTCCTCTGAACGTTGCATATAGATCATCTCACTTCAACATCATATTTGCAGGCAAGTAGGCAGGATAATAAACAGATTACTTCTGTTCACTGATGAGGAAACTAAGTCATAGAGAGCTTAAGTACATTGTCCATAGGTCACACAAGAGGTAAGTGTGAGAAGTAGAGTTTTCATGAGGACATACTAAGTCTATGATCTGTCTTCACATTGCCTGCAACTTAAGTTTGAAATAGGAACATGAAAGTTACCGTTCTGTTACTGCAGTGGTGCCTCAGATCTCTCATCAGACACGTACAGAAGAGAGAAAGTGTTCACCTTCACTCTTCATGGTGGTATAGGCTAGGTAAAGGACCAACTGACAG
This sequence comes from Muntiacus reevesi, assembly GCF_963930625.1. NCBI lineage: Eukaryota > Metazoa > Chordata > Mammalia > Artiodactyla > Cervidae > Muntiacus > Muntiacus reevesi. The sequence goes on along the minus strand of NC_089254.1, from coordinate 47,760,854 downwards.
AGCATAAAGCTGTTCAAACTCAAATTTCCTAAACAGACAAGTTATTGGAAAGCAATTTTTTTTATATTTACTTGGTATACTATTCATATTTCATTCTTCCCTTTATTTTTCTTGGAATAGTGCTTGGCACATAACATGGAATTCTAGTGTTTGTTGAGTGGATGGAATCCTCTCCTCTTTCAATCTTAGAACAGTCACTTGCCCCATAGTTTAGGTTGATATTCTATGTGCAAAACTCACCTTATTTGCACTTTTTTTTTTGCACTTGTCATTCTTCATCAGTTAAAAAGTATACTAATTCTCAGACCAAGTGTGGATGCTGGATAAAGTGCACTGTGGTAAAGATGACCTAATATTCTTATGATCTGAATGATGCAATCTGTTTGATCATAACAAGTTACTGACATAATGACACATGCTTCGACTGCAAGAAAATTCACTTCTGGTAAGTAGACAGAGCTTTTGAAGCACATTATTTTCAAAGTATTATTTTTCTACCCTTTTTCCTAGCTGCCAGAGGGGGTATAATCATGGACAGGGTCTCTCCTACAGGTGAGTTTGCAGTCCATACACTTCTTTAATGTAACAAATCTAGCTCCTTCAGTTACTGAAGATTTGAGATTTGGTTTCCCAGGAGACTCTCCTTGTTCCTGCCCCATGACAAGACTTATTCTTCTGTAAATCTGCAACCCAGTGTATCACCTAGTGATAATGATCAGTTTCACCCCAGACTGAATGTGAGGGTAACCCCAGGGTCACTCTCAGAGTACTATGAACATATGAATTATGGTCTGTCCTGGAGATCCCTAAGACTCATTCACACATTCATTCCTTCACCACACATATATTAAATACCCTGTGACAGGAGCTAGAAACTGGGGATGTAGAAATAATTATGGGGGAAAAAAGCCTGCTCTCAGGGCAGTCACACTTTGGAATGACATGAAATAATTATTATGTGGTGAGATAAACACTGTCATTTTATAAGTCTCAGATTCTATGATGAGGGTGTGGTAGGGGTGAGGTGGCAAACAGTAAAAACACTTCTTTGGGCTGTTTGAAATCTTTATTTCTAGATTTAATAAGACAAAATTGATACATAAAATTGTATAAGCTTAAGGTGTATAATGGCTTCCCAGGTGGCGCTAGTGGTAAAGAACCCGCCTGCCGATGCAGGAGACATGAGATGTGGGTTCCCTTCCTGGGTCAGGACGATCCCCTGGGGGAAGGCATGGCAACCCGCTCCAGCATTCTTGCCTGGAGAATCCCACTGACAGAGGAGGCTGGCAGGCTATCGTCCATAGGGTCGCAAAGAGTCAGACAGGACTGAAGCAACTAAACACAGCATAAAACACACAAAGTGTTTAACAACGATTTGACTAATGTACATATTGCAAAATGATTACAAGTTTAGTTAACATCCATACCTCACATCGTCACAGATTTGTTTTCTCTATAATGAGAACTTTTAAGATTCACTCTTAGCAGCTTCCAAAAAATAATACAGTATTTGAATCATAGTCACCATGCTTCACATTACATCCTAGAACTTACTTATCTTATAACTGGAAGTTTGTACCTTTTGGCCACCTTCACCCATTCCTTCCCAACCCCCTGAACACCACCTATAACAACCACTGATTTGATCTCTGTTTCTATGATTTTTTTTTTAGATTCCACATATACGTGAAATCATTTATTGATAGTATTTATCTTTCTCTGTCTGACTTAATTCACTTAGCATAATGCCATGAAGGTTCACGTGTGTGCTGTGTGCTAAGTCACTTCAATCGTGTCTGACTCTTTGCGACCCCATGGGCTATAGCCCACCAGGCTTCTTTGTCCATGGGATTCTCTAGGCAAGAGTACTGGAGTGGGTTGCCATGCCCTCTTCCATGGGATCGTCCCAACGCAGAGACTGAATCTGTGTCTCTTACGTGTCCTGCATTGGCAGGCAGGTTCTTTACCACTGTGCCACCTGGGAAGCCCTAAATGCATGTTGTTACAAATGGCAGGACTTTCATCAGTTTTAAGGCTGAATAATATTGCATTGTATGCATGTGTGTATTTGTTTGTGTGTGTTTGTGGGTATGCATGTACATATGTGAATATACATGTATATATACATATGCTATATTTCTTTATCCATATATCTGGCAATGGACATTTAGGTTATTTCCATATTTTGGCTATTGTAAATATTGCTGCAGTGAACATAGGGTGAAATATCTCTTCAGGATAATGATTTCATTTCCTTCAGATATATACCCAGATGGGGAATTGTTGGATTATATATGGTTCTTTTTTTCTTTTTAAAGATCTTCCGTACTGTCTCCCATAGTGAAGATGGGGCCTACCATCTTCATTCCTACCAACAATGCACAAGGGTTCTCTTCTCCACCAATATGTGTTATCACTTGTCTTTTTGATGATAGCTTTTATAACAGGTGTGAGGTGATATCTCATTGTGGCTTTGTGGTTAGTCATTCAGTTGTGTCAGACTCTTTGCGACCCCATGGACTGTGGCCTGCCAGGCTCCTCTGTTCATGGGGATTGTCCAGGCAAGAATACTGGAGTGGGTTGCCATGCCCTCCTCCAGGGGATCTCCCCAACCCAGGGATCAAACCCAGGTCTTCCAGATTGCAGGCAGATTCTTTACTGTCTGAGCCACCAGGGAAGACCCAAAATTGTGGTTTTGATTTGCATTTTATTAATGATTATTGATATAAGCACCTCTTCATGTACCTATTGGATACTTGAATATCTTCTTTGGAAATTGTCTATTCAAGTCTTTTGCCCATTTTTCAATTGGATTATTTGTGAGTTTTAGTATTGAGTTGTAAGAGTATCACATATTTTAGATATCAACATCTTATGAGATGTGTGGTTGGTAAATATTTTCTCCTGTGTCATATGATGTCATTTTATTTTTGACTGTTTTTCTCGCTGTGCAGGAACTTTTTAGCTTGATGTAGTCCCACCTGTTTATTTTTTATTCTGCTGCTTGTGCTTTAGGTATTATATCCAGAAATTCACTGCTGAGATCTATGTCAATAAGCTTTTTCTCTATGTTTTATTCTAGGAATTTTATAGTTTCAGGTCTTGCATTTAGGTTTTTCATCCATTTTGAGTCAGTTTTTATGAGTGGTGTAAGATAGGGATCTAGTTTCCTTCTTTTGCATGTGAATATCCAATTTTCCCAGCACCATTTATTGGAGAGACTGTCTTTTCTTCATTAACTTTTCTTGGCTCTTTTGTCAAATATTAGCTGACTGTATATACATAGGTTTATAGGGCTCTCGATTCTGTTATAACATCTTCTTGAGGCTGGTTTAAAACAGCACCCAGAGTGATGGGTATAAATGCCCCATCTAAGACCAGCTTTAGGAAGCATGATACTTCATCCACAGATGGAGTAAGAAGCTGAAAATGCTGGCAGCCAACTCAATAGCTATTTGAAGTTTCATGTGCTGTTCTTTTTTAATATGTAAAAATTCTCATGACTTTTTTATTCTACCATAATATAGCATATTTATTTTAATACAAAAATGTGTTAAATTAATTAGCCTCCCCCAGTTTGCAACTGACAAGTTCCTCAAGTAAATTGTACACTCTAGGAAAAAATGCCAAATTCTTCCTGGGACTTTTCCTATTCTTTGGCACAAGAACTGACTCCTATTTTAAGCAAAGAAAAAGAAACAGACCAGAAAAATTTAAAAAACCACTGCAAGAAGAGAGAAATAAAATAACAGAATATTTCATTCAGTATGGAGAGAATGTGAAAGACCCCAAGTATCTTTGACTAGTTAATGATCAAAACAGTATCAAATCCAATTCAAATCCATATAGGCCATAATTATTTTGGCAAAAAAATTAAGAGAAAGTTAACAAAGCTGTTGATGCACTTAATTTTGATAATGAAAAGCCCTGGTTTAACAATTAACCTTTCTTTGCATAGATAAGAGAGAAGATTCAAGAATATTTACCAGTTATCATAAAATGTATCTTAAAGCTATACCCAGTCTACAACTTATTATAAAATTAGGTTTTGATCTATTTTCTTCCTTTTTATCTGAACATTTTGTGTAGGTGGTTCCAAGTTCTGCTGATTTATAATCTTGAGACTATGAATATTTATTACAGGAAATTATATAGAAAATATTTGTTATAGGAAAAAACTTACTTAAATGTTTAAACCATTTGCCCTAGGAGGCTGATCTTACTCACCAACCTGAAGATTCTTAGGCCATGGGCTCAGACCTCCCTGATCTGCTTCTAATTAGAAAAACTGGTGTAAAATATTTTAACAAATTCTCTTAGAACTAGGAACACAGCTAAGACATTCCTGCTCATAAAAAGTTACTTTTACAAGTGAAATAAAATGATTTTCAGAGATCAGCTTTAAAACACAGTGCAGAAACTTGATTTTCCTAATTTCCCCAACTGGGAACTTACTATCTGCCCCCTATTCTTACCTCCCCACACTGTACAGTCCAGCTGTTGCTCTGCAAGTTGCTGTTTCTCCTCCTTCCCTCTGTAATGTGTTACTGCATCCGCACCCAGCAAGTTACCCAAACCAAAGTCTTCTTTGTGTTTGCTCTCTTCTCTCCACCCACCCATCTTCCACCACCCATAAAGGCAGGTGGCATCCAGTCAGCCTCCATGGGGGCTGCATGCTGCTCAGCGCAGGGAATTCTTTTAGGTCCCCTTTTATTCCTACCTTCTTCTGCCTCCACTCCATGCTCTGAAACTCAGCAATCTAGATTCAGACGCCAGTTTGGTGACTAGCTTAGAAATTCCATAGGATGTTACTCTTCAGAATTTGTCCCCTCTTGCCCCCACCACTCCAGACCATGACCAAGCTGCAAGGTGGTGAACTCCAGTCACTACCCACTTCATCTGTTTCACTCGGGAAAGCAGACTGGGGACTCATCCCCCAGCTGCCAGTCACTCCCCATACAATACATAGCCCGAGTGCCAAATAAGGCACCGTGTCCATTCATTGGTCCATCACTCACTCCCTGCTGCCCAGCACATGATGACATCAGTAACCTCACTCAACAGCACCATGGAGACCCACTGCAACCTGGCTCAGACCACCATGTCCTCTACATTAATGTCATATCAGATTATTTCAAGCATCATTATTTTATTTAATATTCTGTGAATGGCTGCCAAATGCGAGGCATCGGGCTAGGAATCCTAGAATGAGGAATTTTAACACTCAGAAAAGTAATAACCTACAGAGGATATTTGAATCCAACACTCAAAAAACTAAGATAATGGCATCCGGTCCCATCACTTCATGACAAATAGAAGGGGTAAAAGTGGAAACAGTGACAGATTTTATTTTCTTGGACTCCAAAATCACTATAGATGGTGACTGGAGCCATGAAATAAAAAATGTTTGATCACTGGAAGAAAAGATATGACAAACCTAGACAGCGTATTGAAAAGCAGAGACATCACTTTGTTGACAAAAGTCCATATAGTCAAAGTTATGGTTTTTCCAGTAGTCATGTCTGGATGAGGATGTGAGAGTTGGACCACAGAAGAAAGCTATGTGCTGAAGAATTAATGCTTTCAAACTGTGACACTGGAGAAGACTCTTGAAAATCTCCTGGACAGCATGGAGTTCAAATCAGCCAATCCTAAAGGAAATCAACCCTGAATATTCACTGGAAGGACTGATGCTGAAGCTGAAGCTCCAATATTTTGGCCACCCATACAAAGAGCTGACTGTTTGGAAAAGACCCTGATGCTGGGAAAGATTGAGTGCAGGAGGAGAAGGGGGTGTCAGAGGATGAGATGATTGGATGGTATCACCAACTCAAGGGACATAAGTTTGAGCGAACTCCAAGAGATAGTGAAGGACAGGGAAACCTGGAATGCTACACAGTCCATGGGGTCTCAGAGAGTTGGAATGACTTAGCAACTGAACAGCAAGAGGGAGTATGGAAAAGTAAATAACTAGAACAGTGATAAGAGCTATGAGTGATGGTTAAAAGGCAGGCTAGGAGAATAATCCAATTTGGAAGCGTCAAGTAAGGATAGATTTCCAGGACACAACTGGGAAAGAAACAGTCTGAAGAATGAGCATATACTATACAAAGAATTTACCAACTAGTTTCTCTGTTTTGAAAGAATTTTTCTCTTTCCCAAGAGAATTCTTACTGAACCTTAAAGGTCATTCCCTGAGGCTTTCGATCACATTCTCAGGCAGCATTAAAGGTTCTTTCACCTGTTGGCCCACAGCACATCTTCCATACCTGTATTACTGCTCCTACCCTGTTGTAACACCGTGATTGATGAAGGTCCCTCTCACCCAGGAGCTCCATCAAGGCAGAGAAAGGATCTTTATCAGTCTTTGTGTGCAAACACACCTGACACCGTATGTGTTCGAGAGAATTTGATGAACAATTGTATTTAACAAAGAATAAATAAGTCAACTTTGACATTTGAAAGTCCATTTTAAAATAAGCAAGACATCTGTAGGGACATAACACATTCTGCAGTGTTCTTCATTATACAGAAATCTTCTTACATTTTAGAAAGTAATACATGAGGAAATCAGAAAAGAATTATTCCCTATGGGAATGAACAAGGGAACAAATGCTTTCATATATTTGGGTACATTTTCTAGCACCTGGCTGATTCAAGCAATGTTTATGATAGTTGCTAAATTGTGAGTTATTACACACTTTGCATTTCATAGGCTTCAACTGTGAGTGGGGTCAATATTGACAGTTCATAGGAAGCAGCCTGAAGTTTTTGCAATTGCAGCCAAGGGCAAATTTGCCCACAGGCTTCTGAGCCACTGAAATTGCACTGATCTTCTCCTGCAACCATGGGGGCCACAGCATATGACCTTGACACATGGCTAGAAAGACAGCAGGATTTGACAAGCGTGCATACACATGCTTGACTGCAGTGACTTAGCACATACGCATATACACATACCTACTCTCTTTCAAGATAATTAAAATAACATTTACCCTAAAAGCTTAGTATCAATTTTGTAATCTATAAAGGCCACTCCCAATTAAATTGTTGGTTTCTCTACAATTTCTAACTTCACATCTCCTAGTGGTATAATTCATGGTCTATTTTGGTCACTACCAAGCTTAGGATAGCAGAAATTATGTTATTCATATACCTCAGCACCACATGTTGTTTTAAATTTTCTTCTAAAATATTTAGAAGATGTTTCCCGTGAAGCCTGGCAGGCTATTGTTTGTTTTGCTTTTCCATCTGGTATTCGATTAATATACTAATAACCACTCTAATTTCTTTTGCTATTGCTATTAATCTTATTTTTCCTTGTGCCATGTTTATTTTCACTTGGGGACTGATAAGTACTGTAGATTGGAAGCAGTATTTCAACTATAGCTCCTACATGGAAGGCAACCCAAGTGCCTTCAACATTTTTTAGCGGGGCCATGGCTTAGTCTAATTCAGATTTCTCCATGTGCCTAGCATTCTCTTGGATGTTCATGTTCATTAACTTCATGGAATTAATTTTATGTTTATAAGCATTATATTATATTGCGAAGCAGAGATGGATTATTCAAAGTCAAAGAGAGATGGATTATAAAACATTTGCAGCTTAATGTGTGGTGCTTGTGGTAATGTTTTCTCCCATCCCCACTTTTCACCTTTCCTATTAGTTTAGTTGCTCCCTATGGAACGCATTGAGCTTTACTCTGAAGTCTCTGGGGGCATTTTGCAACTCTGAAGCTGGGAAGTTAAGGACAACTGAATGAGAAGATAAGAATGTTCAGAGAAAAGTCATTTCAACCGCAAGTGGGTGGGACAGAAATATCCTCATCGCACTTGACAATAAGCCTGCGGGTGGGGAGAAAGTACAGTTCCCAGATAGAGAAGATAATAAAAGCAAAAAACAGCACATTGCTGAAGGTGATGGCCATAAGTTATACTTGTTTTCTGTCTCTCTTAGGGTCATGGACAGTGTTGGGTATTAGTACGTGCTCAGTTAGCCTTTCTGGGTTGAGAGGAAGAGGTTAGCTTGAGGCAGAGTTCAAATGATGCCAATTCTGTGAGTTCACTCCTGTTTTAAGCCAATCTGCCACACATACCCCAAACTTCTCACACGGCCAGTCCACCCAAGATCTGAGCCACGACTACTTTGATGTTCATCACCATTGCTCAGCGCACCACCAGAAGACTCTGCTGATGCTAAGTCAGAGACACTGCTCGTTTGTTCCTGTTTCTTTTGTCACCCCATCAAATCTCTAAGTAATTACTCGTGCTTTCTCTTTCTGTCTGAATAGAAAAACACCTTTAAATCAAGTCTTTATGTTTTCTTCTCCATACCTAAATGCTGGAGATGAAACACTGAAAAAGACCTGTGCTGCACCTTCCAGGACTTTACACACTGCTGTAGGAGATTAGGGATCTGACCAAAATAAAGATGAATGTCTGCAGGATTTAATACACCAAAGGAGCCATCTACTTCCTTTCTCCTGAATATTATGATTATTTCTTTCTTAAAGATGCTTGGACTTGAATAGTGTGTTTGAATCATTATTCAAATGCCTGTGTTGAGTCCATTAAACTTTGAAATTTTTTTTTCTATATTTTTTTAAAGTAAGGAAATGGTTATCATTAAAAGAAAATTTGCTTTTCAAACACAGTCAAAAGTCATTTAAATACAAGTCTTATAACTAAAGTGACTGATAAGTCTGGGGAATATCGCTGTAAGATAAAAATAAAATGGTTATGAAGTAATGAGTTCACCTTCTTGCTCATAAACTGATCTGAAATGATGCAATAAGAATAGGAACTAATTATATTTTAATCAATACCATGTGCTTTGCATGCATTATTTCACTTAATCCTCATAACTATAAAATAATTTATGAATTCTTTTGTTTCCATTTAAAAATGTGATTAAAGAAGTGAGGAAACTTGCCCCAAATGACATGAGTTGGGATTCAAAATCAGGGGTAGCTGGGACCAGACCTGTGTGTTAAAACACCAAGCTAACTTCCACAGAATGAGGTCTAGAGATGTTTTGAGTAAGTACTCAGTATTAAAGGCATTTCAAGAATGACTCAGACTCTAAATCTGGATACACTGACTGTAGTCCTGTGCATAAAAGTTAGTCCAAAATATATAATGACAAATACTGATTCGTTTTTACACGACTGCATGAAGTCAAAGTGACATCTAAGTATAGGTTGCGAATGTGCACTTAGCAAATAACTATGGAAGTTTTTACTGCATTACCTTAGAGACACTGAGAAAAGCAATTTATTGTTACCTCTCTTTTTATCAAAGAAATCTACACTAGGAATGCAGGAAAGGATAGGGAAGAGAAAAGAACTTGATGCCCAGTATCAATATTAGCAAATATATCTGCCACATGTTTTATAGAGTAAAGCAAGAATGCAGAAGTTAGTGTTCAGACATTTTGAATCTTACTTTTGTTTTTGTTTGCTTTATGGTTACTCTAAGGATCACTGTGTGCTGTGCTGATTCGTTCCGTTGTGTCCGACTCTTTGTGACTCCATGGACTGTAATCTGCCAGGCTCCTTTGTCCATGTGGATTCTCCAGGCAAGAACATTGGAGTGGGTTGCCATGCCCTCCTTCAGAGGATCTTCCCAACCCAGATCTCCCACACTGTAGGCATATTCACAAATTTATGTACTACCAATGGTTGATTGTAACCCACTTGTATCTTACCCATCTTTAACTGAGTCAAATTTGAAGAACAATGTAAAGTTAGTTAAAACCCCAAAAACAAAATTAAAAAAACAACAAATCTCAAGAGATTTTGGAGTATAGATGGGCTCTACAAATGTTAAGTTGCTTCTTACTTTCACTAAATGAATCAAAACACATCCAGCTCTTTGAAGGGTACTTGTGAATGTAAGTTTGGGAAATATTCCAGGGGTGACTTTGAAATGCACTCTAGTCTGTGTGTGTGTATGCACGCATGTGAGAGAGAGGGAGAATAACAATATTCATGGGATCTATATTACTACTTTCTACTGACAACCACAAACTTGCTCTTGCCATGGGTGCTTGTCATCTAACTCTACAAGGATTAAATCATGTGCTGTTGCTGCTTCTGACCTCCAACACCCCCTGAAGGAGTTCAGGGTGGAGAGCAGAAGTGGGACACTCTGATCCTGGAAAACCGGCAGGCCATGCCTTCAGATAGTTAGATATTCCCAGAAGCTGATATTATGAGCCAAATTTTTGTATCTCCTCACATCTAGAGAAATGCTAAAATTCTTCATGGTGAAAACTGTTCCTTGTGACTAGCAGAATCTTGATGAGACCAGAAGAAACTTTCTCAAAAATACATGCTTGATTGCATGTACTCCCTCTTTACCAAAATCAAATAGATATTGTCCTTCCCCCACCTCTTTGGAGCAGTTTCTCAGAGCTGTCTGAAGTGCTGTCTCCTGGGCTGCAGTCCTCATACTGCCCCAAATAAAACTACTCACAACTTCCATGTTGTGCGCTTTTTTAAGCTGACACTATCTTATCAGTTACAGGAATCCTTCTCTGAATACAAATTTATCATGTGCAGTTATACAATTAAGTATGACCACTAAATTCACAATGGGCCCAGGTCTTTCAAAAATGTTTTTAAATGAACAACTCTTTACTGGCAGACAGAAAAATTAATACTGGGATACTCATATACTGCTGCATCTTTGAAGATGAAAAGCTTAGAAGGGAAAGAAAGGGCACTTAGTTGTAAAATGTGTAACTCCAATCAACAGCAAACAAAAAATTTCAGCAAATCAAAATACTTATGGGTTTTGGTTTTGTTTTTGACCCTTCCAGGCTTAGAAACTTTCAATAGCCTCAGAATGTTATTTTGCATGTTTTTGCAACTCATTAAAGAAGATAAGAATCTTCCCTTCTGAACTGAATCCTTTAAAATCAGAACTCCTAGTCTTTACTGAAAAGCATAAAAAAGGATTCAAAATAGCCCAGTGCTTATTAAAACAGTACAGTACTTTAAATTCTAAGCCCTGCCTCTGATCACACATCACCAGCATGCCAAATGGTTATCGAATTTAATTTCGTGTTAGTAGTGAGCAAATCAATCCGTTGTTTGGCCTACATAAATCCAAATAGACCATTCTGATTCTTCCCTCCTGAATCGACTGCTTTTGACAGAATTATACAATTGTGTCACTGCACAGCTTTAGGCTTGAATTAGCCTGTCAAATTAGAAAATGCTCTTGATAAAATTTTGGAAGAAAAACAGTAAGTTGTAAAATCTACTTATAAAAATTTAAGCATCTGTTATATGCTCATAAGACTGTATTTTAAGTTATATGTGTATGTTTATAGAAAAAAAGATATGTTAAACTGAATGTTAACTAAAGTTATTTTTAGTAGGAGGGGTTGTAGGAAGTGTTTATTTTCTTCTCTGCGGTTTTAAAGTTATTTTCTAAGTTTCCTCAAGAACAAGTGCTACTTTAGCAAGCAAAGAGCAAAACAAAACAAATTTGAGCATTAAATACTATTTAAAAAATATGGCATCAAATATAAAAGTTCAAATTACATCTGTTCAAAATGTCTGATGAAGTCTCCTGTTTGGACTCTTCCCTCTATCACAGACCTTAAGAGTCACATAAAAAATTCATACACTTATGAGAAAGATGTAGTCTTCAGTACAAAGAATCTGGTTTTGTGTTTTTTAATTCAGTTATTAATAGGAGGATGACAATGAACTTCCTAAGTGGCGCAGTGGTAAAGAATCTGCCTGCAATGCAGGAGACAGGTTTGATCCCAGGTTGGGAAGATCCCCTGGAGAAGGAAATGGCAACCCCCTCCAGTATTCTTGCCTGGGAAATCCCATGGATAGAGGAACCTGGCAGGCTATAGTCTAAAGGGCCACTAAGAGTCAGACATGACTGAGTGACTAAGCACTATGGGTGCTTAATCATATCTTCAATGTCCCTTTTGTCATAAAGGATAACTATTATTATTTTGTTATTATAGGAGGATCTCCTTGCAGTCCAAGGGACTCTCAAGAGTCTTCTCCAACACCACAGCTCAAAAGCATCAATTCTTTGGTGCTCAGCTTTCTTCACAGTCCAACTCTCACATCCATACATGACCACTGGAAAAACCATAGCCTTGACTAGATGGACCTTTGTTGGCAAAGTAATATCTCTGCTTTTTAATATGCTATCTAGGTTGGTCATAACTTTCCTTCCAAGGAGTCGGCGTCTTTTAATTTCATGGCTGCAATCACCAACTGCAGTGATTTTGGAGCCCCCAAAAATAAAGTCAGCCACTATTTCCACTGTTTCCCCATCTATTTCCCATGAAGTGATGGGACCAGATGCCATGATCTTAGTTCTCTGAATGTTGAACTTTAAGCCAACTTTTTCACTCTCCTCTTTCACTTTCATCAAGAGGCTTTTTAGTTCCTCTTCACTTTCTTCCATAAGATTAGTGAGGTTTAAAATCATCTAAGAGTATTTTTCAAACTACCAGTTCTGTAAATCCCAAGTTTTCACTTATTCCCAATCTAACTGTTCTCATTTTCACAAATATTATACTCTGACTTGTCAGCCAGTTCTATCTCAGCAGCATAGAAGCTGTAACAACATTGTTTGCTGATCTTAGCCTTAACATCACTGTTCATCAGGTCCATTTGTAGCCAAAATGCCTGAGACCTTTTGGACCTTCTCTCTCATTTCCATACAAAAGAATCAGGAATAGAATATTAGATTCTCTTTCTCTGCTCAACTGAGGTCAAGTTTTCCTTCTTCTTTGTATGAACATTCATTCACATGATCAATGCAGAAAACTCATTTTCTTAACCATTTGTCTCCTCATGGTAAAATGTATTCACATTGTCACTATCCATTCCTCCCTGTATCCCTCTTTGCCCTGTGATATTGTAGTCCTTCCCACTGAAGGCTGAATATATTTCTTCCATCTCACTCCTGGTGAGATGTACCCTGTGGCTTATTTTGTCCATGGAACATGAGTAGAAATAGAGTGCCAGCTCCAAGTCTAGACCCTAAGAGGCATTGTGTGTTTCCACTCACCTCTGCTGCACTTTTGTTAATACTGTGAGAAGAAAAAGCTCTAGGCAGCCCATTGATCATGGAGGATAGGATGAAAGAGTTGTGGAGAATACCTGGGCCCAAGATGTAGGTTAAGACTAAGTCCAGCCCAGTTAAGCTTTGACCAGCTAATCTTAAAGCAACTGATATGTATATGAGCAAGAATAACCAAGTAGTGTTATTTTAAGCTCCTGGTTTGTTATACAGAATTATTATAACAAAAATTGACTGATATATTCTGTAACTCCCTAACTCTTCCATACTCGAAATTAGTTAAGTGATGATGGTCATTAAATTCATCCATCGTCTGTGAAGAGTGGGATGATTTAGGAGTTTAGATCTTAGAGTAAGTGGACCTGGACTGGAATCCTAGCATTGATACACCAGGGCTGAATGAGATAATGCACTTAAAGATCTCAGTCCAGGGTCTGTTATACAGTAAGGCTGACCTTGAGTAAACACAGAATGGCCTAGTAAATATGTCTGGAGGGTGTGAATATTTGAAATAGGAACCATTTCCTAGGGTTCAAACAATACTTGATATCATATCAACAAAACCAAAATGAATCAACAATTAGGAAAAGATAGCATCAGCTAAGAAGGACTAAGGGAAAAGGTACCCCAGTATTTTCTGAAACTAGTTCTGTGATATAGCTGTTACAACACCAGCTAGATTTTATAAATCCACAGGATTCACTTGAAATGAGAGAAAAGGCAAACTTGTTCTAGGATCCATTATTATTTACTATTGCACAATGAGTAAAAGGAACAGATGGCTAATTATTTCTGAAACTGCACTAAATGAAGTGTTTTTTATTGGGGGAAGGTGAGTTTAGATCGGCTGTCCAGCTTATACACTGATGGGAAAGTCAGATAAAAAATTTGATGTGATAGAGGTTACCAACCACCAACATCCACAATCTGTTCCTGGTCCACATAAACACTGCAATTTTTCTTTTGCAATAATTTCTGGTACTGATTTATCAAGGGGCATCTGTGCTTTAAACAAAGGTTCAATTCTTTTCTGTCAATCATTTTATCCTAATTAATTTTTTGACCGTTTAATGAGATAATGAACTTGAAAACAAAGCTTTGCAAAGTGTAAAGGGCCTTACCTGCTGGCTAATTTCATTTAAATTGCCTTGTGCAAGGAATGAAGCAAGTTTATCTGTTCCATTATGGCAAATTGTGAACTGTCAAACTTGGGAGTAGAATTTGGTGACAAAATTAAGGAAAATGAGCAGCTGGCTGGGGGTTGGGAGTGGGGGAAGAAGCTTTCTTTCCAGAACTGCTCCCTCCGGGGAAACACTGGGAACAAAGAGAGCAGATAAAGGAAAACTGAACATTGGAAGTGTTTTTCTCTCCCAAGTATGTTTAAGTTTAAAAGAGTGACCAACTGCCACTTGAATTAAATGAAAAGAAAATACAATTGCTACTTGGACATCAATTGATTCCTCTTGTTTTTGCTGTTTCTTTGAAGAGCTTGAGGTCTTAAAAAGATAAAAGCTCAATCAAAAAATGGGTGGAAAGCCTAATAAGATATTTCTTCAAAGAAGAAATTCATACGGCCAAGAGGTTTATGAAAAGATGCCCAACATCACTAACTTTTAGAGAAACACAAATCAAAACTACAATGAATTAACACTTCACACCAGTCAGAATGGCCATCATCAAAAATCTACAAACAAGGCTTCCCTGGCGGCACAGTGGTTAAGAGTCCTGCTAATGCAGGGGTCATGGGTTCGTTCCTGGCCCCAGGAAGATCCCCCATGCTGCACAGCGGCCAAACCTGTGCGCCCCATAACTACTGAAGCCCAAATGCCTACAGCCTGTGATTCACAATAGAAGCCACCTCGAGCAGAAGCCTGAACATGGCAAGGAAGTGGCCTCTGCTGACCGCAACCAGAGAAAGCCCGAGGGCAACAACGAAGACTCAACACAGCTAAAAACAAATAAAGAAGTCTTTTTAAAATATTTGCAAACAATAAATGATGGACAGGGTGTGGAGAAATGGGAACCCTCCTACACTGTTGCTGGGGATGTAACCTGATACAGTCACTATGGAGAACAGTATGGAGGTTCCTTAAAAAACTAAAAATAGAACTACCAGATGATCCAGCAATCCCACTCCTGGTCACAAACCCAGAGAAAACCATAATTCCAAAAGACACATGCACGCCAGTGTTCACTGGAGAACTATTTACAATAGTCAGTACATGGAAGCAACTTAAATGTACATGAAAGACATTTTTTTCCCTCTGTACATGGCTTTTATTATTTACACAACACAAGACAGCATCAATGCTGAATAGCATGATTATGTGCAATACATAAAACTGAACTATCTGTACACATATGCAGATCTAAGTCAGAACTAAGGTACATAAAATCGAAAACAAAACTGAATGCTTTAAGAATAAAAGTAAAAACTAAATAGTACCTTGTGTACATACTTAGCTATTTACAGAGGAAAACAGGCATTACCACGGCATTAATCTGACTATACTCATTTATATATGAAAAAACACAAGTTTCACACATCACAGTGGAAGGAATACAGTAGTTATGGTACACATATACAATGGATTATTACTCAGCCATAAAAAAGAAATTATGCCATTTGCTGAGACATGGATTGACCTAGAGACTGCCACAGAGAGTGAAGTTAGAAAGAGAAAAACAAATATCATATATTAATATATATATGTATATGTGGAATCTAGAAAAATGATAAAAATGAACCTATTTGCAGAGCAGAAATATAGACAGACACATAGAGAACAAATGTATGGACATTAAGAGGGAAAAAAACAGGATGGGATGAATTGGGAGATTGGAACTGACATATATATATATACTACCGTGTATAAAATAGAGAACTAACGAGAACAGACTGTATAGCATAGGGAAATCTACTCACAGTTCTGCAGTGACCTAACTGGGAAGGAAATCCAAACAATGGGATATGTGTATACATACAGATGATTCAATTTGCTGTACAGCAGAACTATATGCCAATAAAAAAGCAACTATATGTCAATAAATTTTTTTTAACTGTCATAAAGATTTCAGTTCAGTTTAGTTCAGTTGCTCAGTTGTGTCTGACTCTTTGCAACTCTTTCCATGAATCGCAGCATGCCAGGCCTCCCTGTTCATCACCAACTCCTGGAGTTTACTCAAACTCATGTCTATTGAGTCACTGATGCCATCCAGCCATCTCATTCTCTGTCGTCCCCTTCTCCTCTTGCCCCCAATCCCTCCCAGCATCAGGGTCTTTTCCAATGAGTCAACTCTTCGCATGAGGTGGCCAAAGTACTGGAGTTTCAGCTTCAGCATCAGTCCTTCCAATGAACACCCAGGACTGATCTCCTTTTTTTTTTTTTTTTAAATATTATTTTATTAGTTGGAGGCCAATCACTTCACAACATTTCAGTGGGTTTTGTCATACATTGACATGAATCAGCCATATAGTTACACGTATTCCCCATCCCAATCCCCCCTCCCACCTCCCTCTCCACCCGACTCCTCAGGGTCCTCCCAGTGCACCAGGCCCGAGCACTTGACTCATGCATCCCACCTGGGCTGGTGGTCTGTTTCACCATAGATAATATACATGCTGTTCTTTCAAAACATCCCACCCTCACGTTCTCCCCCAGAGTTCAAAAGTCTGTTCTGTACTTCTGTGTCTCTTTTTCTGTTTTGCATATAGGGTTATCGTTACCATCTATCTAAATTCCGTATATATGTGTTAGTATACTGTAATGTTCTTTATCTTTCTGGCTTACTTCACTCTGTATAATGGGCTCCAGTTTCATCCATCTCATTAGAACTGATTCAAATGAATTCTTTTTAACGGATGAATAATATTCCATGGTGTATATGTACCACAGCTTCCTTATCCATTCATCTGCTGATGGGCATCTGGGTTGCTTCCATGTCCTGGCTATTATAAACAGTGCTGCGATGAACATTGGGGTGCACGTGTCTCTTTCAGATCTGGATTCCTCAGTGTGTATGCCCAGAAGTGGTATTGCTGGGTCATATGGCAGTTCTGTTTCCAGTTTTTTAAGAAATCTCCACACTGTTTTCCATAGTGGCTGTACTAGTTTGCATTCCCACCAACAGTGTAAGAGGATTCCCTTTTCTCCACACCCTCTCCAGCATTTATTGCTTGTAGACTTTTGGATAGCAGCCATCCTGACTGGCGTGTAATGGTACCTCATTGTGGTTTTGATTTGCATTTCTCTGATGATGAGTGATGTTGAGCATCTTTTCATGTGTTTGTTAGCCATCTGTATGTCTTCTTTGGAGAAATGTCTGTTTAGTTCTTTGGCCCATTTTTTGATTGGGTCGTTTATTTTTCTGGAATTGAGCTTCAGGAGTTGCTTGTATATTTTTGAGATTAATGCTTTGTCTGTTTCCTCATTTGTTATTATTTTCTCCCAATCTGAGGGCTGTCTTTTCACCTTACTTATAGTTTCCTTTGTTGTGCAAAAGCTTTTAATTTTCATTAGGTCCCATTTGTTTATTTTTGCTTTTATTTCCAATATTCTGGGAGGTGGGTCATAGAAGATCTTGCTGTGATTTATGTCGGAGAGTGTTTTGCCTATGTTCTCCTCTAGGAGTTTTATAGTTTCTGGTCTTACATTTAGATCTTTAATCCATTTTGAGTTTATTTTTGTGTATGGTGTTAGGAAGTGTTCTAGTTTCATTCTTTTACAAGTGGTTGACCAGTTTTCCCAGCACCATTTGTTAAAGAGATTGTCTTTTTTCCATTGTATATCCTTGCCTCCTTTGTCAAAGATGAGGTGTCCATAGGTTCATGGATTTATCTCTGGGCTTTCTATTCTGTTCCATTGATCTATATTTCTGTCTTTGTGCCAGTACCATATTGTCTTGATGACTGTGGCTTTGTAGTAGAGTCTGAAGTCAGGCAGGTTGATTCCTCCAGTTCCATTCTTCTTTCTCAAGATTACTTTGGCTATTCGAGGTTTTTTGTATTTCCATACAAATTGTGAAATTATTTGTTCTAGTTCTGTGAAAAATACCGTTGGTAGCTTGATAGGGATTGCATTGAATCTATAGATTGCTTTGGGTAGAATAGCCGTTTTGACAATATTGATTCTTCCAATCCATGAGCACGGTATGTTTCTCCATCTGTTTGTGTCCTCTTTGATTTCTTTCATCAGTGTTTTATAGTTTTCTATGTATAGGTCTTTTGGTTCTTTAGGTAGATATACTCCTAAGTATTTTATTCTTTTTGTTGCAATGGTGAATGGTATTGTTTCCTTAATTTCTCTTTCTGTTTTTTCATTGTTATTGTATAGGAATGCAAGGGATTTCTGTGTATTAATTTTATATCCTGCAACTTTACTATATTCATTAATTAGCTCTAGTAATTTTCTGGAAGAGTCTTTAGGGTTTTCTATGTAGAGGATCATGTCATCTGCAAAGAGCGAGAGTTTCACCTTCTTTTCCTATCTGGATTCCTTTTATGTCTTTTTCTGCTCTGATTGCTGTGGCCAAAACTTCCAACACTATGTTGAATAGTAGTGGTGAGAGTGGGCATCCTTGTCTTGTTCCTGATTTCAGAGGAAATGCTTTCAATTTTTCACCATTGAGGGTGATGCTTGCTGTGGGTTTGTCATATATAGCTTTTATTATGTTGAGGTATGTTCCTTCTATTCCTGCTTTCTGGAGAGTTTTAATCATAAATGAGTGTTGAATTTTGTCAAAGGCTTTCTCTGCATCTATTGAGATAATCATATGGTTTTTATCTTTCAATTTGTTAATGTGGTGTATTACGTTGATTGATTTGCGGATATTAAAGAATCCTTGCATTCCTGGGATAAAGCCCACTTGGTCATGGTGTATGATTTTTTTAACATGTTGTTGGATTCTGTTTGCTAGAATTTTGTTAAGGATTTTTGCATCTATGTTCATCAGTGATATTGGCCTGTAGTTTTCTTTTTTTGTGGCATCTTTGTCTGGTTTTGGAATTAGGGTGATGGTGGCCTCATAGAATGAGTTTGGAAGTTTACCTTCTTCTTTAATTTTCTGGAAGAGTTTGAGTAAGATAGGTGTTAGCTCTTCTCTAAATTTTTGGTAGAATTCAGCTGTGAAGCCATCTGGTCCTGGGCTTTTGTTTGCTGGAAGATTTCTGATTACAGTTTCGATTTCCTTGCTTGTGATGGCTCTGTTAAGATCTTCTATTTCTTCCTGGTTCAGTTTTGGAAAGTTATACTTTTCTAAGAATTTGTCCATTTCATCCAAGTTGTCCATTTTATTGGCATAGAGCTGCTGGTAGTAGTCTCTTATGATCCTTTGTATTTCAGTGTTGTCTGTTGTGATCTCACCCTTTTCATTTCTTATTTTGTTAATTTGGTTCTTCTCTCTTTGTTTCTTAATGAGTCTTGCTAATGGTTTGTCAATTTTGTTTATTTTTTCAAAAAACCAGCTTTTAGCTTTGTTGATTTTTGCTATGGTCTCTTTAGTTTCTTTTGCATTTATTTCTGCCCTAATTTTTAAGATTTCTTTCCTTCTGCTAACCCTGGGGTTCTTCATTTCTTCCTTCTCTAATTGCTTTAGGTGTAGAGTTAGGTTATTTATTTGGCTTTTTTCTTGTTTCTTGATGTGCGCCTGTAATGCTATGAACCTTCCCCTTAGCACTGCTTTTACAGTGTCCCATAGGTTTTGGGTTGTTGTGTTTTCATTTTCGTTTATTTCTATAGATACTTTGATTTCTTTTTTGATTTCTTCTATGATTTGTTGGTTATTCAGAAGCATGTTATTTAGCCTCCATATGTTGGAATTTTTAACAATTTTCTTCCTGTAATTGAGATCTAATCCTACTGCACTGTGGTCAGAAAAGATGACTGGAATGATTTCAATTTTTTTGAATTTTCCAAGACCAGATTTATGGCCCAGGATGTGATCTATTCTGGAGAAGGTTCCGTGTGCACTTGAGAAAAAGGTGAAGTTGATTGTTTTGGGGTGAAATATCCTATAGATATCAATTAGGTCTAGCTGGTCCATTGTATCATTTAAGGTTTGTGTTTCCTTGTTGATTTTCTGTTTAGTTGATCTATCCATAGTTGTGAGTGGGGTATTAAAGTCTCCCACTATTATTGTGTTACTATTAATTTCCTCTTTCATACTCGTTAGTGTTTGCCGTACATATTGCGGTGCTCCTATGTTGGGTGCATATATATTTATAATTGTTATATCTTCTTCTTGGATTGATCCTTTGATCATTATGTAGTGTCCTTCCTTGTCTCTTTTCACATCCTTTATTTGAAAGTCTATTTTATCTGATATGAGTATTGCGACTCCTGCTTTCTTTTGGTCTCCGTTTGCGTGATATATTTTTTTCCAGCCCTTCACTTTCAATCTGTATGTGTCCCTTGTTTTGAGGTGGGTCTCTTGTAGACAGCATATATAGGGGTCTTGTTTTTGTATCCATTCAGCCAATCTTTGTCTTTTGGTTGGGGCATTCAACCCATTTACATTTAAGGTAATTATTGATAGGTGTGGTCTCGTTGTCATTTACTTTGTTGTTTTGGGTTCACGTTTATACAACCTTTCTGCATTTCCTGTCTAGAGAAGATCCTTTAGCATTTGTTGAAGAGCTGGCTTGGTGGTGCTGAATTCTCTCAGCTTTTGCTTGTCTGTAAAGCTTTTGAGTTCTCCTTCATATCTGAATGAGATCCTTGCTGGGTACAGTAATCTAGGTTGTAGGTTATTCTCTTTCATTACTTTCAGTATGTCCTGCCATTCCCTTCTGGCCTGGAGGGTTTCTATTGATAGATCAGCTGTTATCCTTATAGGAATCCCTTTGTGTGTTATTTGTTGTTTCTCCCTTGCTGCTTTTAGTATTTGTTCTTTGTGTTTGATCTTTGTTAATTTGATTAATATGTGTCTTGGGGTGTTTCGCCTTGGGTTTATCCTGTTTGGGACTCTCTGGGTTTCTTGGACTTGGGTGGCTATTTCCTTCCCCATTTTAGGGAAGTTTTCAGCTATTATCTCCTCGAGTATTTTCTCATGGCCTTTCTTTTTGTCTTCTTCTTCTGGGACTCCTATGATTCGAATGTTGGGGCGTTTCACATTGTCCCAGAGGTCCCTGAGGTTGTCCTCATTTCTTTTGATCCTTTTTTCTTTTTTCCTCTCTGCTTCATTTATTTCCACCATTTTATCTTCTACCTCACTTATCCTATCTTCTGTCTCCGTTATTCTACTCTTGGTTCCTTCCAGAGTGTTTTTGATCTCATTCATTGCATTATTCATTTTTAATTGACTCTTTTTTATTTCTTATAGATCTTTATTAAACATTTCTTGCATCTTTTCAATCTTTGTCTCCAGGCTATTTATCTGTACCTCCATTTTGCTTTCAAGATTTTGGATCATTTTTATTATCATTATTCTGAATTCTTTTTCAGGTAGATTCCCTATCTCCTCCTCTTTTGTTTGACTTGGTGGGCTTTTTTCATGTTCCTTTAACTGTTGGGTATTTCTCTGCCTTTTCATCTTGTTTAGATTGCTGTGTCTGGAGTGGGCTTTCTGTATTCTGCAGGTCTGTGGTTCCTTTTTATTGTGGAGGTTTTACCCAGTGGGTGGGGTTAGACGATTGGCTTGTCAAGGTTTCCTGATTAGCGAAGCTTGCGTCAGTGTTCTGGTGTGCGGATCTTGATTTCTTCTCTTTAGATAGCAATGGAGTGCCCAGTAATGAGTTTTGAGATGGGTCTATGTGTTAGGTGTGACCTTGGGCAGTCTGTATGTTGACGTTCAGGGCAATGTTCCTGCGTTGCTGGAGAATTTGCGTGGTATGTCGTGCTCTAAAACTTATTGGCTCTTGGGTGGTGGTTGGTTTCGGTGCAGGTATGGAGGCTTTTGTACGGTCACTTATTACTTAAAGATCCATGTAGTCAGGAGTTTTCTGGTGTTCTCAGGTTTTGGGCTTAAGTCTCCTGCTTCTGGATTTCAGTTTTATTCTTCCTGTAGTCTCAGGACTTCTCCAACTATACAGCACTGATAGTAAAACTTCTAGGTTAATGGTGGAAAGTTTCTCCCCCATTAGGGAGACCCAGAGAGGTTCACCGAGTTACATGGAGAAGAGGAGAGGGAGGAGGGAGATAGAGATGGGCAGGAGGAGAAAGAGGGGGACTCAAGAGGAGAGAGACAGATCTACGAAGTTGTCTGATCCCAGAGTGTTCTCTGTAGCCCAGACACCCACAAAGATTCACAGAATTGGATTGGGAAGAGAAGGGGAAAGGAGGAAATAGAGGTGTTCTGAGGTAGAAAACAGAGTCAAGATTGGGAGAGAGTAATCAACACACTCCTGAATAAAAATGGGAGCTGAATATTGGATTCTTAAATGTTCACAATTTATATCATATACTGAAAAACAAAAATTAAAAATCTAGAGTAGAGGTTAGACTCTTAAAAATACTATATTAAAAACAAAAACCCAAACACACAAAAGAAATTTTAGAAATATATATGAAGTTTGACATAAAAATAGGGCTTCTCTTCTTTTTTTTTTCTCTTTCTTCTGCAAGGTTATAGTGTATTGAAAATGAAGATTAAGGCGTAGTAAAAGGAGTGCTAGAGGGCTTTAAAAGAAATCAGAGAAAAAGAAAAAGAGAAAATAGAAGAGAAGAAGAAAAAAGAAAAGGAAAAAAAAGAAGAAGAAAAAGAAAAAAAGAAAAAAGAAAGAGAAAAAAAATTGTTTTGCCTAATTAAAAAAAATCGTAAAAATCTATGAAAATGAAAGTTAAGGAGTAATGGGGGAGTAATAGGGAATTTTTAAAGGAAAATAAAAGAGAACCAAGAAAAAAGAAAAAAAAAATTTTTTTTTTCCCTTACTTAAAAAAAAGAAAAGAAAAAGAAAAAATATATCTAGGAATTTCTCTGGAGCTGTTGCGGTCAGTGTGGGTTCGGCTCAGCTTCAGATAGCTCCTCGTTCCAGCTTACACTTCTCGATATCTACAGGCCCTTCCGGTGTAGTCAGTCGGTGGTTTCTTCAGGGATTTTAATCTGTTGCACCGGTCCCTTCTGAAGCGGTTCCCTTTGTTTATTTGGGTTCTGTTGCCGGTCTCTTCCGCGCCTAATTTCCGCCCTGACACAGGGGGCGGAGGTGGATTCTTATTCAGGTAGCTAGTTCCGTCGGGCTGCGGGGAGGGGCTGTGCGGGGAGGGGCTGTGCGGGGTGGGGCCGGCGCTCCAGGGAGAGGGTTGTGCTCTTTTCTCGGTCTGCGCTGCTCAGGCTCCGGGCTGCTCTGTCTGAAGCGCGCGCCAAGCTGCGCACGGCTCCAGCCCTCGGACGATTCACAAAAGCGCGGCGCACAAAGCTGGGCCCGCGCTCCGTCCCCACGCCGCCGGAGCGGCCCAGGCAGCTTGACGGGCGCTCTCTCCCCGAGTGCGGCGCATCTTCTGCCCTGCGCGGTCCCAGTCTCAGTCCCCGCCCGCGCCTGTCGGGCGCGCGCGCCCTCTGCCCTCCGCGTCCCCAGCCCCAGTTCCCGCCCGCGCCGGTCGGGCGCCCGCGCCCTCCGTCTCGCCACGACCCTCCCGGCGGACTTCGGTCGCCCAGAATCTCGGTCCCTTTGTTCTGCGAATGGCCGGCAGTGTGTTCGGGCCGGTTAATTTTCTCTCTCTTTGCTCTCCCACAGTTCAAGCTGGCAACTCACAAAAGCTCCCTCCGATTGTCCTCAGGGCGCTCAGGCCCGGACCCTGCCCCAAGTAATGCCGCCCGCTCCTCTCTGTTCCGCCCCCACTTGCTGGTGGCGGATGCGGGCGTCTGGGGTACTTTTCTGCTGGGAGTTGCTTTTAGGCTCGTAATCTGTGGGTTTTATTTATTGTATCCCTCCCAGTCAGATTCAAACTCTTGAGATTCCAACACTTCCCCCAGGCCCGCCAGTGCGAGGGTTTCCCGGTGTCTGGGAACGTCCTCTATTAAGTCCCTTCCCCGGGACGGATCTCCGTCCTTAGCTCTTTTGTCTCGCTTTTTATCTTTTATATTTTGTCCTACCTCCTTTCGAAGACAATGGGCTGCTTTTCTGGGTGCCTGATGACCTCAGCTAGCGATCAGAAGTTGTTTTGTGAAGTTTGCTCTGCGTTCAGTTATTTTTTTTGAAGAATTTCTAGGAGAGAAAGTGGTCTCTCCGTCCTACTCCTCCGCCATCTTGGCTCCTCTCTCAGGACTGATCTCCTTTAGGATGGACTGGTTGGATCTCCTTGCAGTCCAAGGGACTCTCAAGAGTCTTCTCCAACACCACAGTTCAAAAGCATCAATTCTTCGGTGCTCAGCTTTCTTCACAGTCCAACTGTCACATCCATACATGACCACTGGAAAAACCATAGCCTTGACTAGATGGACCTTTGTTGACAAAGTCTCTGCTTTTTAATATGCTATCTAGGTTGGTCATAACTTTCCTTCCAAGGAGTAGGCGTCTTTTAATTTCATGACTGCAATCACCATCTGCAGTGATTTTGGAGCCCCCCAAAATAAAGTCTTATACTGTTTCCACTGTTTCCCCATCTATTTGACATGCAGTGATGGGACCAGATGCCATGATCTTAGTTTTCTGAATGTTGAGCTTTAAGTCAACTTTTTCACTCTCCTCTTTCACTTTCATTAAGAGGCTTTTTCGTTCCTCTTCACTTTCTGCCATAAGGGTGGTGTCATCTGCATATCTGAGGATTTAATCACTGTCAAATGACTCATTCAGGACATAGTCTTTCTTCATTTTCTCTGACCCTTCACTGGCACTTTGCACAACCTCTCAGATGGTGTGGAGTCCCCAGAGAAGTGATATGAGAAGAAAAATCACCATGGAAAAATATTCCCCTCTTGTGGGGCCCCAGAGAGATGGGGCAGAGTCAAAAGTGAATCTATCAGCTACACTTCTTATTGGCTCTGTCATAATGGACAATTCAGGCTCCTGATCCACTGAAAATGGGATAACAATGGTACCTACTTCATGAGGATGTTATGAGAATTAAATAAGATAATTCATGAAAAGAATTTAGCCCAGTGCTTGAATGATTGTGTTCACTTAACATTAGCCATTTATATAGTGCTACATGGTAAGGAAGAGAGCAGACTGTCTGAGATAAATGGAGGAGAGGAGAGAGAGGACAGAAATAATTGTGAACTAGTGCAAATAAAATAACAAAAACTTATTAATCTAAATTAATTCAAATTTTTTGAGAATTACATATCAGTTAGGTATAGGTTATTTTGTATCATACAGGAAGTAGATGCTAATAAAAGGTCCATCTAGTCAAGGCTATGGTTTTTCCAGTAGTCATGTATGGATGTGAGAGTTGGACTACAAAGAAAGCTGAGTGCCTAAGAATTGATGCTTTTGAACTGCAGTGTTGGAGAAGACTTTTGATAGTCTTTTGGACCGCAAGGAGATCAACCAGTCCATATTAAAGGAAATCAGTCCTGATTATTCATTGGAAGGACTGAATTTGAAGCTGAAACTCCAATACTCTGGCCACCTGATGTGAAGAATTGACTCATTTGAAAAGACCTTGATGCTGGAAAGATTGAAGGTGGGAGAAGGGGAGAACAGAGGATGAGATGGTTGGATGGCATCACTGACTCAAAGAACATGAGTTTGAGTAAACTCCGAGAGCTGGTGATGGACAGGGAGGCCTGGCGTGCTGCAGTCCGTGGGGTTGCAAAGAGTCGGACAAAACTGAGCAACTGAACTGAACTGAAGATGCTCAATAGATTAATAGCACGGAGGAGATTATAGGGAGAATGATAAAACCAGCGGCGAGAGGGGGAGACTTTCTAAGGACATTAGAGGAAATTATTATCATCACAAAACTAGCTATTCATTATACACTAGATTTATCTATTTGATAATGTAACCTAAGATCTCTATTTAGTAAAATAGCCAGATTCACTTCACTGCACAAATTTAGGAGACAAAATCTCCCTTTTAAATATCTCAGCTCAGGGAACATTTTTACCAATTCATAGAATTTAAGTGATATTTTCCTGTAAATGCACCATCTTGTACAACTGAGCTATGAAAAACAGCATTTCTGAACTGTTTCGATACAACATACTTGGCACAGATCCAACTGAAAAATTCTCCAATAATACTTCCAGTGACTGCACTATGTGAACCCTTAAGAAGTAATTTTGACAAACTGTGTCCTAGTATATTCACACACATGATTTTCAGATATATTTAGGACCATGGATATTAGCTGGGCCCAAAAGTAAATTAACTCTTCCCCAACCCTATACAAGAAAATGAGTGCTCATCTTTGGTGTCAGATTATTTACATATCCTGCTGGAGAAAACACCATCAGATCTGGCTTGGTCTTCTGGTTCACCTTCTGCCCAAGCAGTCTAAGGCTTTAGGAGTCGTGGAGAGGTGTCATGCTGAAATGCATTCACTAGCTTGCCTGCCCTGGGCAGGTTCCTGCTTTGATGCCTGTGTCCCGCTGCTGCATACATTCCCAAAACAACAGTAACACACAGTGAAACCAGCCCTCGACCAAGAATTCCCACTGTCCAGGCAAGGGATAAAGATTATCTAGGCCTTGGTCACAACCCTAGTCACACTCTGGTTCCTCATTGAGTCACAGGCCAAAGGCCAGAAATGTCATCATTTCTTAGCCAGGGCTCCATCATCTTTGGGACTTAATTGTCAAGTACTCTATTTGGGAAATCTCTTTCCTCCTGCTGTGAAAATATGCTCCCTCTTTTCCACCATTTGTTTAGGACTTTCCAAAGTAAAGTCTAGGATTACAAAGTTTCTTTCATTGGGGAATTTTATCCCTTAGACGATTCCTTTGAATTAGAGGATTCAGTTCAGTTCAGTTCAGTTCATTTACTCAGTCGTGTCCAATTCTTTGCGACCCCATGGAGCACAGCACACCAGGCTTCCCTGTCATCACCAACTCCCGGAGGTTATTCAAACTCA
The DNA here is from genome assembly GCF_963930625.1 of Muntiacus reevesi. NCBI lineage: Eukaryota > Metazoa > Chordata > Mammalia > Artiodactyla > Cervidae > Muntiacus > Muntiacus reevesi. The sequence continues at coordinate 47,733,837 of NC_089254.1, read as the reverse complement.
TGTCCATTGAGTTGGTGATGCCACCCAACCATCTTATCCTCTGTCGTTCCCTTCTTCTCCCACCTTCAATCTTTCCCAGAATCAGGGTCTTTTCCAAGGAGTCAGGTGGCCTAAGTATTGGAGTTTCGGCTTCAGCATCAGTCCTTCCAATGAATATTCAGGACTGATCTCCTTTAGGATGGACTGGTTGGATCTCCTTGCAGTCCAAGGACTGCCAAGAGTCTCCTCCAACACAGTTCACAAGCATCAGTTCTTTGGCACTCAGCTTTCTTTATAGTCCAACTCTCACATTCATACATGACTACTGGAAAAACCATAGCTTTGATTAGACAGACCTTTGTTGGCAAAGTAATGTCTTTGCTTTTTAATAGGCTGTCTAAGTTGGTCATAGCTTTTCTTCCAAGGAGCAAGTGTCCTTTAATTTCATGGCTGCAATCACCAGCTGCAGTGATTTGGGAGCCCCCTAAATTAAAGTCTCTCACTGTTTCCATTGTTTCCCCATCTATTTGCCATGAAGTGATGGGACTGGATGCCATGGTCTTTGTTTTCTGAATGTTGAGTTTTAAGCCAGCTTTTTCACTCTCTTCTTTCACTTTCATCTCTTTAGTTCTTTGCTTTCTGCCTTAAAGGTGGTGTTATCTGCGTAACTGAGGTTATTGATATTTCTCCCAGCAATCTTGATTCCAGTTTGTGCTTCATCCAGTCCAGCATTTCGCATGAACTAGAGAATAAATTTGAATAAAGAAGGAGACAGATAAAATAGAAACAGGAAATATAACAGGCATGAGAGAGCCAAATAACCAGTGCTCAAATATAATTTTAAATGCCCTGATCTTAGATATTGGATGCAGAAGTATATGATCTGGCTTTTTTTCTTCTTTAAAATGTAGCTCTTCCTTGCAGGGTATAATTTTAATCTGGATTATTCCTTTTAATAAAAAAAATCTCCATAGAGCCAGTTTACAAGTAGAATGTGTGGATATGTGGGGAGAAGACCAAAATAAACCCCTCAGGATGAATCTTTTAAGTCTTCAGTTCACCTCACATATGTTGTGTCTTATGTAGTTACTGTACCATTTATATGAAAATGCAGTTACTTGGGGGATTTCTAAGTAAGCTTTAATAACAGCATGCACTTAGACATACCTAGACTATTTACAGAATTAAATAAAACAAAAACAAGACAACTAGCTTTAGCTCAATCATAGCAAAAAACTGAAGGAAATTCCTAGAATGATCACATTTGCCTTGGCAAGTCTGATGTGTAAAGCCCCTACTATGTTGTCAAAATAGTTGGTATTCAAGGCAGGAGTCACTTCCCTGGTTAGAGTCATGAATACTTGATTAATGACTCATTTTAAAATTTAGGAATTACAGTGAATGTATTTATTCTGTCTTGACAAGTTTATTTTTGTCATTTTTGATGGCAGTTAAGACAGGAGTCAACCTACAAATGTATTTTGTTCAGCCCATACACTGTTAAACACTTTTTGAAAAGCATTTAAAAATGTGGAGATTTCACACAAGAATCCATATTTCTGGATTTTCTTGAAAACCTAGGTGATCTATCAATCCTGGGGCTACAGTTCCATGTGGAAAAATCAGCACGAAACTTAAGAATATGCTCTTGGTATGCCCTGCCCCCACCATTTCCTATTCTATTGCTTCTATTACATCTAGCCCAAAGCACACATTGATGTTATTTGCAGGCCCACAGCAGCATTTGAATTTACAGCCATTTAATGCAGATGGTTCATAAATAGACTAAAAATTAACTTCTCAGTAAAGGTATTAAGATAGTGTAAATTACTTTCCACATTTCTTATCTTGGTTTAACAGCCACATGAAGTATGAGTGCAGTTGTATACATACACACACACACACCCCATAGTTAAAAGTGCATTGAAATGAGAATTAAAAGGTATATTTTTCTTCTAGTCCTGGCTCTGTCAATTAATCAATTACATGATTTGGGTATTTTTTCTGTATTCTTTCTAGGCCCAAGACACTTGTCGGTAAAACGAGTGTAGACAGTTCGCTAGCTTGTCTCCGAATCTAGTATTTTTTTCTTATTAAAAGGAAATTTTATTTGGGGACTTCAGTGATCCAGTTTGATTTCCCTTCACTATTAAAATTCATGGGATCATAGAACTAAACTAAAATCAAAATTAGGGTCGGGTCCAGTAGTTTCATGTAGTAGATAGAAAAAACTAATGCTTGGAAAGATCATAGAAATAAATAAACGAAAAAGATGGTAAGCACAAACAGGTGTTCAAAATATTATGTTGGCACAAAGAAGGAAGCAGACTTTATGCATTTTGTTAAAGCATCTCATTTTTGTCTGCTTGCTATTTTACCCCAGGAGGATATTCTGAGAGCCTTAGGACTGGGATGAGATTTAAAAGTGACCCGACCAAGACCATTGATCCCATGGTCCTATTTGGAATCTTAAGAGTGGCTAGATTTAAAATTGCTACATTTCCAACTTTCAGTCTACTAACGCTTGTATTATTTGGTTCTATGTTGTTCTTCCAAACTAGGCAGTAGTAAATCTTTAAGGGTAAGTACCACTCATCTTTTCATTTCCCATCTTTATTCCACATTCTGAGCATGGTGCTTGGCACAAAATATTTAGTAAACCTTCGCTAAATCCAAAGAGGAATTTCCAAATCTATAAACCATAGAGTTTTCTATTGACCCAAATAATAATATGATATCATAAACTGACCAAAGACATAAATTGAGAACTAAGAACAGTAGAACAGCTATGTCTTGAGTAATACATCTTATTCTAATACATAGCAATTGATCTCAGTAAATCATTACTATGTATCTACTATGTGCAAAATATATACTAAATCTATAAGGCAAAATATCCTAAACCTGGATGATTGGTAAATACTTGAAGTGGTTTGAAAATTATATATCCTGAAGATATATATATATATACAGAGATTCTAATATAAGGAGTCTCTGCGTATGTTTTTAGTACTCCAAAGATCTTTCTGATCTTTGCTTAAATAATAAATAGATGAAAAATACAACTGCAAATTACACATCTCATTTTGAGTTATACAATCTAAATTTCAGGACCTTAGTTTCTTTCAGAAGGGAATAAGCAGTAGCTGCTAGTGTCCTAAAACCAGTGAGAAATGTATTAGTATCTTTGAAGTTTAGAATGAGAAAGTAAAAAAATATAAGAATATTAAATTACATGAAATGTTAAATATTGTCTACTTCTGTAGGAAATGATAAACTACTTTTTTTATAATCAAAATAATTCAGGAATATTAGTAATAGCAATGGAGGACCACTTTCTAATCTCTTGACAAAAATACTCTACTGCCATGGTAACCACTGAGATGGGCCAAGATGTCTCCTTAGAGGCAGAGAATAGAACCAAGCACCAGGTCAGGGAGAACAGTCCTAACTACTCACAAGTGATACTTTTTGCTATATTTGTATAAACTCAGGTCACTTAAGTAATTTCAAATATTTGGCACAGTAGTTGCCCATATGTGGGTTTTGTGTATTCATATGAACTGATTTGAATATTTTTATTAAATCACCAAATCAAGAAAATCAAACCAATTTTGCTATGTAAAACAAACAAAAAATAGGAGTGAAATCTGATCAAACACTCTTTCTTCATAATAATAATAATGATGATGATGATACCTTCCATTTAATGGTAACTTACTACATCAAATAATTTATATATGTAAATAACTTATTTATATAAATAAATTATGTACATATATCATGTCATGTTATTCATCCCTTATGTCAACACCACAATAGGTGTCCCATCTTATAGAAGAGGAAGTTTTGCTTTAGAGAGGTTAAATCTTTCATCTACCATCATATAACTAGCAAATAGTGGAGTTAAGACGAAATTATTCTGGTTCAAGAGTCTTGTCCTCCAAAAAAATCCACAATTTGTACCACGATAAATGTGAATGATGGTCTTTTTCACCCCAGTAGTATCTCTCAAAGGACACCAGAATCTCTCTGTGGAAGAAGATGGTTGTGTTCTGCACAGTATGACGTTGCTTTCAAAAGTTAGCAATGTCAGTCCTTGTCAGTCCTTGAACTTACTCTCTACTCTCTCCTCTGCTTCTGTTTTATTGAGATATAATTGACACACAGCCCTGTATATGTTTAAGGTATACAGCATAATGATTTGACTTACATACATTATGAATGACTATCATAGTAAATTTAGGGAACATTCATCAGCTCAAATTAAAGAAATAGAAAAATATTTTTCCTTGTGATGAGATCTCAGGATTTACTCTAAAAACTTTCATGTATGACAGACAACAATGCTAATTACATTTATCATGTGGACATCCCAGCCCTAGTACTTATGTGTCTTATAACTGGAAGTTTGTCATTTCTGATTATCTTCACCTAGTTCCTCCCCCTATCTTCCCACTCCACCTCCAATAAACTTAAATCTGATCTTTTTCTGAGTTTGTTAGTTGGTTTGTTTTGAAGTATCATTGATCTACAAAGCTGTCAGTTCCTGTTACACAATGAGATGATTAGATATTTCTATACATTACAAAATGATCACCGCCATAAGTTAATGAACTGTCATCATACAAAGATACTATGTAATTATTGACTATATTCCCCACACTGTACATTTCATACCTGTGACTCATTCACTTTGCAACTGAAAGTTTGTACATCTCAATTTCCCTCACCTAATTTTCTCGTGCCCCCTCCTCCCTACCTCTTGACTGTTACTTGTTTGTTCCCTGTATCTATGAATTTGTTTCTGTTTTCTTATGTTTGTTCATTTGTTTCAGGTTTTAGAGTCCATATATAAGTGAAATTGCACAGTCTGTCTTTCTCTGTCTGACTTACTTCACTTAACATAATACCCCCAGGTCCATCCATGTTATTGCATATGACAAGATTTTTATTCTTTTTATACTTGAATAATATTCCATTGTATATATGTACCACAACTTCTTTATCCATTCATGTATTTATGGGCACTTTGGTTACTTCCATATCTTGGTAATTGTAAATAATGCTGCAATGAACACAGGGGTACATGTATCTTTCCTAATTAGTGTTTTCATTTTCTTCAGATAAATATTCAGGAGTGGACTTGCTGGATTTGTGGTAGGCTTATTTTCAATTTTTAAAGGAATATCCTTACTGTTTTCAACAGTGGATGCACCACTTTACATTCATACCATCAAGGCATGGAGGTTCCTTTTTTCCCCACATTCTCACCAACACTTGCTATTTATTGTCTTTTGGATGATAGCCATTCTCACAGGTGTGAGGTGATACCACTCTGTGGGTTTGATTTGCCTTTCTGTGATGATTAGTGATGTTAAGTATCTTTTAATGTGCCTCTTGGCCAATTGTATGTGTTCTTTGAGAAAAATCCATTCAGGTTCTCTGCCCATTAAAAAAATTTTTTTTGATGTTTAATTGCATGAGTTATTTGTATACTTGGGATATTAACCCTTTATCATATAAATCACCTGCAAATATCTTCTCCCATTCAGTATGTGGCCTTTTCATTTCGTTGATATTAATAGTTTCCTTCACTCTGCAAAAGTTTAGTTTGATGTGCATCTGTGCTAAGTCATTTCAGTCTTGTCCAACTCTTCAACTCCATGGACTGTAGCCTACCAGCTTCCTCTGTCCATGGGATTCTCCAGTCAAAAATAGTGGAGTGGGTTGCCATGCCCTCCTCCAGGGATCTTCCTGATCCAGGGATCAAACATGCGCCTTCTTAAGTCTCTGCATTGGCAGGCGAGTTCTGTACCACTAGCGCCACCTGGGAAGCCCAGTTTGATGTAGTCCAATTAATTTTGCTTTGTTTTTATTTCTCTTGCCTGAGGAGACAGATCCAAAAAAAATTTACCACAACTAATGTGGAAGAGTGTGTTGCTTTATGTTTTCTCTTAGAAGTTTTATGGTTTCAGGTCTTGATCCATTTTGAATTTATTTTTTGTATATACTATGAGAAAGTAGTACAGTGTGATTATTTTGACATAGCTGTCCAGTTTTCCAACAATGCATTGATGAGGCTATCTTTAACCTGTATATTCTTGACTCCTTTATCAGAGATTAGTTGCCCATGTAAGTGTGAGTTCATGTCTGGGACCTCTGTTCTGTTCCAAAGATCTACTCATCTCTCCTGTGTAGCTTTGTGGTGTACTCTGAAACCAGGGAATGTGATATCTCCAGCTTTGTTCTTCTTCCTCAAAATTGTCTTGGATACTTGGGATCTTTGATTTATTGCTATTTTTCAGTTATGCAGTCATGTAACAAATATTATGATGTACCAAGCCCTATACTTGTTACTAGAGAGAAAGCATAAGGCAGCCTCTGTGCTAAAGAAGCTCATATCTAGTGATAGAGAAGTAAATAGATAGTATCAATGTAATAAATAGGAGCTACACAAAAGAAAAAGGTGTTTGCAAAAGTGCAGATGGTCAAGGAAGCCTTCATAAAAGCAATGCTTTGAAATGGAAGTTCAAGTAGTGAGTAGGATTGGCTAGGGAGATGGGAGAATGGCATGTTAAGCTGACAGAACTATGCTTACACAGGAATGCAGTCATGAAATGGCCTAATGTTGAAACTCTACAGTAAGTATGTTGAGTAGGAGTTTAGTGGGCAATTGAAGGAGAGGGAAAATGAGACTGGGGAGCTAGGCAGCAGCCAGGGGTGGGGCATGGAGAAGACTTACACACTACCAGTACAATAACTATTTTTTATCTAATCAACACTTTGTGCCTGGCACTGTTCTAAGTATTTTATACATTATTCCATAAGAAAGTTTATAGCTGAAGAAATTACAGCTCAAATAGATGAACTGATTTGCCTAGATCATGCAGCTTAGGTAGAGGTGAAATTTGAGCTCCAGATTTGATTTGTCTCCAAGAATGCATTTTTTTCTACATGCTACACATAGTTTTCTGGAGATTATTTGCCTGTAGGCAATGAGAAGCTGCTTGCGGATTTCAAGCTACCATGTAATGTAACCAGATTAGCATTTTGGAAGGATCTCTCTGGCAGCAATGTAAACAATGAACTTAAAGTGATGCCATACTAAGAGACCAATTAGGAATTTGCTACCATAATCCAAGTAAAAAAAAGAAAAGCAACCGAGAGCCATAGCTAGTGGTTTTCATAGTTCACTGCTCACTGGAATCACATGGGAAGCTTTAAATAATATATAATTCTCAGAAACTCTGTTTTAATTGGTTTGGGATGTGGCCTGAGCACAAACATTTTTAAGAATAGCCAAGATGATTCTTCTCAGGTGGCGCTAGTGGTAAAGAACTTGCCTGACAACACAGGAGATGTAAGAGACACAGGTTCAATCCTTGGGTCAGGAAAATCCCCTGGAGGAGGAAATAGCAATCTACTCTAGTATTCTTGCCTGGAAAATCCCATGCACAGAGGAGCCTGGAGGGCTACAGTCCAGACGGTCACAAAGACTATGACAGGACTGAAGTGACTTAGCACACACAACACAAGATGATTCTATTTGCAGTCAGAGTTGAGAACCATTGGCCTTGGCCAAGTTAATGGCAGTAGGGACAGAAATAAAGAGATAAACCTGAGTTCTATTTAGGAATAAATAAATAAAGACTATAAATAATTGAGTCAACAGGACTTGGTGATTGATTGGATGGATATGTATGTGGTGGTGATGAGGTGAGTGTAAGAATGAAGTAGGACTCCAGGATAACTCCTAGATTTCTGATTTAGGGCATTGGGAGACAGTGACTCCACTAACCAAGATAAGAAACAGTGGCAAGAGAAGATTTATAATCTCTTGAAGTAACAGAATACAGACTAGAATAGTTATATAAAATAATGAATTTTTTAAATGTGAATATTCTAGCAGAAAATAAACCTAAGTAACCACTTTTGGTCAAAGTGAGGAAATAACTTTTAAGACTTTTGAAATAAAATCCTACTCTGCTATCTCTTATACCTGGGGGTTGACAACCCCACTTTAGAGTCTCTCCATGTAGTTTCACCATTCCTGGAAACTTGCAAAGGTGGAGATGGACAAGGAAGCCTTCATAAAAGCAATGCTTTGAGCTAGAAGTTCAAAGGGGGAGGGGATGATGATGGCAGTGGGCCATCACAAGTGCTAAACCCCAACAACTTTAATACTCCTCACAAGCACTGTCAAGCTTGGTTTCCTAAGCTCAGAACTAGTCTTAGGAGTAGCACCAACAGGCAGATGAGAAACAATAGCAATTAGCAGAATCCAGGAATGACTCACTCATTTATATTCACCAGCAATTGGGTCAGAGGGAGAAAAAACAGGTGGTTCTTATTCTGGTTGTATATTGGAATCATCTAGAAAGTTTTATACAGTACTAATGTCTGGGTTCTCCTCCCAGAGACTCATTTTCATTGTTTTGAGATACAACCTGCACATCAGGATTTGCTTAATTCTCTTGAGTTACACCACTGGAAGCCTAGATTAAGAACCATTGCTTTAGTACATTTATGTTCCTCTTATCAAATAGATTGCACTCAAGTTAGCAAGTAGGTTTCTCTGGGTTATTTAGAAAAACCAGAGAATATCTTTCTCTCATCAGAGGATAAGCAAAAACTACTGCACATGTTAGTAATTTTGGAAGCAATGTTCTTTCAGTGGTAAAAAGTTCACATATAAACTCCTAGATATCAATGCCAGATGCTATGGGTTTTATTCCCCAGACAAATGAACTGGCTACACTTATATTCATGGTACAGCCAGAGTCTACTCAGGGAAACAGACCTATGCCTGGTAATAAAACAAAAGGAATTTAGTGTGGACACTAGTTTAGAAGTGTTGGAAGAGCTACAAGGGAAAATAGGCTGGGCAAGCAACCCAAAGGTGGGAAAAAAAGAGGCTATATACCACTTACAGAGCTGCAGGGACCAAGGTAGGAAAGATTTTTACTCCTCACTGCCTTTAGGTGTAGAACCTCGGGAGCAGCCGCATTACAGTAGCTGGCACTACCAAGGTGTAGCCCCAGCCGAAGACGCTTCCTAAAGCTGAGAGGGAGGGAAAGACACCTTGGCTTCTCCTTTTCACTCACTCTCAAGTCTCCCACCTGGGTCTCCCATTAGCTAAGCTGATAGGGAGCTAGTTGGCAAGAGATCCTTGGATGCATAGTCTGGAGGACTTCGTACCCTGCAATACCTTGAGGAGCTGGAGGTTATGGATGGATCTACAAGCAAACAGACAAATGACTAAGGCTAAAATTCGTTCTAGATTCTGACAGTAGATACATTTAATACCCACTTTTGAGTATGTGTGTGACAAAATACAAAGCAACTGGGAATTTCCCCCTTTGATCTCATGTACCTAGGAATGATTATTTTAGAGATAGTTTTAGTGTTCTGACATTATCAGCTCCTTGGCTGAAAGGTTCACACTTGTGGAATATATTGCAATATAAACATATGGAAAATCTGTTTGACATGCATAAGCCAAGGAACAGACACAGATTATACAAAGGACACTTTGGACACAGGTTGTCTGAACGTGCAGAGTTTTACTGATACCAAACCACCAGTGCTAGTGGTGGTGTAACAGCTGCAGTGAGGGTGCTATTTTCAGATAGGTGGTAAATCTCCTTTCTACAAGCCAATCTGCAAGAGCAAAATTTAGAAGAATTATTTTTTCTCACTCAGAAACTACTTTGGCTACATATACTGAAAAACAAGAGTGGATTTGTTTTTAATGCAAACCTCCCACTGAGGGGCCCACATGGGCTTCAACTCCAGGACTTTTTCCCTGTTGGTGATGATACTGTATTGTTGAGAAGGGTCTTGCTTGTTCCACAACAGCATCCTTGGTTGAGACCAATGAGTTCAGTCCCAGGTGACCCATCTGGGTGGAACACTGATGAGAGGCACTCCTCGATGAATTTGGACTAAGCCACTGATGTGGATCCAGTCATTAAATTATTTACCTAAGGAAGCATTCATCTGAGTCAGACAGAAAGTCAGATTATTTTTCTATCCACTCTTGAAATGTAAGAAGATTAGGAAGAACAAGATAACTTTGGGAGGATTGCAACTTTGTCTTGGTTGTTTCTTCATGGGTCTATTCTGATTGAGATGATTTTCACACTGGATTAAAGCCAATTATTTCACAGTGGTTTCTTTCTCAAAATGAGATTTCTCCAGAACTCAGTGGTTTGACTTCCTGATGACCCGTCTTGTAAGGTTTCTGGAGCTCATTTAAGTGGAAAACAGAAGGGGGCTTTTTTACATCTGCAGTATGAACGGGATAACACATTAGACAGTGATATGTTTGAAAATACAAACCTCAGAGCAACACTTGCTTTGGAAAAATTAATTATGGGCCAAATAGTGACCATGATTGTGACCACATTTGTTAACCAGGATTGTTTGAAGTTGAAGCAATATTCCTTGATGAATACTTATCATGGAGGACCTGGTATTGGAGAACATACTGACAACACAGGATGGGACAGTGTAAGTATCATCAAGGCAATAAACCATTAACATCAAGATGAACATGGCCTTCTACCAGTCCATTCCACATACAGCAATTATTTGACCTGCACCTCTGCGTAGTTCTGCAAGAATGCATTTTCTACTGATCATTTGTTTTAAACAAAGCCAGAGCTTTAAATGATTAGGTTAGTCTGAAAATATGTCAGTCCTTTATCACCGTCTCACAGGCACACAGTTATCTCCTTCAAATCCTGGCTTCTAAGAAGAGATGGGGGTCTTTATCTTGACAAGTTGGTTTTCTTTGCAAGGTTCACCCAATAACAATAATGGGTAGAGGACACTGTGTTTCACTGGCAGGGTTATTATGTCCACTGAAGATCTGAAGGGTTGTACCCTAGTACAAGAACTTTCTTGCATGGGGTTGTGTGTGTGTTTAGGGTATGGGAACACCAACACTATATGTTGTGGGAATTGCCAGGAATATCTCATATAGTCCAGCCTAGCAAATATCCAATAGATTTTTTTTATTGGTTCTCCTGTTTGTTGTGATGCTCATTTTCATGAAGTCTAAAGTCAGGTTTATATTTTAAGTTGTTAAATTTTTGTCAATTGATTTGTGTTAACTCCCTCTTATTTCTTGCCTGTCCCTGCGCTTAGGGAGTAACAAGGACAGCGCCAGACTTATTGCTGTGTGTTAAAGAATTTACTGATTTGTTTTACTACAAGATCTATGATATGCGTCCTTCTGTCACCAACAATAGAAACCGGCAAGCTTCACTGAGGGGTGAAAGTAGTCAGAAGTTTCTCCGTAAAGAAATATAATCAGCTTTCCACCAGGGACAGTCTCCTTTTCATCTAGAAATTTACATATTTATACAAGATCTGCAGACATTTTTATCTTTGCTCTCTCTTTTGACTCCATCCAGGTTTCCAGTGAGATAGTTGCTAATAAAGTATGGAAATTAGGCTTTTATATGCACTTCTTACTATAAATGTGAAAATATATTAAAAAGAGTGGTTTGTTGTCCTCAGTAATTTCATTTGGCTCCAGCATAATTCTTTGAGACAATACCTTTGCTAGCTGGTTGTATTCCAAGTGTGTATAGACCATATTATGTTTCCCTAATCTAAATTATGCAAAGAACCAGACCCTTACTTTCCACCATATTGTGTAGATTCTTATTTTCACTAAATTGACATCAACATTTCATCATCTTTGAAGTTTTGATTTTGTTTTCAGCTTAAAATTTTTCCCTCAGCTTTTAAAGTCTACTTCTTCCTAAAACATTATTTGAACTAGATCATATTAACACATTATATGGCTAATTTTGGAGAAGGAAATGGCAACCCACTCCAGTATTCTTGCCTGGAAAATCCCATGGACAGAGAAGCCTGGTAGGCTACAGTCCGTGGGGTCGCAAAGAGTCAGACATGACTGAGTGACTTTACTTTCTTTCTTTCTTTTATGGCTAATTTTGCTGCACATTATTTTATTCTTCATTTTCCAACATTCTCTCATCATTGTTACACTTTATTTTATTAACTTGATTCTCACTGTAGTTCAGGGGGTTCAGACATGGAGTAACATATCAAGGACTGGGAAGTTTGAAAATCACTGTATCTGCAGAGGGAACCGAAATAAAAGGAAAAGACAGCCCACAGAATGGGAGAAAATAGTTGCAGAGGAAGTGACTGTCAGGGGATTGCAGCTCTATGTCAAAAAAGTAGACAACCCAGACAAAAAATGGGCAGAAGATCTAGACATTTCTCCAAAGAAGATACACAAATGGTCAAAAAGCACATGAAAAGATGCTCAATGTCACTACTTATCAGAGAAATGCAAATCCAAACTACAGTGAGGTATCACCTCATACCAATGAGAAAGGTCATCAGCAACAAGTTCACAAACAATAAATTCTGGAGAGGGTGTGGAGAAAATGGGATCCTCCTACACTGTTGATGGGAATGTAAATGGATACAACCACTATGGAGAACAGTATGGGAGTTCCTTAAAAAATGAAAAATAGAACTACCATGTGACCCAGTAATCTGACTCCTGGGCATATATTCACAGAAAGCCATTATTAGAAAAGAAACATACATCCCAATGTTCACTGAAGCATTATTTATAATAGTCAAGACATGGAAGCCACCTAAAAGTGTCCACTGACAGAAGAATGGATAGAGAAGATGTGCTACTTATATACAATGGAATACAAGTCAGGTATAAAAAGAACAAAGTAATTCTATTTGTAGCAACATGAACAGACCTAAAGATGATCATACTAAGTGAAGTAAGTCAGACAGGAAAGGACAAATATCAGATGATATCACTCATATGTGAAATCTAATTTTAAAATGATACAAATGAACTTATTTACAAAACAGAAATAGACTCACAAATTTCAAAACCAAACTTATGGTTGCCAAAGGGGAAATGTGAGGGGGAGGGGTAAATTAGCAGTTTGGGACTAACATATACGCACTATGATATATAAAATAGATAACCAACAGGTAGCACAGGGAACTCTACTTGATTTTCTGTAATAAGCTATATCAGAAAATAATCTGAGAAAGGAAGAATATATGTGTATACCGGCTTCCCAGGTGGCGCTAGTGGTAAAGAACCCACCTGACAATGCAGGAGACTTAAGAGACTCAGGTTCGATTCCTGGGTTGGGAAGATCCCCTGGAGGAGGGCAGAATACCTCCACTCCAGTATTCTTGCCTGGAGAATCCCATGGACAGAGGGGCCTGTAGGCAGGCTACAGTCATTGGGACCACAAAAAGTCAGATATGACTGAAGTGACCTAACACACTTACACACACACACATGTACACGTGTAACTGAATCACTTTGCTTTACACCTGAAACTAACCAAAATTTTAAATCAACTGTACAACAATAGAATTTAAAAAAAAATAAGATCAATGTAACTTTTCTAACAAGTTTAATGACCAAGAAACTATTCAACCCAATCTACATTTTAGTGATTCACAGTACAGTCATAAACCAAACAGCTGTGGGCCATCACTGATTCAAGTTACACAAGTGGGTATTGGGAATCCAGTAGACATTAGTAGACATTTTAAAATAAATGAATTACCTCCATGTCAACACCCTTTCAGAACCAAGGACAGTTACATTGACCCTCTTGACCTGATCTCAAAAGTTGGGAGTATAAAATGAAAAACCTAAAGGCTCTTTATCATGTAGTCTTGCTTAATGCTTTAAGGTTTTAAGCATCTTAGTTTTCTTTTTAAGAGAATTGTTCAGGACGTTGGAGTTTGTGCTAATCCTTTAGAAAGCTTGCCTAGGAACATAAGTCCACAGTTCTCCTAGAGCCCTTATGACTGGCGAGACTTGCTTGGGGTCCTTATATATTTGAGTCTGTCTCAAAGAGCCTTATGTCCTGGGAAAATTTAATGGCCCTTCGCTTGCATCTCATGACAATAAATTTTGAGGCTTACTGATTTAGTTTAATCCTATGATTTTGTTTTAATCCTATGCAATTAAATGTGAGTACACTAGAAAAGCTTAAGAGAGGAGAAGGTAGGAGATAAGTATTTTCTAGTTGAAAAAAAATGCAAATAGTCTTGAAGAGATAGAGATTCACGGTCAATTTGATCTGGAATATCTATCATAGGAGCCAGTTAAAGCAATGAAAAAAAAAATGTAAGCACAGAATGTCTCTGTCACTAGACATGAATATTTCACTGATTTAGGTAGAAAGCATCCTTTGTTAGAGACTTCCATGATGTTTTATCATTTTCTGATGAGCTTTTTATCATTCCTTGAGGACAAGGGACCTGAATTAGGTTTCTTGGAATATTCCAATGTTAATGATGGATTTGTACTATCCACCCTCATTCTCCTAAATAATCACTTCTCCCCCTCTCCTTTCTAACCTCCCCATTGTCATTGTATTCCTGTGGATTTTGTAACTGGGAATGTTCCTTTTTGTGTGAAAATATAGCTGGTGTCTCTTTGCAAAAGAGATAAGACTAATTGGCTACTTGGCAATCACTTAGTCGTGAGTCTAGCAGGAATGCCTGATTTTTGGCAGGAAAGAGAATTACATGCTCAAATTCCCAAGCTGTTAGCTAGCAGATGTACGTTCAAATAGAAGAACAAAGAACCTTCTGGAACAAAGTTGAGAGCTCCTGGTATGTCGTCAATTGGAAGGGGGATCTGACTGCTTTGGCTCAGAGGCAAATGCTCAACTCCATGTGTTCTGACTTTCTGTACCAGTTCCCTCACCTCTCCAATGCCATCCTTCCATCCTGCTGAGAAAATATCACTCTAAAGGGGACACATATGGCTACAAATTCAAATTTTCACCCCGCCACATGCTTGTGCATCTTTATCATTGAGCTAATTACATTAGGCGGCATCAGGTGCTTTGCACCTGGCCTTTCTTTGTGACTCTGTTACAATCCTATTTCCCTATTTCCAACAACCAGGCTCAGGCAGATTACTGACCATCTTCTAGCCTCAGTCAATGGCAAGAGGCTGGCATTCCCCACACAAAGAGCTAACAACCTGTTTCTCAGTGTTTGACTTCTACTGAAACACCCCCTGCCCTTTTCAGTATCTGTATGTCAGGGAGTACTTAAGAGGCTAATATGGCTTGAAAGATCTCTAGATATTGTTGATGCCATCTCATTTTCAGAAAATCTGCAAAGTATTTGTGAACTTTTTCCATATAGTTAAATCTACTAGAACTTCATGTCTTCATACTCAAGCTAGTTCTCATCTCCATCATTGGTTACTTGTCTAATCTAAATCACCACCAGATCACATTGATATCAGTGTCTTTGCCTCCTCTCTAGTATTTGGAATCAAATTTTGCTCTGTTTCAGTCAGATCTCAATCCAGCATCCAGGGTGTTCCTGCTTAATCATATCACATTTCTGATAAAAGCCCAACTATGGCTCCCCAGCACACTTGGAATAAAAACTGAAGTTCTTATGTCATTCATGATCCTCTTAATGACCTGATCCACCACCCAAATCTCTGGCTTCACTTCCTATTGATTGATTTGCTGTGTGATTGATTGATTGACTTGGTCATTCAACTCCAGCCCTGTTCTCCTCTTTCGGGGTTACTGGGCAGGCTCCCATTGCAGGGTCTTTGAAAGACTGTTTCTTTAGCTTGCCTTGCTTTCCTCTGAGAGTCATAGAGCTCATTTCTTCCCTTTCCACCCCCAAAATTTTTTTCCATGCTTTTTTTTCTCCTTAGCAATCATCATTATGTATTTAACTCGTTCATATTTTTATTGTCTTTCCTGCTGTGATGCAAGCTCCATTTCCCACACATTTCCTTATGTTTACCCTGTGAATTTTCCTCTCATTAGCATTTGGCATTCTTTGAAGCTTTTGACTTGATATCTTTGCCTTAAAACTATAATTTTCAGTTTGTTTCCCAGTTTTATTGAGATATAATTGACATGTAACTCTGTATAATTTGAGTTTCCCTGGTAGCGCAGTGGTAAAGAATCTGCCTGCAATGTAGGAGACGCAGGCTTGATCCCTGTTCAGGAAGATCCCCTGGAGAAGCAAATGGCTACAGTTCATGGGGTTGCAAAGAGCTGGACATGGCTTAGTGACTAAACAACAAATTTTGTGTAAGTTTAAGGTATACAATATGTTGATTTGGTACATTTACATATTGTGATTTGATTATCCCCATAGCATTAGCTAAAAACCGTATCATGTCACATATTACAATTATGTTTTTGGTGAGGGAGGTGGGGGGGGGGTTCAGGATGGGGAACACATGTAAATCCATGGCTGATTCATGTCAATGTATGGCAAAAACCACTACAATATTGTAAAGTAATTAGCCTCCAACTAATAAAAATAATTGGGAAGAATAAATAAATAAAATCCAATAATTCAAAAAAAAATTATGTTTTTTTTTTAAATTATGTTTTTGTGGTGAGAACATTTAAGATCTATTCTCTCAGCAACATTCAGTTGTATAATATAGTGTTAATAGCTATAGTCACCATTCTGTACAGGGGATCTCCAGAAATTATTCATCTTAGAACCAAAAGTTTATAGTCTTTAACCAGCATCTCCCCATTTAAGGGCTTCCCTGATGGCTTAGAGGTTAAAGCATCTGCCTGCAATGCGGGAGAACCAGGTTCAATCCCTGAGCCGGGAAGATCCCCTGGAGAAGGAAATGGCACCCCACTCCAGTACTCTCACCTGGAAAAATCCCATGGACGGAGGAGCCTGGTAGGCTACATACAGTCCATGGGGTTGCAAAGAGTTGGATATGACTGAGTGACTTCACTTTCCTTTCACTTTCCCCATTTCCTCTCCCCTGGGTCCAACTTCAACAGACCAAACATCAAAACCACAACAATCCTTTATAATATTGAGGGGTGTGAAACATTCTAAGATAAAAAGAAAATAGATTTTCACCAGGCAGGTCTGTTTAACAGGTAAAGAAATGAAGGATAACAGAAAGTAGAAATACTTAGCATAGAAAAAGCATGGGAAAGACATTCAAACCAGAATAAATTAACTCTGGTTCCGTGGAAACTGAAGGACCAGCTCCTCTCAATTATGAACAAATCCTCAATAGTGGCATAACTGTTGGAAAATCTCAGACTTCTTGGTCTTGGATACTTCCTCGTTGACTGGATCCACTTTTCTGTGGACTCCTACATTCTTAACCATCCAGACACATGTCTGTAAGAGTGTCAAAGTCAACATGAGAAGTATGGCTTCTAGTTCTGTCTCCAGACCCTCAGAGATTAAATGGACTCTTATTGGACCAAGTTACATAACTAACCATCTTTTCCCTTATGCCTTTGGGAGTCATAGTTTTTTCTGAGGCTTTTTCTGTGGGAATGGGTGAACATTAGACTTTGTCATTATTTTTCCATTTTTGACTTCTTAGGATTTGGAGAGTAACCTTTTGGCCAATAATACACAGGCATATGCCATCTCAACTCTTACTTACAAATTAGATTAACTTGTTAAATACTTTTATTTTAGTTAAGAGATCAAACTAGCTGGAATAGAGAAGTTTGCCCCAAACACTGCTGCCAATGGTCTTTATTTTTGCTCATGTACCCTTTCAAATAATTTTGAAAAATCACTGCCTCAAAGATTTTTGTTTTCAGGAAAAGAAATCATCACAATATTAAATAGTTGTAAACTATTTAATTTCTGGTGCCTTGCAAGGATTGACAGCTTAAAATGAAATTATTATACCATTCTTCTGAATGACTCATGAGAAATCAAATGCTATATTTTCATGACTATCATAATCCATTTAAAATATATTAATATACTCTCCCTTAACATTTAGAAATTTTCCATTGTTCCTTTTTCCTTAACTCATATTTCTATTCTACTACATTCCCAAAGATATTTATCCTTGAATAACACATTTTTGCACTTGAAAAATATTTTATTGATCATATCATGCTTATCTGTAACAAAATATGTATATAGATTTAATTTTAATCATTGATGTTCTCTAACCATGAGACTTTAAATGTTAAGAATTTTTTTCTGGATTTAGTTATTAAAATTTTTAGTAACATGGTCTTGATCAAACCTACACAATTATATTAAAAATGTTAGTGAATTAAACATAAAAATTAAACTTTTAATTGAAAATAATGAATTTATCATTCTTTAAATGAGATGAATCAAACTTTTCTCAGGCTTTTAGTGAAAGGGAACTGAATTTACTGATAAAAAACCAATTATACATTATTATATGAAACATTTTATAATATGAAATTTTGAGATTTGACTATAATTGGAATACATTATACAGTATTATATATACAAATGTCCAAGTCCTACCTTCAAAAGATCCTAATTCAGTAGTTTACCCCCTTACCCTTTGAGAAGCACTGATTTTATAAATCCTGCTAAAGATTTGGGCCCTAATTCTAAGTACAAATGATAGTCCCTGAAAGAGTCTAAGTTAAGGGGTGACATGATCAGAACTGTGGCAAGAGCTTATAGAGAGTAGATTACTGAGGACCAAAAGGCTACAGAGATCCCAAACAGAAATTATTTCAGTAGTTCAGGCAGGAGATGATGGTAACTTAGGACAGGGTGGAAATAATCATGATGGAAATAAATAGGTATGTGCAAAAGACATTCTAGAGATAAAAGTGAACACAGTGTGGTGATTAATAGAATATGGAAGACGAGGAGGAAAAAAGTGAGCGTCAGGGGTGACCCTCAGGTTTCTGACTTAACAAACTGAATAATAATATCACTTACTGAAATCTGAAATACCAAACATGGAACAGTTTGGGAGGTGAAGGAAGATCATGGTTTCCATCTTGTACATGTCTGTTAGACATCTACGAAATTGTAGTTGGTCAGCAACACCAGCATGGAGCTCACAAAAATAGGACAAACTAAAGCAGTAGTTCTCAAACTTTAGGGGGCATCAGAGACGCCTATGGAGCTGGTTAAGCCATAGGTTTTCACTGTCGGGGTTTCTAATCTCACAAGTTTGGGGAGAGAAGGGGCGGGAATTTGAATTTCTAACGAGTATGTAACTGATGCCGTGGATGCTGTTGATACTAGTTCAGGGATCCCATTTTGAGAACCACTGAGGTAGAGCTCAGACGTTACTTTCCTGGTGGCTCAGACAGTAAAGCGTCTGCCTACAATGCGGAAGACCCGGGTTAAATCCCTGGGTTGGGAAGGTGTCCTGGAGAAGGAAATGGCAACCCACTCCAGTATTCTTGCCTGGAAAATCCCATGGATGAGGAGCCTGGTAGGCTACAGTCCATGGGGTCGCAAAGAGTCGGACACGACTGAGCGACTTTACTTTCACTTGAGGTAGAGCTTCATGTTTGGAAATCATTGGGACATGAACAGTATCTGAAGCCTTAAGAATGGGTGAGATCACTAAGGGGAAACAGACTGTAAGGAGGCCAAAAGTGGAGCTGTGATGAGCTTCAAAACTGAAATGACCAGTGGAGGCCTGAGAGTGAGGAGATGAGCAGAGGAGTATGAAGAAAGTCTGGTGAAGGCTGTTACTCTACTCACCCAACCTCTTCTAGGTCTTTGTAGCCCTTCAGAACTTGCCATAGCCAGCACTAAGAAAATCCACTCAGATAATGAATAAATGTTCTTTGGAAGCAGAGACTACCATCTGGGGCTGAAAAACTCCATTTGCTTTCTGTTTCCCTCTGCTGAAAATTAGGAAGCCAAATCTGACGTAGGAGCTAAGGAATTTAGGTTTCTTAGGAGAATGGACTCATCTCCTACAAGGAGCACAACACCCATCCTGATTACTCCAGATCACCAACATGCAGCCAATCCTTCGTGTGGATCCTCTGAAATCTCACCTGGGCCCGTGGGGTCTGTATCTTTTATGCTTGGGTTAGCGGTGAGCTGCCTCCACATCCTCAGGGTGGCACTTTGGTCCCAAAAAGGAAAGAAACCACCCCTTGCCTCCTCACTGCCCCATTCCTGAAGAGCCCAACACTCTTCATGATATCCATTATTTTTCTCACTGTTTTCAGTTAATCAACTCTTTTCTCATAAACTCAAAAATACTAACCATAGGATTTATTTACCAGTGTTTAACTGATTGACATTCAAGTAGGAATCTCAAGAGAAACTGACCTCCAATACATTAAGGTCTTCTGTGACCTTAAGGATGGGCACCTGGACTCCTGAGCCATGTACTTGCTTCAATCTCCAGTGACATCTGTTGTATGATTAAAGTCCCTGGCAGAAACTGCAGGTTATTTCTGCTTGCATCAATTCTCAGAGATAAAGCAAAGATGTGTTAGTGATCCTCTCCTTCAGATTCACAAGGCAGGCCTAGGGGTAACTTTAGCATCTCTCATCATAGTTAGAATTCACTTGAACTCCTGACTTTTTCTGGCTCTTTGTAACCCTGTGGGCCAGGACCACCCACATGTAGCAGGTGATTTGCCCAAATAGAGAAAACAAACAGCCTCTGTCCTCCAGCCATATTTTCTGATGCTTCTCTTCCCAATCTGTCTTGCTACTATCTGGACCCTGCCTAGAAATCCTCCTTGCACATGGATGGAGCAGCCTGCCAGCTTGCCCACCCACGTCTCTTCTCAAAAGCCCACCCACCTGCCTGCCTGCCCACCTGCTTGCCTGAGTTATGGATCTAGCTTTATTTGCTCTGATTCAGACACGTGACTTTTTTTTTTTTTTGCTGTTGTTGCTGTTTTTGTTTTTATATAGAATAAACTCTGCAGGGCATTTTTTGGTTATGTTTTATTTGTAATTTGTACATAGCAAATTTGACCTGTAACCTTTCTTCCCTCTTTTTTTTTTTAATTTTTAGTTATAAGTAGCAAGTGTGAAATGAATGTTCTCCTACAACTCATTATACAATAAATATAAAAACTATTTTTGGTAAACTGGGCAATTTTAAAATGCAGCTGTAGTTGAATATTTAAAGGATTTTGAGGCAAACATTTACATATTATGAAGGATTCATTTATGCCATGAATTCTTTCCCCCAAAGTGCATTTTTCAAACATTTAGATGAGATCTTAAAGTGTAGCATTCCAGCAACATGAGAATAGCGTCTGTCCTTTATACTCCTTCTTGTATATGGAAGGAGAATAACTCCAATCCAACTGAACATTACTATGGCACTTGCCACTATAAAACCTAGATATAGTGGAAAAACCCCTCTGCACAGCCTCCCAGCTGTGCCAGCATACGCTGGGCTTTAACCCTGACTGGTGTCTTCTGCATGATACAAACGTCAAGAGTAATAAACTTCTGTGGTGATGATGTTTTCTGCTTGAAGGCTCAAAGTAGCTACAGTAACACCAGGACTTTAAACATCAAACAACCAGAATGTGGCACAATGAAACCAATCATCTCTGTCAAGTTAATGAATATGCCAGCTGATAAAGGCAAAGTCCATCTGCAGCAATTGGTACTGCCTGCAATGAGTACATCAGCTGTGTCCCAGTTTAGTGCAGGGGCTGAATATAGAAATGGCCTATATACTACTCATAATTTCTTCCATGCAAAAAAAGACTATGATTATGTTTACAGGACAGCAAAATGAGAATATTCTTTCCTTCTTGGAGTCATCAAAGTGCCCAACACTTCCCACATTTCCCAGTCAACCTACATGAACAAGTTCTTTGAATCCACTGTTTTTTAAGTGTGCTATTAAAGTAAAACCAGCCAATTTTCTCCCCTCTGATTAGGTTTCTGGGAGGCAAAATTGTTGGGACTCTTGAGTTTACCGATGATGTGATAGAGTCAGGACAAATATGGGGTTAGCCCACCCAAGTAGGTAAATATGACCAGAACTAATAGATGAATAAATATCAATTTTCACCAGTTACTAAATACTTAGGTTTTAGCACATCTACATTTTAAACTTACTATTAAAAGATACTGAATCATAATCATTCTTGGGTCAGAGAGTACAACGAATGTTTCTTTGTAAATTCCAAAACACCTCCTATAGAGAACTGCACATAACAGGTATATAATTAATCCTTAAGAGAATCATAGAGTATCAGAGCAGAACCCCAGGAAACCCTTAAAAATGTTCTGGTCCAACACTTCTAAAGCTAGGTAAGTCAATGCTTTCTGGGCAAGCTTACTCAAATGTTGGGATGTTTTAGTGCACTGAATAAAAGAAGGAATACAAAACACTGGAAAAAGTTTAAAAGCCACAAACACAAAAGTATAGCATTCTGAGAGGGACAGAATGCTAGTGATCAAAGTCAACATCTTAAACTCCATGATCAATTGTTATGATCACCCCTTTGTGCATGTCTACATAGCTCTCTCTGCACACCTGTTAAGTCACTTCAGTTGCGTCCAACTCTTTGCAACCCACTTGGGTGCAGCCAGCCAGACTCCTCTGTCCATAGGATTCTCCAGGCAACAATGCTGGAGTGGGTTGCCATGCCATTCAGGTGATCTTCCCAACCCAGGGATCAAACCCTCATCTCTTATGTCTCCTGCATTGGCAAGTGGGTTCTTTACCACTGGTGCCACCTGGGAATCCAGGGATCTCTCTCTAGCTTTGTATTATTCCCTTGGCTAAACTCCAACTAAACTTAAATCCATCTCTCCCACCAGTCCATGACTAGTCTATGTTCTGATGAATATGCATGAGTAAAATATAGATCTATGTTGACTGGTCACACTGTAAGTTCATAAACCTCAGAGGCCTCCTAAGATTGTACAGCAATCATTCTACTCCTAATCAATTTCTTCTCCCACTCTCTGGATGCCTTTCATGCCTCTCTCCTGGTTCTTCAAAATGTCAAATATTCTCTCATCCTTTATTCACAGTGAATATTCACACCTTGCTTCCTATTTCACTGAAAAATGAAACAACCAGAAGAGAAATTCCCTATTTCTCCAATGATATCTACCCAGCTACCTGCATCTGTACACATATGCTGTCCTTACACCTAAGGCCAAATCTTCCTCTTATACATTAGTTCAACACTCTTTTGCTTGCTTAAGGAAAATATTTAACAATAATTCCTTTTTCTTTTTTATCATCAATTCCCCTTCCCCCAGCTGGATCATCACCATGACCATATACTTGACACTATTTCTCACAGGTTAAAATAACCCTTTCTTGATCCTTCATCCCATTTCTACAACTGTCTCATTTTTCTCATTTCATTTACAAAGAACTCTTTAAAAAAAATATGTACATCCTTCTATACTCTTCAATCCTCTTCATATATATATACAATTACATATATACCATATATATATATATATATATATATATACCATTACAGGGAATATTTTCTTAAGGTTACATTGCTAAATACATCTCATCCTCATTTTTAACAACCTCTTAATGGTATTTGCCATAGTTGATATCCTTTCCTCTATTCAAATATTTTCAGTTGGTGTGATAGCTTATCTTCAAAAATAACTGTGATCAATTCTTACTCTTCCTGTACATGCAAGCCACTCCCCCACTGAGAAACGGTATCTATTTGTCCACCCCCTTGAATCTAGGCTAACTTGTCAATGCTTTGACTAATAGAATATATTTTGACTAATGGAAATAACATTTTAAGCTCTAGACTGAGCCTTTAATAGAAGCGGCATTTTCTTTCTTCTGCCTCTTGGGAGCAATGATGTACCATGTAAAAAGCCCAGGGGACCACAAGGAAAAAGTACTGAGGTACCAAACATGTGGTTACACATATACACTACCATATGTAAAACAGATAGCCAATGGGAATTTGCTCTATGACTCAGGGAGCTCAAACTGGAGCTCTGTGACAAGCTAGAGGGATGGGGTGCAGTGTGCTGCGGGAGGGAGTTTCAGGAGGGAGAGGACATATGTATATCTATGGCTGATTCATGTTGATGTATGGCAGAAACCAACACAATATTGGCAAGCAATGTTCTTTCAATTAAAAATAAATAACTTTTTAAAAATACAATTTTCTTTAAAAAAAAGAAAAAAATAGAGCCCATTTTGGCCTTTCAGCCCAGCCAAGCTTTCAATGAGTGCAGATCCAGTGAAGATCTGATTGCAACTGGATGAGTGGTATCAAGCAATAACCACCTAGTTGAGCTGTCAGTTCACACAGCCTTGATGTACAGTAATAAATGGTCGGCTTAAGACACAAAGATTTAGGTTTGTTTATCACAGAAGTAATTGTGTCACCATCTTTGGCAGGTGTGGAAACATTAACTCCAACTAGAGGGAGCTTAATTAATACCAAGGACCCCCAGCTATTGCCTATGAAATCCCTTGCCATAATTGTACAGTGTGAGGCCAAGCCTCCAAATGGCTGCTTATGGGGGGGAAATCAAGACAGGACCATTCCTAGGAAAGCAGCACCACTCGGACAATTGCCTTTGACTTGAGAACTTCCCAGGGGCCTTGCTGAACCCACTTTAAACCACAGCTGTTCAACCTCCACTCCCCCACAACTACTTCGCTTGTGGTCAGACTAGCACGGCAGTCTGTCAGCTGTCCCAGCCTTATGTAGCTCCCTCCTCCACTTTCTCTGGTAGGCATTTCCCCTAGTAAAATATTTGTATGTCTAATTCTATCTTGGCCTCTACACAGAGAACCCTAGTTAGCCCACCACACCTGCCTGTCTCTCCTCCTACATCTTTAGTCACTACTTTTGAGTCTCTCTCTTTGGTGTCTCTTCATCCCCCTGAAGTCAAAGTGTAGATGTGCCCTAGGACTCAGTCCTTAGTCCTCTCTTTTCCAGCCATACTCATCCCCTTAGAGATCTTATCCAACACTATGCCTTTTGGAGATAATGTATTTATATCTCTGAAGAAAAACTTTCCCCTGAACATCAGACTTGATATCTCATTCAACTGTCTTACAGGAACCTCTCAACTTTGTTCAAAGCATGTCCAAAACTGAGCTACTGACATCTCTCCCTAAACTTGTTCCTTTCACATTCCTGACCATCTCTGTAAATGCAACCTCATCCTTCTAGTTGCTGTGGTCAATCTTGATTCTCCTTCTCATATATCATTCTGGGCACCATTAGATACTGTCATCTATAGCATCAAAATATCTCCAGAATTTGTCCACATCCTATCTTCCTTGATGCCACCCTGGTCCAAGGCATCATCATCTCTCATCGAGATCACTGCAACAATCTCTAACCTGGGTCCCTGCTTTTCTTTTTGCCTCTCCTTCACCTTACTCTCAGAACAGCTCCCAGAGCATCTTGTTACAACTTGTTAGATCATGTCGTTCCTCTGTCTTAAATCTTCCTTTACTCAAAAATCTCACCTTATTCTGAACAAAAGACAAAGTCCTCATAATGATGTGTAAACCCCTCCATGATCAGGCCCTCCTCTCTTCTTACTCTGCTCCAGACATTGGTCTCCTTGATGTGTCTCAAGTCTGCCTACTTGCCCTTACTTCAGAGGGCCTCTGCACTGGCCCTCTGCCTGGAACATACTTCCCCCTTTATCAGATTCACTTCTTTTCAGTTTTTAAGTAAAAACTAACTCCTCAACCAAAGCTTCTCTGGCCACCCTCTCTAAAATTGTCATTTCCCAGGACACTTCATATTCCCCCTCTCCTATTTTAATTTTCTCCTTAGCACTTGTCACTATTTCATGTAATGTATATTTTGCCGATTTATCTGTTTGTCTCCCCAACTATAACACACACTCTATAAAGAGATTTTTGCCTTTCTTTCCCTCCTGCTTCTGAGCACTTGGAATATTATCTATTACATAGAATGCTCAGTAAATATTCAGTGAATAAATTAATTTTTGAAAATAAACTAAAAAGAATACATGAGCCAAATTTCACTGTCTGGCACATATAAAATGCTTCATAAATACTCATAGAATTAATGAGTTCTTTTCCTAAGATAACTTTTTCTAAGACACATTAGCCAAATTTCATTGCAGTGAACCAGTGATGCAAAGCGTTGTTTGTTTCACTGCAGTTCTACAGAGTATATCAGTCTGTAAGTGGATCATAACTGAGGTTTGGGAATCTTTGCATTATGGAGATGTTTTTAAAATAATGGTCTATTTCTTGATATCTAAGGTATAATTTCTGTTTCTTGTCACACAAATCTATTGGATTTCTTATCCCTGATTGTTCATCATGGTGGAATTTAAAACAAAACCAAAAGGAAAATTCTCTACTTAATTTCTTAGAAGATTGCAACACCAATGAATTTGTTTTGCAGTGAAATTCATCTGTTTTGGTAGAAAATGCAGACTTAATAAAGGAGTGAAAGAAAAAAAGAAGAAAGAATGAGCCCAGAAATTTTAAACTCTTTTTCTCCCATCCCTGTAGATAAGGAAGGTACATCTTTAGTCACTTGAGCCCTGTATTTTTTTGGTGCCAAAAATTTCACTCCTCCTTCCTCCCACACTTCTTGACATATATTTAAAACAGTCAAACGCAAAAGGAACTCACCATATCTTCACAAGGGGAGGAAGCTGTGCATTCCCTTTACTGTATCCTGGGATATTTTTAGCAGATTTACAGAACAGTTTTTGACAATAGCAAAATAGAGCTCTTTGAGAACTAGTTATTTAAACCCCTGCTGAAAGTATCCTGACAAAAATTAGAGCGTTTCATTAATTAGATAGCCCGAGGAGAGAATTAAATCTTGCGTCACCGCCCTGAGTGCCAAAATAAGGCGACTCTTCAGACTTAGCCTTGTAATTACAGGGTCCCAGTGAGAGAATCGGAATCAGCACTATTCATGTTGAAGAACCTGGCTGGCAGCACGCGTTAGCGAGAGAAAGCAGAAGCATGGACTTGAGAAGGACAAAGGAAAAATGGGTGTCATTGAAAATATGTGCGCCTGACTTCAATCTCCAATAAACTGGGACAGTGAATTGGAATTTACTGCTGTGACACTGGCTTCGAAATTTTCACTGGGGCATTTGCGCCATTTCGGCACAAAGGGTGAGAAAAGAAAAGTTTAGGCTCTGTGATGGCCTCGAGGGATGGGATGGGGGAGGGGAGGGAGGCTCAAGAAGGAGGGAATATATATAATTAGGACTCGTTTGCGTTGTTGTTGTACAGCACAAACCAACACAACATTGCAAAACAATTTTCCTACAATTAAAAAAAAAAAAAGGGAAATTTTAGTTGCCCCATCACTTTTTAAGGACAAAAAGGTAGGGGTGAGAAATCAATGGAATTCTTTCCCAAGCTCCAGTAGGCAATAGTTTTATCTAGTGGATTTCAGCTTTAGATACTACCTAGAACTGAGTACCATGGTGTAGCTCCCATAAAATGAGAGCTTACTTTTCAAAAACATGGCATTTTTCAAATCATTTGCATTTTAAAGGTCTAAGGAATTTTAATCACTGATCAGTTTTAACCCACGTTTCCTGCATGCGTGCATAAGCATACACCCTCAACTTTGCCATCCTCATAAAAATTCTTTCTTTAAGCTCTTACTTTCATGTGTTTTTAAAATGGCTCAGCTCCCCCGCAGCTCTCATCAGCCAGCCTTCCCAAGTGGTCCCCCTGCCTTGGAAGATGAAAGGCCTTCTTCACTTCAGCCAGGCTCCTGCTTCTGCTTTCACGCTAATGGAAAATAACTTAAAGATGGGAAAGGAACTGAGCATCACAGGCTGACCTTGAGCTGGCAGAATGCACTTCCTCACAAGGGTTTTCTAGCTCTCATGTGGCATTCATTCTCATTTGGAAAAGCCACCAAATACTCAAATGTCTTTAATTAAAATACGTTTCACTCGTTCATATCTAGCTAGTCATTATAGAATATAGAGAACCAACTTATTTCATGGCATATTAGCTTTATACTCAGGAGTCAGGTGTCTCTTCGCTTGAACTTAGGCGAAGTTCAAATCCTAGCTCTCTCTCTTATTAGCCGTGCAATCTTGAGCAACATAAGCTATAATTCTTCTGTATTTTCTTTTCAATCACATAGAGACAGATATACAGTTAGGGCTCTTGATAACATGTAATACCTCCAGGATTAAAAACCACATAAAAGTCCTGTGATATCTTCTAGCTTACCAGTATTGGCCATTGCTATGGCATGAACATTTGTGTTCCTCCCAAGTTCGTATGTTGAAATCCTAACTCCCAAAGTTGATAGCATTAGGAGGTGGGGGCCTTTGAGAGGTGATCAGGTTACAAAGGTAGAGTGCTTATTAAGAGCATTAGTGTCTTATAATAGATCCCTAGTCCCTTGTGCCATGGGACAACACAGTGAAAGGGCAGCAGTCTGCAGCCTGGAAGACAGCCCTCACCAGACCTTGTTGGCATGCCAGTCTTGGACTTCTAGCCTCCAGAACTGTGAGAAATAATTTTCTGCTATTTATAAGCTACACGGCCTGTGGTATTTTAACAGACTGGAAGGATGAAGACAATCATTTGGACAGTTACTAAACACGTTCATGTCCACAGCAAACGTTCAATCAACTCAGCTTCTGCTTATTCATTAGTTGGTGTTTGGGGCCACAAGGCTAATTTCATTATGAATGAAGATATGATGTTCTTGCCAAAGGAGAGGCAGACAATATATCTGTTAAATAATATGCTGTCAATAATATTTAAGTGATTTTCATGGAATTATTTGCTATTACCACCAATAAGCTTTTGTTGGGTGATGTTTTGTGCTGGGCACTGAGCCAGATTTTGAGAAGAGAAAAGTGCCATGACACGATCCTCTATAATAAACTTAAAATCTAGTTGGAAAGACAGGATACATTCATCTAGCAATAAATAAAAATAAATGATAACAAAATAATTGGAGTAGAAAATTGTGTTCTTGAAATTCAAAGGAACAAGAGGCTATTCTGGGCTTGGGATGCTAGAAAATAATCTCTTCCAAAATATGAGAGGTGGACCATAAAGAAGAATTGATGCTGAAGAATTGATACTTTCAAACTGTGGTGCTAGAGAAGACTCTTGAGAGTCCCTTGGACAACAAAGAGATCAAGCCAGTCAATCCTAAAGGAAATCAATCCTGAATATTCATTGGAAGAAGTGATACTGAAGCTCCAATACTTTGGCCACCTGAAGGAAAATGCTTACTCATTGGAAAAGACCCTGATGCTGGGAAAGATTGAGGGCAGGAGGACAAGGGGGTGACAGAGAATGAGATGGCTGGATGGTGTCATCAACTCAATGGACTTGAGTTTGAGCAAACTCAGGAAGATGGTGAAGGACAGGGAAGTCTGGCATGTTCTAGTCTGTGGGGTCACAAAGAGTTGGACATAATTTAGTGACTGAACAACAACAGCAAAACAACTAGAACTCAAGAGAGGTCTTGAAGATTAGTCAGAACATTAAACTTGTGGAAAAAAGAAGAGAAAGCATTTCAGTGGTCAAAGAGGTAGCAATATTTATAGCACAACTGGGGGATGAGCTGGCTAGTTAAGCTGGATTAAGGTGTCACAGCCCTTCATCAAGGATGATTCCCCAATTTCATGCAATGTGTATATTTAAATTTAACCTGGATTAAGATTTGCTGAAAAAATTCTACATTTTCTCATGCAGGATGTTACTTACATCCACATTATTAACTGATATAATAAAGCAATTCCCTAATATGCTAAACTTTAAACTTCTCTTTACTAACTTTCCTGTCATTCATCAATGCATCCAATCAGATGAATGCTAGGGAAAGTTGGAAGAGAAACTTAATTCAGCCACTACAATTACATTAAAACTGAAAATTAAAAAGCTGCAAAAATTGGTAGAATATACACTTCTTTTGCAATTGTAACTCCCCTTTACTCTGTCTGTACTTAATCAGAAAGGCAAAATATTTAAAGCTAAAAAGAAGTATAGAGACTATTTTATGCAACGCTCACTTCACAATGAAGAGACAGTGATATATTCATGTGTGTGTTAGTCTCTTGTTCGTGTCTGACACTTTGTGACCCCATGAACCCTATAGCTCAACAATCTCCTCTGTCCATGGAATTCTCCACGCAAGAATACTGGAGTGGGTTGCCATTCCCTTCTCCAGGGGATCTTCCCAACCCCAGGGATCAAACCCAGGTCTCCTCCATTGCAGGCAGATTCTTTACCATCTGAGCCACCAGGGAAACCTTACCTTACTTCATGAGGGAATAAGTAAGATCTCATAGTAATTATTGGCAAAACTAGGACCAGAACTAAGGACTGGAAGTCCTTGAGTATCTCTATACCACGTTGATGGGAGAACCCTGTGGATGAAGATTGACCATGAAAACTAAGAAGAAGTCAACAGGCAGGGCCAGTGTGGGATGGGCTAAATGACTGGGTCGGCTGCTGGGATGAAAGAGAAGCTCAGAGAGGACAGAAGCCTGGAAGAGTTGGCACCGGTAAAAGAACCTCAGTATCAGAATCTTAGAGAAGTGGCAGTCTGTGAATCTGATGTAACTTAGGGAGTTGTGATTAGAGTGCGAGGCATAATAGCACCTCCTCTGAATTGCAATTCAACTTGTGAAATTACTCTGATTACCAGAAATGAATCTCAAGGAATATTTTCTTGAATATTAAAGGCTCTACTAAACTTTTTTGAAACTTAAAGGTTTCCACGTTTCTTGCAAAATTCTCATTCTAAATTGTTGTCATCAGGAGCTCTGGCCTGTAGAATGTAGGAAGGTTCCACTATACCAAAATGCAATGGTAGATCTTATATAGCAATGACAGATATGAGATACTCATTTATATTTATCTTAATAATTAGTAAATAGATACTTATTGTAAGATTATTTTTAGTCAGTCAGTGACTTTTGCAACCTCAAATCTACTCTCTAGTTTAACTATAACCTAAAACAATTTTTTCCCTGAACATCTGTCACTCTGAATCATATTTTATCCAACACAGAAATCTCAGTGCCCACTCAGCAAAACTGATACATGAAGAATACTGGTGCTGAGATCTGTCTTACTGAATATTTTGCAAATGGTTATGATTTGGAAGTGAGAGTACAGTGCCATTCTATGCAGATGGAGATAAATCCCAAGGAAGATATAACAAGGCTATGTCAGCAGATATAATGACAAATTGTTTTAATATGGAAAAGTAAATATTCATTAAAGAACAAATAAAAATTAACTTGTCAGATTTATAAGTAAGATTTACAATAGGTTTGACCTATTTATTTCATATAAGAAATTATCTAATGTGCATTGGAGTCTATTTATTGAAGCTATACAATGTGACAACAAATAAGGTCAAGAAATGGGTATAGTCAGGATGAATATTGGACATAAAACCTTATCAACACCTCACACACAGAACACTGTAGCCTCTCCTGAGCTTCATCAGGCACTTGTCATTGACCTCCATAAACTGAAGGTCAATTTGGAAAAAAAAAAAAAAACTTGCAATCATACTGATCATTGTACTCCCAAAGTTCTTGACACATAACAGATTCTCAAAATGTGTTTTGTAAAATAAACCATTAGGAGATTCAATATGATAAATCAGAATAATGGAATGGCATAAGAAAAGGTGTAGTTGTAGATTCAAAAAGATCAGTCTGAAAGTTAGAGGCTAAAAAGTGATAGGAATGAAACCTGCAAAATGAATGGACTCCCAGAAAATTTAGTATATAGTAAATACAAGGTACCCTCTGAGATTTAAGAAATAAATATAAGTCAAGGATTTGTCAAACATAGCAAATTAACCTATCTCATTAGTTACAAGGCACATGTGTTGAAAATGTATGTGAAATTTTTAAAGGGTTTAATATAATCTAAAAATATATTAAAAGAAACAGGAATGGTTAAGTGTCCTAAATTCCTGAGACTGATGTAACAGAAGGAAATTATGTGCCAACTCCTTAAAACATAAAATATGAACAGTATGAGGAACACAAAGGGAAGCAGAATAACTGTGCTACACTCTAATTTCATTCTGCCATCTACTAGCTCTATGACCTTGCACAAGTCACTTCAAAATCCCTCTAAATCTCATTCTTCTCATCTGTGAAATGGGGATAAGACCTGCCTTGTGGAGTTGTTGAATAGTAAATATGATAATGTAGCTGAAAGTATATAAAGCACGTATATAAGGTAAAAAATAAGTCCTTCAAACTACTGGTATAGAATACTATTGGAATAACCCAATGTGACACTGATGGTTCTAGAATTCAATATGAAAAGTTTTCATTATCAAATTTCCAATTGATAATCTATGAGGAATATACACATTTTATGACAGTAGGTATCTCTGCCATGGATACTTCAGTACAAACAACACATTACTTAGAATGTAGGGCTAAATGGGAAGGTAGGCGAGGGAAAAGTGGGGATTCCTACTGACTTTTAAAAAATACCTGAGGAGATTATACATTATAAAACCTGGCAATTCTTGCCATTTCTCTGTCATGAGCAGACACAAAGGGTGGAATAAAGAACACCGAATAAAAACTTATTTCAGAGCTACGCAGAGCTGGTTTCTGGGAAGAGGCAACACAGCATTTTTTTTTTTTTTTCCTAACAATCATATTAAAGCCATAACTTCAAATGGTCAAAAGGAGAAGACCACGTTTCATTGAATTCAGGATTGACACCCACGGCTCCCTGTTCAAACAGTCCTATGGGTCTTCAGGAGTGCAGCTTTATAAAACACGAACAAACAGAAACAGATTGCTGTAAACTACTTACTGGTTTCCCAGAGACACAAAGAGAGCCCAAACTGGTCCCTGGTAATATCACTACTTTCTTCAAAGTCCTTTAGTGCACTAGTTCTCAGGCTTGGCTGATCTTAGAATCACATGGGAAAGCTTTCAAAAATCCTGATGCTTTGGCTACAATCCAGAACAACTGAATTAGAGTTGACGGGGATGGGGCTCAGGTACTGGTGTTTTTAAGACTTCCCAGATGATTCCAATGGTAGCCAACAGTTGAAAATGCCCTCTCATAGCTTTCCATTCCCAGCTAAGTCGAACCATGCTCCTTAGCTTGGCTTTTAAGTTCTGCCACACCTTGATCAATATTTACGTTTTCAACCTTATTTCCTACACTCCCAACGTCCCAGCTTAACCAGCCTGTTCTGTTCATACACTGTTTACCTGCTGATGGCAAACAGATCTCTGTGTTCACTTCCATTTATCTTATCTCTACTTAGTCAAATCAGGTTCTTCTTTCAATATCCAACTCAAATGCTAGTACTTCCATGAAGTTTTTTGTGGGGGAAGGATTTGGACTCTCTATTTGGCTTCATGTCTGTTTCTCTCTCTCTTGTAACCTCCTTTCCCTCTCCACCTCTGATCTGCTAGACTCGTGCTAAATTGAACTAAGACAAAGTATTCCAAAGGTTGTCATAAAGAGAAACTTTGAGGTAGGATGTAATCTAAAAAGTGCTAGCTATAGAGCATTTTAACTCCATGATATTTCCTATGTTATAATTCTAAGCATTTCCCTGGCTATAGTTTTCAGAGCAGAGATTAGCCATGTAATAATTTTATTAATTCTGTAAATAATTACAAATCAATTTTTTAAAGTACAGGCCCAAGAGATCAATACCAGATCTTTCCCTAAACCTTTTCTTCACTTAGAGACACATCTACCCAGCTCTCCTCCCTCTCATTCATTAATTCACAACGTCTAAAGGACTGTTTCAGTGAAATACCTCTCAAATATTCCCTTTTTTTCTTAGCCTGGCTACCACGAACATAATAAAGTCTATATTGGTGTAGCTGAAACTTTAATACAAACTCAAATCACTTGCTAATCTTATCAAAATGTGAAATCGAACTCAAGAAGTTTTGCTGTGACCTGCTTCTGCATTTCCAATGAGCTTCTGGCTGATATAGATGATGCTGTTTTTCCAGGACCACATTTTGGGTTACTAAGATCTAGATTACAGCCAGAACCTCATTTATGGGCTCCCTGCCCATATCATTATTCGTACCCATATCATTATTGATGGTAACATCAAGACAGGAAATTTAAAATAAAAGCCTGATCACACCTCTTTCCTATTCCAGCTCTCCTCAGCCTACCATTCTTTTCAATGGACTCCCCAAATTGTCAAAATGAAGTCCAAACTCTTTAGCATAACTTAAAAGGTTTCTTAATATTTTGTTCCTCCTTGTCTTGCCAGCCTCATTTCTCTCTATTCCTTCATTCAACACAGATTTGACAAGTGCTGCTGCAATACTCAATCCTACTGCTTTAAGGGCCAGCCACAGCCAAGAGTAGCCAATGCCCCGAGCAGAGATTTCTTGCTTCTGAAACTTTTCTGTTGCTATTCTCTCTGCTTCTTTAAAATTTATTTTATTTAAGCACAATTGATTTCCAACATTGTGTTAATTTCTGCTATACAGCAAATGATTCAGTCATATATAGATATAGAAATATATATATATAGAATATATATAGAAATACAGAAATATATATTATATTTATATATTTATAAATTTATATATGTTTATATATAAATTTATATATAATTATACATAAATATATATTATATAATTATATATAATATATATTTATATATAATTATAAATATAAATATAATATATAAATATTATAAATAAATATATAGTATAATTATAAATATAATTATATACTTATATATTTATAATATTATATATTTATATATATGAATTTATATATATATAATTATATATATGTATATATATAAATTTATATATATTATATATATAATATATATTATATTATTTATAAAATATATATTTATTTATATATTAAATATATAAATTTAATAAATATAAAATATATAAATATATATTAAATATATATATATACATTCTTGTTCATACTCTTTTCCATCATGGTTTATCACAGGATGTTGAATATAATTCCCTGTATAATACAGTAGGACCCTATTGTTTACCATTCCATATAAATAGTTTGCATCTGCTAATCCCAAACTCCCAGTCCAGCCCCCCGCCTTGCGCTTCCCCCTTGGCAACCACAAATTCGTGCTGCTCCTTCTGCTGTGAACATGTTCCTCCCTGTTCCTCTGCCCCTGATCCTCTCTGGTTAGAGCCTCCTCATCACTCAGAACCTAACTTAGAATTCCTTTCTCTGGAAGATTTCCCCTTCCCACATTGAGATGCCCCTTTTTTATAGCAATCTCTTCATAACTCCTACCACACAGTACTGGGACACAGTGAGAGCTCAAAAACCACTTGGATTAATCAACAGCATTCATGGCACTGTATTGAATGGACTGTTTGACAGTTTCCTCCATGGTCATTTTCTTCAGGAACAACTGCTTATTCACCTTTATCTCTAGTGGTGATAAGGCAACTCAGTAAATATTAGTTGAGCACATGAGTGATGAATGCATAAATGAAGTAAAAGGTGATTCAAAGTTCCCAAATTATAGGTAGAGGCAAAGTGATGAATGGATGAAAATGCTATAGCAGGAGAAACGAATAAATTCCAGGACTCAGACATGGGCTCGAGACAAGCAGGAAAGACCAACATTTAAGTTTCTAGGTTTCTCTGGGGAGTAAGAATGCTATGGGTAAAATTTTGTGATGTTCAGGTTTGGTAGAAATTGGAGACAAGTGTGACAATATGGGAACAAACACTTTTGAGCAAAGCAAAAAGAATGTATAGTTAGAAATTCATTCAAAATCACAATTTTCACAGCTTCCAGATGTTCTGCTAACTCTTAAAAAATTCCCCAGTTTCTAAGTATTAACTATCTAGCTGAGTGGTTCAGCAAATGTGTGATCAATTAGGGAGTGTTTCAAAGGGAGAATCAAAGGGAAATCATTTGAGCACATCCTTTAATGAGCCATATTTATGCCCACATGTTCTTAAGAAGTAGAATTGCTCTCATATTTTTGTATAAGAAATACTCTCATATTTTTGTACTTTCCTTACATTCTTGATATATAATATTGTGTACTAAGAATTTTCATGTGCAGGATTCTGGTTTATAGAAAAGGTTATTTTCTGGCAAATGCATGTCATTAAAAACAAAAACCAAACAAACAAAAACAACAGACCAGTCCTTGCCATTCTGGTGACAACTGACATGATAAACAAATGAAGTCATAAGTGCTGTGACAGAATTAAGGGCAAGCATAGTGGAACATAAATGACTCTCATTAAATGGCTATCAGGGAATGCTTCTTAAAGTCTCGCAGAATGAAAAAAACTCTTAAAATTCTTTAAATGAAATAAAATAAACCAATAAACACACAAAAATGCAAATTAACGAACCAAACAAGAAACTCGTGTTAAAAAAAAAAAAAAACTCCTCAAAGTTATCAAATAAGACACGGGTTTATTTGAAAAAGTATGAGAAAAATATTTAGAAGTATCTTGTTCCTAATTCCTTCCCTTTTGTCCTCTCTCCTCCTTCTTCACCCTTCTCCCATCTTTCTCCCTCCTGTGCCTTCCTCTGAGGCCTCCCTCTTCACTTCCTCTCCCTGCTCCCCACCCCTATCACGCCCTCTAGTTCTCTAGTCTCTATAAAATCTTGTGCTGTGCTCAGTCATGTCTGACTCTCTGCAACCCCATGGACTGTAGCCCACCCATGGACTGTAGCCCACCAGGCTCCTCTGTCCATGGAAATTTCCAGGCAAGAGTACTGGAGTGGGTTTCCATTTCCTACTTCAAGGGATCTTTCCAACGCAGGGATTGAACCCAAGTCTCTTGCATCTCCTGCATTGGCAGGTAGATTCTTTACCACTGCACCACCTGGAAAGCTCCCTATAATATCGACAGAGATCATATAGGACATCACAGGCAGGGAGATCTAGGAGGATCACCCCAAAATCACCAAAACCCAAGCTCTGAATTACCATCTCAGCCACCAGTGTGGGCAGACAGGAAAAGTCTAGACCTTATCCTAGTTTATCCACAAAGCTTGTTTTTATACACTTAGGTTTTTACTTTTTGTAAAAGTTTTATACATTTTAATATTTGAAGTGTGTTAAAATTTAGTTTCAGTAATAATAATAATATAGATTCTGAATTTAAAAGACAATAAAATATTTTCTTCTAAATAAAGACCAAAATAGCATTGCCATATGGTTCTGCTATAGTATACCTCTGAAAGTAACTTAGTAAACTGAACATTGGCAGGTCATCCATCATGATGAAGAAAGTTTATAGGTTCTTAATTCTCTCTGTACTCATTTATAGCAGAATTAAACAAGGAGTAAGTAAAATGCTTTCTGGATAAATATAGATACAAATAAAACCTGTAGGATTTCCATACTGTAGAAAGCCATAAAGAACTGTATTTCTAGTTTCTGTTATAAACAGGCATTGTTAGTGTAAGAAATGTTCTTTAGAAAGCTGTTTTCTTTCATATAGAATTCTTATAGTATATGGATACTAGTTCAATCCATGAAATAAGGTTGAACTCCTAAGATGGTTTTTTTAAATTTTATTTTACTTTTAATTGGAGGATAACTTCTTACAATATTGTGTTGGTTTCTGCCATACATAGACATGAATTAGCCATAGGTGTGGGTGTGTGTATGTGTGTCTATATTATATATACACACATGCCTGTGGATAAGTATATGTGTGTGTGTGTGTGTGTGTATCCCCTCCATCTTTGAGAGTGAAAACATTTCCTTAAAACTCAACATTCAAAAAACTAAGATCATGGTATCCAGTCCTATTACTTCATGGCAAATTGATGTGGGAAATGTGGAAACAGTGTCAGATTTCATTGTCTTTGGCTCCAAAATCACTGCAGATGGTGACTGCAGCCATGAAGTTAAAAGTCACTTGCTCCTTGGAAGAAAAGCTATGACAAACATACACAGTGTATTAAAATGCAGAGACAGCATTTTGCTGACAAAGATCCTTATAGTCAAAGCTATGGTTTTTGGCATAGTCATGCATGAAAGTGAGAGTTAGACCATAAAGAAGGCTGAGCGCTGAGGAATTTATGCTTTTGAATTGTGGTGCTGGAGAAGACTCTTGAGAGTCCCTTGGCCTGTGAAGAGATCAAAACAGTCAATCCTAAAGGAAATTAGTCCTGAATATTC
This sequence comes from Muntiacus reevesi, assembly GCF_963930625.1. Taxonomy (NCBI): domain Eukaryota; kingdom Metazoa; phylum Chordata; class Mammalia; order Artiodactyla; family Cervidae; genus Muntiacus; species Muntiacus reevesi. The sequence continues at coordinate 47,695,935 of NC_089254.1, read as the reverse complement.
ATTGGAAGGACTGATGCTGAAACTCCAATACTTCAGTCACATAATGGGAAGAGCAGACTCACTAGAAAAGCCCCTGATGCTGGGAAAAATTAAGGGGAAGAGAAGCGGGCAACAGAGGATGAGATAGGTGGATGACATCACTGACTCAAGGGACATGAGTGTGAGCAAACTCAGGGAGAGAGAGATGGACAGAGAAGCCGGGCACGCTGAGTTCACGGGGTCACAAAGAGTTGGAGATGATTGAGTGACTGAAAAGTAACAACAGCCTCCTCCTTCTTTAATCTCCTCTCCCATCCCACCCTCTAGGTTGTCACAGAGTACCAGCTTTGGGTTCCCTGCATCAAACAGAAAATTCCCACTGGCTATCTATCTCACATACGGTAATGTACATGCTTCAATGTTACTCCCTCAAATCATCGTACTGTCTCTGTGTTCAAAAGTCAAGATAGAGTATTTAGTGCAAGATGAGTTGCCAGAGATAGAACCATGGGAAATACACTGAGGTGGGTTCTGATGAGGAACAAGGGAACATAACTAGCATTCAGGGAAAGAGGGAAGAACTAGAATTTAATTGTACTATATAAATCAGGGAGTAGAGAGTTTAAAGACAAGTAAACATAATAAATAGCCTCAAATTCTCCATCTTCAAAATATTAACCCTTGAAATTACCTTTTAAAATCCACTGCTTGAAATTCAAAAGTTGCTGACACAAAAATGACTCTCCAAGATTTAGAAATCTTTGAAGCTTAATATTTTATTTGTGGAGTTGTCACAGTTAATTAGAAGTAAAGGAAATGGAGCAGACAACCTAACCAATGCCAGTCTGTCTCTTGTTACTGTAACTCTTATAGCATTTAATCCAGTCCATTCCCTTGTTAAGGTTTTATGTTAGATCACCAGACATCCTTTTCTCAAAGTTTTTCTGAATCTCCTCCAAATAAAGGGGCTCTTCAGGGACTTCTGAGCATCTGGGATCTTCCCACCCCAGGGATCGAACCCAGGTCTCCCGCATTGCAGGCTGATTCTTTGCCTTGTGAGTCACCAGGAAAGCCCCAGTAAACTGGAGTGGGTAGCCATTCCCTTCTCCAGGTGATCTTCCTGACCCGGGGATTGAACCAGGGTCTCCTGCATTGCAGGCTAATTCTTTACTAGCTGAGCTACCAGGGAAGCCCTGTTGAGAAAGCAGACTTCAGGATCTGCACAGGCAGAGAGGAAAGCAGCAGTAGCCAAGGACGACTGGTAGACTCTCACCCCTTCCCTTTGGTGCTGGTCCTTTTTCTTCATCCATAGTAACTCTCCTTGGAGACATCAAAGTTCTCTGATGGTGTTTACCATACCACCTTATGTTAAAAAAGATTTTTTTTAAGCTTCACGTTTGGTCAGTTTTATTTTTAAATCTCTCAGGCTATTTCTTTGTGAGCAACTAATTCAATCATTCTGATATTTCCTGACTCAATCAATCCTGAGAAAAGTCCACTCAAACTGGGGGATTGGATATAAGAACTAAAAGAATAGAGAAAAGGATAAGTGCACTTTTTTTTTTTAACCAAATTGTCATCTTTCTATTCATAATACAAGCAAAACAGACATCCTGGTTATAAAAAATACATAAAAAATAATCCATGAATTACACTTTCTAAAAAAGATACATGCACTCTAATGTTCACTGCAGCACTATTTACAATAGCCAAGACATGAAAGCAATCCAAAATGTCTATCAGCAGATGAATAAAGAAGATGTTGTGTGTGTGTGTGTGTGTGTGTGCATACATATATATGTATATCTATATATAATGGAATATTATTCAGCCATAAAAAATGAAACAATGCCATTTGCAACAACATGGATGGACCTAGAGATTATCATACTAAGTCAGAGAACCATAAATCATATGATACTACTTAAATGTGGAATTTAATATAATACAAATGAACTTATATGCAAAACAGAAACAGACCCACAGATGTAGAGAACAAACTTATGGTTACTAAAGGGGATAGGTGAAGAGGATAAGCTAGGAGTTGGGGACCAAAATGTACACACTAGTATATAGTGTACACATATATACACTGTTTGTGTACACACTAGCATATAGCATAGTGTTGGTAAAATAGATGACCAACAAGGGCCTACTGCATAGCACAGGGAACAATACTGAAACCTATAAGGGCAAGGAATCTGAAAATGTGTGTGTATATATACATATATGTGAATTATTTTGCCACACACCTGAAACTAACAAACATTGTACATCAACTATACTTCAATAAAAAAAAAATAATAATCTGTAAGCTCAGTGTGGTTTGCCCCTCCACCCCATCCCTACCCCTCAACTCTATTCAACAAATGGAACTTTGATTCTTGATCCCAGGGCTGTTGATAGTGATCATCAGTCCCTTGCTGGTAAGGAAGGCATTGCTTTCTTTTTTCTCTCAATAAAGTTCAAATAATAGATTAGCTCAAAGTAAGTTTATCCTAATGGCTTATTATCTCTGCAGGGGCATGCTTCTTGACAAACTGCTTAACCTGAACACAATTCTGCTAGCTACATAACATTGCTCAATCACTGAGTCAACTCATCGACATATATTGATGCAAATAAATCTCTGTACACTTAGTTTCCATCATTACCACTAAGGGAATTAATTACAGCTTTTATCACAGCTTGTGCTGACCAATGTTAAAGCTACTCAGGATACTGGATTACATTTTTTAAATCCTGGACATGTAAATCAAGAACTCTAACTTTTCATTTCAGATTCATTCACATATCATTATCCAAAATGAACAAAGTCTATTATTTTGTCTCATGGGAGCTTTGATCGTGGTGCTATATTGAATGTTATAGCTCCTACAATTATTAAAGGCAGATGCTATCCAGAATCCTCATGTCTATATGAATAGCTAAATTTTCCAGTTATATGAAGCTTTATTAACTTAAGCAAATAACTATTTCAATCACATTAATTGGAAATGCTGGAAAACAAGGTTCAAATGCTCCATCTCCCTAAATAAAAGGTGATATGGCAATCATCTAGGGACATAATAAACACAGTAAAATTCTTCCTATTGTCATACCTGAGACTATTGGTGGCTACGTTAACAGGGCTTAGACTGATGTGTGTTCATGTTAATAGATGTGATTGTCACCGCTTTTCTGGGTTTTACTGCTATGTGCTCACCTGCATTAGCCCTTTTCTCCCCTTTCTATGTTGCCACCTCTAATCGATCATGTGTTTAGAAAATAGATTAAATGTAAATAGATGCTGTGTAAGAAAATGATTTTTTAAAAACCTGCAAGCTTTGCTGCAATGGGTGTAGTGTTGAGGTTCATTTCTTAGATGCTCTTTTGTTCCCTCCCGTGCTCTCCAGCTTGTTGCCTCGGTGGGTTTGGGAGGCAGTGACTTTGAGGGTGAGTACTCTGTGAATAAGTGAGTTATTACTCAAGGCAGACTCTAGGAATCTGGTACCCAACACTTCTTGAAACATTTAAGAGTCCCAAGTACCACTTACAATGCACTGATACAGAATAAGGTGGTCCCTGTACCAAAAAATTAATAAAAAAAAAATAGCTTCCTTGGTGGCTCAGATGGTAAAGAATCTGCTTGCAATGCAGGAGACCTGGGTTTGATTCCTGGGTCAGGAAGAAGGAAATGGCAACCCACCCCAATAACCTTGCCTGGGAAATCCCATGGACAGATGAGCCTGGTGGGCTAGTCCGTGGGATTTCACTGCTTTACTGCAGAGTCAGACATGACTGAGCACACATGCATGGCATGCATGGTACAAAAAACGGGGCAGAATTAGTAAGATGCTGTTAACCTCTAGCACTAGCTAAAGAAAAATCTCTGTGATTTGTGTGAATTTAATTAATAGCATGGTAAAGTGGTTCAATTCTTGTCACATACGTGATATTCTGTGATATTCAGACGCTCTCCCTAGAAACTGTTTGTCTGAGGAAGAGGGAGGCAGAGAGAATCATACTGTCAGAGAATAGTATAAACATACATTCTCAACAGAGACAAAAATTGGCTCTCAGAGCGGAGAAAATTTCATTTTTATACATAAAGCATAGATCAAAATGGACAGTAGATAAACCAGAAAGGCCATATCTCTGGCACTAAAATTTCATAGGCAGCAGTATTAGGAAAATATATTTAAATAGACTCCTTGGGTGGGGGGACAATAAAAAAAAGCTTGAGAAATACTGTTGTGAGGCATGAAATAAGAGACCAGCACCTCACAATGAAGGATGGGGTGCTGGTAGATATGAACACGAGAAGCAGAGCCTGCAGGTCCCCAGTTTGTGTGTTCCCCAGATGACCCCCCTGTCTTCCTCCCTGTCCTCCTTTCTCTCATCCACCCACACACAAGGACCACCTGCATTTCTCCAAGGTGGCATTCTGCTTCTTGATGAGAGAGCACATGCGTGTCCTTTGATCTAGGATTATTTTCTCCCCAATTTTTCACCTGCTAATTCATCCCTCAACACTCAATTCAAGCAGCATCTCAGGGAGCTTTCTAGATATATGCAAAACAACAATAAACACACAAATCAAAAGAAAGCAAGATACTGATAGGAAAACAAGAAAAAAATACCAACCAATAAAGAAAATTACAGGCCAGTATCACTAATGAACATAGATGTAAAAATCCTCAACAAAATTCTAGCAAACAGAATCCAACAACACATTGAAAAGATCATATACCATGATTAAGTGGGGTTTATCCCAGGGATGCAAGGATTCTTCAATATCTACAAATCAATCAGTGTGATACACCCCATCAATAAACTGAAGAATAAAAACCATATGGTCATCTCAATACATGCAGAAAAAATTTTGGACAAAATTCAACATCCATTTAAGACAAAAACTTTCCAGAAAGTAGGCATAAAGGGAACCTACTTCAACATAATAAAGGCCATATATGACAAATCAACAGCAAACATTAAACTAAATGTTGAAAAACTAAAAGCATTTCCTTTAAGATCAGGAACAAGACAAGATTGTCCATACTTTTTTTTTTTTTTTTTTTTATTAGTTGGAGGCTAATAAATTCACAACATTTCAGTGGTTTTTGTCATACATTGACATGAATCAGCCATAGAGTTACACGTATTCCCCATCCCGATCCCCCCTCCCACCTCCCTCTCCACCCGACTCCTCTGGGTCCTCCCAGTGCACCAGGCCCGAGCACTTGTCTCATGCATCTCACCTGGGCTAGTGATCTGTTTCACCATAGATAATATACATGCTGTTCTTTCGAAACATCCCACCCTCACCTTCTCCCACAGAGTTCAAAAGTCTGTTCTGTACTTCTGTGTCTCTTGTTCTGTTTTGCATATAGGGTTATCGTTACCATCTTTCTAAATTCCATATATATGTGTTAGTATGCTGTAATGTTCTTTATCTTTCTGGCTTACTTCACTCTGTATAATGGGCTCCAGTTTCATCCATCTCATTAGAACTGATTCAAATGAATTCTTTTTAATGGCTGAGTAACATTCCATGGTGTATATGTACCACAGCTTCCTTATCCATTCATCTGCTGATGGGCATCTAGGTTGCTTCCATGTCCTGGCTATTATAAACAGTGCTGTGATGAACATTGGGGTACACGTGTCTCTTTCAGATCTGGTTTCCTCAGTGTGTATGCCCAGAAGTGGTATTTGCCATTATTATCCAATAGAGTTTTGGAAGTCCTAGCCATGGCAATCAGAGAAGAAAAAGAAATAAAAGGAATTGGAAAAGAATTAAACTCTCACTGTTTACAGATGACATGATACTGTACATAGAAAACCCTAAAGATTCCATGAGAAAATTACTAGAGCTAATCAATGAATACAGTAAAGTTGCAAGATAAAAAATTAATACACAGAAATCCCTTGCATACCTATACACCTACTTTGAAAACTCAGAGAAATTAAAGAAACAATTCCATTTCCCATTGCAACAAAAATAATAAAATACCTAGGAATAAACTTATCTAAAGAGACAAAAGACCTGTACGCAGACAACTATAAGACACTGATGAAAGGGATCAAAGATGACATAAACAGTTGGAGAGATGCACCATGTTCTTGGATTAGAAGAATATTATGAAAAATGACTATACAATCCAAAGCCATCTACAGATTCAGTTCAATCTCTTTCACACCAACAATGATATTTTTCAGAGAACTAGAACACAAATTTTCATGATTTGTATGGAAATACAGAGAAAAACAGAGCTGAAAAAACCAACCATCCTGACTTCAGACTATACTGCAAAGCTACAGTCATCAAGACAGTACAGTACTGGCACAAAAACAGAAATAGAAACCAATAGAACAAGATGGAAAGCCCAGAGATAAGCCCACACACCTATGGCCATCTTACTTTTGACAAAGGAGGCAAGAACATACAATGGAGAAAATATAGCCTCTTCAATAAGTGGTGCTAGGAAAACTGGACATCTACATGTAAAAGCAAGAAACTGGAACACTGCCTCAAATCATACACAAAAATAAACTCAAAATGAATCAAAGACTTAAGTGTAATGCCAGAAACTGTAAAGCTCTTAGAGGAAAACATGTGACGTACATTCTCTGACCTAAATCACAGCAAGATCCTCTTTGACCCACTCCTAGAGTAATGGAAGTAAAAACAAACATAAGCAAATAGGACCTAATTAAACTTAAAAGCTTTTGCATAGCAAATAAAGCAATAAACAAGAGTAAAAGACAATCCTCAGGATGGGAGAAGATAATTGCAAACAATGCAACTGACAAAGGATTAATCTACAAAATATATAAGCAGTTCATATAGGTCAGTATCAGAAACACAAATAGCCCAATAAAAAAAAGTGGGCATAAAACCCAGGCAGATATTTCTCCAAAGAAGTCATATGGATGGCCAATAAACATATGGAAAGATGTTCAACATCACTAATTATTAGAGAAATGAAAATCAAAGCTACAATGAGTTATCACCTCACACCAATCAGAATGGCCATAAAAAAAAAAAAGCTATGAACAATAAATGCTGGAAAGATGTAGAGAAAAGAGAACCCTCCTACACTGTTGGTGGGAATGTAAACTGATCCAGCCATTATATATGGAGATTTCTTAAGAAACTAGGAATAAATCTATCATATGTCCCAGCAATCCCACCACCGGGCATAGACTCTGAGAAAACCACAACTCTAAAAGATGAATGTACGCCAATACCCATTGCAGCCCTATTTACAATAGCAAGGACATGGAAGCCACCTAGATGCCCATCAACGGATAAATGGATAATGATGTGGTACATATATAAACGGAATGTAACTGAGTCATAAAAATTTAATGAATCTGAGTCAGTTCAAGTGAGGTGGATGAATGTAGAGCCCATTTTACAGAGTGAAGTAAGTCAGAGAAAAATAAATATCATATATTAGTACATACATATGGAATCTAGAAAATGGTATCGACGAACCTGTTTGCAGGGAAGGAATGGAAACTCAAATATAGAGAACAAACTTGTAGATGCAGTAGGTGAGGGAAGGAGTGGGATGAATGGAGAAAGTAGCATCAACCTATATACACTATCATGTGTAAAGTGGATGATTAGTGAAAAGTTGCTATATAGCTAAGGGAGCCAGGCCTGGCACTCTGATGACCTATAGGAGGAGAGAGGCTCAAGAGGAAGTGGATATCTGTAGAATTGTGGCTGATTCACATTATCGTATGGCAGAAACCAACACAACATTGTAAAGCAAAATTCTCCAATTAAAAAAGTAAAAAAATTAAATTCATAGTAATGGCCATCTTCTGTAAAATAGATTTGTGTCTTTATAGTTGGGCATCTCTCTTGGCATTTAAAATTCTTATAACTCAATTGAAATAAGTTGCAGGGAGTTGACATAATGAATTTACCTCATTATGCATTTTAAGAGGAGAAAGTGAAAATAATTATACAAAGACTGTGCTGTTCACAGGTTTCATAGGATCTTTAATCCTTTTTCAGAATGCTTACCTATCTCACATTTCAGTGTGAGTTTTGTATGCCGTGGGAGTAGGGAGAAGATTGCATTTAGAATTCTGTAAACTTCAGAAAATTAAAAAAGGCTGCAGTATTTATAAAAAAGCAGGGGGCAGGATAAACTGATAATAGGGATGTTGAGTCATTTAAGGATGCTAACTTCAAGCAGAGACCTGAATGAAATGAGAGGAAGTCATAAGAATATTTATAGGAAAATTATTCTAGATAGAAACAAATACTCTGAGTTCAAAGCAAGTTTGTCAGATTCATAAAGAGCTCCATGTAGCAATATCTAGCAACAGAGAAGGAAAGTTCCAGGAAATTGGGTTGGAAAAGTTATGAGATGTCATAGAATATGGATCATATGGGGCATTGCAGTGTTAGAACCTCAAATTTCCTATTAAGTATGATGGAAAATTATTGGAGCATTGACGGCAGTGTCCAATGAGCCCATTTGTGGACCTAAAGCTCCCTGTTGGCTTCTGTATGAAGAATTCATCAGAGAAAAACACCAATCAAAGCAAGAGGAAAGTTAGAAGGCTGGTGGGATGGTGTAGTGAAAATGATAGCTGCTTGGACTAGTATGTTAGCACCAAAGTAGGTGAGAAATGGACAAAAATTCCATGTCCCCTCCATATATACCTGGATACATGGAAAACTACTTTCCAAAATTCAAGACTCAATTCAAGTATCTGAACTGCTAGAAACTTTGTCCAACTACCCCCTGATTGATTAGCATCTTCCTCCTCAAATGTCTTAACTCTTTTCATATTATCCCATTACTGCACTTTCCTCATTCAGTTGTAATTACTTATTCATGTATCTATCTCCCAAGTCACACTACAAGCTCTGTAAATATTAATTTTGTGCATTAACTTGACTGGGCCATAGGGTGCCCAGATATTCAGTTAAACATTATTTCTGGGTGTGTTGGAAATTAGCAGATGGAATAAAATGGATCATCTTTCCCAGTGTACATGGGCCTCATCCAATTTGTTGAAGGCCTGAATAGAATGAAAGGCTGAGTAAGAAAGTATTCTTTCTCTTTGACTATCTTTGAGCTATGATATATATCACTGGATATCCTGGGTCTTCGACTTACCAACTGCAGATCTCTGACTTCTCAGCCTCAATAATCACTTCCTTACACTTTCTTCCCCACTCTCTCTCCCCACATATACAGACATAGAGATTTCTATATATACTTTTTGCCGGGAGCCATTATGGGAGGTCCCGCCCATGACGAGGTCATGAAGGAAACAGACAGGCAAGGCCGTCTAGGATAAGGGACCCTCCAGGTTGGCCTCGGCCTCTACCCCACCCTGTATCTTCCCCCGTTTTCTGCTGTTCTTGTTTGCCCTGCTGCGGATTCTTGTGTTGTCTGCTGAGAGCTCTCTTGCTCCTCTTTCACTAAATAAAGACCAACTTAAAACCCTAATTAATAAATCTCCTGGACACTGGTACCCTATGAAGGGGCCAGGGATGAAGGAAATGCTTTATTTCAAACCCTTTTGCTGGCATTCTGGCTTGTTTGATAAATGTGTCCTCTCATTGCACAAAATGCTCTTGATTGTTCTAAACATCCTAAGCACAGTATGCTAACAAAAGAAACTATTAAGTATAGGCCCCTTCGCGGGGTGAGAAAAGTTCCACAAATATAATAGCCACAAATGTGCCTAATAGAAAATACTTTAGACAGAGATTAGCCGGCGACTTCTTGCAGATAGTTAACTTTTAGACTAAGAGCCTGTTTTGAGCCATATCTGCTGTTTCTGCAGTCCTTCGCATTTCTGTTCTGTAAAAATGTAATCCTATCTAGTTCCCATGGAGATGATGCCTATTAGTAAGAAAATAGATTAATTATAAGAAAAACAGGGTCGGCTACTGAAGTTGCTTAAGTCACACCAGGTGCAAGCCATAAAATGTTAGCAGGCCTGAAGGCCAAATGATAAGAAAGACTCTTGTGAATGAGAAGTATGTGGGTGACATCCTGTTTCTGTTGAAGGTCAAGTTGCTGTAATGTTTTGAGATACCCTGTGTGTAAGCCATGTGCACTCCCCCCCCAAAAAAGATGTTGTTAAGGGTATAAAGGGGCCGTGCAAAAATAAACTCCAGACTCAGCCCCGAGCTTCGTCTCACTGTCTCTCTCTCTCATTCGCCGACGCCGTTCATCCTGAGGGTTCCCCTGGATCCTGCTGTGGCAGGACCCCAACAACTTTTGTAATATATAGGTATATAAATCAATAGATGGATATATCCATATCCTATTGGTTATGTTTCTCCTGAGAATCCAGACTAATACAAGCTCCTTGAGGGTAGACTGCATTTTAATCATTTTGTGCCATAGACTGAATGTTTGTGTTTCCCAACATTTATATGAAATATAAAATTAGAATATGAAATTCTAATCCCTATTGTGAAGATATTTGGAGGAGGAGCCTTTGGGAAGTGATTAGGTCATAACGGTGGAGCCTTCATGCATAGGATTAGTGCCCTTATAAAAGACACCCCAGAGAGCTTCCTCACCCTTTCTGTCTGGCTGTTATAGCAGCTCAAAGAGATGCAGACATCTGTATCTGTAAAGCCTTGGGATCTGTAAAGCCTTAGATAGTACCACACACACAGTAATAATGGCCAACATCAACAAGTTTCATTCACAATGTGCTAAGCATTTAGTAAGTATTATTTCAAACAGTGATGAGACACGTATTATTGTTACCTCACTTTCAAACGAGGAGACTGAGGCACTGAGAGTTTTAGTGACTTATCCACGTCCATTGAACTAGCTACAAAACTAACTAGAAAGCTGTTGCAACAGTCCTCAACCCCTCTCTCTGAAGATAGAGACTTCAAGTTTAACCATTTTGTCAGCTCTGCCATAACAAATTTGGAGAGTCCAAATTAGTTCAAGATTAAAATTAGATTGAACAGAACTGTCAGCAATTATATAAACATCTTGTTCAGTATCTAATGACATGTCCCAGTGTCTCTATACTGTAGTTTTATTGGTACAAGGGGCAATGGTTTGGGCTAAAATTCTCTGAAGTTGAGGATCACAGGAAAATATTTCTGGGGTGATGCCAAGAGCAGGGTGGTTGGGTACATTAGCCTTGGTGGGCCTTCATGACCATTTGGAGCATAGCACACTGCTCATTATTTTTAATTAAAATTGTCTGCACGTGTGCTAAGTCACTTCAGTCGTGTCTGACTCTTTGTGACCTTATGGACCATAGCCCACCAGGTTTCTCTGTCCACGGGATTCTCCAGGCAAGAATACTGGAGTGGGTTGCCATGCCCTCCTCCAGTCAGCCCTGCTGACTCAGGGATCTTCCTGACCCAGGGATTGAACCCATGTCTCTACATCTCCTGCATTGGCAGGCAGGTTCTCTACCTCTAGCACCACCTGGGAAGCCCCGAAAATTGTCTATCCTTCATTTATTGCTGAAGCTGCTACAGACCTACCATTAGTTTAATATTTTAAGAAAGCATTCTGGCTTATTTTCCTAGTTACAATGATAAAATATGTACTCTACTATTCATCATCCAAGTGTCCTTTGAAATGATCACGTGTACTTTTAATAGCTGACTAGAGAGGATCAAGACACAAAGTACAGTGAGCGATTGGATGCTGCCCCCTTAAAGCATTTTTAGAGTAGAGCCAAGTGTAAATGAACACAGACAAGTAACCAACTAGACCCATGACTTCAGCTTAATTATCACAATGTGCTGACTCAGCTTAGCAGCCACCAATATGAAAACACTTTCCAACAGAGACACATGGGGAAAAGCCCCACTGCCAAGCTTGTTGGACGAAGAGAAGCCTGATGATGTTCTAAACAGTAAGCTTTTCCTTCATAAGGCTAACAGAATACATCTAAAATTGTTTAGCATAATATTTACCTTCATTGTTTTCTACTATGAAAGGCATGAGTGTTTCTTGTTTTCATTCCTTTGTTCTTTTCCTTTGTTGACATTGGATGTTGGGCTTATGCTAAAAACTGGCAGAAGAGGTGCATTGGATTTCTCTTTTGGCTCATTCTCTGTTACACAGACAGTCTTGTCCTTTTCCCACCCACTCCTCACTTGGGATTTCAGAAAGCCTGCTGTCTTTGTGTAAATCTAATCAAGGCTTATTGAATGATTCCCAAATACTGTGGCAAATATTAAAAATACAATATATTAGAAGGGAAGCTGTGACTTTTAGGTCTTCAGAAGATTTTTCGGTTTATTTTCCTCCTCTTTGTCATCCTTTGATGTGCACTAAAGAGGTCTCTAGCTTTAAAGAGATGCTCTGTTTGCAAATCAGAGGTAGGAGGTCACTGAGTTATTCTGAAGATGAAGAAACACCTAAGTGCTACAGCTTCTGATAATGTTGTTTGATGAATGGCATCTTGGGGGATCTGATATCTACAACTTGTAACTTTTTTCTAATGGTCAGGGTATTTTTTTTTGACCAGAAGTGTTAGTCACTCAATCGTGTCCAACTCATTGTGACCCATGGCCTGTAACCCACCAGAAGGCCATTCCCTTCTCCAGGATATCTTCCTGACCCAGGGATTGGGTCAGGAAGATATCTACCTGCATTGCAGGTAGATTCTTTACCATCTGAGCCACCGAAGAAACCCAGGGAGATCCCCCCCAAAAATGGGGTAGGAGATAATAATTAAAAAAAAAACCCACAACCTGAGCTGGGATGTATTGACAGAGGGCTGGGGCTTCCCAGGTGATGCTAGTGGTAAAGACCCCACCTGCCAATGCAGGAGTCGTAAGAGACATGGGTTTGATCTCTGGGTTGGGAAGATCCCTGGAGGAGGGCACGGCAACCCACTCTAGTATTCTTGCTGGGAGAATTCCTTGGACAGAGGAGCCTGGTGGGCTATGGTCCATAGGCCACAAAGAGTTGGACACGACTGAAGTGACTTAGTACACACACATGCATGCACAGAGGGCTGGTACTAGGTGATTTGGAGAAGCTGATGAAAGAAGGAGCCCTTAGCTCTACCAGCGTTACCTTTTAGAAGGCCCTCCTGCAGCCTCCACACCCAGAGGCATCACTCTCACACTCCCGAGGGTTTGTCCAGTTTCCCTACTGCAGCCTCTTTACAAAGCCAAAAGAAAGTGTGACAATGTGGAATATTAGAAACAGCACCCCAGGTCCAATCAGCTGAGTACTGGTTCCATGTTCACCATTTACCAGTGTATTTTAGGGCAAAGAGTTCAACTCTGAACTCCTGTTTCTAACCTATAATATGAGACTCTCTCCTAGTTTACTTCATAAACTTCTTTTTAGGATCAAGTAAGAAAATTCACAGGTAGGTCCTATAAAATGAGGCATTGTGCAAATATAACACATGATCAATTTCCGTTTGATTGTCTTGCACATGGTGCTCAATGGGTATTCTGAATGACTGCTAATTGACTGCACTGTCTCATTTGACAATTGTTATCATTCTGAAGGATATTTGCAATTCCACATGGGTAAATCTGACATCATTGGAAAGAGAACTTAATTCCTAAAGTCATTCTTTTTTCCAATCAGTTAAATAATGAAATTACATCATTAAAATCAATTAACAATTACTATAGTGCTGGTACTATGCCAATAACCTCAAACAGTAGACCAATCTGGCCACCTTTATGGGGATGATGTTGCATTATGGTTCCATTTCCAAATAGCTCCAACCCCATATGTGTTCCATTACACACCAGCGAGGTTGGAAAGTATAACAAAAGAACAAATTACATTTCTAACCTTCCTGGAAATTCTGAATCAGTTGAGTTCAGTCACTCAGTCATGTCCGACTCTGCGACCCCATGGACTGCAGCACGCCAGGCATCCCTGTCCTTCACCAACTCCCGGAACTTGCTCAAACTCATGTCCATTGAGTTGGTGATGCCATCCAAACATCTCATCCTCTGTCATCCCCTTCTCCTGCCTTCAATCTTTCCCAGCATCAAGGTGTTTTCCAATGAGTCACTTCATTTAAGGTGGTTAAAATATTGGAGCTTCAGCTTCAGCTTCAGCATCAGTCCTTCCAATGAATATTTAGGACTGATTTCCATTAGGATGGACTGGTTGGATCTCCTTGTGGTCCAAGGGACTCTCAGGAGTCTTCTCCAACACCACAGTTCAAAAATATCAATTCTTTGGTGCTCAGCTTTCTTTATAGTCCAACTCTCACATCCATACATGACTACTGGAAAGATCAAAGTTTTGACTAGACAGACCTTTGTTGGCAAAGCAATGTCATTTGTTTGCCAGGCAGCTGAAACCAAAGTGAGATTTGGCTACAGAGTTGAGTGCGCAGGTAATGAACACATACCTTGCAGCAAACACTGTGGCAAAGGCATCTGGATTTTCAAGATCAACGGTAGCAGAGTTCTAGCACCCAATACTTGATTTGTTTCAGCCCAAACATGGTAATGACTAAGGAGTCATTGCATATGACAGAGTCTGCTTAAGAAACGACTTGATTGTGTCTTCCTCCATTAGAGATAAGGAAAGTAAGATTCAGATATTATGGTAACGAAAGTGAAGTTATATTTTCATACAACAAAGCTTGTGACTATGAAAAATCCTACTTGCTACCTCATTTGTCTTGAAGATGGCTCCATATCAATAAATATAGATTGACCACATTCCTTCACTTGCTGCCAAGATATACGGTGGCTTTTTTCTAAGTCATCTCCATATATCATTGAAAACTTGGAAAGAATCATTTTTAGTAGCTGCACAAAATCTCACTGCATGTTTACACCATGATTTATGGAGCCATAGCTTCCTTTTTACACATTTCTGTAACACATTTTTGCTATACTAACAACTCTGGGATAAAAATTCTTTTGACATTTTGAATTATTTCCTACAAAATATCCATAATCAAACTTTATGTTAATACTTTTGGTCATTTCCATATTTTGTAAGACTTTAATTTAGAAAAAGACAAGCTTTCCAAAGAATATTCCTTATACTAACAATCCTCAGTTGCAAGAGAAACTGGCAATGAAATAGCCACCTTTATAGCATTTTACAAAACAGAAATTCTACAGTAGTTTTGATTTATATTTGTCCAGAAAGTACTTTGTTTTACTTACTCTTTGTTTGACTCTAATGTAAACGAGTTCAGAGAGAACAGAGAACTCTCTGTGCTGGATGCCAGGACCGGGTTGGGAATCTTATCCCCACGGATTTCCTGGGCATTTGGTCTGGCTTTCATTCCTGCTTGGAGGGGCTAGCTCTCATTCAACCCCCTTCACCCTCACCCTCCCATCACTTGGGAGACTGATCCCTCAGGCACATACCATGCCAGAAGGCCAATGTCATAGACCAGGTGGCAAGTCACAGAATGAATTTCTAGAGAAGAACTATACAGATTAAACCACTGAAATGGACCATTTGATCATTAAGCTGGTCATCAAGGCCCTTCTGGATGATTCGGACAGGTGGCAGAAACATTGAACTTGCTCTCACGAGGGGAGATCAATCTCTCAAGATTTTAAATCCTGAAGAAACTAAGAAATATGTGGCTGAAATTGAAAAAGAAAACAAAAAGAAGAAACAAAAGAAAGCATCATGACAATAAAATTGTGCTTGTGGCAATTTTTAAATTCAAATTACGGATGATTCTTAAAACAGCCTGCAGGCATTTCTGTTCTATTTCTCTAGACTTCCCAATTTCTGTGATAAACTTCCATTTCTTAAAACTGAAAAAATTTGATATAGAAGCTGAAGGATAGAAGTCTGCAGGGAAGAGGGGTGGGGAGGTAGAGGAGGAATGAGGATGGAAGAGGGGAAATGAGGGAGCAGGGGAGAAAATAATAAAGGTCAAGAGGGAGGAAAGAGGAGAAAGGGGAGAAGTTAGCAAAATAAGCCGCATCAAAATGCCTTGCTCAGACTTCTTTAAATCACCACATCTCTTGTTTGATCATTTTGAAGTGTGTGTGTGTTTTTTTTTTAAACAACTTTTGGGGGGTTTTTTGTTTGGTTGGTTTCACTTTTGCTTGTTGGATTTGGGTTTTAACAGTAAAAGTCGCTTTATTTCCTTTTGTTGTAAGCACTGAAAGCTTCCCATTGTAGCAAACTGTAGATCTTTCAGATAAAGTGTTTCTGCTTCTCTTCACCTTCTTTTGTTTCCCTGCAGCAGGTGAAGCCGTCATGCAATGCTGGCAGTGTCAATGTCAAGGCTGTCGTGTTTGCAGTCCACTCGTTTGATGAGTGACTCGCTAGACAGAAGTGACCCTGCCTCACCATAAATCGCAGGCTAACAGCTCACAGGGAAGAGGAGGCTGAGATCTGCAGACTGGCCTTGCTTTCCTCTTTGTGCAGACAAGCAAGAATTAAGTCAATGTTCTTTGCAATAAAGTTCTAACTGCTTCAGAATTTGATTTGTTTAAATAATGAAATTTTTTTATCACTTTGAAAACAAGAATACTTATGTTTAAAAAAACATGAAATGACAAATATATGTGTATGTGTATATGTATATACATATCTATATGGCTTCCCGGGTGACGCTAGTGGTAAGAACACCCAGTTGCCAATGCAGGAGACACAAGAAATGCGGGTTGGATCCCTGGGTTGGGAAGATCCCCTCCAGAAGGACATGGCAACCCACTTCAGTATTCTTGCCTGGAGAATTCCATAGACCAGAGGAGCCTGGCAGGCTACTATCCATTGAGGTCTCAAAGAGTCAGACACAACTAAAGTGACTTAGCATAGCACACCATATGTGTGTGTGTATCTTGATTCCAGTTTGTGCTTAATCCAGCCCAGCATTTCACATGATGTACTCTTCATATAAGTTAAATAAACAGGATGTTTATTGACGTGCTCCTTTCTCTATTTGGAACCAGTCTGTTGTTCCATGTCCAATGCTTTTATTTACTTATTTATTTTAATTGGAGGCTAATTACTTTACAATATTGTAGTGGTTTTTGCCATACATTGACATGAATCAGCCATGGGTATACGTGTGCCCATGTCCAGTTCTAACTGTTGCTTCCTGACCTGCATACAGATTTTTCAGGAGGCAGGTCTGGTGGTCTGGTATCCCGATCTCTTTAAGAATTTTCTATAGTTTGCTGTGTTCCACATAGTCAAAGGCTTTGGTGTTGTCAAAAAAGCAGAAGTAGATGTTTTTCAGGAACTCTCTTGCTTTTTCTATGATCCAACGGATGTTGGCAATTTGATCTCTGATTCCTCTGCCTTTTGTAAATCCATGTTTAACATCTGGAAGCTCACAGTTCACGTACTGTTGACGCCAAAGATGGGCACAATAAAGGACAGAAATGGTACAGACTTGACAGAAATGGCATGGACTTGGCAGAAGCAGAAGATATTAAGAAGAGGTGGCAAAAAACACACAGAAGAACTATACAAAAATGATCTTCATAACCCAGACTCTGATACAACCTTTAAAATCAGAAGATGCTGTTTCAGAGATAGTGATAAATGAGCCACTCTTCAGAGTAAATTAAACATACTTCTATATGAAAACTTCCTCATGCCCAAAAGGAGAAAATGATGCCACATTTGTTAATGTAATATCTCTAATTAGGGAAGGCATTGTTAGAAATGCCAAGAAACTTCAAGGAAGTTCATTTTATGTTATTATAGTCTGACACAATAAACCTCAACACCATGAAAAAGAAATGCGTCCTTTCTATGTCAATAAAATACAAAGAATCATGAATTATGTAAGATTTAGGATACATAAGGTTTTCCAACTTTTCCATAGAAACTCTAGGGACTTCCCAGGTGGTCTAGTGGCTAAGACTCCATGCTCCCAATGCAGGGATCCCTGGTTGGGGAACTAGATTCTACATACAGCAACTAAAAGCTCGCATACTGCAACTACAGGTCCCACATGCCACACCGAAGATCAAAGGTCCTGTATGATGCATCTAAGGCCCAGTGTGGCCAAATGCAATTAATAGAAAGAAAAGAGAGAGAGGAAGGAAGAAAGAGGGAAAGAGCGAAGGAAGAAACTCTAGTCTTAAAGTACCAAAAGTAACAGCAATATTCACTGATTCAGCTCATAAGATAGGTTTCAGCCTCAAGTTATAAAATTGGTGAAATATGGATTTCTATTGGTGTGGCTTGTAAATGGAGATTTTGCTATTCTGATGCAAAACATCGAATTGCATAGTCACTCTTTGAATGTGCTGTTTATAACCTTGACTTAACCACTTAGAACTCTAACAACTCTCTTGGAAACATTACTCTTCCTAAGGATCGAGGATGGCCAAAAGCTTTTACGACTCGTTCCCAATGTGCAGTTCTTCACAAGTGCAAAAGGCTTGATTTTTTTTACTCCTCAAGTATAAAATTCTTATTTTCCATTTTTTCCCATAACAGTTCTCTAAATTTTTTTTGCAGTGTTTGAGATTATTAATAACCTCCTTTAAAAATCTCTGCTTTTGGATTTTTCACAGTGCCATACTAGTCTAAAGCTTCTCTCTTTTCTACTATTTCACATATCTTAAAAAGCAGCTCTAAGGAAGTGGGCAGGTTATCAAAAGATCTGGAGTGAAATCTCAGTTTTCTTACTTACAAGCTGTATAATCTTAGGTGGGTCAGTTACGGTCTGGTCCATCCTTCCTCTGCTCATGCATAAATGGAGATGATTGCAATTGCTCAGCAAAGCTGTGAAAGGGGAGCAGAAGTCAGAGCAGTGTGTAAACCACAAAGTGATGTCAAATCTAAGGTTTATCCGAGGACTCTTCTGTGTCCTGTTAGCCGAACTGGAGCCTTCCCTTTGACTCCATCTCTTCTCAAGGTTTCTTATATTGAAAAATAGTAAGTCCACAACTCCTGTCCTGACCCCTGTCCCTAGCTTCAGTCACTCTCCCTGGCCTTCTAGAACTTATGTAACCTCAAGGTCATGGGACTCTTTTCTACAACTTTGCATGTGTGAGGCCAACCAGCACAAAACTAGACCAGCCATATTTGCTCACTCATAATTTAAACATAAACTCAAATTTAGCATATCCATTTTAACCATTTTCCCCCAAACCTGATTTCTTTCCAAGTTTTCCAATTTTTCATAAACGTCATCAACACCCTGGAGCCATCTGTGAATCCAACTCATCGCTGTTCCTTTTTTTCTCACTTTTGATATCCAGACTGGAAGCAATGATTTTTCATTCATTCTTTTCTGCCTGTTTTGCATGTATAGCCTCCTTTTCAGACCCCTACCACCATTCTGGTTTAGACTCATTACTTCCTGTTAGGACTATTACAATAGCCCTTTAGTTTACTGCTTCAACCACACATTCTTTAATTCACCTAATATATTGCTGCCAGACTTTTTTTTCTGAAGTAATTACAAAGCAAATCTGAGAATGAGAGCCTATACAAAGTCAGATATTTATGAGTTTGCCCGGTACTTGTACAAGAAACGCAGGATACAATCACCTCAAGAAACAAAAGGATACAATCACCTGAAAAGATGATAAATTCTCAAAAGTTGTGGAAGGCAGCCTCTGAAATGGCCCCAGTGATCTTTCCTTCTTGGCATTCATGTCCTTGGTAATTCCCTCCCCTTGAATATGGCCTGAACCAACTGATTTCCTTCTAACAAATAAAATATAGCAAAAGTGATGTCACTTCAGAGATTAGTTTACAAAAGAAAGAGAATTTTGTCTTGCTAGCTCTCAGTTGCTTTCTCCCTCATGTGCTCTGAGAGAAGCAGCCACCATGTTCTGAGCTGCCCTAAGACAGGCCAATCTGACAAGGAGCTGGTTAGCAGGAGACCTGAGACCTCCTTCAGGTGAGCCTTGATATGAGACCCCTGCTGTCACCTTGACTCTGCCTGATAAGGAATACTGGGCCAGAGGACCCAGCTAAGCCATGCCTCGATTCCTGACTGGCAGAAACCATGTGATAGTACTTTTCTTTAAGTGGTTAAGTTTTGGAATAATGTGTTACACAGTAGCTAACTAATACAACAGCTTAGTGTGTGTAAATCAAAACTGTTTTCTGGCTTTCTCCCTTACTCTATACAATTTGTGGTCAGAGCACATGGGGAAATAGGCTGTGATAATTTTAGGCAATTTTATTTTCTTGAGCTCCAAATTCACTGCAGATGGTGACTGCAGCCATGAAATTAAAAGACACTTGCTCCTTGGGAGAAAAGCTATGACCAACCTAGACAGCATATTAAAAAGCAGAGACATAACCTTGCCAACAACGGTCTGTATAGTCAAAGCTGTGGTTTTTCTAGTAGTCATGTATGGATGTGAGAGTTGGACTATAAAGAAGCCTGGGAGTCATGAACTGATGTTTTTGAACTGTGGTGCTGGAGAAGACTCTAGAGAGTCCCTTGGACATCAGGGAAATCAAACCAGTCAAGTCCAGAATATTCTTTGGAAGGACTGATGCTAAAACTGAAGCTCCAATACTTTGGCCACTTGATGCAAAGAATTGACTCATTGGAAAACACCCTGATACTGGGAACATTTGAAGGCAGGAGGAGAAGGGGATGACAGAGGATGAGATGGTTGGATGGCATCACCGACTCAACGGATATAAGTGTGAGCAAGCTCCGGGAGATGGTAATGGACAGGGAAGCCTGGCGTGCTGCAGTCCATGGGGTCGTAAAGAGTTGGACATGACTGAGCAACTGAACAACAATTTTAGGCAAGGCCCTGAGAAAAGAGAGCTTGCTGCACATTAACCAAGTAACAGAGTTTAACGTAAGTGGGAATAGTCCCACTTTAGCCATAAGACCATGAAGATTTGAATGTTATGGACATTAGAAGCACACAAAAAGCAGGAGATAGGACCATGACCTGGGTGCCAAGCCACAACATCTACATTGGAGATGAGAGATGTTGTCATGGCAACAACAGAGGACACATGTAGCCATTGTTCGGGTTCATCATGGGGAGTTAGATAGAAAACAAGATTGGCAGGATAAAACACAGTCACTCATGATACACTCTAGAGTCTTCTTGAATAATTTAAGGAGAGCTGGAACCAAAGTCAGAGAGCATCCAATTTGTTTATTTTGTGCTACTGGGTAGAAGAAAGTATAGACCTCACCTGCTTCCACAATGTCACTTCACTACTTTTGCTGCTTGCTTTTGAGTAATCCAGCATTTGGCTTTCACTTCTATTTTCAGTCTCTAATACAGTCAAATGGATGTGCTCACCCTCTCATAATCATTATATTCACTCTCACTAGCCTTCCTACTGAATATAACCTTTTTCTCCATCCTTATCTAATGCCCATCCATTTGCAAAGTTCAAAGGAAATTCTAAATTCCATATACCATGCAAAATTATTGAATCTTTTTCTGTGAGTTTGTACCATGAAATTATATAAGATTAATCTACTGAGTATAGTATACTAACTTATCTAGAACATAGCTAATATTGCTTATACATTATCAGAGATACATGACATATCCGTGGTATAGCCACTCCTTTTTAAGTCTCCATCTAATTATTAAGACAAAAACTTCTACTGTGATGCAATCAGAAAACATCGACACTCTGAGTACATATTCTTGATCCTTTCAGAACAAGTCAAGTTGCTGCTTAGAAGTACTTGTAAAGTAAAAGGAGAGATTAAAATGCTTTTGGATATTTCAAAGCAAATTTCTGTTTTTACTCTCATCTTGACATTGATCATAAATGCAAGAGACATTAGAGAAGTGGGTTCAATCCCTAGGTCAGGAAGATCCCTTGGAGGAGGGCACAGCAACCCACTTCAGTATTCTTACCTGGAGAATCCCATCGACAGAAGAGCCTGGCATAATACAGTCCACAGGGCCGCAAAAAGTCAGACAAGACTCAAGTGAGTTAGCATGCATGCACACAGTGGTGGCAAAGATGGTTGCCAGGAAGTTAGTCCTTGCTTGAATCTGATTTGCCAGAGTTATTCCTAATGAGTAACTCAGTCCTGCTGTTCTCAGCTGTCTGTCACCAAATCTAGATGTTAGAGCACCGCAGAGAGGTTTTGAGAGAGTAGGAGTAATATCAGTCATGTAATACCACCAACATATAAATTTATGATTTATAACTCATAACTTATTATGTGATACCGCCAACATATCAACTCAATCTACTTCTCAGCCCCTCTCTTCATATGATTTAAAAAGTAGAAGAATCTATATTCCTTAAACTTGTTTCACAGGATAATTTCACTCTATCATGGAATACTCCTTCATTTCTTATAACTTGCCTATAATGCTGGTCCTGGAAAAGAATATACTTATGCTTGGAAATAACTAGAAGTTGTTAATAACTGTAAAATAGGGTAATAGTTTGAAATACCATCTGATATCATTTTCACTTTTGGGATAATTTCTGTTATCCAAGTCTTTACCCATCAAGGATAAAGTGGTCATTATTTCAGAGCATAAGTAGAACCAGGCAAGAACAAAGAAAAAAGTTTTCATTTTCAGGTTTCAAAATAAACTTTATAAAAGTTAGGTACAGTTGGTCCTGAAAGCATAGGCTTAATGCAAAGCTTTGCACCTGAGAAAGAAAAGGATTTCCTAAATTCCTAAAGTTTTCCTTTAAAGATCAAGAATCATAAAGCACAGAGATTTGCTACAAGCCATGGGGAAGAAATGATGCAGACCATAATCTTTCTCGAGGCTTTTCTTGTCATATAGGAGGTGACAACTTGGAGAGAGGTGAGAGGAGAGAAAGGGGAGGTGAGTGTGGAGCCTCTGTTACTGTTTCGTCCCTGCCCCTCTCCCACCATAAAAACCTTGGCTGAGAGCAGGGAGGAGATGGAGGGAAAGAGAGTTGGTGAGATCTGAGGGCAATAGTAATTACACTTCTCTTACAACGGATACCGATGTGCTCTGCATCAATACTGGGTAACTGTTGTTGGGAACATACAGCAATTAGCTGTGTTCAGATAAAAAGAAAGGTCTCAAATGAGAATTTGCTTTGGATTATTCAGGATTTATGCAACTCAAGGAAAGATGCAGAAGGTCCACCCAGGGAGAACTAGTAAAAGAAAAATGTTGAGAAGGTGCATGGAGTCATAGATTCGTAAGGCAAGTAGCCAGAAGCCATCACAAGGATCACAGACATGGGAAGCAACAGCTACTGACTTGCCCTGAATACAAACAGAACCCACTGCTTTGCTGTTATTCAGTTGCTAAGTCATGTTAGACTCTTTGTGACTCCATGGACTGCAGCACACGAGGCTTTCCTATCCTCCGCTATCTCCTGGAGTTTGCTCAAGTTCATGTCTATGAAGTTGGTGATGCTGTCTAACCATCTCATCCTCTGCCTCCCGCTTCTCCTTTTGCCTTCAATCTTTCCCAGCATCAGGGTCTTTGCCAGTGAGTTGGCTTTTCACATCAGGTGGCCAAAGTATTGGATCTTCAGCTTCAGTCCTTCTGATGAGTATTCAGGGTTGATTTCCTTCAGGATTGACTTGTTACTTAGAGTATCACAAATCCCACAGAGAATGAAACACACTCAGAGATGTTAGAGAACTCCCCAGGTCAGCACATAGACCAGACATGTGGTTTGATGCCATGAGGTTTCAAAGGTTTCTGGGTGCCCATATGCCATCTGGCAAGAAGAGAAGGAAGAAGGGAAGGGAAAGAAAATTTGAGAAACTGAGCATTTATTCTACCCCTCCCACCACCAAAAAAGTTAGTATACAGGAGACAAATTTTCAAAAATACAAACACCTTTAATTTGAAAAATCAAGGTTCTTCTATCTACCATCAGTGTCCCCAGTCCTCTTCACCCTTTGCCCCCACATATGGAGGTAAGGTCTTCAAAGAAAGCTGACCTCAGTCAGTACTGTCATTACCATTCTTCCATGTGAATCATAGTACCTATAAATCTGATAAGTTTCCCTTTAATAACTCCTTCCTTTCCACATACATTCAGAGGAAAGTGGGGAATACGTAGGGTCCTAAGCTTTACTGTTTAGTTCTGAAACACAGTTTAACTACAGAGTAAAAATCCATCATATACTGTTAAGAAGAGTCCAAAACCTTCAACTGTATAAATGGGGCAACAATTTGCTAAGTTAAAGAAATAAGAGGTCTGGTGACAGTTAACTAATCACTGATCATATTATGTTCAAATTTATATGACATACAAATTCATAATGTTTCAGGGTGCTTCATCTGGAGGTAGCTAGAGTACTTGAAAAACATATTGGGATAAATCTTTATTTTAAAATAGACAAGATAAAGACTGCACCCTTTTAACAAAACCATTGTATTTCTTTTTTCTTTAATCAGAGTGGTGAGCAGACCACCAACAGACAGTGGAAAGATTTTAGGAAATGATCTCCTATCTTTTTAAGTGTTTATAATACAACACTACTCATTATTTCTCATTTGAATAGATTGAAATCCTATAATACTCCATATTCCAAACACAAAAAATGCCTGAGAGTTTTGTGTAAAGCTGACCCATTCTTTCCATCTGTGCAAGTGAGGCCACACTTTCTGGTGATGAAAGTGATGTCACAGGAAAGAAGTCCTTTCCTGTACCATCAAAATGTGCTACAATATCTGAAGGTTTAGCCCTATGTCCTCAGACCACCCAAATAATACCTTTTCTTGAAATTAGTTTATTTTTTAAAATACTGATCAAGATATAACCTATACCATTTTACAAACTCTGGAGATAGAAAATGGAGTATTTCTATATTCTGAGCAACTGAGCTTCCCCCCAACCCCCACCCCAGCTACAATAGTCTTCTTAATCTCCTGCTCTTTGAAAAGTAGCAAGTCTGCTTGGCCTTCAGCTGAATAAAAATTTCATCAAAGTCACTTTCAAATGACTTGTTGCAACTGTATCCACTTCTCTCAAGCAAATGAGTCCAGTTAATGCTGCTGACAGCTTACCATTCTATAGTATCACACTGATATGGGGTGAATGAACATACAGACTTATGGAAACTGTCTCCTTTCCCCGGCAGTTTCCATTCCAAGTCTCCTAGATCAGCATTCTAAGCCATGTCTGAATATGCAATCCCTATGAAGACCGAGGAACCCAAGATATCTCCTATGGCACTCTCCAAAGCCATTAACTTATATCACTGCCAGTCTTAGATAATTCTCCCTGATTACAGATGAAGGAAAACTATGGTACCTTCCAACAGAAACTCTCAGCAAGTAGGAATTGTGACAATCCCCCTTTCACTCCCACCACAGCCAGACAACAGAAACACAGAGAAATCTAAGTGTGACCATGCTGCTGTTTAAAAGAAAAATGTGTGCCTGGAAGGCATGATTTTCTTCATCATAAATGTCAATTGACACTTGATCCACAGGTTATGACATAGCTAGACAGTGTGTTGAGAAGCAAAGACATCACTTTGCTGACAAAGGTCCATGTAGTCCAGGCTATGGTCTTCCCAGTAGTCACATACGGTTGTGAGAGCTGGACTGTAAAGAAGGCTAAGCCCCGAAGAATTGATGCCTTTGAACTGTGGTGCTGGAGAATACTCTTGAGAGTCCCTTGGACTGCAAGGAGATCAAACCAGTCAATCTTAAAGGAAATCAACCCTGAATATTCATTGGAAGGAATGATGCTGAAGCTGAAGCTCTAATATTTTGGTCACCTGATACAAATAGTCAACGCATTGGAAAAGACTCTGATGCTGGGAAAGATTGAGGGCAGAAGGAGAAGAGGGCATCAGAGGATGAGATGGCTGAATGGCATCACCGATGCAATGAATATGAACTTAGGCAAACTCCAGGAGATGGTGAGGGACAGAGAGGTCGGGCATGCTGCAGTCCACAGTGACACAAAGAGCCAGACACGACTGGGTGACCAAACAACAACAACCACAGGTTATGGAGTCTTCAGTTTGGCTAGTTATATTTACTTGACCTAAATCAAGGTTCTTAGTGCTGTTGGGAAATAAAGTATTATCCTTATGCTCCCTGTGTGATAGTCATCACTGTTTTACAGATCATTGTAAAGGGGATATTTGCATACTCAAATAAAAGGAAATGAGGAAACTGAGCCACAGAAATAGCATGTCTTCTCATAAATGAATACTGAAAAAAAAATTAAAATCCTAGTAGCAAACTGTCCCTGTCACCTTCTAACCATAAAGTCAGAGCCAAAGGGAAGATAGTTGGGTGACAAGCAAGGAAGTTCCCACTGTGTAGATATTGGCAAGTTCCCACCGTAGGGATCCGGATAACTTCTGAGGCAGCTGTCTTATTTGGTTTATGGTCATTATGTTCCTGTATGAGTTAGGACACGTTTAAGACTTTCCCATTATTTTTGTAAATAGTACACATATTGCAAACCACTGATAAAGCTTACTAATACTTTCCTTTTTGCTGGAGATAATACTTAGGAACAATCTTCCTGCTAGAACATCATGCTAAGAAGCCTGGGCCCATGTGAAAGGCAGAATCAAGGCCCACATTTCTGTGCACAGGTGGTGCATGGAGAATTCTGTTCACCACACTTTTGCCAGTGTTTTAATAATTTTATTTTAAGCAAAAACAGAGTGAACATGTTTCAAACTCATTACACTTAAATGTTAATAATTTTTTGCAAGACTGATATCAAAAGTAGTTTTTGTCCTAATGTCTTAGAAAGAGGGCCTGGAATCTGACCTGTTTTAAGTTATTCTTAGTACTCTTGCCCTTTCTTTTCTTTGCAACTCAAAGGGTTTCAGTCACTTTAAACACAATGAAAACATTTTCATGACCCTAATTTTACTCTTTAATATACTTATCTGGGATAAAAGCTTTTACAAGCTAGATGATAATAACATAAACTCTTCAGCCTTTCTTTCATATTTCATGTGCCCTATCAAAATATACTGAATTTAGACTAAGATTTTAGAAACAAAATAGCAACTACAATATGGAAAACCAACATTTAATAAAAAGAACATGTTTCCTGATTTCTAGTTTTGAGTTGACATCTAGACTATACACTAGGGAAGTGGCCAAGCCATGGTGGCAATTACTATGCAATATGATGGTTTAAAATAAAGGTTAACTATTTTAATTTACTGTTGTGTCAGTGGAAGTTATCTTTATTTCATGAAAATATTAGACATGTGGCCACCTAAAGAAGAGCTAGATGACTCAATTATTCTTAAGTTGAAGACCATTCATTTACTTTAAACTGTACTCAGAGTCTTAGCCACAAAAGCCCTATCTGTTTTATTCTTCTTGGAACTCACAGAAAATGGCATTAGTAGTTTTCATATCACCACTCACAACAGTGTAGCAGCTAAGGACAAGTCTTTATTTTTGTATCGATAACTTCAGCATCATCAGTTATACCTATGTTTTCCTAGGAATCCTATGTGGGAATTCAAATCACTAAATGCTGTTTAAATTATTAAGTCCCCCATGTTGCTATTCTCTGAAGAAAAATATGCCAAACATAGTAATTCTATATAAAAATGATTACACAAGTTATAACTTGCTCAACAGCCTCAAGCAATCTGGGGGGGGGGGAAGTGTATAAAGGTCCAATTAAACAAAATTTATTCAGACATTAGACAGAAATAAAAAAGATTGCTCCCCCCAATACCAACTGGCACTTCATATTAAAACACCTAATTTCCAAAAATAAATAGGGATAATTAACTCTGAACCTCTGGGGGATAGGTCCCAGGCATCTGTATTTTTTCAAACCATCTCAGATGATTCTTATGTGAAGGCAGATTTGAAAAATCACTGACTTACAGGAATATAAACTAGAAACTAAACATAGGCTAGAGTAACTTTGTAGAAAATACGTGCTGTAACAGGGTTCAGTGCAAGGCTCTGAACTTGGTCTTGGGAACATGGGTGAAACGATGTCAAATTAGTTTTGAAACCTGTAGTACTAAATGCTGAGTCTTTTCTTTGAAGCAGATAACTTGAATAGTAGTTTCCTCAATCCTTCACAGGCCTGATTATATCTTAGGATTGACAAAACCACTGCTTATTTCATAAATATTCACTGAGGTCCAGGCGGCATGCTACTCACAGAATGACCCAGAGCAGAGAAAGCCTAGCCAGAGGCCCAGAAACTGTTTGTACCAACTATTGTATTTTCCAGAACTCCAGAACACGTTGATAATAACCATCACATCAAATCTTTTTTTTTTTTTCCTGGGCAATTAATCTTTATGGTAGTAACGTTGCTACCATTCATTATTCTTCACTTCAGTTCAGTTGTTCAGTTCAGTTCAGTCGCTCAGTCGTGTCCGACTCTTTGCGACCCCATGAATCACAGCACGCCAGGCCTCCCTGTCCATCACCAACTCCCGGAGTCCACCCAAACCCATGTCCATCGAGTTGGTGATGCCACCCAGCCATCTCATCCTCTGTCATCCCCTTCTCCTCCTGCCCCCAATCCCTCCCAGCATCAGGGTCTTTTTCAATGAATCAACTCTTCCCATCAGCTGGCCAAAGTATTGGAGTTTCGGCTTCAACATCAGTCCTTCCAATGAACACCCAGGACTGATCTCCTTTAGGATGGACTGGTTGGATCTCCTTGCAGTCCAAGGGACTCTCAAGAGTCTTCTCCAACACCACAGTTCAAAAGCATCAATTCTTTGGTGCTCAGCTTTCTTCACAGTCCAGGTCTCACATCCACACATGACCACTGGAAAAGCCGTAGCCTTGACTAGATAGACCTTTGTTGGCAAAGTAATGTTTCTGCTTTTTAATATGCTATCTAGGTTGGTCATAACTTTCCTTCCAAGGAGTAAGCATCTTTTAATTTCATGGCTGCAATCACCTTCTGCAGCAATCTTGGAGCCCAGAAAAATAAAGTCAACCACTGTTTCCCCATCTATTTCCCATGAAGTGATGGGACCAGATGCCATGATCTTAGTTTTCTGAATGTTGAGCTTTAAGCCAACTTTTTCACTCTCCTCTCTCACTTTCATCAAGAGGCTTTTTCATTCTTCTTCACTTTCTGCCATAAGGGTGGTGTCATCTGCGTATCTGAGGTTATTGATATTTCTCCCAGCAATCTTGATTCCAGCTTGTGCTTCTTCCAGCCCAGCATTTCTCATGATGTACTCTGCATAGAAGTTAAATAAGCAGGGTGACAATATACAGCCTTGATGTACTCCTTTTCCTATTTGGAACCAGTCTGTTGTTCCATGTACAATTCTAACTGTTGCTTCCTGACCTGCATACAGGTTTCTCAAGAGGCAGGTCAGGTGGTTTGGTATTCCCATCTCTTTCATAATTTTCCACAGCTTATTGTGATCCACACAGTCAAAGGCTTTATTCTTACACTGCCAATTTTTATGATTTATATACATATAATTAGCACTGATGTGATTTTGAAAAAAAAAATAGCCAGCAGTCCACTCTCAGAAGGAAAAGCCTCAGTTTGAGAGCTATAAATGGAATAAAGAATCATAAGAAACTTCCCATAGCCAGTCATACAGGTAAATATCTTAGAGCAGTCAGAGATGAAGCCAACCACTGCAGGACAAAACAAAGAGTAAAGCAAATGAATCATTTATCCTCCTTAGGGGGGCATACTGAGTTCTGGCTTCTGAACTGTTAGTTTGGTTCAGGAATGGTTTTGCACCAGAAAGTATTATACAGTAGTTATAATTGTTTCAGGGTTTTGTTTTGTTTTCCCAGGGATCATAGAGAAAACAAAATCCCACTGCTCAAGGTGGATAATGAGGTTGGGGAAGTCTTGTCAGAGGAGGGACCACTTGAGCTGAGTTCTAATAGACAAGTTGCTGCTAGCTAAATAAAAAAGAATGTATGAATGGAGAGGGAGAAGTGTATTTAAGACTAAAGGAATGGGTATATGTGAAGGCCCAGATGCAAGAGCCAATAGGATTGTTTGGAAATTTTCAAGTATTTCAATGTGACTGGAGCATAAGAGGAAAGAAGAGGGACGGCTGGGAGTTAAAGCCAGAACATAGGCTCTGATACACTGAAAAGACACTGGTGATTTAGCCCATAAACTGTGCAACTTTTGAATTACTTAAGAAACACCAAAGCACTGAAAGATTTATATTTTATGTTTAAGATTTGTTTGGGGGAGATTTAAGGATGAAAGACTGTGGAGGTGTGGAGATGGCTGGGAGCTATGGTAAGAGAGAGCTTGGACTCAGGAATGGCAGTGGGGATGGAGAAAAGGGACTCCTACAAACTTAGTCTACAACTTTTGCCATTGTCTTTCTTTTCTGCAATACACACACACACACACACACACACACAGACACACACACAGACACAAGAATTATTTCCTATATAAAATGTTATGAGATAATATTTCCATCATGTTACCTACATAAGAAAGAGGAGGGCAACTCCTAGGTTTCTGAGTTAAAAACTGGTAAATAATGACACCTTTTATGGAAATAGGATGCAGAGGAGAACCAGGGCTGGTTAAGGGGAAATGAGTTCAGAGTTAGATGCAGTTTTAAGTTAGTTTGAGGAATAGAAAATACACAGTCTCTAAAATCTTTAAAAATTCTTTTGAAAACCCAAATCTAAGAACATTCTGCAGATAGCTGATCTAGCCTCATCAAAAATGCCAAGTTCATGACAAGAAAGACAGACTAAAAATGCTTCTAAACTTAAGACAACTAAGGAGACTTGACAGCCAACATGGGTTCAGGATTTCCTTCTCCTAAAAAAGGGTATTATTAAGAAAATTGGAATAGCAACTAGTATTGTATCAATACAATCCAAACATTGTATTAATTTCTGGTAAATGTACTGTAAGAAATGTCCTTGATTTTTAGGAAATGTACACTGAAGAATTGAGGGGTAAAAGAATATCAGACATGCAACTTACTACAAATGACCCAGGAAAAAAAACAAAACCAAACATGTATATGTAGAAAGACAGAATTGTAAAGGTAGTTTGGTCAAGTATTAAATTTTGAGAATTTGGGCAAAGGGTATGTAGGAATTCTATGTTTTATTCTTGTTATTTTTAAGTAAATATTAAATTATGTCAAAATAAAAGTATTACAGGAAAAAGTTTTTTTGTGAAATATTTTAAAATGTTGAGAAAGCATAGAGAATAACATTAACAGACACTAATATTTCCTTCAACCAGAACAACTGATAGATAATATTGTTTCATTTACTTTCAGTCATTTTTTAAGAAATAATTATCTCATAACATTTTACATAGAAAATAATTTTTCAATGTGAATGCATATTGCAGAAAAGGAAGAAAATGGTAAAGGCCATAGATTAAAGAAGGCTGAATCATCCCTTAAATTAAGAAATGATGAAGCCTCGGACCCACCAGTATAATAAACTGTACTCCACTATCAAAAAGAAAAAAAGAAATGATGAAGCCTATAATCTCCAAAATATACAAACAGCTCATATAACTCAACAACAAAAATCAAACAATCCAATAAAAATTAGGTAGGAGACTTTAAGAGATATTTCTCCAAATAAGACAGAAAGATGGCAAGTAGGCACATGAAAAGATGCTCAACATTGTTAATAATTAGAGAAATGCAAATCAAAACTATAATGAGGTATGCCTCACATGGGCCAGAATGGCCATCATTAAAGTCTACAAATAACAAATGCTAGAGAGTGTGGAGAAAAGGGAACCCTCCTACACTATTAGAGGTAGTGTTAAGGTGGTGCAGCCACTAGGGAAAATAGTAGGGAGGCTCCTAAGAAAACTAAAAATAGAATCCATACATCCAGCAATCCCACTCTGGAGCATATACCTGGACAAAGTGTTAGTCACTCAATTGTGTCCAACTTTTTGTGACTCGTGAAACGTAGTCCAGTTGCTCCTCTGTCCATGGAATTCTCCAAGCAAGAATACTGAAGTGGGTTGCCATTTCCTTTTCCAGGGAATCATCCCAACCCAGTTTTCGAATCTGGGTCTCCCATGCTACAGGCAGATTCTTTACCATCTGAGCCATGAAGGAAGCCTACCTAGACAAAACTCTAATTCAAAAAGATACATGCACCCCTATGTTCATAGCAGAACTATTTGGAACAGTCAGATCATAGAAACAACCTAAATATGCACTGATAGATTAATAGATAAAGATGTGGTACCTATATACTATGGGAAACAATTCAGCCATAAAAAAGAACAAAATAATGGCATTTGTAGCAATATGGATGTAATTAGAGATTATCATAGTAAGTGAAATAAGTCCAAAAGAGATAGACAAATATCATATGATATCATTTATATGTGGCATCTAAAATATGAAATAAATGAACCTATCTACAAAACAGAAGGGGCTTCCCAGGTGGCGCTAGTGGTAAAGAACTTGCCTGCCAGTGCAGGAGACATAAGAGACATGGGTTCGATCCCTGGGTCGGGAAGATTCCCTTGAGGAAGGCATGGCGGCCTACTCCAGTATTCTTGCCTGGAGAATCCCCTTGGACAGAGGAGCCTGGCAGGCTACAGTTCATGGGGTCACAAAGAGTCGGACATGACTGGAGTGACTTAGTACACATGCACACACAAAGCAGAAACAGACTCACAGATATAGAGATCAGACTTGTAGTTGCCAAGGGGGCGGGGGGAAGGGAAATGAATGGGCTGAGAGTTCAGGGTTGGGCAGAGGCAAACTTACTTTTAGAATAGATAAACAACAAGTCCTACTCTATAGCACAGGGAACTATATTCAATGTCCTGGGACAAACCATAATGGAAATGAATGTTAAAAAAGAATGTATGTACGTGTATAAATGTGTCACTTTGCTGGAGCAGATATTGACACAACACTGTAAATCAACTATACAAAATAAAAACTAAAAAATTAAAATAATTTTTTTAAAAATATGGGTTAAAAAACATACAAAGGACTTCCCTGGTGGCCCAATGGCTAAGATTCTGGGTTCTTAATGCAGAGGGGCCAGGTTCGATCCCTGGTCAGGGAACTAGATCCCACATGCCACAAAAAAGATTGAGGATCTTGCCTGCTGCAACTAAGATCTGGTGCAGACAAATAAATAAATAAAATTTCTTAAAAAGGAAAAGAAGAGAAATGATCAAACCTAGAATGTAAGATTACATTCTGGGGTATTCTCAGAGATTATTAACCCTGCAGTAAAGCTAATCTTAGAGCATAATTTAGCTATTCTGCAAAAGGTCCAAAAGGTTAAATTTTAATTTTAGTTCTATAAAAAGCAAAAACAGTTTCTTCCCCATATACCAGCAAATGAAAAGAAAGTGCTTTTTTTGTTGTCTTGATTTGATGAAAATGCGCATGTTAAAGCTATTATACTTCAAAGGTACCACTGAATTGAAGGTATAATACAAAAAAAGACTAGCTATTAACAAGATGGGCTTCCCTTGCAGTTAGGCTGGTAAAGAGTCTGCCTGCAATGCAGGAGACCCGCTTCAAATCCTGGGCTGAGAAAATCCCCTGGAGAAGGGACAGGCTACCCACCCCAGTACTCTTGGGCTTCCCTGGTGGCTCAGCTGGTAAAGAATCTGCCCGCGATTTGGGAGACCTGGGTTCAATCCCTGAGTTGGGAAGATCCCCTGGAGATGGGAAAGGCTCTAGTATTCTGGCCTGGAGAATGACATGGACTGTATATCCATGGGGTGGCAAAGAGTCAGACAAAACTGAGTGACCTTCACTTTCAAGACTGGGCCACTTTCCTTCCTAATGTACAGTAGTAAAAAGGAAACTCATCTTCACTTTCCAAGAGAGCCTCTTGATGAAAGTGAAAGAAGAGAGTGAAAAAGTTGGCCTAAAACTCAGTATTCAGAAAACTAAGATCATGGCATCTGGTCCCATCACTTCATGGCAAATAAATGGGGAAACAATGGAAACAGTGACAGATTTTATTTTCTTTGGATCCAAAATCAGTGCAGATGGTGATTGCAGCCATGAAATTAAAAGACACTTGATCCTTGGAAGAAAAGCTATGATCAACCTAGACAGCATATTAAAAAGCAGAGACATTACTTTGCTGACAAAGGTCCATCTAGGAAAAGCTATGGTTTTTCCAGTAGTCATGTATGGATGTGAGAGCTGGAAAAGAAAGAAACTGAATGCCAAAGAATTGATGCTTTTGAACTGTGGTGTTAGATAAGACTCTTGAGAGTCCCCTGGACTTGTAAGGAGATCCAGTCAAATCCATCCTAAAGGAAATCAGTCCTGAATTTTCATTGGAAGGACTGATGCTGAAGGTCCAATACTTTGGCCACCTGGTGTAAAGAACTGACTCACTGGAAAAGACCCTGATGCTGGGAAAGATTGAAGGCAGGAGAAGGAGACGACAGAGAATGAGATGGTTGGATGGCATCACCAACTCAATGGACATGAGTCTGAGTAAGCTCCGGGAGTTGGTGATGGACAGGGAAGTCTGGTGTGCTGCAGTCCACGGAGTCGCAAAGAGTCAGACATGACTGAGCAACTGAACTGATTAACAAATAGACCCTTTGGACAGTATCTCTTTAAAAAAAAAAAAATACATAATACAAACTGGTAAATATTGACAAAATATGTGATACCAAGTGTTAAAACCAGTGATAGATGATATATCCCAGGTTTGCAACCAAGATGTAATTTTTGCCCTTATCTTCTTCCTCTGGTTTCCTGTATACTTTCCTTTTCAGTGGGGATTCAGGTCACTGCCTGGTGCTCATTTGGCTCCAGGTAGAAGTCAGGAGACTTGATCTGAAAGGAAATATAGATGGGCACATGATATTACCCTGGCCATTCAGGATATCTGGTCTCCTTCAGCTATCTTTATCCAGATAATCATCTCTAAGGTGTATAACCTTGGTTTCATTGGAAAACAGAAGAAAGGTTAACAGAAAAACAGGAATCCAAGACCAGTAAGCAAGTCAAAACAGTGTACACACAAGAACACATGGGACAAACCCATGTGACCCCAAGAAAGGAACAATGGTTTCCAAGGGTGGAGCAAGGACAGGGCACTTGGCCCCTTTGAGCAGAGGAGGGAATTAGAGGTCCTTGGGATTGAGGGCGCTGGCTCCATCCACCTTCTGCTTCACTTTCCTCTATCTCACCAAATGTATCTGTTTATCTATGTTACAGTGTAAGCTAAAGTACAAAGAACATTTAGAAGCCATGGTTTCCAATTCCTGGAAATTAAATTGTGAAATTTAAAATAAATTTTAAAAAATCAAGTTTTATGACATCATTTAAAAATATAAAATTCTTTAATGAAATTTTGATAAGCATATATGTGCATATGTGCATTTACAGAGGTATCTGAGGAGATGGTTGCCTAAATATGAACAAGACTGATCTCTAGGTGGTAGTATTTTATATAATTTTAAATGTTTTATGTATTTTAATGTCTTAATTATAGTATACATTATTTTTATAATCAAGAAAAACTTATTTTCTTTTCAAATTGCAAAGCAGTTCATGAACTATCAAACACCAATTATTTTTCAGAGTTAAAAGTCATCTTAGAAGTACATATTTTTTAATACAAATACATTTTTTAAAGTGTGTGCATGCTCAGTTGCGCTTGACTCTTTTCGACCCACCAGGCTACTCTGTCCATGGGTTATTTTTCAGGCAAGAATACTGGAGTGGGTTGTGACTTCCTCCTCCAGATTTTTAAGTGAAGTGGCATTAAAATTAATTGTCTATTTCTAATGTGTAGCTTCTTGAAATATTGAGTGTTTGTGACAGTCCTGATGTTAAATACAGGTTCCTCTGTACAAAAGGAGGTGCTATGGTGTCATTACTTTACTTGCATCTGACACTTCTATGTTGTAGGTTTATAATTTGATAATATCTCATTCCAACTTAACTTTTTTAAAAAGTGCTTTTGATTATCAGCTATGGGGTTCAAATGACTCTTGTATCACTTTGCAGACAGAGAGACCACCAATCATAAGCAGTGAAAATAAGTCCTCAACACATTTGCAAGCAGAATCCAGGCCCATCTCAGCCCCCATCCCCTCCCACCTACCATCTGGACCTCCCTGCGGTGACAGGAGCAGCAGGAGGAAGCAGGAAGGTGCACCCCTCCTCCATTAACCACTGCAGCCACTAGAAGCAAGATCCACAAAAACAGGCCCCAAGTCATGACTTTCCTCCTTTCTCAGCACCTTACTGACCTGACAGAAACTTTACGAGGTTCTTCAAACCCCTTTCAAATCTACAATCTGTGAATTTACAAATAATTTCAAACAGTAGGCTTTCCAATTGAGTGAAATTGAGTGTTTTATCCCCTCCTACTAATTGGATCAACTTTTTGATGGCAGATGTATGAATAAATTTCCAGTGCAAACCCTACCCTTCCTCCATTTTAAGAATTTTTTAACTCTGAAGTTCTTCTCATAAAAGCATCTTTACCAATTTAGTGACATCTCCTTGCTTGGGGGCTTCTCTGGGATTTGATCCATCAAGTACTCTCTCTCTCTGTCTCTCTCTTTTCTGAAGTTCTCTATTGACTTGAAATTTATAAACAGGTTTATCTGCTCTCATGCTTAAAAGGGCTTTCCAGGTGGCATCGTAAAGAATCCACCTGCCAAAGCAGGAGACAAGAGTTCAATCCCTGGGTCGGGAAGATCCCCTGGAGGGCGTAGCAACCCACTCCAGTATTCTTGCCTGGAAAATTCCATACACAGAGGAGCCTGGTGGGCCACTGTCCAGGGGGTTGCAAAGTCAGGCATGACTGAGTGACTGAGAACGCATGCTTAAAAGCAAGGCCTAACACTACCTTCTACTTCAGCTACATTCCCACCTTTTTCTTCCCTCCACCCCCATCATCACCTTTTATTTCTCCTCTCTTCACCCATGATTGATTCCCTCTGCTGTCACTCTGAGTAGTAATAGCTTCTAAAGACAGAACCAATGGTCATCAGGAGGCACCTTGATGAATCATTTTATTTTGTTCATTTTTTCTTTCCTTCTTAATATGTACTTCCATCAGGATCATGGACACTAAATTCTCCTGGTTTTTTCCCATTCCACTAGACTCTTTGCTGGTCTCTTGTCTTTTGCTTACTTCTAAATACTGGTGTTTTCTAGAGCCCATCCTATTTTCTCCTAGGCATCTCACCCAACTGATATTGTTGGTCACCCCTATATACCTCCATTTTTTTTCTGAGTCCCACATCAATAATTTTAATTTCTCAGTGGATATTTATTTTTTCCTCAAACACTCAGGGAGTCTATCAGTGCACCAATTAAGAAACAAAAATATTTAGTCTGACTATTGGTCTCTTTTTATTCATTTTTCCCTCTTTCCAACCTATGTTTCATTCAAAGATACAAATCTGAGCAGGTTAATCCTCAACATTAAAAAATTCTGGGTCTCCCTATGGGTTCAAATGAAAAATCCAAAACGTCAAATCCTGGCTTGCAGAGTCCTTCCTCTCCAGCCTGCCTGTAGATCTACATTTTCTTTCTTTCTTTCTCTTTCTTTATGTCCTCAAACCTGCCAAGCAGCCATACATATGGGGGTACTCTCAAGCACACCATCTTCATGTATATCACTGGGTTTCATCAGATGGTTTTCTCAGACTGAAATGCCCTCCCCTTTCTTCACAGTTCAAATGCTTCCTGCTAAATTAAACTTCCCCAGTTTTGTATTCTTTTTCCCCATTCATGTGTTGGTCTTTAATACAATATTTTTACTGTACTGAAAATCTTGGGCAAACTAGAACCCCATTTTCTGTGTCTAGAATAATTCCTGATAAACAGGAAGGCTCTTCAAATTTATGAATGAATTAACAAATGAAACTACAGACTCACACAATGGGTGAAATTTGGTTAGCCAGAAAAACGAGAAAGTTTGGAGTTTAAGTGAATAAATAAGGCTTTCATTTATATTTCAGTTCAGTTCAGTCACTCAGTCATGTCTGATTCTTTGCGACAACATGGACTGCAGCAAACCAGGCCCTGGGGCTTGCTAGAACTCATGTCCATTGAGTCAGTGATGCCATCCAACCATCTCATCCTCTGTCATCGCCTTCTCCTATCTTGTCCAGCATCAGGGTCTTTTCCAATGAGTCAGTTCTTCGCATCAGGTGACCAAAGTATTGGAGCTTCAGTATCAGTCCTTCCAATGAATATTCAGGACTGATTTCCTTTAGGATTGACTGGTTTGATCTTCTTACAGTCCAAGGGACTCTCAAGAGTCTTCTCAAACACCACAGCTCAAAAGCATCGATTCTTCGGTGCTCAGCTTTCTTTATAGTCTAACTCTCACATCCATACATGATTACTGGAAAAACCAGGTTTTGATTCTACGGACCTTTGTCACAAAGTAATGTCTCTGTTCTTTAATATGCTGTCTAGGTTGATCATAGCTTTTCTTCCAAGAAGCAAATGTCTTTTAATTTCATGGCTGCAGTCACCATCTGCAGTGATTTTGGAGCCCAGAAAATAAAGTCTGTCACTGTTTCCATTGTTTGCCCACCTATTTGCCATGAAGTGATAGAACCAGATTTGTTATTTGAATCTTGAGTTTTAAGCCAGCTTTTCACTCTCTTCTTTCACTTTCATGAAGAAATTCTTTAGTTCCTCCTTGCTTTCTGCCATATGGTGGTGTCATCTGCATATCTGAGGATATTGATATTTCTTCCAGTGATTTAGATTCCAGCTTGTGCTTCATCCAGCCCAGCATTTTGCATGATGTACTCTGTATATAAGTTGAATAAGCAGGGTGACAATATACAGCCTTGACGTACTCCTTTCCCAGTTTGGAACCAGTCCGCTGTTCCAAGTCTGGTTCTAACTATTGCTTCTTGACCGCATACAGATTTCTCAGGAGGCAGGTAAGGTGGTCTGGTATTCCCATCTCTTGAAGAATTTCCCAGTTTGTTGTGATCCACACAGTCAAAGGCTTTAGCATAGTCAGTTAAGCAGAAGTAAATGTTTTTCTGGAATTCTCTTGCTTTTTCTGTGATCCAACGGATGTTGGCAATTTGATCTCTGGTTCCGCTGCCTTTTCTAAATCCAACTTGAAATCTGGAAGTTCTCAGTTCACTTCATTCATATTTGTATGAATTACTTGTAACAACTATGATTAATATGTGCAGTTATATGGCTCCCTGCTCTCTCCCCAATCCAAGCATTTTCAGCAGGAGAAGTAGACTTTTGTCATCCCCTCCAACATTCCCTAGCTTGGCCTCCATGTCCCTCCCTGGGTGCCCTTCTCTTCCTGACATTCTTCTCAGCACTAAACACTTACCCTGTGCTGCCATCTTGAACTTAACTAATTCAGATTATTAAATCAAAACGGATTTATTTCACACTTGTTGCAGTCTAATGGTGTTAAACTGGATAAGTACTTGTGACTAATACTTATTTACTCATCCATTTACCTCTTTGCTGTGGTTTTAAAATAATGCATTCAAAATGTACTGGAATAAGACAGATAGCAGAAGCTATTGATGATAAAGCTTAGTACACCTTTATACTGATGCATCCTTAGCAAAAAGATTAGGAGTTGGTTTTCAGATCTTTTTCTTTCCTCAGGAGCAACCCTGAGATTCTATGTCCAGGAGTAGAGGAGGGCTTGTATTTGGACCCACTTTTTTAAGGTTGTCATACCCAGCCACTGAAATTTAGAGAAAAACTAGAAGCTATAAGCTGATAAAAGTCAGAAATTCTTAATTTTTGGAGTGAGTGCACTCCAGTAGTGAGATAGCAACCTGTTTACTACCTTTTATTTAAGTATCAAAGTCTTATCATTTCACTGGAATTTAGCTATCATTCAAAATCAACTATTCATCATCATATTGGAGAGTCTCAATTGATCAAACAACCACAAACTAAGTAATTGCTAAATGTCAATATATATGCTTTACAAAAATAATTACAAACTGAGTGTCACCTGAGGGAGAAGAAATAGAGCTCAAATCTCCTTAAATAAATGTCTATGTCCTATTTTGCATCTTAGAACAAATTTTTTTAAATTACAAAATATGAATCAATTCTAATAATTTATCCATGTTTTCAGTATATGGGTACAGCAAAGATACGGGTTTTGATTTTGCTCAATTCAACTACCTTCTTAAGGATAGATATACATGAAATGTTACTGGACAGTGATGCTATGTCTCCATCATTTTTACTTTTTTCTGTACAAAAGAGAATATCCAAGACTGAAGTCATTGAATCAACCTTTTCTATGTATTGTTATTGGTAGTAGCAAACCATTGACAGAGCTGTGGGAAAACCCTAGCAACCTGGGGAAACATGGCCTCTTAATCCTGGGAAAACCGAGCAAGACACCCTCCATGCTATCGTGTATTTTGTGCTTGACTTTGAGAGACAGGAGAGAGTAAATAGAAAGACAAACATTTTAAGCCTGTGCCTAAGGGATGCCAATGCAGGAAGTACCGAATACTCAATACCACCATTCAGCTTTGCCTGTGGAGGAAGCAGATTCAAAGGAAGGTGAGACAGGCTTGAAGAGAATAAAAGACATGCCCAGAGATCATTCTAAGGGACTGTGGAAGGACAATAAACAAAAACATCCCTCAGCGATGGGGGGTGGATGTCACAAGTTGCTTAAGTGCATATGAAACTTGAGTCTTTGTGACCGCAGCTGATGGAATCACCTCTGTTCTATTACACAGTGAATCACTGCCCACTTATTAGCAGAAAGAATAGAGAAAGGGACCTTGTTCGACGGACAACGAGAGCTATCTCTCTGCTCAAATATCTAGAGAGTCTTGCTGGTGGGATGGTGCTTAGACAATGTTCATTCGCTGTGTATCTCTGTTGAGAAAACATACCTACTTAACCTGTACATGACATAAAAAGGTCACCTTTCATTTCCTTCTGTGCACAATTTTTCCCATGCCATGAAAATGAGGTAAGTGGGAAGAATAACACACAAATGTGCTGGTTCAGAATATTTATTTCTTCTAAATGCCTCATGATTTTCTTCTTAAATGGCAGCTGCTGAAAATATGGAATAGCTACTGTGTACTTGGTTTATTATCCTTACTGAAAAATCTCTAGAAATAAATAATTCACATAGCTGAATTTATAAGGGCAACTTGTTTACTGTTGCTTTGGAAACTAGTTCTTCTGTGTATGTCTACAGACTCAGTTGATATTGACCATTATTTTATAATATCACAAATAATTCTGAATTTGCCAGGGATTTTTTTTTTCTTCTCTTTTTGTTGGTTGGATAAAGGCTATTCAAATTACATAGAAAATGGTCTGATCACGAGTAACATCTAACCTGCACTTTCTGCCCTAGGAACTGCAAAAAGTATAACAGAACTAGGGAATGTGTTCAGCTAGGGAAGCTAGGGGTTAAATCTAGGGTGCCTTTCTGGCTATATTAATTTGAAATTTTCTCAGTGTAGTAAGGGTTGCTTTGTGATTCACCAAATATTTCATTTAGGACAATTTAATTAAATATTTACATGTGCAGGTGCTATTAACAGATAGTAGTTCTTTTAAAAATCCTTAACATCGGGCCTGGTGCACTGAGAGGACCCAGAGGAGTCGGGTGGAGAGGGAGGGGGGAAGGGGGATCGGGATGGGGAATACGTGTAACTCTATGGCTGATTCATGTCAATGTATGACAAAACCCACTGAAATATTGTGAAGTAATTAGCCTCCAACTAATAAAAAAAATTTTTTTTTTAAATCCTTAACAAGTTAAGCCTGCAGATACCACTTTTCTGTTCCAACATAATTATATAATTAAAAACTATTGTTATTTAAGGAAAAAATTACAAATAAATAAATACCAAAGCTATTCATTCAGGACATTTCCCTCTAGCTCTTAATTGTATAAAACAAAAATTATAGAATCTTGGTTTTGAAGCAAACTTTGGATGTCCTCTAAGAATAGAGTGATAAGATTTTGTCTTGATGAGGATAAAAATGAATGATGGTGATTTGGGGCTGGATCTATGGACTGTTCAATCAGATAGGAGTGAAAGGCAAATCACAAAACTGCCCAGGAACAAAAGATACACATAATGGAAGCTCTAAACTACCCAGATATCCTGTAAAGATACAGTCTTCTAAAAACCAGTTTATCTCACAAAATTTGCCTTGCTTTCCAGACAATATCATTTTTCAGATTTTAGAGAAAACAATAAAGGCAATTGTTAGTCTAAACTTGGTTACTAAGACTGCAAAGGATTGATGAACAAAAATTGACAGGTGCTTTGGGACCATGCTGCTTCAGAATTTATAACAGCCAAGGAAGTATGTATTAGGCATAATCAACCGTGTCAGCAGTCTTTGAAAAAGTACCTAGTCCCACTACCCACCTATTAGAATGGCCAAAATCTAGGAACACTGGTAATACCAAAAGCTAGTGAGTTTGGAAGCAATAGAAATTCTCATTCTTTGCTGGTGGGTGTGCAAAACAGTACATCCACTTTGAAAAACAGCTTGGTGCTTTCTTATAAACTAAGGTCACTTTTACCATAAAGTCCAGCAACTGTACTCCTTGATATTAACCCAATTGAACTGAAAACTTAAGTACACATAAAAACTTTCCCAAAATATTTACAGCAGCTTCATTTATACTCAGCAAAAGTTAGAAGCAACCAAGATATCCTTCAGGAGAGGAATGGATAAATAAACTGTGGTACACCCAAACAGTGAATTTTATTCAGCACAAAATCAAATGACCTATCAAGCTGAAAGACATGGAGGAACATTAAATGCATGTTACTAAGTGAAAGAAGTCAATCTAAAAAGGTTACATACTGTATGAGTCCAACTGCATGACATTCTGGAAAAGGGAAAACTATGGACAGGATAAAAAGATTAGTGGTTGCCAGGGGTCCAGGGTGGTGAGAGGAGGTGAGGTGAGGGAACATGTTCAACAAACATTTGGTGACTAAATAAGATAATGAAAATTAACTGGAGAGAATTTAGAGAAACCAAGAGAAGTGATTATTAGATGGTGACTTTGTCTCTCTTTTATTTCTTTTATTGCTGTTCTACATTTCATAAAGAATACTTTCAAATAACAAAGAAATCAAGATATATGTGCACAGAATGTTTCGCTGATTTTCCATTATGGTAACTGAAAGAGAAAGCAAATCTAATTTGTTATAACTTGTAGTTTATGCCTTCTGATAACTACCACATTTTATTCTATGCATTCACAAGTTATCTAAGTATTCACAAGCTTAATTATCATTCTGAGTGTTGCCCAAACTTGATATTAATCAGGTTTACCCAAACACACAATACCCAACTTTTTTTCTTTTTTGACTGTTGAAAATAGATTTGTCTATAAATTTAAACTGTCACACTGAGGAACTATCATGCTGAAGGAATGCTAAAGGATGACTAATAAAGATACATTCTTTATGAGGACAGAATATGTGTAGTTTGTAATATATTTTTGCTACTGCTGGTGTCCTGCAAAAGATGTAAGG
The DNA here is from genome assembly GCF_963930625.1 of Muntiacus reevesi. Classification (NCBI taxonomy): domain Eukaryota; kingdom Metazoa; phylum Chordata; class Mammalia; order Artiodactyla; family Cervidae; genus Muntiacus; species Muntiacus reevesi. Next base: position 47,652,658 of record NC_089254.1, on the reverse strand, counting down.
CTGATTCTGAATCAGTTTGTGAATGACTCATTTGGTTTCAAGTAGTAATACCATTTACTTCCTATTGTCTGGAACTAGATTTTAACTGGAAGTAAAAAATGAGAGCCTAAATATGCTTCTTCACCTCTTAACAATACAAGTTTGCTTCCAAGGAGCATTAAATCATAGAGAAGACAAAATATTATGTTACTAATTCAATAAATATTTACCATATCTACTTAAAATACAAAGTACTGTGAGTAAATTAAAATGAAATAAAATTTATTTATTTAGTAAATGTATGATGTGGTATGAGAGTAATTGATATACAAACTACTTTAGACCTGACCTATTGAAATAAGTTTATAAAAATACTGGTGTTTGGCCACACTTCATGGAGAAGGTAGCATTTCATAGGTCCCTTGCAGAATAATAAAATATGTAGAAGAAAAAGAACAAGTTGAGGGGGAGCGCATGTAAGGGGAGATGTGGGGAGGTGCTTGGTCTAAGCAAAAACAACTTCATTAGTAGAGAGGACTAAAAGTGTCAGATGTTTATGGGATGTATGGAATATTTCCACAAAGGATGATTGTTTAAAAAGATAAAATGGAAGACAGACCTATGTTTTGGATAATATTGTGGGAAGCAGCAAATTCTAGGCTAAAATGACTGGATTTGTTCCACAGGAAATGAGGAACTTATTAAGATGTTTACAAGGAGAAGTGACATTATCATAGCTGTACTCCAGGGCCCTGAATATTCACTGGAAGGACTGATGCTGAAGCTGAAGCTCCAATATTTTGGCCACTTGATGTGAAGAGCTGACTCATTGGAAAAGATCCTGATACTGGGAAAGATAGAGGGCAGGAGGAGAAGCAGAAGACAGGATGAGATGGTTGGATGGCTATCATCAACTCAGTGGACATGAATTTGAGCAAACTCCGGGAGATAGTGAAGGACTGGGAAGCTTGGTGTGCTAGAGTCCATGGGGTCACAAAGAGTCATACACGACTGAGTGACTGAACAACTCCTCCTCCAGGGAAATTATTTCAGCAATGACATTTTCAATGTATTTCAGAGAAAGAGTTTGACATGGGTGATTAATAAAGAGTCCAGTGAGTAACAGTGAGGGATGGTCTAAGTGGTGGCATAATATGCTTTATGTCATTACTCAATATATTTGAGTCTTTAGTACAAAGTTTTCTTTTATAAATAAATATCATGAAAAATATTTATTCAGTATATTTTACTTAAAACCAAAGCAAAAGATACTATAGATTATGGTGAAAATAAAAATTTTATAATAATTCTATCATTACTGACATTTATAATGCTGTTTCAGTTCAGTTCAGTCACTCAATCATGTCTGACTCTTTGTGACTCCATGGACTGCAGCACGCCAGGCTTTTCTGTCCATTATCAACTCCCGGAGCCTACTCAAACTCATGTCCATCACGTCAGTGATGCCATCCAACCATCTCATCTTCTATCATCTCCTTCTCCTCCTGCCTTCAGTATTTCCCAGTATCAGGGTCTTTTCCAATGAATCAGCTCTTCGCATCAGGTGGCCAAAATATTGGAGTTTCAACTTCAGCATCAGTCCTTCCAAAGAATATTCAGGACTGATTTCTTTTAAGATGGACTGGTTGGATCTCCTTGTTGTCCAAGGCACTCTCAAGAGTCTTCTCCAACACCACAGTTCAAAAGCATCAATTCTTTATTGCCCAGCTCTCACATCCATACATGACTACTGGAAAAACCATAGCTTTGACCAGACGGACCTTTGTTGGTAAAGTAATGTCTGTGCTTTTTTTTTTTTTTTTCAGTGGGTTTTGTCATACATTGATATGAATCAGCCATAGAGTTACACGAATTCCCCATCCTGGTCTCCCATCCCACCTCCCTCTCCACCCGATTCCTCTGGATCTTCCCAGCCCAACAGGCCCGAGCACTTGACTCATGCCTCCCACCTGGGCTGGTGGTCTGTTTCACCACAGATAATATACATGCTGTTCTTTCGAAACATCCCACCCTCCCCTTCTCCCACAGAGTTCAAAAGTCTGTTCTGTACTTCTGCGTCTCTTCTTCTGCCCTGCATATAGGGCCATCATTACCATCTTTCTAAATTCCATATATATGTGTTAGTATACTGTAATGTTCTTTATCTTTCTGGCTCACCTCACTCTGTATAATGGGCTCCAGTTTCATCCATCTCATTAGAACTGATTCAAATGAATTCTTTTTAACGGCTGAGTAATAATATGCAGTCTAGGTTGGTCAATAATTGTAAAATAAAATATAAGGAGAGATCTAAAAATATTTTATAAACAAATCAATAACATTTTCAAAAATAATCTGAGGAAAATAGGTCTCTCACATAATGTAAAATTCAAAGGCCCTGCTAGTTGTCACTTCAACATCATTCCTCCTATTCTTCTTGGTAACAGAACCCACAAATGCATTAGGGTATGTGGTCGCCCAGATTAAAGGTTATTCCCAGCCTTCCTTGCAGCTAGCTGGGCTCGTGTCACTAAATTCTGGTTTAGCAAAAATGTACTGTGTGATTTCTAGAAAACATCTTTACATGGAGAAGATGTGTTTTGCCCCTACTCCTCCTTACCACTAGTTGTAGCGCAGACCCTGGGGCCAGAAGGTAAGCAGCCACCTAGAAAAGATGAAGAGGCCAGGTATTCAGGATGGCAAAGCAATGATGCAGAAGGAATCTGGTGCTCTGATGACCATGGAGTCTCCACATGTTGCTACGGTGTGTGGGGGGGGAGATAAAAATCTTGCTTATGCCTCTGGTTTTGATTTCCCCATCACTTGCAACCAAACCTAATCTTTAGAATTACTATTGTTCTAGATCTTAAAATTTGTCATCAGAAGAAAAAAAGTTGTAAGTATGTATGGGGATGGGTGTTAATAATACTTATTGCAGATATCATTCTGTAATATATGCAAATTCTGAGTTTTTATGTTGTATACCTTAAAGTATTATAATGTTATATGTCAATTCTCTGGACTTGGCAGGTGCTGAAAGTTCTATTCTCTTCAGGAATGATTTTCAAGTTTCTTTGGAGGGAAGCCCATTACTGGGAAGACTTATACTTATCCAAGGTTCCTGTGGTGCAGGGCAATGCATCACCTCTGACTGACTGTCCATGATTCCTACCTGGGCTTTCAGGATGCCCCTCAGCTTCTCTCTTCAGAGAGAGAGAATCTCTCCAGGTAAAGCCTCCTCACCTACCCTCCTCTACTTCTCCTTTCCCTCATCTGGTCTGTAAGAAGCTCATGCACTCTTTGTCCCCAACAAATTCTGGAAAAACAGCCTGCCTCCATGGATCAATGTCTCCTCATTCCACCATCAAAGCAGCCAACCAGCAAACCACAGTCAGCCTCCTACCCTTTCATTTCTCTGACCTGAGACAGTCCATTGAGTCTCCAAGAAGCAAGAACTTGGAAGAACCATGCTGTGCTCGCTGTTTCTTTTGAAACAGCTGCCTGTTTTTGAAGGCAGAATAAAAAAAGCAGAGTGTAGTAAATTTACAGTTCTCTGATAGCTTTCCCCTAATTCCTCTTCTAATCTCCGTATCTGCCCTTTTGGATCATCAACGTGGGTGGAGACCTACTCAAAACTAGTTTTTGATCATTTCCTTTGCAAGTACCATAGGCTAATTTCACACCTCATTTGATATACAGGAGACATTTGTACATGCTTGCAAGGCCTCAGTCAAAGCTAAGACTTAGATACTTTAGTTTTGGTATTCAGTTATAATCACAAATGTCTACTTTTTTTTTTCCATTTATTTTTATTAGTTGGAGGCTAATTACTTTACAATATTGTAGTGGTTTTTGTCATTCATTGACATGAATCAGCCATGGATTTACATGTATTCCCCATCCCGATCCCCCCCTCCCAATGTCTACTTTTTTAAATTTAGTTTTCATTATGTTTAGATACACTTTGTTGGATTTTTTTTATTATTGTTTTGAAAGCAATCATTTACTTGTATGGACAAGTTTCTTTTTTTTTTCTTTTTTTTTTTTTATATGTCTTCCCTGCATCTGTACAGTTGCTTTTCTCCCCTCCAATTCTCCTGTGTATGTGGCAGTTTTTATTTTTTATTTATTTATTTATTTATTTTTATTAGTTGGAGTCTAATTGGCTGATTCATATCAATGTATGACAAAACCCACTGAAATGTTGTGAAGTAATTGGACAAGTTTCATTATTAAAAATGATGCCACCCACTGATCACAAAAGACAACATGTTGCCCAATCTCCCAAATTTCCACTGGCTAACTTTCAAGGAATTCTCTTAAACCACCTGAGGCATGTTTGCTACTACCCCACCTTATTTTGTAACAGTTAGCCATTGTTTTCTCCCTGTTTAAGTTGGTACATCTGCAAAGGTTGTTACATGGCCTTCCAAGCTAGCAATAATGGCATTAAAGATATTAGGCATAGTTGGAGACAGCTGAAGAGATATTATAAATAGGTTACACTTACTTGATCTTTTTTTTCTATTTTGGTTTAATGAAAATAAAGCAATGGTTTTGTTGTATTGTAGGACCAGCTTTAAGAAAACTGTAGAATAAAATCATTGAAAGTTTCCAAATAATTTATCCTTTTGTATTCAGGATTTTAAAACTTTGGAATTTTAGAAGTTAATATTTTATTAGTTGATCAACAATTCAGAGCTTGGCTACTGCCCACTTTTGATTTTGGCATCACCTCATTACAGACATGTAAAAAAATAGCCACCTTGATGCTTTGTTGGAGAGGATGAGAAGAGGTCTGTAGCATTGCTACCAAATACAATATTTTTGTTGATACTAGCAATATCACTTTATTCACCAAAAATATAATTAATAAAGTTTCTACTCAGTTAATAAGATAAAATTCTGATGTCTTGTATGTGTTGGGATATATTATGTGTATGGTGGGAGGAGAGAGAAAAAAAGGGGGGAAATGGTAAAATCTAAGAAATTATACATGTGAAAGCAGCATTTTAAAAATGCGAATGACACCCAGTGCGTTCTTACAAGTGGAAGAACTAGGATGGCTCTCATAAGTTTCTTAGAAATGAAGTTCTTTGTGCAGTTTTCCCCATGGAGCAGGAGTGAAGATGCTTCATTGTCTTGGGGCCGAGAAACCATTTCTCCAGGCTGCTTCTCCCCTCCACTGCCCCACTTAGGAACAGGATTGGCCTTAACTTATGGGCCTGTCTGCTGCCTTCCTTCTACTTTCTAGCAGCTCTTCTGTTTTTCTTTGAGCTCTGGTGGGCTTGGGGATCTTAGTTTTTATTTCCCGGCTCTTGATTTTTTTCTTCTGATCAGTTTTTTTTTTAAGGCAGGGTAATTTTTTTTTTTTTTTTTTTTTTTTGCCTCTAAGAAAGCATTTGCCTTTTTTCCCTTTTCTTCCTCTCAAAACATAACAATCGTGGTAACAGAATGCGACTGCTGATTTACCAATGTATTTAATGTAAGTAAAAAAGGAGAAAAAAAGGTGAAAAAAAATGCGAAAGGAAACAGTAAAGTATATTTAGTAACCACCACATATAAACTGAAGTATGTTCACAGAAAAATTATCCAAAAGTGATAAAGTCAAACCATATTATATGAAGAGGACCGAAGAATTGATGCTTTTGAACTGTGGTGTTGGAGAAGACTCTTGAGAGTCCTTTGGACTGCAAGGAGATCCAACCAGTCCATCCTGAAGGAGATCAGTCCTGGGTGTTCATTGAAAGGACTGATGCTGAAGCTGAAACTCCAATACTTTGGCCACCTGATGTGAAGAGTTGACTCCTTGGAAAGGACTCTGATTCTGGGAGGGATTGGGGGCAGGAGGAGAAGGGGACGACAGAGAATGAGATGGCTGGATGGCATCACCGACTCTATGGGCATGAGTTTGAGTAAACTCCAGGAGTTGGTGATGGACAGGGAGGCCTAGTGTGCTGTAGTCCATGGGGTTGCAAAAAGACAGACATATCTGAGTGACTGAACCGAACTGAACTGACTGATTTGTGTGCAGAAGACTATCTCAAGGGAAATATGTAAGCTATTTCATGTTTTGGAAGGTTTATCATTTATAGAGAGAATAAACTCTCATGGTTCCTAGTTTCTTAAAGAACAAAGCCCATACATCTCAGGTTGGCATACAAAAATCTTGCACAATCTCATTCCAAATTACTTTTCCAACTGTAGGCTTTCTAATTGCAAACACATCAACTCCAAACAATTTCTCTCTTACTTCTACTTTTCCCTTGTATCATTTTCCTACCAAGAATGCCTTACTCCTCTTTTCTGTCTAAAGGACACTTACTCATCATCTAAAGATCAGTATGGATTTTTTAAATTAATTTATTTTTAATTGAATGAAAATTGCTTTAGAGAATTTTGTTGTTTTCTATCAAATTTCAACATGAATCAGCCATAGACATACATATGTCCCCTCCCTTTTAACCCTCCTTCCCATCTCCCTCCCCATCCCTCCTCTCTAGGTTGATACAGAGTCCTTGCTTGAGCTTCCTGAGACATACAGCAAATTCCCATTGGCTGTCTATTTTACACATGGTAATGTAAGTTTCCAGGTTACTCTTTCCATACATCTCACCCTCTCTTCCCCTCTCCCCATGTCTATAAATCTATCCTCTAGGTCTGTTTCTCCATTGCTGCCCTGTAAATAAATTCTTCCATATCATTTTTTTAGATTATGTATAGATTCATTAGAATATGATATTTATCTTCCTCTTTCTGACTTACTTCACTCTTTATAATAGGTTCTAGGTTCATCCACCTCATTAGAACTGACTCAAATGCTTTCCACTTTATGACTAAGCAATATTCCATTGGGTATATGTACCACAACTTCTTTATCCATTCATCTGTCGATGGACACCTAGGTTGCTTCCATGTTCTAGCTATTGTAAATAGTGTACAATGAACAATGGATACATGTGTCTTTTTCAATTTTGGTTTCCTCAGGGTATATGCCCAGGAGTAGGATTGCTGTGTCATATGGTGGTTTTATTCCTAATATTTTAATGAGTCTCCATACTGTCTTCCATAGTGGCTGTATCGATTTACATTTCCACCAACAGTGCAAGAGCATTCTCTTTTCTCCACACCCTCTCCAGCATTTATTGTTTGTAGATTTTTTGATGATGGCCGTTCTCACTGGTGTGAGGTGATACCTCATTGTAGTTTTGATTTGCACTTCTCTAAGAATGAGCGATGTTGAACATCTTTTCATGTGTTTGTTGGCCATCTGTATGTCTTCTTTGGAGAAATGTCTGTTTCGGTCTTTTTCCCACTTTTGATTGGGTTGTTTGCTTTTCTGGCATTGAGTTGTATAAGCTGCTTGTATATTTTGGAAATTAATCCTCTGTCAGTTGTTTCATTTGCTGTTATTTTCTCCCATTCTGAGGGTTGTCGTTTCACCTTTCTTATCATTTCCTTTGCTATGCAAAAGCTTTTAAGTTTAATCAGGTCCCACTTGTTTACTTTTGTTATTTCCATTACTCCAGGAGGTGGGTCATAGAAGATCTTGCTTTCATTTATGTCATCAAGTGTTCTGCCTATGTTTCCCTCTAAAAGTGTTATAGTTTCTGGTCTTCCATTTAGATCGTTAATCCATTTTGAGTTTATCTTTGTGTATGGTGTTAGGAATTGTTCTAATTTCATACTTTCACATGTAGCTGTCCAGTTTTCCAGCACCATTTATTGAAGAGGCTGTCTTTGCCCCAGTGTATACTCTTGCCTCCTTTGTCAAAAATAAGGTACCCATAGGTGCACAGGTTTATTTCTGGGCTAACTTGTTCCATTGGTCTACATTTCTGTTTTTGTGCCAGTACCATACTGCCTTGATAACTGTAGCTTTGTAGTATAATCTGAAGTCAGGAAGGTTGATTCCTCCAGTTCCATTCTTCTTTCTCAAGACTGCTTTGGCTATTTGGGGTCTTTTGTGTTTCCATAGGAATTGTGAAATTTTTTGCCCTAGTTCTGTGAAAAATGCCATTGGTAATTTGATAGGGATCACATTAAATCTGTAGATTGCATTTGGTAATATAGTCATTTTCACAATATTGATTCTTCCTACCCAGAAACAGGGAATATCTCTCCATCTGTTTATGTCAACTTTGATTTCTTTCATCAGTGTCTTATAATTTTCTGTTTACAGTTGTTTTGTCTCCTTAGGTAAGTTTATTCCTAGATATCTTATCCTTTTTGTTGCAATGGTGAATGGGATTGATTCCTTAATTTCTCTGATTTTTCATAGTTAATATATAGAAATGCTAGTGATTTCTGTGTATTGATTTTGTATCCTGCAATTTCACTAAATTCACTGATTAGCTCTAATAATTTTCTGATACTATCTTTAGGGTTTTCTATATACAGTATCATGTCATCTGCAAACAATGGGAGATTTACTTCTTCTTTTCCAATCTGGATTCCTTTTATTTCTTTTTTTTCTCCGATTGCTGTAGCTGGGACTTCCTAAAACAAAGAAACAAAAGCCCAGGACTAGATGACCTCACAAGAGAATTCTATCAAACAGTTAGAGAAAAGCTAATGCCTATCCTTCTAAACCTCTTTCAAAAAATTACAGAGAAAGGAACACTCCCAAACTCATTCTATGAGGCCACCATCACCCAGACAGACAACACAAAAAAGAAAACTACAGGCCAGTATCACTGATGAACATGGATGCAAAAATCATCAAGAAAATTTTAGCAAAGAGAATTCAGCAACACATCAAAAAGCTCATATACCATGATCAAGTTGGGTTTATTTCAAGGACACAAGGATTCTTCAATATATACAAATCAATCAATGTGATATACTATATTAACAGATTGAAAGATAAAAACCATATGATAATCTCAATAGAGGCAGAAAAAGCCTTTGACAAAATTCAGCACCCATTTATGATTAAAACACTTCAGAAAATTGGCATAGAAGAAACCTACATCAATATAATAAAGGCCATATATGATAAGCCTACAGCAAACTTTATTCTCAATTGTTAAAGACTGAAAACATTCCCCCTAAGATAAGGAACAAGACAAGGGTGTCCACTTTCACCACTATTTTTCAACATAGTTTTGGAAGTCCCAGCTACAGCAAACAGAGAAGATAAAAATCAGAATCAATTTCTGAGTAAACATCTAACTTCCTATTCTTCCTACATGATGATTCCTAGATCTAGGATTATTATTGTTGTTGTAATTTCCCATTATCATTTTTACATAATAAAGTTTAAATTTTCACAGTGTAGATTAAGAATTTGAAAACAAAAATTGAGTTTGATCATTATGTGACCACAATTACTGATGAATAGCTATGTAAGCTTGAGATGAAGAAAGTCTTTGTCAGCAAACACTAAAGACATAATACATTAGGAAAATATTACCTTATTTGTCACAAAAAATAGAAATAAAAAGTAAAAAATGAAATTAAGGGGCAAACAACAATGTTCCCATTATAAATTGGGAAGTTAAATATATTCAAAACACATAGACTATTCAGTGCTCCACCTGCCTGATCAGAATGGATCACTCATTCCCCTCTAGTCTCATAGCATTTTTGTTTTCAATTACTTTCAACATGTTCTAATTCTATATGGACCTTTTTTGACTAGTCTGGGAGTTTCTAAAGTGGAGCTATTTCACCTTTATCTTTTCCTTTTTGCTCTTCAATTAGTAATTCAAACAGTGGAACTGTAATAAGCTGAATTATGAGCTGAATTATGCCCCCTAAATGATATGTGTATTTTCTAACCCATGGTACTTGTGAACATGATAATACTTGGAAATAGGGTATTTGCAGATATAGTCAAGCTAGAAGGACATCATTAGGATGACCCCTAATCTGTGCCTTATAAGCAGTGAAAATACAAACACAGATACACAGGGAAATAATGATGGAGGCAGAGATGGGAGTGTGCTCAGTCACTCAGTCATGTCCAACTCTGCAACCCCATGGACTGCAGCCTGCCAGGCTCCTGTGTCCATGGGATTCTCCAGGCAGGAATTCTCGAGTGGGTTGCCATTGCCTACTCCAGGGGATCTTCCTGACCCAGGGATCAAAACCCTGTCTCCTGCATTGACAGACGAATTCTCTACCACTTGGCCACCTGCGAAGCCCCAGAGATGGGAGAGATGCATCTAAAGCTTAAAAAAAAAAAAAAAAAAAAAAACAAGGACTGCTGGCAACACCAGAAGGTACGAAAAGAGCATGGAACAGATTCTTTCCCAGAAATTTCAGTGAGAGAATGGCCCTGCCAATTCCTTGATTTTGGACTTTTAGCCTCCAGAAATAGAATAAATTTCTATTGTTGTAAGCCATCCAGTTTTTGGTACTTTGTTACATCAGCTTCTACATGACCTCCAAGGATAAATTCAGAACCAAAAGTTGGATTTTAGAGAGAAAAATTCTTACTCTATATTAGGAAAAAACTTCTTAGTGTGAAAGTAGTTCATAGGCAAAATTACTTCAGGAGATACTGAGTTCTGTTTTGTGTCAAAGAATATAAACTTATACTGAATAAATATATGATGCAGTTGATAAAGAAATGCAAGCCACAGATAGGTATTTAGACACTGTTCTAAAATCTAAGATTCTGAAATATGCTATTTCAAATTAACAAAATAGTTAATAACTGTTTGGCAGTCTAGTTTTTATAATCCAAGATTCATTGAGATGAATAAGCTTAGACAAGTTGTTCTGGGCTGAACGAGGTCAAGTGATACTAGCTCCATCTACTGGTATATGAACAATGACTCTGTGATAATATTTATGCAAGTTACCTAGAACAGCACATAACAGATATTCAGTAAAAAATGATTTCCTTTCCTTTTCCTTTTCCAGAAGGTAGAAAACAAAAATAAGAAGTATGGATGTCTTAAAGTTTCTAAATTTAATTTATCTAAAATCCCTATATCTGTAAAAGATAATTCAGGTAATATGTAAACTTCATTTTAGACACTGATTTAGATTAAATAGGTCTTATTAAAGTAGAATTAAAATTTGAATACAACTGGACCAAAATACAAGATTATAATTCAATTAAACCAATACATAAAGCCCTTTGCAAGAGTCAAAATAATGCAAGATGAGAATACAGATGTAAATATGGCTATTTTTGACAACACATTTCAATTACTGGAATAAATATAATCTTTCTTTATTGTGCTTGTATAGAAGAAAACATTCAATTAAGATACAATGAGTTGTAAATGTCCAACGACTATAGGGGTTAAAACACTCTTCAAATAACTGTGACAATTATAGCTCACCTTCTGTACTTTTTGTGGACTATTATTTTATGAAAACAAGCCAAATAAAATCTCAAACAATTTTGTATGTACATGAGAATAAATGGATATTGTGTATATGTGTGAGTGTATATATAAATATCCACATGTTTATAGAGTCTCTGAATTGCAACAGTTTAGAGTATAAACATATACCACATGTATATTTTTCACCAGTTATGTGACAAATCTGTGTTAGAATTGACTTTTCATAAATGTGTCTTCTCTACCTCAACTTTATCATTGTAGTCTCCCTCTATTGCTCCCTATAGGAAAACATTTAGAAGCAAACATATTCCCATACCAAATCAGACTGGTGATATTCTTTGTAGCTAAAGATGGTGAAGTTCTATACTGTCAGCAAAAACAAGACTGGGAGCTGACTGTGACTCAGATCATGAACACCTAATTACAAAATTCAGACTGAAATCTTTATTGACTATACCAAAGTTTTTGACTGTGTGGATCACAATAAACTGTGGAAAAATTCTGAAAGAGATGGGAATACCAGACCACCTGACCTGCCTCTTGAGAAACCTGTATGCAGGTCAGGAAGCAACAGTTAGAATTGGACATGGAACAACAGACCGGTTCCAAACAGGAAAAGGAGAACATCACGGCTGTATATGGTCACTCTGCTTATTTAACTTATATGCAGAGTACATCATGAGAAACACTGGGCTGGAAGAAGCACAAGCTGGAAGGCATCACTGATGTGATGGACATGAATTTGAGTAAATTCCAGGAATTGGTGATGGACAGGGAGGCCTGGTGTGCTGCAATTCATGGGGTTCGCAAAGAGTCGGACACGACTGAGTGACTGAAATGAACTGAACTGAACTGAGAGAAAAACAATAGGCCATTCAGCTATGACCTCAATCATATTCCTTAAGATTATATGGTGGAAGTGACAAATAGATTCAAGGAGTCAGATATGATAGACAGAGTGCCTGAAGAACTATGGACAGAGGTTCGTAACATTGTAGAGGAGGTGGTAATCAAAAAGAAATGCAGAAAGGCAAAGTGGTTGTCTGAGGAGGCCTTACAAATAGCTGAGAAAAGAAGAGAAAGGCAAGGAAGGAAAGGAAAGATATACCCACCTGAATGCAGAGTTCCACAGAGTAGCAAGAGACATAAGAAAGCCTTTTTAACTGAACAGGCAAAGAAATAGGGGGAAATAGTACAATGAGAAAGACTAGAGATCTCTTCAAGAATATTAGAGATACCAAGGGAGCATTTCATGCAAAGATGGGCACAATAAAGGACAGAAATGGTATGGACCTAACAGAAGCAGAAGATATTAAGAAGAAATGGCAAGAATACACAGAAGAACTATACGAAAAAGATCTTCATGATCCAGATAACCACAATGGTGTGATCACTCACCTAGAGCCAGACATCCTGGAATGTAAAGTCAAGTGGGCCTTAGGAAGCATCACCACAAATAAAGCTAGTGGAGGTAATGGAATTCCAGCTGAGCTATTTAAAATCCTAAAAGATGACGCTGTGAAGGTGTTTCATTCAATATGCCAGTAAATGTGGAAAACAGTAATGGCCACAGGAATGGTGAAGTTCAATTTTTCATTCCAATCCCAAAGAAGGGTAATGCCAAGGAATGTTCAAACTACTGCACAATTGCACTCATTTCACATTCTAGCAAGGTAATGCTCAAAACCCTTCAAACTAGGCTTCAACAGTATGTGAACTAAGAACTTCCAGATGTACAAGTTGGATTTAGAAAAGGCAGAGGAACCAGAGATCAAATTGCCAACATTGATTGGATCATAGAAAAAACAAGGGAATTTCAGAAAAACATCTACTTCTGCTTCATTGACAACACTAAAGCCTTTGACTGTGTGGATCACAACAAACTGGGAAATTCTTCAAGAGATGGGACTACCAGACCACCTTACCTGCCTCTTGAGAAACCTGTATGCAGGTCAAGAAGCAACAGTTAAAACCAGACATGGAACAATGACTGGTGCCAATTTGAGAAAGAAGTACATCAAGACTGTATATTGTCACCCTGCTTACTTAACTAATATGCAGAGTACATCACATGAAATGCTGGGCTGGATGAAGCTCAAGTTGGAATCAAGATTACTGGGAGAAATATCAAAAACCTCAGATATGCAGATGACACCACCCTAATGGAAGAAATCAAAGAGGAATTAAGGAGCCTCTTGATGAAGGTGAAAGAGAAGAGCTGGCTTAAAATTCAACATTCAAAAAATGAAGATCATGGCATCTGGTCCCATCACTTCATGGCAAATAGATGAGGACACAAGGAAACAGTGACAGACTTTATTTTCTTGGGCTCCAAAATCACTGCAGAGAGGAGCCAAGACGGCGGAGGAGTAGGACGGGGAGACCACTTTCTCTCCTAGAAATTCATCAAAAGAATAACTGTACGCAGAGCAAACTTCACAAAACAACTTCTGATCGCTAGCAGAGGTCACCAGGCACCCAGAAAAGCAGCCCATTGTCTTCGAAAGGAGGTAGGACAAAATATAAAAGATAAAAAGTGAGACAAAAGAGCTAAGGACGGAGATCCGTCCCGGGAAGGGTCTTAATAGAGGACGTTCCCAGACACCGGGGAACCCTCGACCTGGCGGGCCTGGGGGAAGTGTTTGAATCTCAGAGGGCAACCTGACTGGGAGAGAAACAATAATAAAACCCACAGATTACGAGCCTAAAAGCAACTCCCAGCAGGAGAGTACCCCAGACACCCGCATCCGCCACCAGCAAGTGGGAGCGGAACGGAGAGGAGCGAGCGGCATTATTTGGGGCAGGGTCCGGACCTGAGAGCCCTGTGGACAATCGGAGGGAGCTTTTGTGAGTTCCCAGCTTGAACGGTTGGAGAGCAAGAGAGAAAATTAACCGGCCAGAACACGCTGCCTGCGGTTCGCAGAGCAAAGGGACCGAGATTCTGGATGGTCGATATCCGCCGGGAGGGTCGCGGCGAGACAAAGGCCACAGGCACCCGACCGGCGCGGGCGGGGACTGGGGCTGGGGACGCGGAGGGCAGAAGGCGCACGCACCGGACTGGCGCCGGCGGAATCTGAGACTGGGACCGCGGAAGGGAGTGGGCGCGCACCCGGGGAGAGTGCGCCCGTCAAGCGTCAAGCCCCTAGCTGCCTGGACCGCTCTGACAGGGAAGGCACAGGGAGCAGGCGCAGATCTCAGTTCCGACCCTTGGCGGAACACCCGAGGGCTGGAACTGCGCGCACCGCCGCTCCATATAGAACAGCTGGGAGCCTGAGCAGCTCCGGAGCCCGAGCAACTCTAGCCCCTCCCTGCAGCGCGACTGAACTAGCTACCTGAATAAGAGTCCACTTCCGCCCGCTTGGGTCAGGGCGGAAATGAGGCCCTGAAGAGCCTGGCAAACAGAAGCCAAACCGCTTCAGAAGGAACTGGTGCAACAGATTAAAATCCCTGTAGGAAACACTGACCACACCACAAGGGTCCTGTAGATATCAAGAAGTGTAAGCTGGAACGAGGAGCTATCTGAAACTGAGCCGAACCCACACTGACCGCAACAGCTCCAGAGAACTTCCTACATATATTTTTACTTTTTTTTTTTTTCTTTCTTTCTTTCTTTTTTTATTTTTTTTTTTTAAGCAGGGAAAAAAAAAAAAAAAAAAGAAAATTTTTTTTTTAGTTTTATTTTTTCTTTTTAATTTTTTCTCTTTTATTTTCCTCTAAAATTCCCTATTACTCCCCCATTACTCCTTAACATTCATTTTCATAAATTCTTACGATTTTTGTAATTAGGGAAAATTTTTTTTTCCTCTTTTTTTTCTCTTCTTCTTTTTTTTTTTTTCCCTTCTCCTCCTCTATTTTTTATTTTTCTTCTTCTCTTATTTCTTTTAAAGTCCTCTAGTACTCCTCTACTACTCATTAATTATTCATTTTCAATACACTATAACCTTACAAAGAGGAGAGGAAAAAAGGGAAAAAAAAGAAGAGAAGCCTTATTTTTAAACCGAACCTCATATATATTTCTAAAATTTTTTGGGGGGTGTTTTTGTTTTTGTTTTTAATATAGTATTTTTATGAGTCTAACCTATACTCTAGATTTTTAATTTTTGTTCTTCAGTATATGATATAAACTGTAAACATTTAAGAATCCAATATTCAGTTTCCATTTTTATTCAGGAGTGTGGTGATTATTCTCTCCCAATCTTGACTCTCTGTTTTCTACCTCAGAACACCTCTATTTCCTCCTTTCCCCTTCTCTTCCCAATTCAATTCTGTGAATCTTTGCTGGTGTCTGGGCTACGGAGAACACTCTAGGAACAGATGACTGCATAGATCTGTCTCTCTCCTCTTGAGTCCCCCTTTTTCTCCTCCTGCTCATCTCTATTTCCCTCTTCCCTGTCCTCTTCTTCATGTAACTCTGTGAACCTCTCTGGGAGCCCCTGACAGGGGAGAATCTTTTCGCCATTAACCTAGAAGTTTTATTATCAGTGCTGTATAGTTGGAGAAGTCCTGAGACTACAGGAAGAATAAAACTGAAATCCAGAGGCAGGAGATTTAAGCCCAAAACCTGAGAACACCAGAAAACTCCTGACTACATGGAACTTTAAGTAATAAGAGACCGTCCAAAAGACTTCATACCTACACTGAAACCAACCACCACCCAGGAGCCAACAAGTTTTAGAGCAAGACATATCACACAAATTCCCCAGCAACACAGGAACATAGCCCTGAAAGTCAACATACAGACTGCCCAAAGTCACACCTAACACATAGACCCGTCTCAAAACTCATTACTGGGCACACCATTGCTCTTCAAAGAGAAGAAATCAAGTTCCACGCTCCAGAACACTGAAACAAGCTTCCCTAACCAGGAAACCTTGACAAGTCAACCGTCCAACCCCACCCACTGGGTAAAAACTCCACAATAAAAAGAAATCACAGACCTCCAGAATACAGAAAACCCACTCCAGACACAGCAATCTAAACAAGATGAAAAGGCAGAGAAATACCCAACAGGTAAAGGAACATGACAAGTGCCCACCAAGTCAAACAAAAGAGGAGGAGATAGGGAATCTATCTGAAAAAGAATTTAGAATAATGATAATAAAAATGATCCAAAATCTTGAAAACAAAATGGAGTTACAGATAAATAGCCTGGAGACAAAGATTGAAAAGATGCAAGAAATGTTTAATAAAGACCTAGAAGAAATAAAAGAGAGTCAATTAAAAATGAATAATGCAATGAATGAGATCAAAAACGCTTTGGAGGGAACCAAGAGTAGAATAACGGAAACAGAAGATAGGATAAGTGAGGTAGAAGATAGAATGGTGGAAATAAATGAAGCAGAGAGGAAAAAAGAAAAAAGGATCAAAAGAAATGAGGACAACCTCAGGGACCTCTGGGACAATGTGAAACGCCCCAACATTCGAATCATAGGAGTCCCAGAAGAAGAAGACAAAAAGAAAGGCCACGAGAAAATACTCGAAGAGATAATAGCTGAAAACTTCCCTAAAATGGGGAAGGAAATAGCCACCCAAGTCCAAGAAACCCAGAGAGTCCCAAACAGGATAAACCCAAGGCGAAACACTCCAAGACACATAGTAATCAAATTAGCAAAGATCAAACACAAAGAACAAATACTAAAAGCAGCAAGGGAGAAACAACAAATAACACACAAAGGGATTCCCATAAGGATAACAGCTGACCTATCAATAGAAACCCTCCAGGCCAGAAAGGAATGGCAGGGCTTAATGAAAGTAATGAAAGAGAATAATCTACAACCTAGATTACTGTACCCAGCAAGGATCTCATTCAGATATGAAGGAGAATTCAAAAGCTTTACAGACAAGCAAAAGCTGAGAGAATTCAGCACCACCAAACCAGCTCTTCAACAAATGCTAAAGGATCTTCTCTAGACAGGAAATACAGAAAGGTTGTATAAACGTGAACCCAAAACAACAAAGTAAATGGCAACGGGACCACACCTATCAATAATTACCTTAAATGTAAATGGGTTGAATGCCCCAACCAAAAGACAAAGATTGGCTGAATGGATACAAAAACAAGACCCCTATATATGCTGCCTACAAGAGACCCACCTCAAAACCAGAGACACATACAGACTAAAAGTGAAGGGCTGGAAAAAAATATTTCACGCAAATGGAGACCAAAAGAAAGCAGGAGTCGCAATACTCATATCAGATAAAATAGACTTTCAAATAAAGGATGTGAAGAGAGACAAAGAAGGACACTACATAATGATCAAAGGATCAATCCAAGAAGAAGATATAACAATTATAAACATATATGCACCCAACATAGGACCACCGCAATATGTACGGCAAACGCTAATGAGTATGAAAGAGGAAATTAATAGCAACACAATAATAGTGGGAGACTTTAATACCCCACTCACAACTATGGATAGATCAACTAAACAGAAAATCAACAAGGAAACACAAACCTTATATGATACAATGGACCAGCTAGACCTAATTGATATCTATAGGACATTTCACCCCAAAACAATCAATTTCACCTTTTTCTCAAGTGCACACGGAACCTTCTCCAGAATAGATCACATCCTGGGCCATAAATCAGGTCTTGGAAAATTCAGAAAAATTGAAATCATTCCAGTCATCTTTTCTGATCACAGTGCAGTAAGATTAGATCTCAATTCCAGGAAAAAAATTGTTAAAAATTCAAACATATGGAGGCTAAATAACACGCTTCTGAATAACCAACAAATCATAGAAGAAATCAAAAAATAAATCAAAATATGTATAGAAATGAACGAAAATGAAAACACAACAACCCAAAACCTATGGGACACTGTAAAAGCAGTGCTAAGGGGAAGGTTCATAGCATTACAGGCTTACATCAAGAAACAAGAAAAAAGCCAAATAAATAACCTAACTCTACACCTAAAGCAGTTAGAGAAGGAAGAAATGAAGAACCCCAGGGTCAGCAGAAGGAAAGAAATCTTAAAAATTAGGGCAGAAATAAATGCAAAAGAAACTAAAGAGACCATAGCAAAAATCAACAAAGCTAAAAGCTGGTTTTTTGAAAAAATAAACAAAATTGACAAACCATTAGCAAGACTCATTAAGAAACAAAGAGAGAAGAACCAAATTAACAAAATAAGAAATGAAAAGGGTGAGATCACAACAGACAACACTGAAATACAAAGGATCATAAGAGACTACTACCAGCAGCTCTATGCCAATAAAATGGACAACTTGGATGAAATGGACAAATTCTTAGAAAAGTATAACTTTCCAAAACTGAACCAGGAAGAAATAGAAGATCTTAACAGAACCATCACAAGCAAGGAAATCGAAACTGTAATCAAAAATCTTCCAGGAAACAAAAGCCCAGGACCAGATGGCTTCACAGCTGAATTCTACCAAAAATTTAGAGAAGAGCTAACACCTATCTTACTCAAACTCTTCCAGAAAATTGCAGAAGAAGGTAAGCTTCCAAACTCATTCTATGAGGCCACCATCACCCTAATTCCAAAACCAGACAAAGATGCCACAAAAAAAGAAAACTACAGGCCAATATCACTGATGAACATAGATGCAAAAATCCTTAACAAAATTCTAGCAAACAGAATCCAACAGCATATTAAAAAAATCATACACCATGACCAAGTGGGCTTTATCCCAGGAATGCAAGGATTCTTTAATATCCACAAGTCAATCAATGTAATACACCACATTAACAAATTGAAAGATAAAAACCATATGATTATCTCAATAGATGCAGAGAAAGCCTTTGACAAAATTCAACACCCATTTATGATCAAAACTCTCCAGAAAGCAGGAATAGAGGGAACATACCTCAACATAATAAAAGCTATATATGACAAACCCACAGCAAGCATCACCCTCAATGGTGAAAAATTGAAAGCATTTCCCCTGAAATCAGGAACAAGACAGGGGTGCCCACTCTCACCACTACTATTCAACATAGTCTTGGAAGTTTTGGCCACAGCAATCAGAGCAGAAAAAGAAGTAAAAGGAATCCAGATAGGAAAAGAAGAAGTGAAACTCTCGCTGTTTGCAGATGACATGATCCTCTACATAGCAAACCCTAAAGACTCTACCAGAAAATTACTAGAGCTAATCAACGAATATAGTAAAGTTGCAGGATATAAAATTAATACACAGAAATCCCTTGCATTTCTATACACTAACAATGAGAAAACAGAAAGAGAAATTAAGGAAACAATACCATTCACCATTGCAACAAAAAGAATAAAATACTTAGGAGTATATCTACCTAAAGAAACAAAAGACCTGTACATAGAAAACTATAAAACACTGATGAAAGAAATCAAAGAGGACACAAACAGATGGAGAAACATACCGTGCTCATGGATTGGAAGAATCAATATTGTCAAAATGGCTATTCTACCCAAAGCAATCTATAGATTCAATGCAATCCCTATCAAGCTACCAACGGTATTTTTCACAGAACTAGAACAAATAATTATACAATTTGTATGGAAATACAGAAAACCTCGAATAGCCAAAGTAATCTTGAGAAAGAAGAATGGAACTGGAGGAATCACCCTCCCTGACTTCAGACTCTACTACAAAGCCACAGTCATCAAGACAGTATGGTACTGGCACAAAGACAGAAATATAGATCAATGGAACAGAATAGAAAGCCCAGAGATAAATCCACGAACCTATGGATACCTTATCTTTGACAAAGGAGGCAAGGATATACAATGGAAAAAAGACAACCTCTTTAACAAGTGGTGCTGGGAAAACTGGTCAACCACTTGTAAAAGAATGAAACTAGAACACTTTCTAACACCATACACAAAAATAAACTCAAAATGGATTAAAGATCTAAATGTAAGACCAGAAACTATAAAACTCCTAGAGGAGAACATAGGCAAAACACTCTCTGACATAAATCTCAGCAGGATCCTCTATGACCCACCTCCCAGAATATTGGAAATAAAAGCAAAATTAAACAAATGGGACCTAATGAAACTTAAAAGCTTTTGCACTACAAAGGAAACTATAAGTAAGGTGAAAAGACAGCCCTCCGATTGGGAGAAAATAATAGCAAATGAAGAAACAGACAAAGGACTAATCTCAAAAATATACAAGCAACTCCTGCAGCTCAATTCCAGAAAAATAAATGACCCAATCAAAAAATGGGCCAAAGAACTAAACAGACATTTCTCCAAAGAAGACATACAGATGGCTAACAAACACACGAAAAGATGCTCAACATCACTCATTATTAGAGAAATGCAAATCAAAACCACAATGAGATACCATTACACACCAGTCAGGATGGCTGCTATCCAAAAGTCTACAAGCAATAAATGCTGGAGAGGGTGTGGAGAAAAGGGAACCCTCTTACACTGTTGGTGGGAATGCAAACTAGTACAGCCACTATGGAAAACAGTGTGGAGATTTCTTAAAAAACTGGAAATAGAACTGCCATATGACCCAGCAATACCACTTCTGGGCATACACACTGAGGAATCCAGATCTGAAAGAGACACGTGCACCCCAATGTTCATCGCAGCACTGTTTATAATAGCCAGGACATGGAAGCAGCCTAGATGCCCATCCGCAGATGAATGGATAAGGAAGCTGTGGTACATATACACCATGGAATATTACTCAGCCGTTAAAAAGAATTCATTTGAATCAGTTCTAATGAGATGGACGAGACTGGAGCCCATTATACAGAGTGAAGTAAGCCAGAAAGAGAAAGAACATTACAGCATACTAACACATATATACGGAATTTAGAAAGATGGTAACGATGACCCTATATGCAAAACAGAAAAAGAAACACAGAAGTACAGAACAGACTTTTGAACTCTGTGGGAGAAGGTGAGGGTGGGATGTTTCAAAAGAACAGCATGTATATTATCTATGGTGAATCAGATCACTAGCCCAAGTGGGATGCAGGAGACGAGTGCTCGGGCCTGGTGCACTGGGAGGACCCAGAGGAGTCGGGTGGAGAGGGAGGTGGGAGGGGGGATCGGGATGGGGAATACGTGTAACTCAATGGCTGATTCATGTCAATGTATGACAAAACCCACTGAAATGTTGTGAAGTAATTGGCCTCCAACTAATAAAATAAAATAAAAAATAAAAAAAATAAAAGAAAAAAAAACAAAATCACTGCAGACAGTGGCCCCTGCCATGAAAATAAAAGACTTGCTTCTTGGGAGAAAAACTATGACAAACTTAGATAGCATATTAAAAAGTAGAGACATCACTTTGCCAAAAGAGGCCCATATAATCAAAGATATGGCTTTTCCAGTAGTCATGTACGTATGTAAGACCTGAACAATAAAAAAGGCTGAGCACTGAATTTTTGATGCCCTGGAACTGTGGTGCTTGAGCAGACTCTTGAGAGTCCCTCAGACAGCAAGTATATCAAGCCAGTCAATTCTAAAAGAAATCAACCCTGTGTATTCATTGGAAGGACTGATTCTGAAGCTCCAATGCTTTGGCCACCTGATGCGAAAAGCCAACTCATTGGAAAAGACCCTGACGCTGGGAAAAATTGAAGACAGGAGGAGAAGGGGGCAACAGAAGATGAGATGGTTGGATGGCATCACTGACTCAATGGATGTGAGTCTGAGCAAACTCTAGGAAATAGTGAAGGACAGAGAAGTCTGGCGTGCTGCAGTCTATAGGGTTGCAAAGAGTAGGACACTACTGCATAACTGAGTAACAACCCTTTATTCCCCCTAAGGAAAACATTTAGCAGCAAACATATTCCCATACCAAAATCCTGAGTCAGTCGTACTTGACTCTGTGTGACCCCATGAAACACAGCCTGCCAAGCTCCTCTGTTCATGGGATTCTCCAGGCAAGAATGATGGAGTGGGTTGCCATGCCCTCCTCCATGGGATCTTCCTAATCCAGGGGTCAAACCAGTGTCTCTTATGTCTCTTGCAGTGGCAGGCAGGTTCTTTACCACTATGGACAACCTGAGAAGCCAAACATCTTATTACATACTATTATTTTTTAAACTGTATCTTATGAGGTAATAGATTATGAGAATACAGTATATCTACTCCCAGTCAACATAACTCCTTGGAAAGACTGTTTATGTGCCCTGTACAAAAGTTAGTCCATTGTTTCAATGTTTTAAGAAACTATAGTCACAGAAAGGGTATTGCCTGGTAAATGTTTATTCAAAATATGCCCCCAAACTGGGCTGGAACTCTGAAATGTTAGATTTCCTTCAGAAGTGTTTACCCAGATTCACAAATCTTTCAGACTGTGTCTGTACAGAGTTGCTGACTCAAGTCATTTCTTCGGACAGGCTTCTCTGGTACCTTTTTGTTTTGTTCCAACAAAAATATTTTTAAGAGCAAGGAAATTTTTTCTTGAGAGGCCATTTCTACACACTGAAAAGCTTATTTCAATAATTCTGCCTTTTTGGAACTAAATAAACTTTGAAACTGAAGAAGAAAAAGAGTAACTTAAACACTTGTGTAGCTTTAGCTACATATCATCAATTTCCTTTCTAAACAGTTACCTTTGTGGGGTCTCCAACAGTATCAACTCTCACCATTACAAAAGTCTGATAATAGCACAGTAATTAAAGTACAGCTGAGAAAAGAAGATATTTAAACTAATTTGCATCTCTGTTGGAGTTGTGTGATTTCCAGTGCGCACTTATTGCTTTGAGATGTTGGGAGGAATATAGCACAGGTTTTCAAATCAAACAGGCAGATTCAAATCCCAACTCTGACAGTCATTAGCTATGTGCCCCTGGGATGTTCATTTCCAGTAGTCTTGAGCAAATTGGAGAAGGGATGGCAACCCACTTCAGTATTCTTGCCTGGAGAATCCCATGGACAAAGGAGCCTGGTGGGCTACAGTCCATGGGGTCACAAGGAGTCGGACATGACTGAACAACTAACAGTGTGCAAATAAAGGTAAGGAATACCTATACACTAGCTAGTATTGTTGTGAAAGTTAAATTAGATCTATAAAATATCTAATATCCTTTATTAGACATAAGGCTTCTGTCACATGGGAACACTTAATACTGACATTTCCTCTTTCCTTTTGTGATGAATAATTGTGGGGGGGGGTGTGATGAAAGGAATCAAAGTAACTTTCAAAATATTCATCATTTGATTTTGTATTCACATTCTTTTTTGGAAAACAATGTTGGGTAGTTCATATAGATGTTTCCAGGGAAGGCAGGGTATCATCCATGTCTTTATTTTAGGTAGAAATCATATGACTAAGAAATAAACAGCACTTTCAGAGAGAGAGATTTGAAATTAAATGAAGGATGGGTGAATGTCATTGCATTGCAATATTTCATTTTTTAAAAATTTCAAGAGCATATTCACACACAATGCCACTCACATCATTATGTGCCTGCAGTAACGTGGACATTTAAGGTGGGGCCAGATCCACTGCAGGGTGTGCATACAGATATCAGTACATGGCAAAGGGGCTTGAGTAATTTTAGCCTCCAGGTTTCTCAGTCATCTGATAGGCTTTCTGATAGAACCTGTGGGTGGAGGGTGTTAACACCAAAAGTTAAGAAAAATAAAAAACCTAGGGGTATTGCCATGGTTGGTTTCTTACCAGTGCATGGTGGCCTCCACAAGTTTGATATTCATTCAACAAATACTGGTTAAGTACTAACTTCGTGCCGGTCTCTGTATGGTTACTAACTGGAATACAGCAGTCAACAAAACCGATACTGTTCTTGACCTCATGGAGCATGCAGTCTTGTGTCAGAAAGATATATCTGTAAGTACTTTTGAAGATGATTAGAACATTAATAAAAGGGCAACTAGACAATCCCATGAAGACAACTGGAAGGTTTAGTAGACATCAAGGGAATGTACCTAAAATCTCTGTTAGCAATGATACTTCTGCAATAAGCTGATACATAAATATGTAGTGACAATATCACTTAGAGAAAATAGGCAAAATAAACCAAAAAAATTAGAACTGTTGAAGTATTTTCTGAATATGAAATATTTTACATAGTAAGTCTCTTATTTGAGTAATTCTTAAAGGCTGATGGCCACCATTTAGAATTCACCTGTTATAGGGAGCTAATTTCAACAATCTCTTTGGGAAGATTCTGAGCATGAGTATCTTTTTAAATTGATCTTTTTAGGATAAAATACCTAGATAATTTAACAAGGTATGACATATCTGTTGTGTCTGTTTTCTGGTTTTAGCCATTGAATTTTCATGCCTAATAACTGTCTTCATTAGAGATAGACTCAGACTCAAAATGATGGAATGCAGCTTATTATATTGAGAAAGATGATATAAAGAGTATCTGGGTATATTAACAACTAGGATAGTATCTTGCTGGGAAGGATAGGATCAATATATATTGATGGAAACTCTGGCTGTAATCCATAGGCTCTTCCAGCTGCTTTCTGCTAATCATTGAAAGGGCCTTAGTTGGTTTTCGAGCACTTCCAATCATGCCTTAAATGTTTTAAAATGTTTCTTTTTCCTTCCATATTGCCTAAGAAGGAGGAAAAAATTATATTTGCATAGATGCATTCCTGTGATGTCAGCATGAAGTCTTTACAGATGTCTTTTTCAATCAGAAATAAGAAATTTTCTAAATTATTTTCAAAAATCAAGAACACTGCTTTTCCTAAAAATAATCTCAATTACCATATAGCCATTGCCCAAATTTAAATGTGAAAATCTATTTTCATTTAAGGTTATCCTTGCATGTGTGCGCAGTCACTGTCGTGTCCACCTCTCTGTGACCCTATGGACTGTAGCCTGCCAGGCTCCTCTATCCATGGAATTTTCCAGGCAAGAATACTGGAGTGGGTTGCCATTTCCTACTCTATGGGATTTCCTGACCCAGGAATGAACATGTATCTCTTGCATTGGCGGATGTATTCTTTACCACTGTGTCACCTGGGAAGTCCACGGTTATCCTCAGTTCAGTCAGTTGCTCAGTCAACCTCATGGACTGCAGCATACCAGGCCTCCCTGTCCATCACCAACTCCTGGAGTTTATGGTTATCCTAGAAATATGCAAATTTTATAAGTTGACTTCTTATACAGTAAGAAATAGTTTCTTGAAGTATTAATTTCTACCTATGAATACAATTATTAATAATAATACCAGTTGTGAACACCTTATAAATAGGTAGGTGTAATTATTGACATTTTCCTGTTACAGAAAGTTAGGTTCAAAGCAGGCAATTAATTTCTTCAATGTTATAGCAGAAAAGTCAGGGTCTGAATTGAAGTCTTTTACTTCAAGATTCTTGTACTTTACCACAAAGGTCTCATTTTGAACATAAATTTAAAAGAATATTTACATGTGATTTGTAATAGTTTCATTTTATGGCTCATAAATTTTAAGTGGTGGTTGGATAAGGACTCCAAAAAGACCCAATAGGGAGACTTTTTTTCCTGGAAAAATCATTTAGTTCACTTTCTTTGGCATCAAAGAATAAATATCAAGTTCTTGTCAATGAAGAGTAGGGTAGACCCTGCCTCTAGAAGTTGGGGCAGTATGAAAACAGCTAATACTTGCTGCTTTAGTCTTCATTAAAATGAAAATCTTGGGAACTGCATTTCTTCTCTGTGTCTGTGAGTGTGTCTATGTGTATGCATATATTCTACTTGAAGGATTCTTAAATTAATTTATAAGAATTTATGTATTTTGAACAGGATGCCGCTATTGAATATTTTTCCTTAAAAAGTTTCTGTTTGTGAGTATGAAATATTTCCTGATCTTCTTCCAAAAGTTTATTCAGTATTCAATCAAATTGTACTTGCTAGCAAAAATTTTGGAAAGGTGGTCTTTCTCTGATAAATAGTATTAGATTGTCAATTGGTGTTCTTTGGTTTCACAATACAGAAAACAATTTTAGTTAATTTAGGCAAAAAGGGAAGCTTATAGGATATGAAGTGAGGGTTCCCAAAGGTGAACGAGAAGTTGAAGGATTGATCTAAGAGCAAGAACCAGGGCAGTTCAAGGAGATGAGGAACAATGTCTTCAAGGAGCAACCTCCCCCGTGACTCAGCATCAATTGCATAGAGTCCTCTGTGTGGTTACTGAGCTCGAGATTCCTGTTCCAGGAGACGGCTTGGGCAGCTTCCGCGGGGGCACAGGCCCACTTGCTGCCAGAGAAGGACAAGGCACCTTCCCCTCTTACCTTCCCCAGGACAAAATAGAGCTGCCTTACCCAAAGGAGTAGGAATGAATATTAAGAAGCAAAACAAATCAAGTTATCCTGGTACAGTAACTACAGCATATTATTATCTTCATATTTTTTTAAATAAAGGGAGTCAACATTCACTATTCTTAGTAATAAATTTTAATTTTGACAGCCATTTTTTTTTACCAACAATAAAAAGTGTGACCTTTTAGATGTACTTAACATTTTTGATGCTATCAAAATAATGCTGCAATTAATTTTTAGAATTAATTCAGATTTTCACCATCTACAGGAAGACATCTTCACTTTCGAAATGCAAGATTTTTATTTCCAGGTTTGGGGTGGGGGTGAGTTGCTGGGAGGAGGACTCAAGTAGTCATCTAGGAACTTCATTTCATCTCTTTTTTCTCCTTGCCATCCTATCCCAAGTCCCTCACATCCACTTTAGCTCATGGATTTTTTCATATGTAACTTCTGAGAAAAACCAAAACCACGGTTTCTGTATTCCAAATCCAGTTTTTAGTGTCAGCATCTAAATCTTATTTTTATGCTCACCTTTACCAAACTTTTTTTTTTTTTTTGCTTTTTTTTTCAAACTTTCTAGATAATAAAAATTTTACTTTGAAAGTACGTTTCAAATCATTAGACATTAGTACATTCAATTTCACTTTTTATGTAAGTTTCTTTTTTTGTCAACTCAGGGTTCTTTTTAAATTTTTTTAGCAACTCCAATGAACTTTCTAATTTTGAACCTCATATAGAAAATATGTCTATTTTTACCATCTTCTGTCTCACATTGTATTATTAGGAAAGAACTTTTCAGTATGAATTTCATGAGATCAAGCAGATGACTAATTCCTGTCACACGGTTGCAGGTGAGTTTCTTAAGTTTTCCTCTCCTGATTTCTAAAGATATCGCCTCCTTGGTCTACATCCACATCATTTGCTGTGCAGAATTTGTTCAGCATAAATGCAGAGTTAAATTGAAAACTAATTAGTTTAGGAAGGGGGGATGCATGATAATGAATGCCAGTAATGTTTTGTTTCTGAATCTGGGTGCTGGTTACATGGGTGTGTTTTGTACACTTTGTGAATATTCACCCAGCTGTATGCTTACGATTCGTGCACTTTTTTTGGAAAAAAGGTTTACTTAAAAATATACTTTAAGGAAAACCACTTTCTATGTTCAATTACATCATGATCCATTTTTCCACTGAGGTGTTCATCATTTTCTAAATGATCTACAAGGGCTCTTGAGTAACTCAGGACAAAATCCTCAGTCAACCTCAACTTCTCTTTGTTTCACAACTATGTCCAATTTTTAGAAAATACCACCAATTACCCCTTCAAATAGATCCACAGTCCTATCAGTTCTCCCCACTCCACTGCTACTGCCCTACCCAAGCCAGCAACATCTTTTGTACTGATATTACAATGTTAGTTGCTCAGCCGTGTCCAACTCTTTGTGACCCCATGGACTGTAGCCCACCAGGCTCCTCTGTTCATCGGATTCTCCAGGCAAGAGTACTGGAGTAGGTTGCCATTCCCTTCTCCAGGGGATCTTCCCAACCCAGGGGTAGAACCTAGATCTCCTGCATTGCAGGCAGATTCCTTACCATCTGAGTCACCAGGGAAGCCCAATTACATAGTAAGTTACATTACTATGTCATGTCACAACAAATGGAATGGTCATAGTAAATGATCTCACCACTCCCACACTGTCTCCACCCCATTTAGTCTATATATCACACAGCACCCCATACAAATGGAAAAAGCTTTTATGATACCCCTGCTCCCAATCCACTAGGAGCTTCACATTTTACTCCAAGTAAAAGCAAAATGATTCCTGTGGCTCAGAGGGTCTCGTACAATTGTCCTGTGGTGACTGCTCTCATGTCATCTCCTACTACTCACTCCTTGCTGCTTCTCCAAAACACCAGACAAGCTCCAACATCAGTTTCTTTGCAGTCACTGTTCCCTCTGCCTGGAAAACTCTTCCTCAAGATACCCATCCACATGTTTTGATCTCCTCACCTTCAGATCTCAACACAAATATCACCTCATTAAGACCTTCCCTGACTATCTTATTTAAAGTTTCAATTGTCCTCTTCCCCTGCTTAACTTTTAGCTTATCATCATTTAATATTCTACATATAGGTACACAGATAACAAATAAATGCAGATACAGAAATATATAAACACGGTTGGCAGAGATTGCTTTCAATATCGTCAATAATCCCTTGCCAACCATGAGAATCACATTCTTGAGGAAAGTATTATTATTAAAAGCACTATTAGCCATCATGTTTCAGAAAATTAATGATACATGCTAAAACAATTTAAAAATCATTACATATTTCTGTAATGGATTTTGTAATGGATTTCATAGATTTGAAACAGGATAAGTAGAAGTCATAGACGGCATCTGCTTCTGAAACAACCTAGATTAATCAGCAATAAAACCCTACCCTCAGGCGCTCCTGAGTTTCATTTAATTGTTTACAAAATATTGCTGAGCCTTTCTATGTCATCAGGCACGCCCTCCCACAAATTTTCATTTCTGTAGATGATTGTACCTGTTTTCATTTCTTAAATCAACTTTCATTGAACTAAAGATTTTAAATGTTTATGGATGAATTCTTTCTTGTTTCCCAAAGGTAGGTGGCAAACCTATTGCTGATTCAGGAAATCAATTTAGTGGGTTTAGTGGGCCATTTTTTGATGAAATAGAATAAAAAGTAAAAATATTATTGTGAATCCTGAATATCAAAAGTAAATAATACCTTTTTTTCAGGTGTGTGTGTATGTCTGTCTATCTGTCTTTATGGATCAGGTCATGATGTACAATGAGTTGCCTTGTGAGGTTTGCAGTAAAAACTCTAGTCCATAATACACTATTCTAGACACGTTTACTGCTATAAGTCACTCAGAAACGTCTATCACTTGTATCCAATAAAACTTGTATCACTTGCTTTAACCAATAAAATATTCTCATGTGTGTTTATTTGGAGATGGGAGGTGAGGCAAATCGGACATATCTAGGAATCAAAAGGTTGTCGGCCAAAAAGTGCATTATTCCCAGAAAGGAAGGTTTCAGTGAAATAATTAAAACAAGTTTGGCCAGCACTACTGAAGAACTCACTGGCCAGAACTGTTGTTGCTGATTCAGTTACTACTTCTTTTCCTTGAACTGCTTTTCCCATCATAAATGGGGCTAAGTAATATCTTTAAAATTCCAAGTACAAAATGAAACATTGTCTATGGCTGATTCATATCAATGTATGACAAAACCCACTGAAAAATAAAAAATAAAAAAAAAATAAATAAAATAAAAAAATAAAAAAAATAAATGAAACATTGTACGTCTTCTTGCTTCCATCCTCAGAGAGAATTGCAAAGCTCTACAGTGCCCTGTATTTCTTTTAGAGCTCAAATCCAGATTCCTACTTTCTTCCCTACAGGCCACATTAATAGGAGTGGTTCATGATGGACATGAGTTTCAGTAAACTCCAGGAGTTGGTGACGGACAGGGAGGCCTGGCGTGTTGCGATTCATAGGGTCGCAAAAAGTCGGACACGACTGAGTGATTGAACTGAACAGTGCCCTGTATTTCTTTTAGAGCTCTAATCCAGATTCCTACTTTCTTCCTTACAGACCACCTTAACAGGAGTGGTTCAGAAACAAAGTCGGTCTGGTTACGGCTTACTAATTCACCCACAAATGATTCCTATGTCTCTAATATACCATGGTAAACACTTTACCAAGTCAATCCCCTTTTTGGCAATCTAGAAACACCATGAGGTTGTTTCATTTAAGGGATCATCCACCTGTTGATTTTTTTTTTTTTTGTCTTATTTTACCCCATCATAGTATATATAATACAAAAACAAATGGTGACCTAGGTTTATTTAGGATAAGCCACATGAGATGGCCATTATTTGATCATCCTACAAAACAACAGATACAACCAAATTATATGAGTATACTCAGCTATGGTATAAGTCTATTAAGAAATTGTGTCCGAGGATTTGGGAGCTTGAGTGAGGAAGTTCAAATGATCCAGTAAGAAGATAACCCATGGAGATGTTTATGAGTTCTATTAAAATTAGCACTTAATATATTTTATTATTTATGTCTTCAATACTGTGAACACCTATTGAAAACCCATGGTGTGCTCTGACCATTTCCTAGGTGTTCAGGTGAGAAAGTTGAGTGAGATATAACTCCTGACCCAAAGGCAGCCACAGTCTACTAGTCTGTATTCTACTTGAATTTGAATGGAAGCATTAGCTTTAAAGTCTGTGTTGCCAAAATATTATATTTTAAACATTTATTTTCCCCTATTTTATAATTAAATATAATTTTTTATTTAAAAAGAAAGTAATACCTGCTCTTTATTAGTGAAATGTTACATAAATGTGCTAGTTAGTAAACCTCCTGTGCTGGTGTTATCTATTTGGAATTTTAAGATATTTCAGTATGACCATAATTTAGACAGTGCGAAGGAATCATTAAAGCGGCTTTTTTTTTTTTTTTCATTTATTTTTATTAGTTGGAGGCTAATTACTTTACAATATTGTAGTGGGTTTTGTCATACATTGACATGAATCAGCCATAGAGTTACATGTATTCCCCATCCCAATCCCCCCTCCCTAAAGTGGCTATTTTGTAAAAAGTCCTTGGAATGCCTTCTGAGAAAATTTAAGGAAGAAAAGATACAAAGACAACCTTTCAAGACCTGTGCTGTCAAAATATAAGCATAATCAAGGGTCATTATCAAATCCAGGTCTCCTGCATTGCAGGCAGATTCTTTACCATCTGAACCATCAGGGGAGCCTATATATATATGTATATATAATGAATTGCATATAAAAATATATAATTAAATATATGTAGCAAGGACATTCCAAAGATTCCTGTTGGAAAATTTTGAAAGAAAGGAAGATTTATTGAATAAACATGAAGAGCAACAAAGAATTCCCAAAGGGGAAAAAAATGTTCAGGGAATTTCTGATTAAAGAGAACTGAAGAATTAAATAATGGCACAGATCATAGACCGCCAAGGTTCAGAACTGTTTCCATTCTGACATTAAAGAAGAACGAAAAGCTACTCTGCAGACTTTAGCCGGCGGTCTTGGGTGGAATGTCTCAGCGCTCCAAGGGCCATCTGGGCCCGAAGCCACCTTGTTTTTCCAGCCTTCTCTGGGACCAAGAGGGTGATGGAGACCAGCAGTGCTGAGGTATCAAGAGAATATTTAAAAGAGATTATGCCAGAGCACATACTGCACAAATCCCTTGACATTCCTTAGCAGCAATAAATAACTTAGCTCTAGAATCAAGGTGAATGGAAAAAAGTCAAGAGGGCTATAATGGTGAGAAATGAAACTATTTATAACAGTAGTTTTCAAACTTTTTAGTCCCAGGAGATTATACTCTTTAAAAAAAAAAATTATTGAGGTCCCTAGAGTTTGTTTAAAGGGTTTTAACTAGCTTATCAGTTATAAATTAAAAGTTTAAATATTACTTTATTCATTTAAAGAGAGCAATAATACAGCCAGTATTCTTGTTTGTTTAGTTGCTAAGCTGTGTCTGACTTTGCAACCCCACGGACTCCTCTGTCCATGGGATTTTCCAGGCAAGAATACTGGAGTGTGTTGCCGTCTCCTTCTCGAATAGTCAGTATATGTTGACATAGATGTTTTTATGAAAATAACTTTTGAGTGACGTGCATCCCTAAGTGTCTCGTGCTCCCAGACATCTTGCTGTGGATGCCAAGAATGCAAGCCTCTGACAGCTCTGTACCCAGATTTTCCCATGGCTGGGTAGACAGCAAGCAGCCTTGAGGGATAAAGTAACACGTCCCTGCCGTACAAAGGGTAGGTTTGCTCATTGCTTGCGATAAGTGACAGGCTCCTCAAGGTCAGTCCTTCTCTTTATCATGCAGCTCACTGCATGTACAGGCATCCATCTAGACCTATCCATGTCACCCCTGGGGACCTGGTGCTCACTGGGGAAACTGATGTAACATACTGACATTCTGGCTACTGGTTCTGCTGTGAGCGATAAAGTCTTTTGACTCTGACACAGAAGTCTCATGCCTTCTGTCAACCTCCATTAAACTGGATAAGCTAACTTGTTAATCTGCCAAACCTCAGAGCTTTTATAGTTCTTGACAATAACAACCCAACTCTGTAATAAGAAGAGCATTAACATTTTTGCAAATCTCTAATGTCTGGCTTAATAGAAGAGAGGCTTTCATCTGATTCAATCCTTTGCAATATGTTGTTTCAGTTGAAACAGATGAATAAAATCCGGCTTTACACAAACATGTAATTGGGAAGTTGACAATTTTGTCAGTCCCCTAAAAAGATCTCAGCATCCCTGTAGCTCTTGGATTACACTTAGAGAACTGCTGATTGACTGCTATGTAGCTTATTTCCTACATTAAGATGATTTTAATTTTGGACTTCCTGCAAATACAGGACTTACATATTCCACAAAACTCTTGCTTTGGAAGATGAAATTGCAAATAGCTTTAAATTAATTATGTGTTTTGTTACTGTTATTGTTGTGTTTACTCTTTGTTACAGAAGTGTTCTGAAAATCCACTTATCCAAATAATCAACCACTAAACTTCCCCTCAGAGTATCAGATCACTTATAGGACTCATCAAAGACTATTCTTCAAGGCTAACTTCAAATCCCTTACCTTGCTGGGCCCGTCAACTGTAAACAACTATTTCATAAATCTTACCCAATCTATTTCATCCCTTCTACCACATTGAAAGACCCACAATAGACTCCCCAGTCCTTGCAAATACCTTGCCTTGACCACCACTTCTTGAGACACTACTAAACTACTGTCAGTATAATGACTTCCCTTAGTGGAATAAGCGATAAACTTGGTTTTTCCTTATAAACAGGTTTGGTAGTTTTTTTTAAGATGTTGGTAATTGATAATTTACTTCCTATTTAGATCACTGTCCCTCCAATAAATGGGTCTCTGCTTTGAAAAACTAAGCATCAGATATATTTAGTTCTTGGATCGTCCCTGGTGGCTCAGATGGTAAAGAATCTGCCTGCAGTGCAGGAGACACAAGTTCGATCCCTGGGTCAGGAAGATTCCCTGGAAAGGGGAACAACTACCCACTCCAGTATTCTTGCTTAAAGAATTCCATGGACAGAGAAGCTTGCAGCTATAGTCCATTGAGTCACAGAGTCAA
The DNA here is from genome assembly GCF_963930625.1 of Muntiacus reevesi. Lineage (NCBI taxonomy): Eukaryota > Metazoa > Chordata > Mammalia > Artiodactyla > Cervidae > Muntiacus > Muntiacus reevesi. The sequence goes on along the minus strand of NC_089254.1, from coordinate 47,618,978 downwards.
ACACAACTGAGCTACTAACACTTTCACACTTTCACTTGGTAGTTTTTACAAGATGTTGTCAATTGACCATCTATTTCCTATTTAGATCACTGTCTCTCCAGTAAGTGGATGTCTGCTTTGAGAAAATAATTATCAGATATGTTCAGTTCAATCTTTCCTGTATAGGTTAGAAAGAGAAAGTTATGGAGTCTTTCATTAATTACATGGAAAAGTCTTGATATTCAATCTATCATCAAATCTATAAAATTAGGGTTGCTGGATTTAACAAATAAAAATACAGAAGACCCAGTTAAATTTCAGTTTCAGAAAATAGTGAATAATTTTTTAGTTAAATATGTCCCAAATATTGTATTCAATGTCTTGTGTTTTATTTGTTAATGTGTTGATGTTAGTTGCTCAGTCATGTCGTATTCTGCGACCCTGTGGACTGTAAACCACCAGGCTCCTATCTCCATGGGATTCTCCAGGCGAGAATACTGGGGTGGGTTGCCATTCTATTCCTCAGGGGATCTTCTCAACCCAGGGATCAAATCCAGGTCCCTTGCACTGCAGGCAGATTCTTTATTATCTGAGCCACCAGGGAAGTCCATGTTGTACCTGTTAATCCCACATAAAAATCTGTGCTGCCAGCTTTACAACAAACATCATGCATTTGCTTAACATTCTTGATCATGAAAGTTCCTAATTACTCTATATAATTGATTACAGTTATTACCTTACTTTGGCTTCCTTACTTGAGGTAAGTAAGCCAATTACAGAGGAAGCATAAAAAGAGCAAAATCCAAAGAAGACAAAAGAAAACTCGCTGTCAAAGAATCCTGAAATTTCCTTTTTGTTTAAATTTTTGTGCCCCAAACTTTAAGGTGTCGGCTATAATGGTGGGCTGTCATGGATTCAAACTGTGTAGAGAGAAAGTCATGGAATAGTGTAGTGTAGTGTAATGGAACTGCCAACATTACACATAGTATGTAAGAGACTGAGATCAGATATTGGGGTGCAGAGGTAATGCCAAAGATGAGACTATGATAATACAATAACAAGTGTCACAGTTTTTCATAGCTTATAGGGCTCATATACTGAAATGGCAAGATTTTTTGTCTGGATTTCAGGGTAATAATGTGTTAAACCTAATGTTCAACCACATGCTGATATCCAGCACTTGTTGAGATCACCTAACGTTTAAGGTGAATGAAGAATAAAAACAATCTTCAAACTGTTCTAGTATACTAATAACTCTATGATTTTGCATAACTAAACCTTTTGGAGAACTAATCTTTTATGTATTAATAGCACCATGACATAGAGCAAATTATACCAAACTGAGAGGTAGAAGCCTTGGATTTTAGCCCCAGTTCTATAGCTAGTTAGCTCTTTAAACTTGGGCAGTTTGTTTCCTGTGTTAGTTTTCTGTGGCTGCCATAACAAAATATCACAGGGTAGGTGGATTAAACAACAGAAATTTATTTCCTCACAGTTCTGGAGGCAAAAAGTCCAAGAACAAAGTGCTATCAGAGTTCGTCTCTTCTGTGGCCACTCTCTCTTTTATTGGCAGGTGGCCATTTTCTCCCTGTGTGTTCACATCACCTTCCCTCTGCACACACCTGCAAAAGCCTGAATGTAAGGATAGTTTAGAAAGGGAGACCTTTGGGAGGTGAATACATCTTGAGGGTGGAGTCCTCATGAATGGCATCAACGTCCTTATAAGAGACCCCAGAGAGATCCTTTGCCCCTTCCACAATTGAAGATGGCAAAAAGATAGTCATCTATGAACCAGGCCCTCACTATACACCAAACCTGCCCGCACCTTGATCTCAGACCTCCCAGTCTCAAGAATTGTGAGAAATAAATTTCTGTTGTTTATAAGCCACCCAAGCTCTAATATTTTGTTACAGCAAGTCAAAGAGAACAAAAACTGCTATGTCCAAATTTCCTCTGATAAGAACACAAATTAAATAGGATTACCTTAATGACTTCATTTTAATTTAATTATCCCTTTAAAGGTCCTATCTCCAAAGACAGTCACATTCTGAGATACTGGGAATTACAACTTCAACATGTGGATTTTGAGGGGACACAATGCAGCCTGTATCAGTTCCCCTTTTCAGAGTCTTGGTTTCCTGTCTCATAAAGGAAGGATATTAAAATTGATGATTTCTAATGTCTCCTCTCACTCTATGATTTATTTATAATAAATCAGATTGCCTATTACAGTTTATGGACTACAAAATTAAAACTAGCTGGTAAAAGTCTCAAGAAAACTATTATTCATCAACAGAAATGTCTGAAATCATGATGCCATTACAATGTTAGTGAAGACCACACATGGTAAATGTTCATCTGAATTTCAAACAGTTGTAGTTGTTTAAGTGTAGTGAAATGATTCAGCAAAATTTGCATGGTATGAAATGTACATAACTGTCTTTCTCTTGTTCAAGTAGGACCCAGCAGTACACTCTGCAAATATCTGCTGAAATGTCCATTGATTGGTGCTAAAAACAAATTATTTTTATTGAGGTTACATCAATCAGGGCAATAACACCATCATCTATGGTCTGAGGATATAGGAAGAGATTTGTATTTGTACCTCTTATTTTGTTTATTTCTTTCTGTAATGATTTTATAGCTAATATCAAAGCATAGTGTGTGTTTTCTCAGAGTTTTAGATTTTTTGATTAATGACCTAGTAGAGAAGAGACATACATCTCCATACTTGCTTGGAGAAACTCAAAGGAAAAGCTACATAAAACTTCTCTGTGGTGGATACAGAGGCTTCAGAAGGTTTTTCTGATGCATCTTGGTCATAACCACATAACCATGAATGTGTTCAATAAAAATAATCTAGGCGAGTGGATAAGAAACTTTGGTCACCTAGAATTACCTGAGAAGTACCTTCAAAATAAGATTATTCTGGCCTCACTTCAGCATATTTTGATTTTAGAGAGAAGCTAAGACTCAAAATGTTGACAAGGACATTATTCCTACCCCCACCTAGGAAGATAAACACAGGCTGGTCCACCTGTGTTTGGAAATTGCTGATAGAACCCTGGATCTCATAAGCCTTGGGACCTTATGTTATACAGTGTTATAACCTTGGACTCTACTTACCAGATTAGCACCCCCATAGTATTGTGATGGTTTGGTTTTACTCTCCATTGCCAGAGATATTCTCTATTCCACAAGGTCAAGAACCATGTGTAAGGGCACAGTAATGTATTATCAAAGTATGGAGATACATCTAAGAAACTAAGATATTTAAGAAGCTCTATTTCCTAATCATCAAGAAACTTGAGTCTCCTATTAAGCATCTCAACTGCTTACATGAATTTGAAAAGAAAAGAGCTATGACTATTCTCTAGTTGGCCTTGTCCTGGGGTGCATTTTCTCCCAGTCTGTACAATTCATTTACAAGAAAAAATTTTTCAAGATTTCTAAATTTAGTGAGCACACCATCTAGTTCCCCAAAATGTTATCTGAGTCTTTGCCTTTTACTATATTATTTTATAGCACCTAGAGGGGGAAGCTAATTGTAGAAAACTGTTAGTAGGCAGAATACTTTTTGTCCACAGAAGTGCAAATTGTATCCTGTGTGTTTAGTGTGGCCATTGACTATTTCCCTGTGAATATTGACCAGTTTTGCCAGTTTGAACTCATTTATTAAAATCATGTCAACATTACTTATCTGATAATAAATATTCGGTCCTTTAAGTTTTCATTTGAATGGTTTTTATCTTACTTTGTACTCAGAATAATTGATGAGTTAAATAAAAGATTTAGCAGGTGTTCACTCTAATGAGAGTCATGATCATATCCACTTTTGAAATTTATTATTCACTCTGTTCATTTATTAAACACTTACTGACTATGCACTGGGTCCTGCTTTTGTTACAATAGTAAGCAAAACAGATACAGCCCTTGTTTTTACAGACTGTACAGTCAAAAGGGAGAAACAAAGTCAACAGGTTCTAAGTAAGCAGGCAATTACAGTGTGCTGTCTCTGTGGTAGGAGTCCTTAAAATGGCCTAAGAGCCCCAGTGCACCGGTATTTGTGATCCTACATCATCCCCTCCCCTTTCACATGGGTTGGGTGTATTAACTTGTCAGAAAGCAGAGAACGGGAGAAAAGAGAAGAAAGGAGAGGAGGAATGTTACTTCCAAGATTAGGTTACAGAAAATTATAAATCCAGTATTGGGCACCCTTCCTTGTTTCTTGCTTCCTGGCACTGTGCTGAAAGCCAGCTAGCATGCTGTGATCTGCCCTGAGGAGAGCTTTCTGTGGAGAGGAACTGCTGTGTCCAGCCGACAGCCACACAAACGAACTTAGAAGTGCATCCTCACTAGGTCCATCCTTGAGATGACTACCGAGCTAATCAGGCCCTTAATTGCACACTTGTTAGAGACTCTGAACTGGAGAGGCGTGTGTAATTATTACCCATAGTAACCATAAGATCGGCTTCCCAGGTGGTGCAGGGTTTAAAAAAAATCCACCTGCCAATGCAGGAGATGCAAGAGACAGGTTTGATCCCTGGGTTAGGATGATCCCCTGGAGTGAGAAATGGCAACCCTCTCCAGTATTCTTACCTGAAAAGTTCTATGGACAGAGGAGCCTGGTGGCCTACAGTCCATGGGCTCGCAAAGATTCGGACACAGCTGAGCATGCACACACGCATGTAAAATAGTTTATGTTGTTGTTTTGAGCCATTAAGTTTTAGAGTAACGAGTTATGTAACAAGAGGTAACTATTATATTCTTTTTCTTGGAAAACCATTAAAATATTTCTATCACAGTTACCCCACCGGTAATCACAAAGCTTATGTCAATCGTCCAGGAAATCAGAGTATCCAGGTCCAAGTGAACCAAATTGGAAATTGCAGACATCACAGTGCAAACATTCAGAAAGTGCAAACCATTCTTCTCTCAGAGGGAGATGCTATATTAATCATGCAATAGCTCTTTTTAACAAGATTTTAAAAAAATAACCCAGCCTCCATTTGAGCCCCCAGGGTTTCTTCTCATATTGTTTCCAACACTAGTCCTGTTTTGTTTTCTTTTTTGTTATTTCAGCAGTTTTATATGTCATCCTTTTGTAAGAGGTAACCTGGGCCAGCTTGAAAAACAATAGATAAAAGAGAAAGCCCACAGATTTTGACACAAGAAATGCCTGCATTGGAATCCTGGCTGTCACCAGTTGTAGAGCCTGGGTAAATCTCTGAACCCTTAAACAAGCATGCTAATACCTTTATGAATTGCTGTATTTAAACTTCAAATTTTGAAGTAATGCATTGAAGGACTCAGCACACAGTAAGTCTACACAAATACAGATCTTTCTCCACTTCAGCATTTGCATCCCAATAAACCCATTGTAAACTGAAAATATCTTAATCTTAAACCAAAACAGCATTTAAAACACTTCATCTGGACTTCCCTGGTGGTCCAGTGATTAAGACTCCAAGCTCCCAATGCAGGAGCTCCAGGTTCTGAACTAGATCCCACATGCTGCAACTAAGATCCAGCGCAGCCAAATAAATTACACACACAAGCGCTTCATCTACCGAACACCATAGCTCAGCCGAGCCTACCTTAAACATGCTCAGAATACTTACATTAGAATACAGTTAGGCAAAACCACTTAACACAGAGTCTATTTTATAATACAGTGTTGAATATCTCATGTAAATCACTGAATACTGTGCTGAAGTGAAAAACAAAATGGTTTTAAGAGTGTGACTGACCAGGAGCTGTGGCTAGCTGACTCTGCCAGAATCACAGGAGGGTTATCTATTGCTGTGTCACTAGCCCAGGAAAATATCAAAACTCAGTCCGAAATATGGTTTCTACTGAATGTGTCTCACTTTCACACCATGTGCTAAATGTGTTTGCTGAGTCATGTGTGACTCTTTGCAACCCTATGGGCTATAGCCTGCCAGGCTCCTCTGTCTATGGGATTCTCCAGGCAAGAATACTGAAGTGGGTTGCCATGTTCTCCTCCAGGGACTCTTCCTGACCCACGGATAGAACCCGCCTGTCTTAAGTTTCCTGCATTGGCAGGCAGGTTCTTTACCACTAGCACCACCTGGGAAGCCCACTGTAAAGTCAAAAAATCAAGTTGAACTATCATCAGCTGGGAACCATCTATAATCATCATCATTATCATTCCTTCTCTCATGTTTTTTTCTTAAGGCCAGTCTTAGAGCCTCTCCAACATATTTTATTAAAATTCCCTTTGTCAAGCTGTTTTTAATAGCAAAAGACATTCTAGGTTCTATCCACATGCTGATCCCAGAATCTAGAAAACACTATTTCAGAGTACAGGTATATTTACAACCTGGAAGTATTAGCTCATCAGGGATTACGGAAAGATTGTTTACAGACATTTGCCAAGAAAAAGCATAGCAAGCTGACCACAGGCAGTTCATAGTCTGCCCTCTCACCTAAAATAAAATAAAATGAAATATAGGATAATTGACCAACAACTTAAAACATTTAAAAATCTTTGAACTAAATTTAACAATATATATTTGGTTGCCTCCTGAGTGGGAAAATCTCGAGATTCAGGGTACAGGAATAGAAAGGAGAATTCATCTTCATGGCATTTTTGCTACTAGTCTAAAATTTTTGTACTATATGCCGATATCACCAAAGCAAAATGTGACTAATGAAAACATACCCACTCTGAACACTATTACTGTACAATTTCCCCTTCAGTTTTATTATTCCCAACATTTATTCTCTTTTAGTAGATGAGAACATGAATTTTAAAAGTTTTTTTTTTCTCTAGAAGTAATACAAGTATGTTTTTTATCACATAGAGCAGAGGTCCCCAACATTTTTCGTACCAGGGACTGGTTTCATGGAACACAATTTTCCCACAAATGGGGGAGGGATAGAGGGGTGGGGGTGGGTAGTGGGGAATGGTTTCGGGAGGATTCAAACATATTACATTTATCGTGCATATTATTTCTATTATTATTATGTCAGCTCCACCTCAGATTGTTAGGCATTAGATCCCAGAGGTTGGGAACCCCTGCCATAGTCACCCCCAATTGCAATCTTACCTCCGATTTGATCTAGCACTTCACCCTGCCCATCTGTAGTCTGGAAGGCGGTCACCTCCCTTCCGGCCTCTTCTGGAAGAAGGAAAAAACCCCCCACCAACCTTCAGGCCATCATTGCTCATTAGCCACAGCTGTAGGCAGTTCACCCTCAGTTGCGCGGGGACTTGAGGACTCTGCTGGATGGGTCAAAGCCCTTGTTCTTCCCTCAGCCTCCAAGATGGGGCAATGATGTGGGCTGCTTGGGTATTGTCTATGCTCTTGGATATTTATAATAGTGCCTCCTTATTTAAGAGAAGGAGTAAGACAAGGAGGGGGAAAAAACACTTAACAAAACTTAGAAGAGCCATTTTAATTGTCCTTAAACCCAACTGATAGTAATAGCTATTTCAATGGGCTTAGGGTTCTTATCTCTGCTGGATGGTTAGTGGAAAATGTATGTCTTTGAAACCATTAGAGCCAAGATTCCAAGGAAACAAAATGAAAGCAAAGAACTTGAACCAATTCAAAGCAAATTAACTCCTAATTAACCAGCACAGACCAAATGTTTTGTACCTTTGGTAAAATAAATAAATAAATAAAAGAACCAAATGAGGCATTGTCACTGTAACAGACATGATATTTATGTTACAGGGATTTTTATGGGTCTAAGAAGATCTTCTCTGGCTTCTATGGAGATTTGAAAGGTCCTGAGAGGGGCTGAGTAGAAGGGAAGGTAATGAGGCTATGTCTACCTCTCCCCATCACTTCTTCACCAGGAACAGTAGGACGGTTTGGCCCCAGACCCTGGGAAGGCACACCCACCTCCCTACTCCATCAGGGACCCTGTTCCTTTTTATTTCTTCTCTGTTTTCCCCTTCTGTCTGATATGAAGGAGGCACTATATGGCCAGATGTTATTATTTTTATAAAAATTTCACTGATACTCCTTTAATTCTGACTTTTAGCTTATTTTATTGGATTTTAATTTTAGCATTATATTAGTTCTTTTTCTTATTTTTAGTTTTCACTATCATTTAAAACCATTGTGATTAATCTTCTTTACCGTTAACATTCGCCAATAATTTACTCCAATGACTAGCTTAGGTTTGTCCTTCACTTGGGTTTTGCTGACCTCTTTGTTCTACTGTGTTTTCTTTTTGGTTGAATTGGATAGGGTGATGGGAATGGGGCCTATTAGGATGGTAGTGGTCATTTACTTCCAGTTTTGTGACTTTAAGATAAAATTGCTGTATGACATTACATAAGTTTTCAGGAATACAACATTTTAATTCGACATCTGTTTCCTCTACAAAGCAATCATAGTTATGATGACTTTTAATCCTCATGGGCCAAGGTGTGAGTCTGGAGAAGTGGTTACCACACTTCAGTGTCCCTCAGATTCACCTAAAGGGCTTGTTAGAACAAAGATAGACAGCACCAGTCCCAGAGTTTCTGATTCAGTGGGTCTAGGTTGGGCCCAATAAGTATATTGCAGTGCCAACTGGTGACCACATTTTGGGAAACAGTCGTCTGGAGGAGTACATAAAGGGGAGAGGATCCTTATTATAAACCTGGGAAAACACTCTCCATGTAGCCTAACTCATTTCTTTCCAAGTACCCACAGGGTTATTGGATTCTCCCCAACACATTCCACTCCCTGCTTAGTCTGAGCTTCTCCTGGAGCCATTAACCTCATGTAAATATGGGTCGTTAATTGGCTGAAAAAGTTGCTTGCTAAAATCTCACACTATTCTGCCCATGAGGAAATATGTGACTTTGAATCCATGGATCCAGAATATATAATAATTGGGTTTTAGGCAAAGTTTGGCAGTTACCTGCTAGGAGGGAAGAGCATAGTGAATCTCATACCCACGGATACAGTTCTGGCCTGAACCTTGTGAGGAGCCAGAAGTAATGGCTCTCTAGAGGGACAGGAGGGCAGGGACATGGAAGTCAGGCTCCCGTCTCCATTTTCAAAATTATTGCTTCTAACACAATTGGGGAGAATGATAACAGAGACAACCCCCACCACGGCCCATCTCTGTCTCCTTTTCTTCTCCCCAGGTATAACTGGTTCTTCCAGGGAATGTGTACGCTCCCCAGGCATGCTGGCATAATTTTATTATCTATGTGTGTGTGTGGGGGGGGGGGGGTGTGGGGTGTGTGTGATGTGTTTGTGTGTGTGTGTGTTCAGTTGCTTCAGTTGTGTCCAACGCTTTGTGACCCCACGGACTGTAGCCCTCCAGGTTCCTCCGTCCAAGGAATATTCCAGGCAAGAATACTGGAGTGAATGGTCATTTCCTCCTCCAGGGGATCCTCCCTACCCAGGGATCAAACCCAGGCCTCTTGCGTCTCCTGCATCAGCAGGCAGATTCTTTACCACTGTGCCACCTAGGAAGCTTTATCTGTGTGCCAACAACATATAGCATTATTGCATGTTATATGATACTTACAATAGTTTGTACGTTTTTTTCTACTTTTCAAGCATGTCCAGGTCTCCCCTTTACCTCTATTACCCTGTCCACAACCTCCTTCTTTGCATCAAATTCTGAAATCATAGGGATATGGCGGGGCTGAGCTTTTCCAATCTTTTTCTTTCATCTCTGGAGAGTTTAGGATGGTATCCTAAGAAAACTAGACTCCCTCAAAAGATACTTTATCAAATTTGGATCTAGCCATACCAATAATTCTGATAATAGTTCCCTCTTTCAGTTAAATCTCTTTTTGGCTTTGTGTCCTCCACTGAGAGAAGGATTTTCCCATTGAAATGATTCTTCCCCAATATTGTCATCTTTCTGCCTTCTTCCTACCTCTCCACCGTGCCATCTGAAACACACCACAAAGTTTCAGAAAATGGGATGTCACTTCACTCCCTCCAGTTGGACGGATCTGCCCCATGACTTGATTCCAGCCATCTCCCAATGCAGTAGGGATAATAGTCAGTTAGAAATCCTGTAGACTCATTCACCATGTTGGCCCAGGTGGGCTTGGCCAGTTGGATGTGGGATGCACTGCTCCACAGGAAACAGTATACCCTTGTGGACCACGAGTCACACAGTACCTGCAATGAGCATCTTTTTTCACCTTGATAGATCTGGAGTATGAACTGCATTCTCCAATAATCCCTTCATCCATTGTGACTGGTTGGGACTCTGGTAGTAAGTTCTCCAAAATGTTAAGGACTTTTAATATTAATTATCTGCTAGAATTCTGGATTTTTTTAATCCGTTTCTCTCTATTTGGTCTTTGGGGACTTTTAATTTTCCAGCCATGAGGGGAAAAAAACAGCTTACAGAGATACACATGGATCTATGATCCTTACCTCTGTCAGTTTTAGAGCCACTGTTACAAAATTGTCTAACTCATTAGGAGAGAAACCTTTTCCTGTGAGTTTAGATCTTGCTCCTTGGCAAGCTGACTGTGATGTGTCTTCACGTTGAAGTAAGCACAGAATTTTTCACCTAAACTGGGACATTTTTGAGAGCGACAACTGCTAAACCATTTGGGGTGCTTGTACAACAGAAGAACTCCGGGCAGTCAGACAAACCAGGCTCATTGTCACGGTCACCCTACCTCGCACGCAAAATCCCTCTCCTATAAGAAGCTTCCAGAGAATGCTCTCAGCAAACATGCTGTGGCGTCACCCCTGCCAGGACCATCTGCTTGTGTTTGCAGGTCCAGGAAGCCTCGATATTGGCTAAGTCACACAAAATATATTTGGACACATGTGGGATCTGTGGTCCAACTGCCAGAGTTCTACTGGTGGAGGAATCTGTACAAGTCCATGTTATAAATAGAAACTTCATTATCTGTGCACTGTGTGTTTCTGCCTTGGCTCAGAATGTAGGAACTGCCATCAACATTTCCTTTCTCTAAGGAAAGTGTTGGAGACTTTGACAAACATTTCTGCCCTCTCTGAAGTGCCAAAGAAAAATCTTCCATTCTTGGCAACTCGGTACCAGTGACTCCTCATGCAAGGAGGAGTAACTTAAGTGATCCGATAGACCACAAAGAAACCAGGATCCATTAGGCCACATTTTTCTAGAGTTCAGGGAAAATTATAATGATACTTAATATTTATTATTTGCTATACACCAGGAACTTTACATAGTTTTTATTTGTACTATTTCCCTTGGCTGTTATAACAAACTACTATAAACTTGGTTTTAAAAAACAGAAATTTATTCTCTCACAGTTCTGGAGGCCAAAGTTTGAAATCAAGGTGCCGATAGGCTGTGCTCCCTCCAGAGGTAATATATCGGAGAGTCAATTCCTTGTCTATTCCCGCTTCTGGTGGCTGTTGGCTTCCCTTCACATTTGGCTGAGTCGGTCTGATCTCTACCTCCCTGGCCACATAGCCACTTCCTCATCTGTTGATCTCATATTTCTCAGCCTCACTCTTGTAAGGATACTTGTCATTTGATTTAGGACCTCTCCAGATAATCCAAGACAGCCTTCTCGTCTCACAGTCTTTAACTTTATTAAATCAGCAAAGCCCCTTTTTTTTCCAAATAAGGTAACATTCATAAATTCTGGGGATTAGAACCTAGACATATCTTTCAGGGGACCATACTTCTACATGCTACATATGGATTATTTCTCTAAATTCTTAAAACATAAGTCTAGACAATGGGTTCTAGCAATGTCATCTGTATTGTTCCAGGGGAGAAATGATGTACACTTTCCCAAGTCACAGAGCTAATCAGTGGAGGAGCCAGGATTTGAACCTAGGGAGCTAGACTGTAGGGCCCACATACTTAACCATGACATCACAGGTCAGAGTTCATGAATAGCCTTTCTTGTAGATTTCTCACTCTCTTATACTTCTTTCTACATAAATTTTTAAAAGGCCAGAGTTCTCTGTTACTTCTGGCTTCCATGTAATAAACGGACCAAGTATAGACCAAAGATACAAGTCCTACTACAGAACAAATAGATCAGACCGAGCAGGGAAGCCCCATTCTCCACATTCTCTTGGAATATGCTGTAATTTTAATCAATCAAGATATGTGTGTTTCTATTACATAAGGAAGCATATGTGTTGTTCAGTAAAATTACTAGAGTTTAATAATAGAATTAATTATGGGAATACCAGACCATCTGACCTGTCTCTTGAGAAACCTGTATGCAGGTCAGGAAGCAACAGTTAGAACTGGACATGGAACAACAGACTGGTTCCAAATAGGAAAAGGAGTACGTCAAGGCTGTATATTGTCACCCTGCTTATTTAACTTATATGCAGAGTACATCATGAGGAATGTTGGGCTGAAAGAAGCACAAGCTGGAATCAAGATTACCAGGAGAAACATCAATAAACTCAGATATGCAGATGACACCACTCTTATGGCAGAAAGTGAAGAGGAGCGAAAAAGCCTCTTGATGAAAGTGAAAGAGGAGAGTGAAAAAGTTGGCTTAAAGCTCAACATTCCAAAAACTAAAATCATGGCATCTGGTCCCATCACTTCATGGGAAATAAATGGGGAACAGTGGAAACAGTGTCAGACTTTATTTTGGGGGGCTCCAAAATCACTGCAGATGGTGATTACAGCCATGAAATTAAAAGACACTTACTCCTTGGAAGGAAAGTTATGACCAACCTGGATAGCATATTTAAAAGCAGAAACATTACTTTGCCAACAAAGGTCTGTCTAGTCAAGGCTATGGTTTTTCTAGTAGTCATGTATGGATGTAAGAGTTGGACTGTGAAGAAAGCTGAGCGCTGAAGAATTGATTCTTTTGAGTTGTGGTATTGGAGAAGACTCTTGAGAGTCCCTTGGACTGCAAGGAGATCCAACCAGTCCATCCTAAAGGAGATCAGTCCTGGGTGTTCATTGGAAGGACTGATGCTGAAGCTGAAACTCCAACACTTTGGCCTCCTCATGTGAAGAGTTGACTCATTGGAAAAGACCCTGATGCTGGGAGGGATTGGGGGCAGGAGGAGAAGGGGACAACAGAGGATGAGATGGCTGGATGACATCACAGACTCGATGAACATGAGTTTGGGTAGACTCCGGGAGTTGGTGGTGGACAGTAAGGCCTGGTGTGCTGCGATTCATGGGGTCGCGAAGAGTTGGACACGACTAAGTGACTGAACTGAACTGAACTGAACTTAACACTAGAATTATCAGAGTATGAGTGGATGACTCAAAGTCTGTGTAACTTGGTGACCAACACAGTAAAAAACAAAAGAATAATAATCTCAGAGAAAACTTGGAATGCCTAGGAACGCTATTCAGCATGGCTGGAGGATGCCACAGAGGACATTAAAAATGCACAAGCAAAACAAAACCAAAATCCCCAGCAGAGTCACCTTTGGGACACACGGTTTACTCTGTGCGCATATATGTGCTTTAATCTCATTCCATGAGTCCCTGGCAGAACTGATCATCTGTGGGTGTCTACACCCTCCCATTGTTGGTATGCTTGCAGGACCCCACCCACAATTGCTGAGGCCTGCTTCCACTTGCCCTGCACCAGCAGGAGTAAATAGCTGACGTTCAGATTAAACCTTAAAATGAAAGAGCACACACGAGTCCCACCGCCGTAGAACAGGCTGCCACGGATAACTCTGTAATGTGATTTAGCTCACACATAATTGGTAAACAGGCAAGTGTTAATCAGGTTAACGCAAAAAGCAAGTCAGTTCATACTCAAATTTTCCTTAGCCAAAGGAGAGGAGAGGGATTGTAATCTTCTGCAGGAAAGAAAGAACTCAGGTTTTACAGTGGCAGCAGGAACACTGCAGCTCTAATTTTGAAATACGAAGCAAACATCTGCTCTCTGAGACAGAGACCTCTGACCTTGTGCTTTTCTTGGCTCTAGTCAAGTTGTCCTCAAGTGCTCACCTTCCAGGGAGAACCAGGGGCTCAGGGGATCACATCTACCCACATGTCTCTGCTCCATCTGGTTCTACTGCCTTCTTACATCTGTTCTCTCTAGTGGTTCAGAATCTTGAAGGAAGGAGTGGTAAGGCATAAGGTTCTCCCTCACCTTTAACTCGAAGGACACAAGCTGTGGTACAGGCGAGCTGGACCCAAACCTCCATTATAGATGCTCACAGAGGATCCTACGTGACAGTCACAGCAATCACAGCTACACACACTCAGAGAGCGCTTGCTGCTTGTCAGGAATGTTCTAGCACTATTACATGGTCTTATATATTGAAGGGGATCAGGATATGCCATCCCCAAATATGCCACTTAACATAAGGATTATTTTGAGCTGAAGGCATTTCAGTTCCTGAAATTCCTTATCTGCTTAAAAGCAGAGCCTCCCGAAAAAACTCAGCTGTCGTAAGTCCCCTGTAGGAAGCAACTATAATCTCTTCGGGAAGAAGAGAAGCCAACGCCACACCCAGACACACAGACACCCAGACACACAAAGCCACCATCACCTCTCCCGTACATCCCCTCAAGGGCCCATTTATCTGTCCAAAGAGTCATCTGCTTTTCCATAGAGGCTCTTCTCCCTCTCCAGGTCTAGGTAAATAGACCCTCAGTTCTAAGGACTCCTTTGTGTTACCTATCTCTGAGTATGTCTCCCATATGTCTATGCAATGGACACGTGAATAACCCATTTTTTTCCTCCAACTAATCTGTCTTTTGTCAGTCCAATTTATAAGGCCTCAGCCAGAAAACTTAGGAGGGTAGGGAGAAAAAACATTTCCCTTCCATACAGTACGTTTGTATTAAATTAACTCATTTAATTACCACAGCCCTAATTTCTCAGGAGCTTTCACCTGAGGAATCTGAGACATGGACAGGTTAGGTGGTTTGGCTAAGGCCACTGCTATTACAAAGGCACAGCCTGCCTAGAGAGCAAAGTTCTAGAGCTGAAATAGCCGTGTTGGGGAAGGGGAGTTAAGATAAAAGGGGAGAAAAAGAGCTAACACCAAGCTTCTCAAGCTGGTGACAAAGGGAACCTGTAGGATCAATCCTGATAAATTGGAGTAATGGGTTTGCAAATGTTATCCTGGGGATGCCCAGATCATTGATAGTTGATTAAACATACTATTTTTTTTTTCATTTTTATGTATTTTAAAATATTTATTTATTTATTTTAATTAGAGTTTAATTACTTTCCAATATTGTGGTGGTTTTTGTCATACATTGACATGAATCAGCCACGGGTGTACATGTGTCCCCCATCCTGAACCCCCTCCCCCCTCCCTTCCCATCCCATCCTTCAGCGTTGTCCCAGTGCACCGGCTTTGAGTGCCCTGTTTCATGCATCAAACCTGGACTGGCGATCTGATTCATTTATGGTAATATTCATGTTTCAATGCTATTCTCTCAAATCATCCCACCCTCGCCTTCTCCCACAGAGTCCAAAAGTATGATCTTTATAGCTGCATCTCTTTTGTTGTCTCATATATATGGTCATCATTACCATTTTTCTAAATTCCATAAATAAGCATTAATATACTGTGTTGGTGTTTTTCTTTCTGGCTTACCACTCTGTAAAATAGGCTCCAGTTTCATCCACCTCATTAAAACTGATTCAAATGCATTCTTTTTAATAGCTGAGTAATATTCCATTGTGTATATGTACCACATCTTTCTTATCCTTTCATCTGCCAATGGACATCTAGGTTGCTTCCATATCCTAGCTATTGTCAGCTGTGCTGCGATGAACATTGGGGTACACATGTCTCTTTCAATTCTGGTTTCCTCGGTGTGTATGCCCAGAAGTGGGATAACTGGGTCGTAAACATACTAATTTTTAAAGTACATAACAACTATTCTTAACTAGAATAGCAGCATAGAACAATTATTTTTTCTTTTCTTTTTTTTTTTTTTTAAGAGACATCAATGATTTAATGGAAGGGGGAGCTTAAACGTCTGAAGCAAGGTCCTAGAGCAACACCTCCACTGTGTGCAGCAGACAGCAGGTGGGACATGGTGTCAGTCTTTGTTCTAGAACAATTCTTAAATTTATCAAAAGTGGACTTCTGATAGAAGAGCTAAAATTTTCCACAAGGGCGAAGTGAAGCAATCACCCCCACCATTCTCGCTAACTTGATTCTTAATGATCAGACACCACTTCCGATGAGTTGGACACAGTCCCACAGAGAGGAGAAAAATGAACACTGTTTTGTAGACTAATGATGTGGTTACATTATTATCTCAAATCGTGAGGGGCCTGAACAGGCTCTGCAAGCTCATTATTGCCAGGAAACAGTTACAGATAACTTTTTAAATGTGAAAATTGCTATTTGGGGAAGGTATCTCAGAACTTTTAACCTGTTTATATAGCAGCAGCAGCAGCAGCATACAGGTCAGTACAAGTTGTCTCAGTCCCTTGTACAAAGTCGTGTAGCCAGATCTGGGGATTCAACCCAGGCCACCTGAATCAATGGTTCACACACTTAGTTCTCTATTCCTCCTATAAGATATAGAGATAGAACAAGAATCCCAAAGCTAAGGCCCTGAGACAGGGTGGATCCATGGGCAGGGGTGTAAGTACATGGGCTTCTGAATAATCGCAGCCTGGACTTCAACCTGGTTTCTTTTATTAGTTGCACGAATGTGGGTACATTACTTCTATTTCTGAGCAATACTGCCCTCTTCTGCCAACTGGGAACAATTGCACCCAACTCTGTTACTACAAAGATTGCCTATGTGGAATGTCTCCATAGGGTAGCCATTTAGCTGGCACAGGATCAGTACTAGTTGGTGGCCCCTTCTCCCTGTATGAAAGTTCTCAGTGAATTTAGAAGCACTGGCTCTGGTCCTGCTGATCCCTCCTCCATTTCTAGTGTCAGGGGGCCTGGAACTCATCTAACACCTGACCTGACCCTGGGCAGTGAGTTACGAGCATGTCCCCTTCTGAGATCCTTTCCACACCAGGTGCTAGTGATTCTGGAGTTCTGACTCCATAAAGATAAAACATAGGAAAGCGAAACTTATACAGGAAGAAAGTCAGCCCTGTGGTCCATCGAGCAGCCAAGTCAGGCTCATCATCAGTGTTGTTAATTATTTTTTGACATCATATATTTGTTGCAAAACTTCAAAGGAGCTTAAGGGCAGTTATCCTATGACATCACAGTCATGATGTTAGACATCAAAGAAAGATAGATAAGTGAGGCATGAGCTCCTGATGCTTCAGGAGTTTTGGACTAAAGACTCTTCCATTTTGTGAAATGTCCTCTTTACCAAAACCTCTCACCCACCCCAATGTGTCACAGCCAAGTTTCCCTGGTTTATCCCCTTCATAGGAATTTCACTGATGCACAACATGCAATGGCTCAGATACTTCCATATCAGCAATTCAACTTGCTATTTATGCTTAACTTTGATGTCCGGGTATTTATTGCACATGAGATGCAGGACTACAGAGCAGCTAAGAATGTGTTCTTCAGAATCAGGTTGCTGGGATTGAAATGTAGTTTCTGGTACTTTCTATATGTGTGACACCAGACAACTGTCCTCAGTTTACTGGTAAAAGGGGGTTGAAAGTGATAATCTCATAGGTTATTTGAAAACTTAAATGAGATTAGAATTTTGCATG
This sequence comes from Muntiacus reevesi, assembly GCF_963930625.1. Taxonomy (NCBI): domain Eukaryota; kingdom Metazoa; phylum Chordata; class Mammalia; order Artiodactyla; family Cervidae; genus Muntiacus; species Muntiacus reevesi. The sequence continues at coordinate 47,601,439 of NC_089254.1, read as the reverse complement.
CAGACCTCTCAGAATAAGTGTTTGATATTTGATTAGTGGGCTTCCCTGGTGGTTTAGATGGTCAAAAATCTGCCTGCAATGCAGTCAACCCAGGTTCGATCCTTGGGTTGGGAAGATCCCCTGGAGAAGGAAATGGCAACCCACTCCAGTATTCTTGCCTGGGAAATCCCATGGACAGAGAAGCCTGGTGGGCTACCGTCTATGGGGTCACAATGAGTCAGATACGACTGAGTGACTAATACTTTCACTTTCTTAATGAATATTGCCTATTACTATTACTCAGAGATGAAGGGGGTGCTAAATGCTATCTATCACAAATATTTTTCCTTTAGAGGATGCTAAATGCTATTTATGACAAATATTTTTCCTTTGGACTCATTCGATAAAAACATAATCTTGCTTTTTAACATTCTGGAAGGTTCTAGTGAATTTAACTGAGGTTGTTGATGGACTTAAATTGTCAGCTGGATTCTGATTTTTCCTGGTGGTGGTGGTCATAGTGGTTGTACATGTTTTGTTTGGGGTTTGGGGTATGAGAAGTACTATTTCATTGTTGGTCACCAGAAATAAGTAATTGTGATCATTGCTTTCATTGCTATGTCCTATCCTCTCAAAAGAACACTTGAAACTAAGCAACCTAGATGCCCATCAGCAGACGAATGGATAAGGAAGCTGTGGTACATATACACCATGGAATATTACTCAGCCATTAAAAAGAATTCATTTGAATCAGTTCTAATGAGATGGATGAAACTGGAGCCCATTATACAGAGTGAAGTAAGCCAGAAAGATAAAGAACATTACAGCATACTAACACATACATAAGGAATTTAAAAAGATGGTAACGATAACCCTATATGCAAAACAGAAAAAGAGACACAGAAGTACAGAACAGACTTTTGAACTCTGTGGGAGAAGGTGAGGGTGGGATGTTTCAAAAGAACAGCATGTATATTATCTATGGTGAAACAGACCACCAGCCCAGGTGGGATGCGTGAGACAAGTGCTCGGGCCTGGTGCACTGGGAAGACCCAGAGGAATCAGGTGGAGAGGGAGGTGGGAGGGGGGATCGGGATGGGAAATACATGTAACTCTATGGCTGATTCATATCAATGTATGACAAAACCCACTGAAAAAATAAAAAATAAAAAAATTTTAAAAAATTAAAAAAAAAAAAGAAACTAACCAAAATGACTCCTAGTTACCCTGCAGCTGCAGCTCATGAACACCTCTGCCTATTACACCTACCTCTTACTCTTCCTCATGAGCACAGTCTACTTTGTCGTCATCACCTCCTGTGTGTCTAGGAGAACAAGCATCTGCTGTGACGGGAAGATCTCATGAGAGGGGGGGTGCTACAAAAAGGTCAACTTTCCTTCATCATCTATTGTCCCAGAAACTCTCTACATTCTTGGTGGGTTTAAGATATCTCAGTTCATATGTGTGTTTATCTATGATGTCATTATTGCATAACAGTTTTTCAAATCACTGATTTTCATAATAGGCACAAAAATTTTTTTAATATCCAGAAGTCCCCTTTGTCTCTGTATTTTAATTTCATGAAATCTAACCAAGGTAAGAAGCAGCATGGCAACCGATCTGTCAAATTCAGCACTGATGGAAATAATAGTCAACACCACAGCTCTAAGTCTTTCCCTGAGATGGTAGTTACGGTGCTTCTTTGGAACACTGGCTCCAAGTGAAACTACTGCCAAACAAAGGTGCCCAAGTTCCTTTTCTTTCAGAGTCACCAGATTCAGACCCATTGGTTTGGGATGTTCCTATGGTGACAGGGTGACACCCAGCATGACTTACACTGGGTGTGCTCAGATCTGTACTAGCATCTCACAGGCACGGCTCCTGCTATTCACATTAATCCCATGAAAACTGCACCAACACCAGAGGGGCATCGAGTGGAGGGTAAAGCATGCAGACTCTGGCCCTCGTGGGCTTGGGTTTAAGCCCTAGGTCTGTATGAGCATCTGTGTGACTCGGGCAACTAGTGGAAGGTCTCTGTGCTGTTATTTCCTCATCTGTGTAATAAAGCTGCAGTGACTCGATGGGCATGGGTTTGAGTAAACTCCGGGAGTTTGTGATGGACAGGGAGGCCTGGCGTGCTGCGATTCATGGGGTCGCAACGAGTCGGACATGACTGAGCGACTGAACCGAACTGAACTGAATGGCCCTATCTCCTGGACCACGTGGAACTGACGAGTTAACGATGCTCAGTCCCTGCAAGTCCTCAGCAACGTTACAGCTTCTACTATTGGTGCCTCTGCTATAGAAACAGGAGATACCACACATACCCATAAGCCCTGAAAGCCATCTCTAATCTCATTTCCCCTGCAGCCAGGTTAGATATGGACAGAGCAGAAACTCAGGTTCTACTCTTCACCAGGTGGTTTTTTTAGTCCTCTAACTGTAAAGAAGGTACAGTTACAGTTCACAGTTTACAGTTGAGGATGTGGAGGTATGTGTTCGTCACAACCATTTTAGAGCTGGGTCTCTCTGATTGCCAAGCCTGTATTTTGTCACCTAGTATCTCCAGTTGACTGATAAGAAGTGGAGGTCCCAGAGAGTCTATGAACTATGCCCGAAGTTAAACACGGAGCTGTGCCAGGAGTCTTTATGGGCCAGGTCCACCTGACTTAAATCCTGCTGCTTTTTCATTACACCAGTGGCTCTCTTATTATAGCTGTAAATAAATAATTACAGTGACAAATAAATAAATAATACATAGAAATAATAAACAGATAAATAAACAACCGTGTAAGAAAAAAGTTACCGAGTTCCAGCCTTCATCACAGTCCAGGTATTGGACTCTAAAAATGCTCCTTCAGTAATTCTCACGTGCAGCCAGGGGTTGAGGCATCAAGTGACTGGAACTTTCAGCACTGCCAGCTCAGAGCTCAGGCATCAAGGAACCATCACAGAGTTCATTACACAAGCTACCGCACGCTTTACGCAGAAAGTTATCTTACCATTCACTCATCAGTTTCCTAAGGAAACAAAATGTATGTACTAAGATCTATGTGCCAGGATGTTCATTCACTGCAGTACTATTTACTACAGCCCCCAGTGAACCATAATCACCAATAAGAAACTAAAAAGTAAACAGTGTCCTGTGACAGACTACTATGCATCTTCAAAAAATATAGTTATTTAAAGAAATGGAATATTAATCAGGAAGTGTCATTGAAAAAATAATCTGCATTTCAGGGGCCTTCTAAAATTGTCAGATAATATCTCTGCAAGGATCGAAAAATCAATCAAAACCCTCTAAAAAATGCATTAGTCTCTACCTCTCCTCCTCTTTCAAGTCATGATTTCGTTTTCTCTGCATCCTTTATAGTAAATGTGTGTACATATAAATACATGCATGTATATATATTCTAATTTCCCTCTTTATGCTCAAAGGTAGCATACAGAATATATTGTTTTGTACTTCTCTCCACTGACACAATCTAAAGCTCCTTTACTATAAATGTAGGGAGATGCTTAGACAGCTAGATCATATTTTGCTAGTGAATGTACAATACCTTATAAAATCATTTCCTCATAATACACTACTCTTTTATTTACACATTTTGCTGCATTTTTAAAATGCTGAAATTCTAATAGTATTTTATGTCATTAAGACTGTGTGTATTGGTCATTTTAATAGATATGGCCAGTGGGGATATCACCATTTTGTGTTTGTACCAGAGGTATGTGAATGCCAGGAGAGTGCTGTGAAATGTCAGGATTTTGCTAATTGGATGAGTAAACAGTAGTATATGTTTGCTATTTTAATTTGCTTTTCTTTTATTATGGGTGAGCATAAGCATTTTTCACATATTTAAGTCTATTAAATTTCCTTTTCTATGAAATAATGTTCATGTCCTTTAACCATATTTTCTCCTAGGTAATGATACTAACAAGTACAACACTATGTATGTCTATGTGCACAACATTTCTAGATGTGTCTGTGTATTTCTAAAAAAGGCAAAGGCGTAAAAAAATGTTCAAGTTATAGGACAAGTGAGAAAAAAATAAGTGATGGTATGTTTTTCCAATTTTCTCTAATAGATCCTTTTAACAGAAAATCTTCTATGTACTAGAATTACAACAATGTCTCATTTACAACTGGGAAGGCTTTTTGCTCATCTGTTTACAGTCAGCTTCAGTGCGTGTGAAACAAATTCATGTGAAACCAAAATGAGGTCTCCATTTGAAAATAAAAAAATAAACAACCAGCCACAAGATAGATGACATCTAACCTAGGTCAGCTCCTTGGTTCTCATGAATTGGATCAGACTTCTCTGGACAAAATATGCTGCCCTCAACTAAGAGATTTGGAACTATTTCTTCATTGGGAAGGAGCAGTGTATTAAGCATAGAAGGCAAGAGGGTAAACTTGCAAATTGCTGAGAGTTTAGTGCAACTGATTTCCCCACCAGGGCCCCAGAGGCTGTGTCGCCTGTGGTTTCCAGCTTCTCAGCAACTTCCTGCCACTCTCGCCCTGGGCTGCCCTGGCCTGCTAGGTGCAGAGAGGGGAGGGCAGTGGCGGTGGGGAGACTGCTTGAGTGGCTGCAGGAGGGCGCTGGTGCGGCTGGTGGGGTTGCCTTCTTTCAGGCTTCTTTGTTCACCTGCTCTGTCAAATGTGGTTGATTCGTGGAAAATGCTCAAAGTCAAACTAGCCCCTACTGTTTGGGTTTGTGCAAGGGGTAACTGGGATGTCACAAGAAAATAAGCACAATTAAACCACAACTTAACTTTGTTCACTTTCAAAGGGTCACAGCTAACAGAGGAAAGGTCTTTCTGCACAGCACGCGATTGTTATCACACATACTCTAGGCTTTGGGATCCGGATTCCCCATTGTTTCTGTATACAGTCCCTCCAATGAGCTCCTGGGTGAGTTGGGAAACTTACACCCAGGATGTTCAGATGCTGCACCTTCACCCATGCTCACGGCCCTGAGGGAAAGAGCAGAGAGGACTCCTTGCAGCACTAAGGTCATCCCTGACGTTCCACCAGTCAGCCGTGGTCTTCCATGATCTGTGACTTACTGAGGCTGGTACATCTTGATTCATTTTCTCAGTGCAGATGGGGTGACACAAGACCCGATCCCTGAACCAAGCTGTGTGGACAGCTGTGAGATGCTTTCTTCCTCATAAGAACAGAGATATGGAGGCCCTAACCTCATCTGTGCAATGAAATCTCATACACTGAGCCATCTAAATCCCCCCAAAAGGAAAAAATTACTTCAAAGTCAACCCAAGAAAGGCTTACTGGGGCACTAACATCAGATGACAGTGTGATGAGTGAAAAGCAGAGGGTTGCTCAGCAATGTGAGCATGAAGAGCAGCTGTCGCCCCCAACCCAGCAAGTCCAGAGTAGGAGTCCATGCCCTGCACTCCATCCATCCAGCCCCAGAGGGAAGCAGGGCTCCATGGCTAAGGGCAAGGCTTCAGCTCGCACAATCTGATCTTACTGCACATTCAAGTCATATCCTCATTCCTCTTGTCTGTTGTTTAACCATATTTTCTATTAGGTAACTATATTAACAAGTATGACCCTCATTTCTATGTGTGTCTGTGTATTTCTCTAAAAGGCATAGGCATAAAATAATGTTCAATTCATAGTACAAGAGATAAAAATAAATGTATACTTTTTCTACTTTCTCTAATGGATCTTTTTAAAGGAAAATCTGACAGTCAACATATGAGGTCTTTGCCCTCCTAGGAGGACTGGTCGCATCCTTCTCATCCAGCCCGAGCATCGGGGGAGAACTTCTTCTTCAGATTAAAGTCATACACTGATGTTCGACTCAGGCCCCAGCTATGGTCGTGGTGTAGACGCAGATTCACTCCTGACACAAGATATTCTCATTGTGATGACACCACTGAAGTCTTGAGATTTTAGTCCATGGCCAGACCCTGGAGTTCCCTCTCCCCCTCTTTCCATATAAGAAGCTCCACCTGGGGAGGTCCCAGGCTCCCAGGGAGCCTCCAGCTGTACCTCAATTCTGTGGCCCATTCTTAGACCAAGCACAGATGGAGCTGATTAGATTTGTGTGGCCAGTTTCCACCCAAACCAGCACCATTTCCATCACACAAGGCTGGATTTTTCTTGAATGACAATGAATAATAAAAGGAAACTGAGAGATAACACTGTCTTCCCATGAAGCATTGAGTTGAACATTCCTGTTTAACAAAACAACTCATAATATAATTGAGTTCATTTTAATTCAAACTAGCTAAACACAAGGGAGAATGATTTCATAGAGTTGGTTCAAAATAAGATTACTCAGACTATTTTAGGCGATATGTCAAGAGAAAGCAATTATTTCATGATACATAGTACAAAATGGTATTTTTTATATGTATTCATGATCTATCTTGTCTTCCTGTTGTAATTCTAATACTTTAGGCCAAATACACAATGCAAAACAAGAAAAATAAAACTAATCATTTTGATATGTTCAGTTTTATTACTTTTTACAGTTGTACATATATTGCATGTTCATGAGCTAAAAATAGAAGAGAAATGTCCGATGTTGAAAAAATACTGAAGAAATCTGAGACATGAAACAAAAATTCCATTCTGCAAATCAAAATAGAGATTTTGCTTACAATGAAATGACATTCCAATATATTAAGAGGTCTTTTGATTAGAAAGACAGCACAAGACTTCTGTAACTTTTCATTAAGAGATCAGACAGTCTCACTGAATATAGGGGGTTCAAGGTTTCCCTAGTGGCTCAAATGGAAGAATCCACCTGCAATGAGAGAGACCTGGGTTTGATCCCTGAGTTGGGAAGATCCCCTGGAGAAGGGAATGGCTATCCACTCCAATATTCTTGCCTGGAAAACCCCTGGGCGGAGAAGCCTGTCAGGCTACAGTCCATGGGGTCGCGAAGTGTTGAACACGACCAAATGACTTTCACTTCACTTCATGACACTATCATACAAGCCATGAGCAGGCAAGACTTTAATGTATTGAATATGGTACCATGTCTGTGAGGTAATACAACAAATAAATTCTTTATTAGTCATTCAATAACATCATCAGTGGGTGTCTTCATTTCAACTTTCAAAAAAGGAGACCCCATCTGATAACTTTCAGTGAAGGGTCTTTCCATGCAGAAAAAGACAGAACACATCAAATATTTGAGGTGTAACATGAAAAGGCTAAAAGCTACATTTTACTCTGTGTTTTTATAACAAAGCTTATGTACCAAACATGAGCTTATGTGACAAACATGAGCAGTGACACTGAAGAGACCATGGTTGAGGTCACACAAGAGTTTATTATAAAGTATTTTAGAAAAGGATCTACTATTCACACATCCACATTTTTGCTTTATGTCTGAACACTGCTGTGGAAAGGAGGACGAAGTGTTTTGGAAACACTGATATAGGCAAGGCCTCTGTTTGCCAAGACTATGGCTGCCTCTGCCATCCTGTCTGTCCCTATAGCAGGGCCCCCAACTACTCCATTCAGCCCACTACTTTTCCTTTCTTTTAAAAAAAATATATTTTTAAAAATAAAATTGGCATAAAATATTACATTAGGCTCAGTTACACAATACAGCGATTCAATATTTGTACATATTTTGAAATGGTCACCATGCTAAGTCAACATCCCTCACTGAATGTAGATACAGAATCTTTTTTTCTTATAAGATTAAGTTTTAAGATCTACTCTTTCCCTTCTGTGGTTAAATAATTAAGCAGAGTTACGGCTTTTACAATTGACTGTTTATTTGCTCATATTAGTGAGGTTGAAATGTTTCCTTTGATGATTTGAAGGGACTGAATAAGGTGCCCTGACCTGGAGGCACGTGGAACCCGACTGCTGTGACTGGACCACAGCTGTCATCTCAGAAGCTCCAACACACTCAAGAGATGACCATCCTGTGTGGACCAGAGAGGATGCTGGTACAGAAAGGGCACCTAAGTCCCGGCTCTGCCCCTGCCAGCTGTGGGACCCTGGACCAGTCACCCACCCTCAGTCTCTCTGCCTCCGTGTAAGTGGAGACAAGGACAGGACCACCTCCCGGGACTGCTGCCCTTGCCGCCCTCAGAAGTTAGGGTTTGTAATTAAATCATGCCTGACATGGAGATATTCTGGCTACAATAAACAAAACGAACTAAGTCATCCTTATTTAGAAATGTGGGACTCTGATGTAGTTTTTATCCTTCACCAATGTATACCTATAAGGAAAATGTTTTAAAGATCCACATTATAAAAATGTGGCTATATAATCACAACCATATTCTTTAAATTTTGATTTGAAACTACTCAGGGTGGTACACGCAATGTAGTGTGAATAGCACTGCAAAGTCTTTGAAAATTGCACTATCTGGACCTGCCCGTTGAGAGCATTCCACAACTGGGTCAATTCCCGGCTAACAAAAAAACTCAGCACACTCCATAGCATTAAACACTGCCCAAAGTCCGTAACATGATATCCCAAATGTGCAGGATATAATCCCAAATTCCTTAACTTATAGAACCAGGAACATCACAACATGGTAATATAGAAGAGTCAGTTACCAGATGCCAATTCTGAGATATTGCAGATGTTGGAATAACAGAAAATTTAAAGTAGTTAGGATGATCATGAGAGAAAATGGAGAGGGAGGGAGAGAGAAGTCAAATCAATAAGAAATATAAGTAGAGAAATAGAAAAGGAAAGACAGGTGGTAGAGACAGGTGAGAAGACAGACAGAAAGTGACAGAAATAGAGATGAGGAAGGAAACTAAAACAGAGGAGAGATGAGGAGAGAGAGAGGGAAGAAAGTCAGAGCTGGAAAGAAAGAGAGCGTGCAAGGGTGGGGTAGCGATAGGAAAAAGAGAAGATCTGTGCAGAGAGATGGACAGACAGCGGGAGGTAGAGAAACAGGACGGTAGAGAAAGAACTGGTCCAGAGGCAGAGCTGTAAAGCCGTCGGGAGAGCTGTCTAACCCATGACATAATTAGGGGCACATCATGGTATTATATGCATATGTGTGTGTGTGTGTGTGTGTGTGTGTATGCACCACAGGTACTTTATTCTTCTGTTAACGGGCACTTAGGTTGCTTCCGTGCCTTGGCTGTTATTAACAGTGAACATAGGGGTGCAGCTATCTCTTAGTGTTTTTGTTTTCTATGGATAAACACTCAGAAGTAGAATTGTTGGATCATGTGGTAGTTTCATTTTTAACTTCTTGGGGAAACTTCCATACCATTTTTCATAGCGATTACACCAATTTACATCCCCACCAACAGTGCACAAGGGTTCTATTTTCTGCCCATCTTCAACACGTTATTTCTAGCCTTCTCAATAATAGCCATTCTGACATGGGTGAGATGATATCTCATTGTAGTTGTGATTTGCATTTCCCTGAATTTCAGAAAAAATATGTGTTTTAATTTGTCTGTTCCAACTATTGTGAAGTTTCTTTTTTTTCATGAAATCTGAACACTCTATATGAGGCAGCCTTTTACTTGAGGATGAACATGAATCCTCTCTCCAATTGATTTATAACACACGCACACACAGGAACACACATCCATTTAATTTTAAGGACAGTCAAATGTAGACCAACATAATCGATTTTAATTTCTTATAAAAAAAAAAAGCAGGTTCAGTTCTTATTGGATTCTCTGGTTGTTGCCTCAGAGTTTGCTTACAGGTGTAAAAGGAAAGGGAGTTCAGGGAAGGAATATAAAGATGTCACCGGACAAGACCGTGGCAGCAGCATAAACACTGAAATGCTGAACTGCAGGGAACTTAGCCCCATTCAGGGCTGCTCACCCCACTAGGCGACAGGCATGGCTCTCCTCCCCGCAGCTCTCATTTGATCCATCTGCTTGCAGTTCTGAGTCTCAGGGCTCAGGCCTCTCCTCTCCTGTAGGGGAGATGGCAGCTCCCAGCCTGCCATAGGGGGGCCCTCAAGAAAGGGGTTGGTGCAGAGAGGCGGGCTCCTCCCCAGGAGGAGGGGAGGGAGGATCAGCCTGGGATCAGCGGTGGTCTTTAAGAGAGATCCTCCCTGACTTCTCTGCCTGTCACTTCTGCTCGGAATCCCAGTCTAGCTCACTGCCCGGGCAGGATGCGGGCCGCAGCGCTGCTTCTGGTTGTCCTGGCTCCCGGTAAGGGTGTTGCCTGGATGCTCCTGGAATTTTTTCTGTTTTTTTGTGGTAAGGGGTAGGGGGCGGTGGGGAGAGGGTCGAACTAAGAAATCAGTGCTTCCTCTTCCTCATTATTTTTTGTTGGTTTTCCCATTGCAGTCATGCAGGTATCTTCCAACCTCGTGTTAATCACCAGTAGGACTGGGGAGACTGCTTCGTTCACCTGTGATCTGACACAAGGGGCCACCTATATCCACTTGTACAAATATGAGGAGGGGACGGCCCCCCGACGCCTCCTCTACTATGACAGCTACAACTCAAAACCTGTGTTTGAATCGGGAATCAGTGGAGGAAAATACCATGTTTATAAGAGCACAGAAAGGCGCTACACATTTGCAATCCTAAATCTGAAAGAAAGTGATTCCGGCATATACTACTGTGCCATCTGGGATGAGCACGTTGGTTCAGACTTCCTGTACACTGCACTGGAAATTTTGCTTGTGGCTGCGAATCACAGCCCTGATATCAGCAGCTTCTTCACTTCCCCTCCAATTTCTTTTTACTCTGAACAGAGAAAAACTCTGAACGCAATGCCCATGAATCAAACTTTATATTCCACGGCCACCCTCTCCCTCCCCACAATAGCCATAGTTTTTCCTAAAAACAGACCTCCATCTCCAGTCTGTAGGCAAGCAGTCTGGCAGGAAGCATATTCTCAGCTCTCCCAGAAGCTGGTAGAGTTTATATTATTTTCTCTTTAGGAAAGACAGAGAACCTAGGATTATCTGTTAGGGAAGATATTTAGGAGAGGAAAATGGAAAGGCTAGATAATACTGAACCATTCACTTGATGATTATCCAGAGAAAATGGCTGGGAATGGGCATCTTTATTATCCAGGAGTGTGAAGAATGAGAAATAATGGAATAAAAACTCGGACTTCTTGAACCTCAAGCTGATATCCAATTTATCTTTTGGACAAACTTATATTTCTCTTACATAATCAGCTAGAGCATGGTTGACCTAGTGAAAGTGTAGGGGGAAAAGTGTTTTAGGTGGTGGTGGTTGATGGTTTAGTCGCTAAGTCGTGTCCAACTCTTGAGACCGCTTGGACTGTAGCTTGCCAGGCTCCTCTGTCCACGGCAAGAATTCTCCAGGCAAGAATATTGGAGTGGGTTGCCATTTCCTTCTCCAGGGAATCTTCCAGAGCCAGGAATTGAACTCAGGTCTCCTGCATCATTGCAGGTAGATTCTTTACTGACTGAGCTACGAGGGAAGCCCCATTGTTGTATTCTACTTATACCCTCTGTTGAAGTTCAGCCCACAGCCAGAACTGTCTTAAACAAGTAAAGCCAAAGCTGCTTTCTACCTCCACTCCCTACCATTAACGAGGCCAAGTGCCAAACTAGAATGAGACTTATCCGATCATAATTTTCTCAAAAATTAAAATTAAAGAACACTTCAGGTGAACAAATCAATGAATGGTATATATTTTAATTGAAAAGTCATATAGCCAAGGATTGTGGCTGCCTTATTGGGCTAGGTTTAAGGAAGCAAAATTAATATTGAAATACAGAAATGCCAGCTCACGTGTATATGGTCTTTTGTGTATTGGTTCCTCCAAATTTGTACCAGTGTCTGAGCTTCTAGAACAGTGTTTCTCAAACTGTGGTCCATGCACCACCTGCATCAGAAGCGCCTGAATTGGAATAAAAGTGCATGTTCTGGGTGGCACTCAACACAGTGAATCAGAATCATGGAATGAAGGCTGAAAATGTGCATTTTTTTGTTAGGCTCCTGCTGATTCTTCTTCAGATTGATTTGTAAGTCTTGCTGCACCACCACAGGAATGCCTACTAGAACAGTATTCATGGTCTTATCCCCAACCCCAAAGTCCCATCAGTCTTGTTGCATAACGGGTGCTGCTGCTCTCCACGTCATCACATTTCTCCTTCAGAATCTCACAATCAAAAAAAAACAAAAAAACAAAAAAACAGTCTCATACCACAAGTCAAAGCTTCTTAGTTCTGTGACTGTAGACAGCAAGGAATTGGTCAGTAAGTGCACTGCATTTAGCTTGCTCTACTGTATCAGCAACCACATACTATAACTATTTGCAGCTTTAGGAAAGCCTGAAGCATAAATATATCTTCATTTATACTTTTCCAATGGCGTTAAGACTTTGTTCTGCACATTTGATTCCTTGATCCACTTTAGTTTGAATTTTTGTGTATGGGCATAAGGTAGCAATCTTAATGTGTAGATCCAATTTCTCCCCCAATTACTGACTAATGCGTTATTATATCACTGTTTTTCTTTGCATTTTATGATAACTACTTTACCATGTACTCACAGAACCCTTATGATCTCTCCCTCAGTTTCCATTCTCTGTCTCTGCTTATACAGGTCAATTTCTCTAAGGACACAGCTAGAGGTAGAGATACCGTGTATGTCCAAGAAACAAAAGCACATGTAGGATAAGCAGTATGCTATATGCAACCTGTGTGTGATTGAAGAAATCAGAGGAAATCAAAAATACTTGAAGACAATGAAAACAGGAAAACACCACAAAAAAATCTGAGGTTTACAGCAAAAGCTGTTCTAAGAGAGAAGTTTATAGTGATACAAGCCTACCTCAAGAGACAAGAAAAACCTTAAGCAAACAACCTAATCTTACACCTAAAAGAATTGGAAAAAAGAACAAATAAAACCAAGGGTAAATGAAAGAGAATAAATATCAGAGCAAAGTAAAATAGACTAAAAACATCATGGGAAAGATCAATACACTAAGAGCTGGTTATTTGAAAATACAAACAAATGGTAAACCTTTAGCCAAACTCATCAGGAAAAAAAGAAGAGAGAGAGAGAACTCAAAGATACTAAATTAGACATGAAATTAGAAGAAGTTAACAGCTGATATCACCAAAATATAAATGGCAATAACTCATTACTACAAATAATTACTTAGTACCTGGCAAGAAAATAGACTGCCTAGAAGAAATGGATACATTCCTAGAAATGTTGTAAAAGTACAAGTTCTCCAGCAAGAATATAAAAACAGGGGGTAAAAACCTCTTCAGCAAGTGGTGCTGGGAAAGTTAGACAGCTGCACATAAACCAATGAAGTCAGAACACACTCTCACACCACACACAAAAATAAACTCATAGTGGCTTAAAGATTTAAACATAAAACATGACACTATAGCTGTCCTAGAAGAGAGCATAGGCAAAACAGTCTCTGACATAACTCATACCAATGTTTTCTTAGGTCAGTCTACGAAGGCGATAGAAATAAAAACAAAAATAAACAAATGGGACCTAGTCAAACTTACAAGCTTTTTCATGTCAAAATAAACCATAAAAAAAAATAAAAGACAACCAATAGAATTAGAGAAACTATTTACAAATGATGTCATGACAAGGGCTTAATTTCCAAAATATGTGAAAGATCATACAACAATAACAAAAAACATACAACCCAAAGGCAAAGTGAGTTGAATACCTTAATAGACATTTCCCCAAAGAAGACATACAGATGGCCAGCAGGCACATGGAAAGATGCCCAACATCACTAATTATTAGAGAAATGCAAATCAAATCTACGACAAGGTGCAACTTCATACCAGTCAGAATGGCTATCATTAAAATGTCTACAAATAATAAATGCTGGAAAGGGTGTGAAGAAAAGGGAATCTTAATACACTGTCAGTGGGAATGTAAAGTGGTGCAACCACTATGAAAAACAGTATGGAGGTTTCTCAGAAAATCAAAAATAGAATTACCGTACGACCTAGCAACCCCACTCCAGGGCATATACCAGGACAAAACAGTCATTCGAATAGGTACATGTACCCCTATATTCATAGAAGCACTGTTCACAACAACCAGAACATGGAAACAGCCTAAATATCCATTGACAGATGAATGGATAAGGAAGATGTGGTACATATCTATAATGGAATACTACTTAGCCATAAAAAGAACAAAACACTGCTATTTGCAGCAACATGGATACAACTAGAGATTATCGTATTGAGTGAAGTCAGAAAAGAAAGACAAATACCATATGACATTACTTATATGTAGAATCTAAAATATGACACAAATAAATCTATGAAACAGAAACAGACTCATAGACATAGAGATCAGACTTGAGGTTGCCGACGGGGGGAAGAGGAGAAGAGGGATGAACTAGGAATTTGGAGTTGGTAGATGTAAACTATTACACTTAGAATGGATAAACAACAAGATCCTACTGTATTGCACAGGGAACTACATCTAATATCCTGGGATGAATAATAATGGAAAACAATGTTGAAAAAAAAAGAACGCATGTAGATGTAAAACTGAGTCACTTTGCTATACAGCAGAGATTGGCACAAATTGTAAATCAACTACGCTTCAACTTAAAAAAGAGAGAAAAAATTCTCCAAATTTCTCCATCTTAAAAATTAAACATTAAATAAAGGTGTCTCCTGTCCTCTTCACATTCCAAGCTTTTCTGCCCAAGGACTCAGTTAGTCTCCTACTCATAGCTCAGTCGGTAAAGAATCTTCCTGCAATGCAGGAGGCTCAGGTTTGATTCCTGGGTCAGGAGGATCCCCTGGAGAAGGAAATGGCAACCCACTCCAGCATTCTTGCCTGGAGAATCCCATGGACAGAGGAACCTCGTGTCCATGGGGTCGCAAGAGTCGGACCCGACTAACTTTCATTCATTGTTCTTTATAACTCACACTTTTAGATGTCTTTTAATACAAACTTAACTTTTATGGTGTTTGATAGAGAGCTATTTTTAATTCCAACATACAATTAATAGTTCATAACTAATTTTAAGACAATCTATCATTTCCCTACAATTAAAAATGCCTTAATTATATTTTTATATTAATATATGCTTGGAGGATTTGCGTTTTATTCGTGTTTCAGTATTCTTACTCCATTATCATGTTATGTCAGTAACTTTGCAATAAGGGTTAAGAGCTGCTATGCCAAATTAATTATTAAAAATCATTATTTTTAATAAAAATTTTAAAATTATTTCATATTTACTCTTTATATCAATTTAAAATAAATATAACTAGCTCACCCCCAATCTTTACAACAAGGAACAAAAAAATAAAATGTTACCTTAAGTCTCATTGGAATTAGTCTATTTATACACATGATTTTAAGAAGAGTTTGCATGTTTATGACATTGAGCTTTTCTTTCATGAATATGATATATCTCTCCATTGATGCAGTTTTAATTTTATACCCTTTAGTAAAACCTTATATTCTTTCTTCTTATTGTTCTTATATTTAATAAAACTTAATAATTGCATAACTCCTTAGTTACTCTTTTGCATTTTATTGCTTAAATCTTTCACGCATTTTGAAAAACAGACAATTCCTAAAGCTCCCGATAATTCTGCTCATGGTCTTGGAATAAGGAAAATCAGAGGACAAGTTTTCAGAAAGGGACTGAGGGGACATCATTCATGGCTACAATAGATGCAAAGGGTATATGACAGCCCCAAGTACTAACAACTTAGAATTCTCCATTTTGTTGTGTGGACATTCTGTGGATCATGAGATCTTATTTCCCCAACCAGAGATTGAGCCCAGTAAAAGCAGTAAAAGTGCAGAGTCCTAACCACTGTACTGCCAGGAAATTCCCATGAACTCTCAATTTAAAAAAAAAGAAAAACTATCTAAATATAATTGGCATCTGAATCTCTCATCCCCTCCCATTGTGTTGGACCTGTGAGCTGAGCTTCTGTGAATGAACAGTTGCCCAACATGACCTTCTCTTCCTTTCATCCTTGGGGCAGAGGAACTGATTGCTCACGGGATATAGACCATGAACAAGTGCATCTGGAGTAGACATGGGAATAGTAAGAGCCTGTCCTGTCTGGTCCTAGCAGATGGACATCTCATCTGTGCTCAGAGGAGCACTCAGCTGCTTCTGGCAATTTCTTTCCCCCTGCCCCAAGATGAGTGGCTTGAAATTACAGAATATCCACAAAGAGACTTCTTTTGACTATCAGAGAAATGGATATTGTTTTCAAGTTTTAGTTTAAAGAAAGTATTATTTCAATGGAGAGAGAATTCTGCAAATTTCTTCCTTTATCCTAGGAAAAATAATATTAAATAAGTCATCATAGGACTTATTTTCTCATTTCCCTTTACCTTGGTAAAGAATTGTGTTGCCCAATGAATGGAGAGCTTTGTTCATATTTTTCAAGTACACGTGTGATGGCTGATGGGGTATTTGCATTTGCAGTTACTGAAGGTATTCCTCCTTTTAGCAATACATTCCCACATCGCTAAACAGCCCTGGTGTTTGTGAGAAGAGAATGGGCTTTCAACCGATGCGAACTCTGAGCAGTTTCAACAGAACTGAACACCTGGAAATAAAAAAAAGTCTTGATTCTTTGAATACCGTTCCTGGAAATTTAGAAAACCAGGTGGTTAACCAGTTGGTGCCAGTGATGTGGTCTTTTCCTGTTTTTATACTTATCATCTTTCATCAGCGTTTTCAGTGATTACTACTCCTTGGAAAGCAGATATTTGAGTCCATTTACCTGAGGAAAGTGGCTTCCCCAGTGGATCCCTGAGTCGGGAAGATTCCCTGGAGAAGGAAATGGCAACCCACTCCAGTATTCTTCCCTGGGGAATCCCATGGCAGGCTACAGTCCAAGGGGTTGCAAAGGAGTCGGACACATCCTAGCGACTAAATAATAACAACAAATCTGAGGAAAATGTATAAAACATTGGATGCTGCGAAACCTATATCCAAGGACTTCCAAAAGAATTCAGAAGATCAAACTGCCAGTATGAAGTTTTTTGACTTCTAGTCACTTTATAAAGGTAGAAGAAGGCTGGATTATTGTAGGAGCTTTTACCATTGTGACAGCTCAGGCTGGAAGAAGATATTTGGAGAAGGAGCTATCATCATAGTAACTCCTCCTGGTAAGTATCATTTTTCTATTTTTATTGTAGTCATAAAATACTGTTAGATGCTTTGTAGAAACAACTTGGGGTCTCCCTGATCTGGCTGCCACATTCCTGGTCTCAGCATCTAAACAGTAGTTTTACAGCTATTGGTCACTCTATATGGAAACTAAACCACTTTGTAAATGGTTTATTCTTGTCCCTGCTTGTAAGCAGTTGAAATTTGTGTTCTAGGAAACACACACAAAATAGACTCAGGCTAGATAGTAAAGTATTCTGAAGACCATGTCTGTCTTATTGCTTCATTTATCTTTCTATATTCTAACATAAATAGCATATTATATCATCACATTGGTATGTTATTAGTTTGAGTTCCTTTTCTTTTAAGCAGTCTATTAAGTGAGAAACACTTTTCTTACTATCTCTTCTCTGTATTTTGAGATAAAATACTGTGCTCCTGAATCCCCTGCAAAACTAGTATTACTGATTTTCATCTCATCCTTAACAGCAGTGGAAGAAAATTCTTTCAGTAAATGATTACACAACATTGATAAATCTCACTTCTTATTACTCTAGCCTCTTAGAGGGAGGCTGAGATTATCTGAAATTCAAACTATCTCATCTCTTGTGAAATTGTCTGGACATGGACCAGTTTGTGAGCTCAATGAGACATTTCAGCTCCAAAGTTCACGAAAGTGTCTTCATGGCTGGGCATTCTCCTTTGCTCTTTCATTCTCTCAGCAAATATTTATTGAGGACAGTTTCTGTGCTGGGAGCTGCAGACAGAAGGATGAACAAGACACAGAACGAGTCTCAACACCAAACAACTTCTATTCTGGTGGAAAAGCATTCTAGATTTTGGTTTGAGACCTGTCTTCTATGGGCCATGGCTGCAGAAGGAGGACATCTTGGATTGTTGAGCTTGGTGTAATAGTTATTGCTTATAAAAAGCATACCTCTTGTTTGGTGGAAGATTTTGATAAAATGGCCTCAAACCATGCCATTAAAGAGAATTTTAATATTAGTTAATATTTCCTGAAGGATAGACACCATGATGTGTAGTTTCAATGCCTTATACTTTCCTCACCAGTAATCCTTTCATTCCCATTTTATAGATAAAGAAACTGAGGTTTAGAGAAGTTTAGTTACTTGCTAAAGTCACATGACTAGCTACTGTGGCAAAGTTTGGGAACCAGTAGAGATTTGTCAAAGTAAGAGGACTGGATTATTAAGTGATATTTGGAACATCAAGTCATGTTTTTATATCCTGAATATTTACCCTTCTTTCTGTAGCCTGACCTGAATTCTGTAACTATTAGTAATAGCTCATACTTTGTATTGCTACTCACATGTGAAAACAATGCTCTTGCTTTTTAATCATAGCACTGAAACTACATCTCTTCCCCTCTGAAAGATCATGTAAGTCACATGAATGTGCATTTATTAAACATTCAGAATATATGTCAGTTCTGTCTCAATCCAAAAGAAGTGAATTAAAAACAAGAAATAAGAAAGCAAGAAAAAATATAGTGGAATAGATACCCTATATTAGTTGACTAAAATAGCACACCAAATTTTCAAATATGTTTTCCCACCACAAAATTAGAAAAACGAACTTCAATGTGGGAGTCTTTAGTAGGAAAATGAAGTAAAAAGGGGACATTGCTTTCAATATCCAGTTTACAAAATGGAAGAAATGGTCTTCAAGCAAATATGTTTATACTCCCAATGCATCAATGCAAGGGGCACCAAAATGTGATGTCATTCATGAATGGTGGCCCTCAGCTGATAAGATGAGGCAGGCAGTGAAGCGATCCAACTTAACAACGAAGGATTTGAGTGCCAGGCATCCTGCCATTTTTGTGATCTTTTGTCCTAAGGCCCATACCTGGAGCTGCAAGCTGAACTTTGAGCATGAACTGGATAGAAGTCAATTTGAAGCTGAAATTTCTGGTAAAATCTTGAGATGCCCATAGTTTGTGCTATTGTTGGGGAAAAGCCATTTGTTGTGGACAGCAGAAGTGAAGTTCCATATACTGGCTGTATACATTAGACTTTAGACAATGTTCCCTTTGATTTTGTTCACCCTGGAAATGCAGCAAATATGACCAAAAAAATGACTGCCTATTATCTGGGTGTGTGAAGAGCTGTGATACGGGCTTGGAGAATCCCAGACATATCAAAACACAGAGGAATGCAAACAAGTCATTAGTTGCTATGGATCTACTTGTAAATCCCAGATACTGAATTCCCATCAGATAGGCAAGATTTGCTCCCATGATATTAAAATGTCATGTTGGACCACACAATTATCACAAATAAAAATGCTAATAATAATGTCAACGATAGAATAGTAATATTTATCATCTCTTACCTCTATATAATTTTTATTCAAATGACTTTTTCAGATCTTGTTTCATTTTGAGCTCACCAAAACACTAATAAGGATGTTCACTTGACTTAACAGTAGCACCGTCACTTTCAAATAAATAAGGTACCCAAGGCATTAGTTTACTTTATTTGCTCAACCACAGAGCTTGTTAGGAGCAAAATGAACTAGGACCAGAATCTTAGTGTCTTGAATTCTAAGTCATCATAGTTCTACTAGAATTTGAAGAAATCAGAGAAGCTCATTAGTCTAAAGTTTTTGATATGACCTGAATCACTGTGGAATAATTACATAAAAAACTTCAATGTTGGAGCAAAACTCATTGTCACAGGTAGGTATCATAAGAATATAATTTTTTTTCAAGGTAATAAAGGGAAGGTAAGAAACAATTAAATAGAAATGATATTTAGCAAAAATGGGAATGGGAATGGGAATTAGATGTAGAGATTTAGGAGAGATTTTACAACAAATTCACATAGTAAAGGAAAGCATAGACAATATTGTACAAATATTGTAATAGAATTTGGCTTCGTGTCTGTGTGGACTTCTATAAAAGGCTCATGTATAATGTACATAATCATCATGAAAGTATTTGGCCCGGGGTTGAAGTTTGTCATTACAGGTAAGTTTTATGAGTTAACATGTCTCCTTTTCTGATGTTGAAGGGGGTGTTTCCAAAGAAAGCAGGCTTTGGAGTCAGGCTGACCTAGAACTTCTGATTCACCACTAACTACATATGTGAACATGGAAGTTATTCTCTGGACTCAGTCTCCTAATCTGTAAAATAGTATAACAGTATTATCCAGCAGGGGTTGTATGAGAATTAAATGAGATAGTGTGATGAAGTATTTAGCATATTGTCTAATACATTGGTGTTCCTTTCTGGATAAGCCCATGGACAGAGGAGCCAGGTGGGCTACAGTCCATGGGGTCGCAAAGAATTGGACACAACTGAGCACCGTATGTCTTGTTGGCTAACACGTCATATGTATTGGATTGGTGTTTATTCAAATGTAAAGGGAAAATTGCATCCAAGAGGGAGAGTGTTGGCAGCCAAATTATTGATGAGTCGAAATTCTTCGGAGGATGCAGCTGTACGGTTAACTCCTCAAATGGAAAACTATCTTATGGTTCCCTCACACACACAAAGTTGAATTGGAAGGTATCTGTCTCTCCTTAGCAGACTTTGGTTTACATGGCAAGAAAAAAATGAGATTAAAATATGTTTATTTTTTATATGTCCTGTTGTTCTATGTGCTTTAAATCTTAATCCTTTAATTTAATTGATGTCATTTCTAACAACAACACTTATTAGCTCTAAAATATATAACCAGTAAGCTTGGGCATCATGCTCATACTTATCAGAAAAAAGTTTTAATTTATAAAGAAAATGATCAAGAAGTGAAGTCAATTAAATATAGATAGAAATCTCATGAATTAAAAATTCTTATTTAAGTATGAAAAAGCCCCAATTATTTAGTTTATAAAAGAAAAATGAGAGGGAAAAAAGAGGGAAGACCTAAATCACTATCAACAAAGTATATGGTTGGAGAAATACACAGTGTCTTGCTTTTATAATGTATAAAATACTACTTGTACTAAAAGCAAGATGTATAAAATTAAAATAGTACATTACAACCCAACTTTATTTACAGCATGAGTGAAAAATCAACACTATCTGCTTACTGATTTAGCAGAAAAACCTGGAACTTTGTTGCACAGGCAGACGTTCTCAAGAATTTTCTTTCCTTCTCCAATGAGAAGTCCAGTTTCTCCCTTCTTAAGGTATTTCCTCATGAAGGACTTTCCCAGTGGTCCAATGATTAAGACCACCTTCCAATGCAGGTGGCGCAGGTTCGATCCCTTGTCGGGATATATCCTTTATGCAGCTGGTGAAAAAAGGAAAATAGTGGCAGTAAAGCAGTTCAGCAGCCTTAGGGGGCAAATTCAAATTATAGGGAAAACGCCGAGAGCCAGAATCTTGTGTATTATTACTCAAGCTGAAACGTCAGTTGAAATTCCAAAATAAAATGTGCTTTTGGTGAGCATTTTATGAATTTAGGAAAATTCTAAGTAGATTACTTGATAAGTTTAGTATAAGAGCCTTTCTGAAAATACGTTTTTTTTTACATGAAAGTATAGTTAGTTCACAATGCTGGGTAAGTTTCAGGAGCACACCAAAGTGATTCAGCTTTTTGTGTGTGCGTATTATTTTTCAGGTTCTTTTCCATTAAAGATTATTACAAGATATTTAATATACCTCTCTGTTCTACATAGTAGGTTCTTATTGTTTATCTGTTTTATATACAGTAGTGTGTATCTGCTAATCCCAAATTAGGAGTTTGGGATTAATAATACATTTTTAATAGAAGTTTTGGAAATACTGTTATACAATCAAGGCACTGTAAATAACATGCTGCTCTACTCCAAAATCTGGAGTGGTTCAGGTATAAAATCAAGAGGTCATATGAAATTAGAAATAAAGAGAATCTCATCACTTCAGAATTGGCCATGGGATCCACATCTGGAGGTCAAAGTTCAACTTCATAGTATACATGTCAAGTACACATGGGTGTTGATTCCCATTCTCAAAAGTAACTATATTGTTTCATAAAACCGATAAATTTTCTCTGGGTATTTATTTTTATGGTTTATTTCAGAATCAGTTAGATGAAGACTGAGATTCCACAGAGCTACAGAATATGAGAATGTGTTATTTGAACAAAGAGAGCATAAATTGCAAAACACAGGATGGGAAAGGGAAGTAGTTTAGAAGCTAGCAAAGATTTTCACCAATACAGAAACCATCAGTTACCCAATTTCCCCCCGCCATCCCTATTCCCACCACCCACCCATCCACTTCAAAACAGGCTCCAGTATTATAGAACAAAAGAGATTTTTAAAAAAATTAATTGGGGACTTCCCTGGCAGTCCAGTGATTGGGACGCCTCATTTCCGCTGTAGGAGGCATGGATTCAACAGTAAACATGTTCATGAATGTTGGAAGTCTTGATGTGGGGTATTTATATGGGATATTTAAAAGTCATAATCCCATGGACAGAGGAGACAGGCAGGCTATAGTCATTAGGTCATAAAGAGTCAGACATGACTGAAGCGACTTGGCACGCACACAAGATGCACCCCATCTCTGCATATGGAGAAAAAATGAAGGTCAAGGTATAATCCTGTTCTGCTACTTAAGAGCCGTGACTTTGGGCAAGTTCCATGGAGACTTGAACTTCTCTTGCCATTGAAAATAAAACAGTACTAAGCACCTAGATGAAAGGCCACAGTGAGCAGTAGCCTTTTGTTCTTTTACTACTCACTAGGCTTTTCCAAGCCACAGCATGTTGGTGTTTCTTTAACCATTCTTCTTAATTACTATTCCATATTCCCTTACAGAGAGAAACCTTGCTGCAGACACTTCCCCCAAGCCCATTACTTTTCTTCCTTCAATTGCTGAAATCAACCATGACAATGCTGGAACATATCTTTGTCTCCTGGAGAAATTTTTCCCTGATGTTATTACAGTTTCTTGGAAAGCAAAAAATGGCAATAAAGTTCTGCCATCCCAGCAGGGAAATACCATGAAGACCAAAGACACATACATGAAGTTGAGCTGGCTGACTGTGACCGAAAACTCTATGGATAAACAACATGTATGTGTTGTCAAGCACACAAAAAATATAGGAGGAATTGATCAAGAGATTATTTTTCCTTCAATAAAAGAAGGTAAGTGCTTACTTCTTTCAGAGCTTACTGAAAAAAGACCTCATTGAGGGCATAAAATGGCTTATCAGAACCAAATCTGTATGAACAAGAACACATCCAGGAGAAAAAGGATAAATAAAACAACCATTGTAACTTTGTTTTCCTCCATTCAATAGTCCATTATCTTTTTTAAAAATTTCTACTTGTATGACTGTCTTTTTTTTTTTTACTTTATTCATGTCAGTTTCTATCGAGTCACAGAACTATAAATGTGATTTGACCTGTTTTTCCATATCTGGAAGTTTCTATATCTGGAATTGCACTGAAGTGTTGAGCTCTTATAATAAAAAAAAAAAAGGTCATTGATAAGAATAATTAAGATATCTAGAAAAGAAGATGCTTTTAGTGTCTACAGTAGTGGAATTATATTGTTTATAGGTTAATTTCTCTTTATTTCTGTGGCTTATTTTACAAGGTACTTTCCACAGGCCCTGTCTCATTTAATCTCCCATGATGATTCTTTGAATGCTGGCTCTGCCATCACTGGTACCATTGGTACAACTCTCTGCCAGTCACTTTCTGTCTGATCCTTATTTCCTCTTTGTAACATGGAATCCTCCAAAATACAACCCACTCAGTGTCACTGGAGGATTAAAGAAGATAATACATGTGAAGTACTTAAGCAAGTTATAGTCACTCTCTGGCTATTAGCCTAATTAAAACTGTTTTCATTATGCCCACAAACACCACAAATGCGGAAAATCAGGGGATGTGCATGATTTGGAAAGGTGTGACTGCTTTCCTTTGCTTAGACAGGAAGTTTGTCCGAGCCAGACTCTTTCAAATGTGGAATTCTCTTGGTGGACTCTTGGACTGGATGAATTAGACTGGGTAGCAACTCTTCACCTCAGCAGTGAGTGCTGACCATGCAGAGTAACCACTTTTTCTGATGATTTGTCTTTGCAACAAGTATTTCTCAAACACCTACTTTGTAGCAAACGCAGTGCTAGGAGCTATGAATACAGAAGGAAGACAAGATGCCCTTGGGTAATACCTTCCAGTGATGGTAAAAAGAAAAATGTAGCCTTCATGAACTTCAACATTTTCACATGTAGAAAATCATATATGAATTAAAACTATGAATTACATAGAATCAGACCAACTATTTTTGCAATTGTAGGGCTCATGTTTTTAATTACTGTCTCTCTGTCAGCAGGTTTTATATGTGTATATATATATACATGTATATATATATATATGTACTGCACATACATATACATTACAATATACACACACATATAAACATATGTGCATGCATGCAAAGTTGCTTCAGTCACGTCCAAATCTTTGCAACCCCTGGACTGTAGCCCACCAGGCTTCTCTGTCCATGGGATTCTCCAGGCAAGAATATCAGAGTGGGTTGCTGTGCCCTCCTCCAGGGGATCTTCCCAACCCAGCACTGAAGCTGTGTCTCCTGTGACTCCTGCACTGCCGGTGGATTCTTTACTACTGAAACATACTCACAGTATCGAATAATGGGCACAGATAATTCACTAATACTTTTTCTCATTTCTTGTAGTTGTCACTGCAGTTGTCCCTACTACTGAGCCTCCTACTACTGAGCCTCCAGATGATTGTTTGACCGATGAAAGCAGTAAGTTTTTGTACAGATTTGCCTTTATGTCATGCTTTAGTCTTTCTTTCTTCCTGATCTATTTATCTTTTGAACTTCTCTGGTTTAAAGTGGAAAAGATCAATTATCTGAAATTGTGGGGCTCATCATTGTTAGAGTTTTACTGATCATCTCTACTGTCATCTGTCAATAGATTATATACATATATGTATTATATATACACAGACACCATATTATACATATATATGCATGCACTGTAAAATAATGGGTGTGGACAATTGATTAATACTTGCTTCCTTTGCTTTTAGAAGCTACAGGTACTGGTTCTAAAAAAGCTTGTCTGAAAGATAAAAGTGGTAAGTTTTGCTTATGTTTGCCTTTAAGACATCCTATAGCACTTTTTTCCCTCCTGATCAATTATGTTTCTAAAAAATGTCATTTATTTATTTTTAAATGTAACAGAGATGAATATTTTGAATGATGCAATTCAAAAAACAGGCAAAATTTTTTAAAAATGATACAAAAGGTACAATTCACAAAGAAAATAGACATCATAAACAGACACCTAACAACAAAACAAAGATACCTAAAGGAATAATCAGAAGAAATATAAGGGAAAAGAAAAAAACACATCATCATAATGAGACATATTAACATTTCTCTGAGAATATTTTATCAAGCGCAGAAAAAATAAAGATGGGAGTATCTTGAATGATGTCATTAATAATTTAAATATAATAGACTTCTATTTATATTAATTTATATTAATCTTATATCTTATACAAATATATTTAACATTTTGTATCTCATACATTGTTATTAGATATCCGTAGGCCATTTAGAAAAACTGACAAAAAGATAAACATTACCAAACTTCTAAAAGTAGAATTTTTTTTGTCATTCAGTTATACACATATAGTACGTTTGAAATTATTTTGTGTTATAGGTTATTACAAGATAGTGACTGTAGCTCCTTGTGCTAAATAGTAAACATTTGTTTCTTGTTGCATATCTATTTTTTTAAGTTAGAAATCTAGCATTCTATTCAAACTAAGTCAAACAAATGAAATCAAAATGTCATAATTCAGATTGGCTGGGCAGATTACTTGTGCAAATTACATGTGCATGTAATGCACCTCCATTTACCATGTCACTCTGCTTGACCCCCCCAAACTGTATGTAATTATTTTATATTGTTAGGTTAATCATGTTCCCATTATGGCTTGCAGTTGTAATTATCTTTTATTTTTTGTTTGGTTATTTGTTGTGATAAGCATCTTTCACTATTGTGATTATGAAATGGCAACCCACTCCAGTGTTCTTTCCCAGAAAATCCTATGGACGGAGGAACCTGGCAGGCTATAGTCCATGGGGTCGCGAAGAGTCAGATGCAACTGAGTGACTAACACTAGCATTAACTATTACTCATTTAATACCGTTGTATTGTGACTGGTCAACAGGAAGATAATAGAATTCTATATCACCAAAACTACCATTTAATAGAAAAATCTGTAATCACTTTTTAAAATCCAGATGCATATTAGAATTATCTTAGAATTTTTTGAAAAATACAAATGCCCAGATATTGCTTTTTTTTTCGCCAGAGCTCCAGATATGTTTCTAATAAGCAACCACGTTTAAAAACAACTGGACTATATGAGGATCTTTTACTTTTATCTAGTTTGTTTCACTTTTTCAATTTCATATTTAGTGCTCCCATTTCATTTAGTTTATGTTTTCCAATTTCTCCATCTCTTCTTTGTTTTTTTTTAATGTTCTTTATCAAGCCTTTATCAAGCATAGTAGAAAAGTTATTGTATACATATATATAAATAATATGTATAATACATATATTTTAGAAAGCATGAATTTTTACCTGATCAATTACCTCCTGAACTTCCTTGGTTAATGTTAAGAAAAAGTCAATTATTCCTGAAACTATGGTGTTCATACATTTAATCAGAGTATCTCTTCTGTCTGTGTTAGCAGATCTTCTATTATATACACATGCATATTAACACACACATAGTTAATCACATATGTGCCACTGTCTAATAATGTATATGAATGATTGACAATACATTTGATTAATGCCTGCTCTCCTTCCTTCTAGAAGTCACTGCTGATACTAATTCTACAAAATCGTGTCTGGAAGGTGAAAGCAGTAAGTTTTGTCTTTGCCTTTGTGTCATCTTAGAGTACTTTTTTCCCTCTGGGTAAACTTACCTTTTGAACTTCCTTGGTTTAAGGTAGAAAAAACAAAATGTCTGGATATTGCAGAATAGACTGCATATTTTAAGTAAATCCATCATTCCTGAAGAGTCATCTTAACACATTAAATGCTGGTGTAAGATGACTCTAAATGAGAGGATGCACTGATACGTTCCCAAATTATTTCAACAGTGGACTTCACTCACTTGTGTAGATTTTGTTTGTAATAACTGGAGAAACTTGATATCAAGTTGCTTCTAGACTTTTTTTAAGTTTTAGCCCTTGCTGGTAACTAATACATGAACTGACACTTGCTGAGAATTTGATATACACAAGGCGTTGTGCTGTATCTTATGTGCATATTTTGTTTATTCATCAAAACACTCCTAGGAGGTGGTGCAACATTTTCCCGTAATTTTTCAATGAGGGCCTCGAGCCAAAATTACTTAAATCCCTTGTAGCAAGCAACACAGCTAGATCTGAGGACACTTACTCAGTTCTAGTTCTCTATTCCATCTCTAAGATGTAGAGCAAGAATCCTAAAACCAAGGCCCTGAGACAGGGTGGACCCATGGGCAGGGGATAAGTGCATGAATTTCTGACTATCACAGACAGGACTTTAACCCCAGCTCTTTTAGTATTAGTTGCACAAACGTGGGTACATTATTTCTATTTCTGGGCAACAGTGCCCTCTTCTGTCAGTAGGGAACAATTGCACCCAACTCTGTTACTACAAAGATTGTCCATGTGGAATGTCTCCAAAGGGTATCCATTTAGCTGGCGCAGGATCAGTACTAGTTGATGGCCCCTTCTCCCTACACGAAGGTTCTCAGTGAATTTGGAAGCACTGGCAATGGTCCTGCCCATCCCTCCTCCATTTCCAGTGTGTCAGGGGGCCCAGAACTCAGCTAACACCTGACCTGACTCAGGGCCATTGAGTTATGAGCATGTTCGCTCCTGAGATCCTTTCCACACCACATCCTAGTGATTCTGGAGTTCTGACTCCATGAAGGTAAAGCATAGAAAAGGGAAACTTATACAGGAAGAAACTCAGCCTTGTGGCCCATTGAGTAGCAAGTCAGGCCCAGTATCATTGTTAATTGTTTCTTGACATCATATATTTCTTGCAAAACTTCAAAGGAGAGTAAGTGCAATTATCCTATAACATCAAGGGCACAAGGTTAGATATCTAAGAAAGACAGGTGACTGAGGCATGAGCGCCTAAGGTTTCGGGGATTTTGGACTAACCACTCTCTTCCATTTTGTACAAAGTTCTCTTGACTAAAACCTTCCTCCCACCTCACTGTGTCACAACAAGATTTCCCTGGTTTATCCCCCTCATAGGAATCTCATTGGTGCACAACATGTAATGGCTCAGATGCTTCCACATCAGCAATTCAACTTGCTATTTATGCTTAACTTTGATGTCTTGAATATTTATTGCCCACGGAGATGCAGGACTACAGAGCCGCTAAGAATACCTTAGCTCAGATTCAGGTTGCTGGGATTGAAATATGACTTCTGGTGCTTTCGAAATGTGTCGCACCAAGAAAATTATTTCTCTCTGTCCTTAGTTTACTGGTAAAAGGGAGTTGAAAGTGATAATCTCATAGGTTATTTGAAAACTTAAATAAGATTAGAATTTTGCATGCAAAGCTCTCAGAATAAGCGTTTGACATTTGGTTAGGGGTTAACAAACATCATCTGTTATTATTACTCAGAGGTGTGACGGGGCAAAAAATGCAAAATGCTATTTATCACAAATATTTTTCCCATTTGGACTCATTCTTTAAAAACACAACCTTGCTTTTTAATATTTTGAAAGGTTCTGCTGCATTTAGTTGAGGTTGTTGATCAACTTGAATTGTCAACTAGATTCCGAGTTGTTCTGGTGGTGGTGGAGCTCGTGGTGGTTGCATCTGTTTTCTTTGGGTTTGGCGGTACAGGGGTGCCACTTGTTTGCAGATCACCAGAAATTAATCGTTGTGACCACTTCCGTGAATATGTCCTCTCCTCTCAAAAGAACACTTGAAACTAACCAAAATGACTGCTCCTAGGTACCCTGGAGCTGCAGCTGATGAACACCTCTGCCTATTACACCTACCTCTTACTCCTTCTCATAAGCGCAGTCTACTTTGTCATCATCACGTCCTGTGTGTTTAGGAGAACAGGCATCTGCTGTGACGGGAAGATCTCGTGACAGAGAGGGCACCCGAGAGGTCAACGTCCCTCCATCATCTCCAGTCCCAGAAATTCTCTGCTAGCTTTTTGTTTTGGGTGAGCTCAGTTCAGATGTGTATTTATCTGTGACGTCATACTTGTCCCGCCCCCAAGTCCTTTCAACGCCTGCGCCATACTGTGGGCAGCTCCCTGCCTCCTCCCTCCGCCCCTCCACCCAGACCGACCCTGCCCCTCCCGGTCACACACCCTGGAGAAGTCAGCTTTGCTGCTCCAATTCTGTACTCAGATTTTCATAACATGCACAATAAATGAAAAAGAATCACAAGTCCCCTTTTGTTTGTGTACTTTAATTTCATGAAATCTAACCAAGGTGAGCTATCAAATTCAGCGCTGATTGCAATAATGGGCAGCACCACACTTCTAGGTCTTTCACTGAGATGGTGGTTATGGTGCTTTCTCTGGGGCACCGGCTCCAAGAGGACCGGGGGAGCCGGTCTAAGAGGAGCCAAACAAAGGCGCCCACTTTCCTTCTGTTTCAGAGTCACCAGATGCAGAATCATTGGGACATTCGGATAGTGACAATATAACACTGTGTGTGCTTAGATCTATGCTAGGATCTCACAAGCCTGACTCCAGGTCCTCGTGTTAACCCCTGATGAGACATGGACCAGCACCAGAGGAGCATCGGGTGGACGATGAAGCACGCAGACTATGACCCTCGCGGGCCTGGGTTTGAACCCCGGGTCTGTATTAGCACTTATGTGATCTCAGACAGCTCTTTGAGCTCTCTGTCATCGTTTCCTCATGTGTGTAATGGAGTTACAGAGCCCTGTCTCCTGGAGTGCGAGGATCAGATGAGTCCATGCAAGTTCTCAACAACATTAGTATCTACTGTCAGCAGCTCTACTGTAGGAACAATTGATTCCACACATAGACAAATGCACTGAGATTCATTTCTAAGCTTACTTCCCTGCAAAGAGATTAGATGTAGGTGTAACAGAGATTCAGTCTCTACCATTCATCAGGTAATCCCATTAACCATTTAAGAACCCCTGGAAGAAGCAACAGTTAAAGGTCACAGTTTATAGGTTGGAGAGCTTAGTTTGTCTGTTCATGGTCACCATTTTGTAAATAAGAGTCATTCAGGTTTTTCTGAACCTGGAGCTCACATTTTGTAATCTAGTATCACATGGCTTTCCCTTGATTCACTTTCTGCTGGGAAAAAACAAGCTACAACAGGACAAAACACACACTGCTTCTTTACTAAAGGCTTCCTCCAAGGATCTGGAGAGAATTTTCTTAAGAATTTGTGATTGTATCTGTCTTTTTCTTATGTATATACTCTGGTCTCAACATATCTACTCCCTAGGTTGTCAACATGGTAGAAATCCTGCCTTATTCTATGTGTGTGGTTTTACAGCTTCTTTTTCTTTTCTGCTGAAATATTTGCTCATGTTTTTCAACCATTTTTCCTATTGAGTAATAATACTAATAAACAGGGCACTCATTATATGTGTTTCTGTGTATTTCTATAAGTACAGACATAAAACAAAAAGTTAAATTCATGATAAAAGGAAGAAAAAATAAGTTAGTGTACATTTTTAATTTTCTCTAATGAATCCTTTTAAAAGGAAATTTTTTATGTATTAGAATTGAAACACTGTCTTATTTAAAATTGGAAAAGCTTTTTGTTTGTTTCTTTGTTTCTAATCGGCTTCAGTGTGTATGAAACAACTTCTTAGGAAACTAAACAAAGGTTCCCATTTGAAAACAAAAAGAGACCAACCAGATAAGCAATGGTAGTTTAGTTGCTAAGTCTTGTCCAACTCTTGCGACCCCATGGACTGTAGCCTGACAGGCCTCTCTGTCCATGGGATTCTCCAGGCAAGAATACTGGAGTGAATTGCTATTTCCTTCTCCAGGGAATCTTCCCACCCCAGAAATTGAACCTGGGTCTTCTGCATTGCAGGCAGGTTCTTTACCAACTGAGCTATGAGGGAAGCCCTCAAATTGATCCCTTGGTTCCTGTTAATTTGACCAGTACCCTCTAGGTAAAATACATTGCCGTCATCTTAGAGATTTTGAAATATTTATTCATTGGGAAGAAATAATGTAGTAAGTACAGAAGCCAAGAGGGGAAACCTGCCTTGGCTATTGTACAAACTGCTGTGACGAACTTTAGGGTGCAAGTATCTTTTCAAATCATGGTTTTCTCTGGATATAACCCACGAGTGGGATTGCTGGATCATACGGTAGTTTTATTGCAACATGGATGGATCTGGAGATTATCATACCAAGTGAGGTAAATCAGACAGAGAAAGACAAATATTGTATGACAACACTTACATATGGAATGTAAAAAAAAAAAGTGATACAAATAAGCTTATATTTAAAAAAAGAATAGATTCACAGACTTATAAAACAGTTTTACGGTTACCAAAGGGGAAAAGAAAGTTGGGGGAGGGATATACTAGGAGTTTAGGAGTAGCATATACAAACTGCTAAATATAAAATAGATGATCAACAAGGACCTACTGCATAGCACAAAGAAATCTACTCGATATTCTGTGATAACTTATATGAGAAAAGAATCTGAAGAAGAATGGATATATGTGTATGCATAACTGAATCACTTTGCTGTACTCCTGAAGCTGACACAGCAGTGTAGATCAACTAAACAGTACTATAAAATAAAGATTGAATTTTAAAAAGGAAGCAGTAAACATTTTAAAAGGGGGAAATTTGCAAATCTCTGGCAAGTTTCGTGTAGCTGATTTCCCCGCCAGGCCCATACTGGACAGCGTCCCCTGGGGTTTCCTACTTTCTCCCCCTCTGACCCTGGGCTGCCCTGGCCCGGGAGGTGCAGAGAGGGGAGGGCAGTGGGGTGGGGGGACAGCCCGAGTGGCAGCAGGAGGGCGCTGGGGTGGCTGATGGGGTTTCATTCTCTCAGGCTTCAATTTCGTTCACATGCTCAAAACCACATTTTGGTTGATTTGTGGAAACTGTTTAAAGTCAAACAGGCCCTACTGGTTGAGACTGTGCAAGGGGTAGCTGAGGTGTCAAAAAACTGTAAGCACAGTTAAACCACAGCCCACTTTGCTCACTTTCAAAAGGTCACAGCTAATGGAACAGAAGATCTCTCTACCCAGGCATGTAATTGTTATCAAACATACTAGGCTGTGGGTCATGGTTCCCCATTATGGAAGTATATGCAAGTGCACACTCAGTTGTTTCAGTCGTGTCTGACTCTTTGCCACTCTACGGACTGCAGCCTGCCAGGCTCCTCTGTCCATGGGGAGTCTCCAGGCAAGAATACTGGAGTGGGTTGCCATGCCCTCCTCCAGGGGATATTCCTGACCCAGGGGTCGAACCCAAGTCTCCTTTGTCTCCTGCATTGCAGGTGGATTCTTTACTCCCGAGCCACCAGGAAGCCCATTTAAATATACAGTGCCTCCAATTAGCTCCTAAGTGAGGTGGGAAACTTACGCCCAGAATGTTCAGATGCTGCTCCTTCGACCACGCCCTTGACCCTGAAGGAAAGAGCAGACAGGACTCCTTGCAGCACCAAGATCATCCTTGACATTCCACCAGCCACTTGTGCTCTTCCTTAATCTGAGACTTACTGAGGCTGGTACGTCTTGGTTTCATTTTCTCAGTGTAGATGGGAGGACACAACATCCAATCCCTGAACCAAGCTGCATGGACAGATGTGAGATGCTTTGTTCTCACGAGAAAATAGACATGGAAGACCAGGGTTGACCTGTGCAATTGAGTGTCATATACTGAGCCACCCAAGGCCCCATAAAGGCACTAAATGACTTTAGAGTCTACCTGAGCAAGGCTTACTAGCGGATAGTAAATCAGATGACAGTGTGACAGGTGAATAGCAGAGAGTTGTTCAGCAATGTGAGCATGAAGAGCAGGTGTCCACGCACACACACACCCAGCAGGTCCAGAGGGGGCCCAGACCCTGCACTCCATCCATCCAGTCCCAGAGGGAAGCAAGGCTTCATGGCTGAGGTCAAGGCTTCAGCTCTCACAGTCCGACCACAGGGCACATTCAAGTCACATCCTCATTTCTCTTGTCTCTGCTCTGAAAGCCAACATCTAGGGGGCCATGCCCTCCTAGGAGGACTAGCCAAGTCATACTGGTCCAGCTCAAGAGTTTTGGGGAGAGCTCTTTCTCAGGTTAAAATCACACACTGATGTCTGGCTCAGGCCCCAGCTATGATCATGGCGTAGACACGGGTTCACTCCTGGGACAGGATGCTCTCATCGTAATGACACCACTGAAGTCTTGAGGTTTTAGACCAAGGTCAGACCCTGGAGCTCCCAGCTCCCCTCTCTCCATGTAAGAAGCTCCCCCTGGTGAGGCCCCAGCTCGCCAGGGAACCTCCAGCTGCATTTCTGTCCTGTGGTCCATTCTTAGACTGAGCATGGGTGGAGTCGATTGAGATCCACACAAATGACCATTTCCACCCAAACCAGTGCCATTTTATCTATACACAACTAAGGGTTTCTTGAACAAAACAATGAATTAAAAAAAAAAATCCAGAAACAAGTAGACATGCTGCCTTCCTATGAAGCATTATGTTGAACATTCTTGTTTGAAAAAGAATAGTTCACAATATAATTGAGTTTATTTTAATTCGAACCAACTAAATACAAGGGAAAATGATGGCAATGATTTCATGGTGTAGTTTCAAAGAAGAGTATCCAGACT
This sequence comes from Muntiacus reevesi, assembly GCF_963930625.1. Taxonomy (NCBI): domain Eukaryota; kingdom Metazoa; phylum Chordata; class Mammalia; order Artiodactyla; family Cervidae; genus Muntiacus; species Muntiacus reevesi. The sequence continues at coordinate 47,567,562 of NC_089254.1, read as the reverse complement.
AATTTAGATCATTCTCTTAAGAGAAAGATACTGTTTCTGGAGACTTTTGGTATGTATTCATAATCACTTGTGTCCCCCTTATACACATTAGGCCAAATGCATGATGCAAAACAGGAAAAATAAAACTAATTACTTTGATATATAGGAACTTGTTACTTTTTAAAACTGTACAAAAAAGGCATGTGCATGAGTTAAAAAAAAAAAAAGCAAGACAAATGTAGGGTCTTAAGAAATATTGGAGTAGGAAATGGCAACCACTCCAATATTCTTGCCTGGAAAATTACATGGACAGAGGAATCCAGTGGTCTACAGTCCATGAGGTCCTAAAGAGTTAGATACAACTGAGCACATACACTAAAAAGAAATATAAAAGAAATCTCAGACATGAAACAAGAAATTCCATTCGGCAAGTCAAAATAAAAAGATATTTTGCTTATGATGACATTCTACTGGCAGCTTTTCATTAAGAGATCAGATTCAGTCTCCTCTGAATACAGGGTGGACCATGACATTCTCTTACCATTCTCAGGCAGGTGACTAAATGGATATGGATATGGCACTATGTTATGAGATACTACAATCAATAAATTCTTTATTAGTTGTTCAATAACATTAGCAGTGAATGTCACCTTTTCAGCCTTCAAAAGGATCTCATTTCTGGTGTTTTTGCTTTTTTGGTGACTTTCAGTGAGGGTTTTTTCATGATTAGAAAGAGAGAAAATAAGAATATTTGAGATGTGTTGTAAAAATGCAAAGTGCTACATTTTGCCCTATGTTTTCATTAAGAAGTTTATGTACAGCGTGCATGTCTCAATCCCAGTCTCCCAATCTATCCCTCCCCCTTCACCCCTTGCCTTCCCTGCTGGTAACCCTACATTTGTTTCCTATGTCTGCGACTCTACTTCTGTTTTGTAAATAAGTTTATTTGTAACATTTTTAGAGTCCATACATAAATGATATCATATAAAACAAAACAAAAAAGAAGTTTATGTACTGTACTTGGACTGTGTTTTAGACACTTAAAGAACCATATGGAAGGCTATGGAAAGATTTATTTTTAGAATAAATTTTAGAAAGGGATTGACTATTCACATGCCCACATTTTTGTTTTATGTCTGAACACTATTGAAGAAAGACAGGTTGAAGTGCACTGAGTACCACTGATGCAGTACAAGGCTTCCAACTGCCACTGCTTGTCTTTCTTTCCACTGTTGTTTTTCTATGTAGATGTCACCTTAATTGTCACTTTATTTTCTACTTAACATTTTACCACAGCTGAGCTATACATCTCAGGATGGTATAAATGATAGTCTCAGAATACTCTTTCAGCAAGTATTCCATTAGCTTTGTATTTGGCCCCACACCTCACCAAAGCCTTCATTTCAGGACACCGAGTCTTTCATCTAGGTTGCAGCTGAGCATGTCTGACTTTGTGCTGCAGAAGAGAAGCTCAGGAGCTAGGCCTGGTGTGCGTGCTAAGGGACTCACAGCTTCCCTGCCCAACCCAAGTCCGCTTTCCTCAACATACCCTCACCACCCCTTCTCCTGGGCTTCAAGGCAAAATTAGCCTGAAAATTACATAGCTATACACACGACTGAGTGATTTTTTAAAAAATACATATTAAGGAGGCCCTGGGTACAATTAATATAACTGGAAAGGAACCTGTATTTCAGTTGGAAGTGATTGCTATCTTTATTCTTGAAGCTTCATTTCAGGTGGATCCTTCAGCTGATCCCTTCCGGTACCCTATCTTTAAAATTTCTGAGGATTTGATGCAGAGATAGGGGGACCTGGCCCTGTCCCCTGGTCCTCACTGTCCCCTGGTTCAATTTAGGAGTCCTCCTTTGAACACACACACACCTGATTGTCTACAACTGCAATCTTCCCCATAATTTCCATGTTAAGTGGACCCCAGACATCATTTACCAGAAACTGTCCAGATTCAGTCTTCTCTAGTGGTTCAGGAGGTAAAGAATCTACCTGCAATGCAGGAGACACAGGAGATTTGGGTTCAACCCCTGGGTCAGAAAGATCCCCTGGAGAAGGGAATGGCTACCCACTCCAGTTTTCTTGCCTGGAGAATCCCATGGACAGAGGAGCCTGGTGGGCTACAGTCCCTGGGGTCACAGATAGTTGGACACAGCAGAATGACTGAGTATGCATACACATCCAGGTTCAAGGTAAACAATAAGCCCTACCATTTCCTGAGCTCTTTCTCTGCCTCTGGGACTGGACCGCACACTGTGCTCACATGTTCCTGTTTACTCTCCCTGCAACCCCATGACTTCCCTTTTCACAGAAGGAAAAAAGGAGGTGAAACCTCTTACCCAAAACTACACAGCTATCATATTATTTGGAAATTTTAGTCTCCCACTGATGGTACCCTTGGAGGATACAACCCAATGCTGGCTCAGATAGCAGCAGGACTTTTCAGCAAGGATGGTTATTCTGGGCTTGTCTTTTCCTCCCAAATTAGCAGGGCACTCACTGCTCTGTGGGGATAAAGTGGCCAAAGAGAGCATGAGATTTGTCACCAGCCAGACCTGGCTTCAAATCCCAACCTAATTCTTCTTGGGCATGCAGTGACTTAAAAACCATCTCCTTTGGGGAAGGGATAAATTAAGAATTTGAGATTAATATATACACACTACTATATACAAAATGGGCTTCTCTGGTGGCTCAGTTGGTAAAAAAATCCACCTGCAATGCAAGAGACCAGGTTCGATCCTGGGTTGGGAAAATCCCTTGGAGTAGGGCATGGCAACCCACTCCAGTATTCTTGCCTGGAGAATCCCCATGAACAGAGGAGCCTTGTAGGCTACAGTCCATGGGGTCGCAAAGCAAAGGACACAATTCTGAGACTAAATTACCACCTTATATAAAATAAACAACAAAGACCTACTGTTTACCACAGTGAACTCTACTCAATATTCTGTAATAAACTTTATGGGAAAAGAATCTGGAAAAGGATATATATTTTGTTTTAACTTTTATTTTAGAGTGTAGTATAGTACAGCAAAGCCGTACAGCTGAAACTAACACAACACTGTAAATCGACTATACTCTAAAATAAAAGTTAAAACAAAATGAAATAAAATAGCCCCAGCTTTCCCCATTTCTAAACCGAAGATATTCTTTATCCCACAAGGTTTCAGGATTTAATAAAACAATGAACATAAATCAGTTAGCCCACTGCCAAAGTACATTTGCTGCCCAATCACCGACCTCTGTATTCCTGTTTTATTACTCCACCAATATCCGTTAGTGCTTCTCAGAACTGTCTCGTTTATCACTCCACCCGTCACCCCGCGGTCGGACTCCCGTCTCCTCCCTCTGGCCCCTCCCTCCTCCGCCCCTCCCTTATTTCTCTCACCCGCTGCCCCCGGTAGCCCGGGAGGAGCACCCACTCAGACCCTGAGCTGACCTCCATCACACACCCAGGTGGGGAGGCTCCGGGCAATCTGAGCCCCACCACCATGGGCTCGTCCCTCGGGGCAGGCGGCAGAGCCGCGCTGGGCCGCCTGGCCCTCCTCTGGGCCCTCGTGGTTCCAGGTGAGTGCCCGCGCCTTCCCCGGGGGCCGGGCGGGACGCACGCGGAGACTGCGGGCTCAGCCTGCCCTCTTCTCACCCCTTGCAGGTGTCCAGCAGGACCTCAGGGTTGCCCAGTCGTCCATGATGGTGGGGCACGCGGGCAGAGCTGTCACTATGTCCTGCCGGGTCAGCAGGTCTGTGGATTACGTCCACTGGTTCCGCCAGCTGGAGGGCCAGGCCCCGGAGAGGCTTCTCTATCTAGCCTTGTCCAAGCGGGATGTGCAGTGGGATTCGGTCCTAACAGGTGATAAAGTCAACGCGGCCCGCGGCGCGGACGGCCAGAGCTGCACCATGTCCTTGAGGCAGCTGGCGAAGAGCGACGAGGGCGTGTACTACTGCGCTGCCTGGGCATCGGCACAGCAGTGCGCGCAGCCCCGGGACCCGCACAAAATGCTGAGACCCACTGCGCGCCCAGACCTGGCAACTGCCACCGCCTCCGGGTCCCTTAGGTTCCCCTGGGGTGATCTCTCAGTATCCTGACGACTCCCCGCACTCTAGGGCTTCTGCAGATAAAATCTGGTGGGAGCTGAAGCTGACCCGGGTAAAAAGCTGTGCAGACGGCGGGGACTTTTCTAAAGATCGTCCAGTTCAGCTTGTCTGCAGCATGTGGAGGAAACTCTGGGCTGCCCAATCCAACAGCTACTGAACACGTCCAGCTACTGAGCCCTTGAAATGTACTTAGTTCAAGAGTCCAAGCTGAGATGGGCTATATGTCTATAACACAAGCTATATTTTGAAGATAGTCGCAGAAAAAAAAAATGGAATATCTCCTTAATTATTTTTATATTGGCTTACTGTTGAAATATTTTGGATATCTTGGACTAAGTAGAAATAGTCCTAATATTCATTTTAAATGTCCTTTTTTTTTTTTAATGCAGAAGCCAAAACATTTTCATCTATGGCTTGAATTGGTGACACATTTATTTCTAATGGATAGCTCTGGTATTGACTGAAAATATAAAAATCTGACCATTTCCCTCGAAGGGTACATAGATAAAATGTCACATAAGTGATTTCAAGGGTGAAGGACTGTAGACCTGCCACAAAATGTTTGAAAGCTGAGCCTGGAAGTGTATGCCTGATTCCAGTCTCTAAGTTGTTCACCCATTGTTACCATTTTGCGGGGGAAGAGACAGCAGTTCGAAGCCCAGGAAACAATACTGGCAATGTCTCAGCGTCCTCATCTATTGGCATGCCTGACATTCTTGAGTTTGAGTTGATAAAAATCCTCATGTTGATGCAGTTAACCCTGGATGAGACATCAGGTTCTCTGCTTTACTCTTCTCTTTGTTTTTTTCTTTTTAGTTTATTTTCCTCGAAGTATAGTTCACAATAGTCAAAACATGCAAACAACCTAAACTTCCATCAACAAATGAATGAATAATGTCAATGTATGACAAAAACCACTACAATATTGTAAAGTAATTAGCCTCCAACTAATAAAAATAAATGGAAAAAAAAAAGATGTGGTGCATATACACAATGAAATACTACTCAGTCATAAAAAAGAATAAAATAATGCCATTTGCAGTAACATGAATACAATTAGAGATTATCATACTAAGTGAAGTAAGTTAAAAATAGAAAGACAGACACCCTTTTATATCACATATATGTGGAATCTAAAATATGGCACAAATGAACCTATCTATGAAACAGAAGCAGATTCAGGGGCATTGAGAACAGATATGTGGTTGCCAAGGGGAAGGAGGGTGGGGGAGGGAAGGACTGGGAGCTTGGGATTAGCAGATGCAAACTATTATATATAGAATGGGTTGGCAAAAAGGTCCTATTGTTTAGAACAGGGAGCTATATTCAATATCCTGTTATATACGTCTCCTTGAATGTCACCACATATGGAATTTTGAGTGAATCTCTGGCTATTCTGCTCTCTTCTATAAAATGAGAAGGTTGAACAGCTAAAAGTATATGCCTCTGATCTCTGCATTTACAGGAAAATCACACAAATCACTTATCACTATATTCACTACCTTCTTATGAAAAGAAGGGGGAAAAAAAAGCCTGTGTCACTGATTCTTCAACCCCAAAACAGGAAAGCCCCTGATGTTGTATGAGAGAGAGAATAAAATCTTTTTGAAGTTTAAGCTGAATTTAGACCCTTTTCAAGTGGAAATTCAAAGTTTATGTACAGCTTAATAGCAATGGTAAAACAATGAATAAAAGGAAAGTGTAAAAAATTCTGAATTGGTCCTGCAGATTCCTAAACTCATTGTCTACCTCCCTGAGCTCCGATTTTGCAGTTAGAAATGTATAATTCATATATGCTTTCCTTCTGAAAGAGCCCAACCCCCAACCCTTCCCTGAAGGCCTAATTCAAAGCTAAGATCCCCGCCCCCCAGTAGGTGTTAGAAGAGGTGGAGGTAAAGGGGACAGAAGCTTACTCTAGCTCTGTTTCATGTTCGCTCACTTCATCTTCCCCATCATCCTAATACAACTCTTTCCTGTTCTTGCAGCCACACCAATGCCAGACTCCACAGAGAGTGAATTTTTTGAACTGGTGACAATGTGGCCAACAAGAACCAGCTCGTCACCCATGTCCTTACAGAGCTATTAATACATGGTCCACAGTCCCCAGGAAGAGACAGCCCAGTGTCCCTGCTGTGAACCTCGACTATGGCGTGAACCCTATTCTCACCCCTCACTGACTCCGGCTTTTCACATATGAGCTCTGTGACCTTGAGCAAGATCTTCACGCTTTTAGGCATCAGTTTCCTCAGGTCTAAAGCAGAATATAACCGTTCCAAAATGTCTCTCTCTTGGAATTATACCACTTAATGTCAGTTGCAACCTCCATGGTGATAGATTATCTCTTCTCTGCATGAAAATCCTACTGAGACATGTTTAGAAACCTAGAGTATATCTTTCTTGGGTGATCTCGTTTTCAGGGTAATCACTGCCAGGATGAAAGAAATGGTCCCAAGACTGTCACTCACTTTGGGAAGCATTTTAGCTAGTCTGTCTCTCTCAAAGTGAGGGATGCAGGATGGCAAAGGCATGGCTGTGTATTGTGCTAATGCCCCAGGTCATGTTCATTGAGGGCAGTGTGATAGAGTGGAATAGTAATAGATTTTTACTAATTTTTTTAAAACTTTATTGGTATATAGTTATGAATTTTTGAATCAAATTTTCTGACATTAATTTTCCATACCTCTTTGGCACAGGAAAAATAGGACATTTACAGTCAGCTCCTTCCTTGCTCACGTTAGGTGTGAGATGGGTGGGGATCTCCCTGAAGGACAAAGATGGGTGTGGCTGCCCCACAGCCTTGACCATGAAGCTCCATCACAGAGTGTATACTGGGAGGCAAGGCTGAGATCTCTAGGACCCCATGACAGAGAGTTCTTCTGTCAGGAGATACCAATGCTATCATTCAAGTCAAGGAACTAAGGGATGCAAAGGGTGTACCCCAGTCCACATTAGGTCCCCTCCGTGGTATCTCTGTGACCTGCCTCCTTCCAAAAGGAGAAGGAACAGAGAGGAAGGAAATACAGGTCATGGATCCACTGAACTCCTGTGTTATATCTGAACTGTGCTATGCATCTTCCTTGTAATGATGTGAGACATCATTATATATAATGATGTGAGACATGTGAGACACAAAACGTGTTCTTACTACATATTCAGAGTTAGAACACTGAGTGTCAGATTGCAAATAAATCAAGCAGGTAATAGGCAAAATTAGAATTAAAATCACTTTGTTGTACACCTGAAACTGACAGAACATTGTTAATCAACCATATTCCAAAAGGAACTAAAAATTGTTTTAAAAAGAATGAAAAACAGTATTGAATGATTCCATGTTCCCTACTGTAGCACACGGTGGGCACTTGGTATTACAGAAATGTTTGCATACCAGCGCTATCATATTCTACCTGATCATCCATCCTTATGTTACATCCCCATCTCTGTGGAAACTTGTTTCTTGGCTCAAAATACCATCATTTACATAAAAGGAGCTAATGAGTGTAACTGTTTTTGAAAATATAGTGTAAGCACTATATTAAAGAATTACAGCTTTATTTTAACGTTTTTCTTTTGTACCAATAATATCTATCATATAGATTTATCTCCACAGGGAAGGCACTATGCTTGGTGCAGTAAGGGATTTAACAATGACGAGGTGGGTCTGGAGTGGACATGGGGATAGTCAGGGTCGGTCCTGTCTGTGTCCTGGCAAATGAACTCCTCTGTACTCAGAGGAGCATTCAGCTGCTTCTGGCAATTGCTTTTTCTCTTTATCCAATTGAGTGACTTAAGATTACAGAACAGTCCGGAAGACATTTCTTCTTTCATCATAAGAGAACTGGCCTTAGCTCTCAAATTTTAGTTTAAATAAGGAATTTATAATTTCAGGTAAAATAGTATTCTACAAATTTCTTCTTTTAGCCTATGAAAGATAATAAGTCATCACAGAACTTGTGTTCTCATTTCTAATTAGTGTGGTAAAGAATCATGTTGCCTGTCACTAATTATTACAGAAATACAAATCAAAACAATGAAGATTCACCTCACACTGGTCAGAATGCATTCATTAAAAAAGTCTACAAATAACAAATGCTGGAGAGATGGTGAATAAAAGGAACCCTCTTACACTGTTGATGGGACTGTAAATTGCTGTAGCCACTGTGGAGAACATTATGGAGGTTCCTTAAAAAACTAAAAATAGAGTCGCCATTTGATCCAGCAATCTCACTCCTAGGCATATATCTGGACAAAACTATAATTCAAAAAGATATATGCACCCAAATTTCATAGCACCAATATTTACAATAGCCAAGACATGGAACCTACCTAATGTCCATTGACAGATGAATGGATAAAGAAGAGGTGGTATATATACACAGTGGAATACTACTCAGCCCTAAAAAAGAATTAAATAACACCATTCGCAGTGATATGGATGGGCCTAGAGATGATATGCTAAATGAAATCAGACACAGTAACGCAAACACCGTGTGATATCAGTTATATGTGGACTCTAAAATATGACACAGATGAACTTATTTACAAAACAGAAACAGACTCACAGACATAGAAAACAGGCTTATAGCTACCAAAGGGGGAAGGGGTGGGAAAGGGCTAGATTAGGAATTTGGGATTAGCAGATACAAACTATTACATGTAAAATATATAAACAATAAGGTCCTAGTGTATAGCATAGGGAACTATATTTAATATCCTGTAATAAACATATTGGAAAAGAATATATATATATGTATAATTGAATCACTTTGTTGTAAATGGTCTATTAAGTGACAAACAATTTTCTGAATTTTCTCTATCATTTAAGATTAAAAAAAAATCATTCTCCTTTCTCCAATAATTTGCAAAACATGTATATTGGTTTTCACCTTAGAAACCAACAACATTGTAAGTCAACACTACTCTCCCTCCCCCCAAAACAGAATCATGTTACCCGATGAATGGAGAACTTTGTCCACATTTCTGAAGTACATGTGAACTGGCAAATTTGCATTTTCAGTTACTGAAGAGTTTCCTCCTTTCAGAAATATATTCCCAAATCACTAACTGAGCAGCCCTGGTGTTTGTGAGAACGGAAGAGCTTTTCCTTTGATGTGAACTCTGAGCAGTTTCAACACAGCTGAGCACCTGGAAATTTTTAAAAGTCTTAATGCTTTGAATACTCTTCCTGGAAATGTGGGAAAGCAGAACAGGTGGTTAACCTGCTGGTGTCAAACTCTTCTTTTCCTGCTTTTATTCTTTTCATTTTTTATCAGTATTGTCAATGATTAGTCCACCATGGAAAACAGATATTTGGGCCCATTGATCTGAGGAAAACTTATAAAATATCAGATGCCATAAAACCTATTATCAAGGACTTCCAAAATAATTCAGAAAGTCAAATTGCCAGCCCAAAGTTGTTAAACTGCTAGTCACTTCATGAAGGTAGGAGAAGGCTGAGATCACTGTAGGAGCCTGAATCAGTATGACAGCTCAGGTTGGAAGAAGATGTTTGGAGAAGGAACTAAGCTCATTGTAGCTCCCTGTGGTAAGTAACTTTTTTTCTATTTTTACTTTAGTCATGAAAGACTGATAGATGCTTTTAAGAAAAAAAAAAAAAAAAAAACAATCTCCCTTATCTGACTGCCACATACTTGGCCTCATCATGAGAACTACAATTTTACAGCTAGTGGCCACTGTATATGGATTACATGGAAGCAAAACTACTTCCTGCTTGTAAGTCACTGAAATTCATCTTTTAGAACATACACACACACACACACAGAAACACACACACACGCACAAGGGACTCAGGCTAGATATTAAAATATTTTAAGGACCATATCTGTTTCATTGTTTCATTTATGTTTCAATATATTTACACCATTACCATAATATGTCATTATGTCAGTAAAGTTGTTGGCAAAGTTTATGTCAGTAAAGTTTTTTTGTAAAGGAATTTACAAGGAAAAATTCCTTTTCTTATAAATGGCTTATTAAGTGAGAATTTTTAAAATTTTCTATTCTCTGTAGTTTTTCCCCAGTAACTTGCAAAACCTGTAGTACTGATTTTCACCTAAGACCTAACAGCAATGCAAACAAAATTTCTTACAATAAATGACTGTATAACATTTGCAAATCCCACTTCTTATTACTTTAGCTTCACAGAGGGAAGCTGAGAGCAGTCAGAATTTATGTCATGACAATTCTTGCTGCATTGCTTGGAAATGGACCAGTGTAATGGAATTTGTGAGCTCAAGCCATCTCAGCTCCAAAGTCCATGAAAAGAGTCTGCATGGTTGGACATCCTCACTTGCTCATTCTCTCAGCAAACATTTTTTGAGGACAGTTTCTGTGTGGAGCTGGAGACAGAAGTGTGAACAAGACACAGACAGAATAAATCCCAACACTCCAACAGCTTATAGTCCAGTGGAAAAGCATTCTAGATGCTAGCTTGATTGGGCCCATATTCTATGGCCTATGGTTGCCAGAGAAACAACAGATCTTGCATTGATGAGTTTGTTTCTTTCTCAAATGATGTAATAGTTACTGCTTATAAAATTCATATATTTCATCTGTCCAAAGAATTTGATAAAATGACCCCAAATTGTCCCACCAAAGAGAATAATAATAATATCAGCTACTATTTACTGAGGGCTAGACATCATAATAAGTAGTTTCAGTGCCTTATCTTTTCCTCAAAAGGAACCCTTGTCTTCCCATTCCACAGATAAGAAAACTGAGGTTTAGAGAAGTTCAGGTACTTGCCTAAAGTCACATAACAAGTTACTGTGGCAAATATTGGGATTCAGTAGAGACTTGTTTATTCCAAAGGACAGAGTCTGGGCCTTTACACAAGGTGAGAAAAATGAAGTCTAAATTTTTATATTCTGAACATTTACTCCTCTGTAGCTTGATCTTTTAAATTGATTATTTGATTTACTTCTTAATTTGTAATAGGTTATAATTTGTATTATTACTCATGTGTGAAAACAGTGCTTCTGTTTATTTAAATTGCATGTTTCCAAAATTTATTTGTGAAGACCTAAGATAGAAAATGCCATGTACAGGAAGGGCAAGAAATAAGATCAAAGGCACTCAGGGAAGCAGGAGGAAAAAGGACTTCTAGCAGAAAGCACAGGTTAAGATTTTAATGCTCAATGGTAAGAGAGCTATGTGTCTGCTCTATCTCAATTAAAAAAGTGAATATTAAAAAGAAAAAAATGAAAAGGTGGTGGAATACATACTTTTTATTAGCTGATAAAATAAGCACACCAAATTTTTTAATATGATGTGCTTTTACAACATAAAATTAGAAAAGGACTCTAATACACAAAGTTAAGAGAAAAGTGAAATAAAGATGGGATATAGTCTTCAACATCCACTTTATAAAATGGAAGAAATGATCTTTAATCAAACCCATTTATACTGCCAGTTCATCAATGTTATGGATACCATAACATTTAATGTCATTCACAGATGGTGACCCTCAGCAGATAGGGTCAGGCAGGTAAGGTTTTCACAATCCAACATTACAATAATAGGATTTGAGAACCAGGCATCCTACCATTTCTCTTATCATCCTGCCTTGAAGGCCAAGAGTTGCAAGCTGAAATCTACACATGAGCTGGAGAGAAGTCAGTCTGAGGCTGAAATTTCTAGTAAAAGCTTGGAAAAATATTAATTGTGCTGTTGATTGGGCAGGAGGGGGAAGCCATTTGTTTTGGACAACACAAGTGAAGTAATTCCATATACTGACTATACATATTAGGCTTTAGCCAATGTTCCCTTTGAGTTGCTTAACCCTGAAAATATAGCGGGTAAGACTAGACAAACAATTGCCTTTAAGCGAAAAGCACGTGTCCTGTGACAATGGCTTTGAGAATTCCTGACATGTGGAGCATAGTAGAAGGCAAAAAAAGGAACCAATCTTCACAGTTAGTTGCCATAGACTTCAGTTGTAACCCCAAAACACTGAATTCTCATCAGTAAGGGCAAGTCCTGATCCCAAGATATTAAAATATTATGTTGGAGCACACAGTCAGCTAATAATAGGAAATCACTAATAATAATGATAGTAATAATTATTATGGTCTTTCTTTTCCATAGCATTTTTAATAAAATCACTTTTTCATATCTTGTTTCATATTGGCCTCACTTCAGCATTAAAAGGGATGTCGAACTGATTCATGCTAACACTATGTTTTCAAATAAACAAACACCAAAAGCTTTAATTAATCTGATTAGCTCAGCCATGGAATCTGTTATGAGCAAAGTGAATCAGGACCAGAAACTTGGACTCTTGTATCCCAGGCTGTCACGATTCCAATAGGATTTAAAGAACTCAGAGAAGCTAAATTAGTCTAAAGTTTTTGCCACAGGTTGAATCACTGTGGAATTTAAACAACATGATCTTTGGTGATGGAACAAAAGTTTTCGTCCTAGGTAAGTACCTGAAGAAGGGCATTTTTTGGCAAGGTGTTGGAGGCAAGGCAAGAAACAAATTGGAATAATAGTTTAAAATATTTGGGAAAATGGGAATGTAAATGGGGATTAGATGTAGGAGTTTAGGAAAGATATTAAAACAAATCCTTAGAGCATACCATAGACAAGTGTGCGAAAATATAGTAGGGTTTGGCTTTGTGAACATGTGGACTTATATAAAGGGTTCCTGTATAATATATGTGATCATCATGAAAGTGTTTGGTTCAAGGCCAAAGTTGGTTATTATAGGTAACTTTTGTGAGCTGACACATTTCCTTTCCTGATGGCAAAGGGGTGTTTTCAAAGACCCTGGCTTTGGAGTCACTCTGATCAGGATGTCTGGGTCTACCATTTACTGTTTATGAGCACTTGGTCAGTTATTCTCTGGCCTCGGTTTCTGAATCCTCAAAATGGAACAGCCACATGTGTCCAGCAAGTATTGCATGAGAATTCAGTGAAAGCCTGTCATCAGTGTCCCTGACACGCGTGTAACACATTGTCGGTGCTGGATAGGTGTGTCCACACTCCATTCAAATGCGAAGGGAAAGCTGCACCCAGGAAGGAGAGTTGTTTGCAGCCAAAAATATTGACAGAAGAGAAATTCTTCAGAGGATGCAGTTGTACTTCTAACTCCTTAAACAAAAAGTTATCTTACTGTCCACTCACACACACAGAATTGAATTGGGAGGTATTTGTCTCTCTTTAACAGACTGCTTTCTATTTGTCAAGAAAAATGAAGTGAAAATGTTTTTATATTTGTTGTTCTATGTGCTTTACATCTGAATCCTTTCACTTCATTGATATCATCTCTAACACAAACATTTATTGACCCTTAGCCAATAAATTTGGGCTTCATGATCTTATTTATCAGAAAAATTTTAATTCATAAGTTAAATGATCGTGATATGAAGTCAATTAAATACAGATACAAAGTTCATAATATAATTTGCTTATTTAAATGTGAAATAGTTCTAATTATTTAATTTATAAAATATAAGGAAAAATAGAGTACTCTTAAGCAATAAAAACACAGTATGTGATGGGAGAAATATACAGTATCTTACTATTATAATCAATAAAATAGTATTTACACCATGAGTGAGGTGTATAAAATTAAACACACTAGGACATAATTGTATTTACAATGTTAAGTTTTAAAATGACCTCTGTTTGCTTACTTCTCAGGAATTTTGCTACAGAGGAAAAATTTCTCAAGAATTTTTTTCTTTTTCTTTTCAAATGAGAAGTTTGATTTTTCTGTTCTTAAGAAACTGACCTCGGAATGCTAAACTAGCTCAAAGAGAATATGAGTAAAGTATTTGTGTCTCATTTGGAAATAAATTGGAAAGACTTTTAACATTTATAAATTCATATTTTCATATAATTTATAATTTAACCATAAATATATAATCAAGAAACATTCCAGCATTTAAGTGGGATCATCTGCAAACTATGTTTTGTTATATATGTTGACACCATGTCTATAAGAAATTCAGGAAGCATGCATTTAATTTTTAATTATATGTATACTTTATTTAGCAGATGAAAACACAGTAAACCATGCAGCTCTAAAGAAGTTCAGCAAACTTATAGGGTAGATTTAAAACTGGGGGAGACACAGAGTCAAAATACTGTGCGTTCTTAACCATGCCCAAACCTGAAATGAAATTTCAAAAGAAAATGTGCCTTGGTAAGCATTCTCTAAAGTGAAGCAAAATTCTGATAAATGCATTACTTGATAAGGTTTATATAAAGCATGTCAGAAAATGATACATTTTTATTGGAAGTTTTGGAAATATTGCTATTTTGTTTCCAAATTCAAGGCACTGTAAACAATCAACTCCTCCACTTAAAAATCTGAAAGTTTTCAGATCTGAAGTTTGGATGTTATATAAAATTAGAAACCCACCAGAAGAATCCCATCAGTTCAGAAATGGGCAGGTGAATCCACATTTGAAGCTGTAAATTCAACATCACAGATTGTCAAGTATGTAGGGACACTAATTCCCATTATAAAAAATGACTGTATATTATCTAAAGATACAATAAATTTCCTACTGACATTTACTTATATGAGAAGTAAGATCAGTTCAGCTTAGTTCAGTCGCTCAGTCGTGTCTGATTCTGCGACCACATGAACTGCAGCACACCAGGCCTCCCTGTCCATCACCAACTCCCGGAGTTTACCCAAACTCATGTCTTTTGAGTCGGTAATGTTATCTAACCATCTCGTCCTCTGTCGTCCCCTTCTCCTCCTGCCTTCAACCTTTCCCAACATTAAGGTCTTTTCCAATGAGTCAGCTCTTTGCATCAGGTGGCCAAAATATTGGAGTTTCAGCTTCAACATTAGTCCTTCCAATGAACACCCAGGACTGATCTCCTTTAGGATAGACTGGTTGGATCTCCTTGCAGTCCAAGGGACTCTCAAGAGTCTTCTCCAACACCACACTTCAAAAGCATTAATTCTTTGGCGCTCAGCTTTCTTTATAGTCCAACTCTCACATCTATACATGACTACTGGAAAAACCATAGCCCTGACTAGACGGACCTTTGTTGACAAACTAAGATAAATATGGTTCATTCCAGGGTAGTTAAATGAAGCTCCACAGAGTTGCAAAACATGAGGATGAGTTATGTGGCCAAAGAGAGCACAAGTTACAAAACAGGATAGGAAGGGAAAATAGTAGAGAGCAGGGAACTTTCCTACACTGTTGGTGGGAATGCAAACTGGTGCAGTGACTATGCACAGCAGTAGGGATGTTCTTTAAGAGACTAAAAACAGAGCTGCCGTATGATCCTGCAACCCCAACTCCTGGGCATATTCCCAGAGAAAAACATGGTCTGAAAAATGCAAGCCCCTCTGTGTTCATAGCAGCACTATTCACAATATCCAAGAGCTGAAAGTAACCTAATTGTCCAATGACAGAAGAACGGGTAAAGAAGACATGGGGTGTGTGTGTGCATATATACATAACTGGAATAGTACTGAGCCATTAGAAAGATGAAACAATGCCACTTGCAGCAACATGCATGGACCTGGACATTGTCGTGCCAAATGAAGTAATTCAGATCGGGAAAGAGATAAATGTCATATATCTCTTATATGTAGAATCTAGAAAGAAATGATACAATTGAAATCATTTACAAAATAGAAACCGACTCTCAGAGAACAAACTTGTGGTTACAGGGGGGAAGGGTGGAGGGAGGGACACCTAGGGACTTTGAGACTGACATATACACACTGCTATATTTAAAATGGATAACCAACAAGGACCTACTGTATATAGCACAGGGAAGGAAACTTTTCTCAATATTCTGTAACAATCTAATTGGGGAAAGAATTTGAAAGAACAGCATGTATATTATCTGTGGTGAAACAGATCACCAGCCCAGGTGGGATGCATGAGTCAAGTGCTCGGGCCTGGTGGGCTGGGAAGACCCAGAGGAATCGGGTGGAGAGGGAGGTGGGAGGGGGGATCAGGATGGGGAATACGTGTAACTCTATGACTGATTCATGTCAATGTATGACAAAACCCACTGAAAAATAAAAAAAATAATAATAAAAAAAAGAAAAAGAAGAGATACATGTATACATATAACTGAATCACTTTGTTGTACATTTGAAACTAGCACAGCATTATTAATCAGCTATACTCAAATATAAAATTAAAAGTTTGAAAAAAGCAAAAAGTCAAAGATTCTCACCTCTAGAGAAACTATCAGAGTTACCTGGACTTCTCCCCCACTCTCATTCCCACCACACACCCAAATATTTCATTTTTTAAATATAATTTTATTTTTAAAATTTTTGTCTGTGTTGCATCTTCTTTGCCTCAACATGGGCTTTTCTCTAGTTTGAGAGAGTGGGGCTACTCATCATTGCAGTGCCGGCTTCTCATTGCAGTGGCTTCTCTTGTTTGAAGCTTGGGCTCTAGGGCATGGGGCTTCATAGTTGCAGCACAAGGGCTCAGTAGTCCTGTCTTCAGGGCTCTAGATCACAGGCTCAATAGTTGTGGTGCAGGGGCTTAGTTGCTCGAGGCATGTGCGATCTTCCGCATCAGGGATCGAATGTGTGTCTCCTACATTGGCAGAAGGAATTCTTTACCACTGAGCCATTAGGAAAGCCCATCCATCCACTTTAAGACAGGCTCCACTATGATAGAACAAAAGAGATGTTAAAAAAACAAATGTGTCCATGAATTTTGGAAGGAAATAAAACTCATAACCCATCTTACCATGTGGAAAAAGAACAAAGGCCAATGTGTGATTCAGGTTCTACTATGCTAGCTGTGACTTTGGGCAAGCTACATAACCTCTTGAACATCTCTTCCTATTGAAAATAAGAAGGATAGTAAGTCCCTTATAATCCACTGTGAAAGGAATCCATAGTGAGCACTAATTCAGTGACAAGTTTTCTTCCTTTTATTACATGCTAGTTTATTCCATGGTTCTCCGTATTTCTCTAATAACCATTTTAAATTTCCAGCCCAGGTGGGATACATGAGTCAGGTGCTCGGGCCTGGTGCACTGGGAGGACCCTGAGGAGTCGGGTGGGGAGGGAGGTGGGAGGGGGGATCGGGATGGGGAATACGTGTAACTATATGGCTGATTCATGTCAATGTATGACAAGACCCACTGAAATGTTGTAAAGTGATTGGCCTCCAACTAATAAAATAATATTAAAAAAATAATAATAATAAATTCTTTTCTATCTCCCTCTGCAGATAAAAAACTTCCTGCAGATATTTCCCCCAAACCCACAATTTTTCTTCCTTCGATTAATGAAGTCAACCATCAACAGGCTGCAACGTATCTTTGTCTCCTGGAAAAATTTTTCCCTGATGTTATTAAGGTTTCTTGGAAAGAAAAGAATGGTGACAGGATTCTGCCATCCCAGCAGGGAAATACCATGAAGACCAATGACACATACATGAAGCTCAGCTGGCTGACAGTGACAGAAAACTCCATGAAGAAAGAGCACATATGTATCGTCAAACATGATAAAAATGCAGGAAGAAAAGATCAAGAGATTCTTTTTCCTGCAGTGAAAGAAGGTATGTGAATATAAACATAAATATAAATATAACCTCCCTTGGGCTTCCCTAGCGGCTCAGTGGTAACGAATCCACCCGCCAATGGAGGAGACACGGGTTTGAGTCCTGGGTTGGCAAGATCCCTGGATTAGGAAACACAAACCCACTCCAGTACTTTTGCCTTGGAAATTCCAGACAGAGGAGCCTGGGTCACAAAAGAAGAGTCAGATACATCTTAGCAACTAAGCAATAATAACCTCCCAGAACACAGTTTTTCAAAGACAATACCCTAACTTTTCTGTCAAGTCAAATAAACACGTCTTTCTAAGATGTTGTTCTGTTTAATGGTAGCATAAATGTCCTGAAATTTCCACTAGAATTAAAATAGTACAATCAAGGGAACATTAAAACAAAAAAGAAAAAATATTTTTAAGCTTTCTCAGCCTGTTTCATCTTCCAAAATATTACAGTCACAATGATGATTTTAGGGTCTTTGTATGGATTAAATGAAAGAAAATATATGAAAGTGTCTACCAACTTAGTGCACAACAAATTTGCAAAAAGAAATTTCACTTTTTATTATCTTGGTTGATTAGGAAACAAGAACATTTATATATCTTTCAGGAATGCTGTACTCACCAAGCAGTCATTCTCACTTTAATCCTGCTTTTACTCAAAGTATAAGTCAGAAACAGTGGGTTATTAAATGACAAAATGATGTTCTTATGAGGAAGCCAGATTGCAGTTCAACAAAAAGTATTGAGTTGGCTAAAAATTTATTTGGGTTTTTCATAAGATGTTACAGAAAAAACTTGAAAGACCTTTTTGACCAACTGAAGAGAATAATTTATTGCTGCCGTTTTATTACGGTCTTAGTTAAAATTTGTACTTTATTTACTACCTTGAAGTTAAAATTTGTAATTAAAGATCAGGTGAGACTAAAGTGTGCAAACGTATTCCCACTGTACATAATGAATGTATTTCTTGCTATTAGAAAAGATCTGTCAAGATACTTTTATTGTAGCCCTAGCACATGCTAGGTCTGGAGGAATGTGTGGATGGACACACTCGGGTGAATTACTGTCCTAGGAGGATGCACTTCAGTCAAGAGAATGTACACTTTTCTGGATGACTCAGGGACACTCGTGATCCAGGCACGACGTCCCAAAGCAGCCCCTGTGAGCAGACGCTAGACGTGTCCATGCCGTGAGGGCAAAGTGCTGGGTGTATCTTGACCTTGACGGTGGTCCTCTAACTTACTGGACTCAGGGCTTAACGTCTGAGTAATTCACCTAACAGACCACAGGCCACAGTGCCCATCAGAGGAATCACTGTGTGCTTTTCCCTGTGGTTAGGAAGCCTTTTTAAGCAGTGGGAACCAAGCATAGAAAATGTGCACAGACGTTGGCTCTGCACCAGTCCGAATTTCTGAAGGAAGTCTTTATCTTCTCTGGTTCTTAGTTTGTCGAATGATCAAATCAAGCTTGAACATTTGCCTTGGTTTTGTCCTGGGACTGCAATGAAGAGCAAATGAAATAAAGTCAGCCAAAAATTGCATTCCAAAACATAAATGGGTCTATTTATTCATGCATCTACTGTATTATTTATATTCTCTCCTTAAACTAATCAACACTGAGATTACAGAAACGGCCCTAAATTTCTATTTCTACTCATTCTACTCTAAGAAATACATAATAAACAAATTTGCCAAGTGCAGTTTAATATAATCATGGCTCTAACTGTCCTATTAGGTTTTAATTTTTCTGTGATTAAGGAAAAATAAAAAGGGTGGTAAATTTCATGGTGATAATTACCATAGGGGAGACAAGTTCCCTTTTATCATGTGTGATACTTGGCACTTAATTTCTGAAATAAATGTTTCCCATGGATTTCATGGCCATATAGCTAAAGAGGGCATTTCTGTAAATTTCATTCTTTAGTAAATTTCGAATGCTATTTTTGGGAAGTTTCTTGTTTTTGATAAAAGCTAAGAATATTATATGGGCTTCCTTGGTGGTTCAGATGGTAAAGAATCTCCCTGCAATGTAGGAGAATATGATTCTATTCCTGGGTTGGGAAGATACTTTGGAAAAGAGAATGACAACCCACTACAGTATTCTTGCCTGGAGAATCCCATGGACAGAGGAACCTGGTGGGCTACAGTCTATGGGGATGCAAAAAGTCGGACACGACTGAGCGACTAACTTTCACTTTCAAGAATAGTGTGTTGTTGTTGAGTTTCTCAGTGGTGTCTGACTCTTTGCGACCCCATGGACTGCAGCATGCTAAGCTTCCCTGTCCTTCACCATCTCCCGGAACTTGCACAAACTCTTGTCTATTGAGTTGGTGATGCCATCCAACCATCTCATCCTCTTGACCCCCTTCCATCCTGCCTTCGATCTTTCCCAGCATCAGGGTCTTTTCCAATGATACGGCTCTTCACATCAGGTAGCCAAAGTATTGGCACTTCAGTTTCAGCATCAGTCCTTCCAATGAATATTCAGGTTTAATTTCCTTTAGGATTGACTGGTTTGATCTCCTTGCTGTCCAAGGGACTCTCAAGAGTCTTCTCCAACACCACAGTTCAAAAGCATCAATTCTTTGGTGCTCAGCCTTCTTTATAGTCCAACTCTCACATCCATACATGACTACAGGAAAAACCTAGGTTTGACTATATGGACCTTCGTTGGCAAAGTAATATCTCTGCTTTTTAATACATGATCTAGTTTTGTCATAGCTTTTCTTCCAAGGAGCAAGCGTCTTTTAATTTCATGGCTGAAGTCACCATCCACAGTGATTTTGGAGCCCAAGAAAATGAAGTCTTTCACTGTTTCCATTGTTCCCCATCTATATACCATGAAGTGATGGGACCAGATGCCGTGATCTTCTTTTTTTTAATCTTGGGTTTTAAGCCAGCTTTTTCACTCTCCTCTTTTAACTTCATCAAGAAGTTCTTTAGTTCCCCTTCACTTTCTGCCATTAAATTGGTGTCATCTGCATATCTGAGGTTATTAATATTTTTCCTGACAGTCTTGATTCCAGCTTGTGCTTCATCTAATCTGGCATTTCTCATGATATACTCTGCCTCTAAGTTAGGTAAGCAGGGTGACAATGTACAGCCTTGACGTACCCCTCTCCCAATTTGGAACCAGTCTGTTGTTTCGTATGTTTCTCAGAAAGCAGGTAAGGTGGTCTGCTATTCCCATCTCTCTAAGAATTTTCCACAGCTTGTTGTGATCCCCACAAAGGCTTTAGCATAGTAGTAGATGTTTTTCTGAAATTCTCTAGCTTTTTCTATGATCCAACGTAGTTGGTAATTTAATCTCTGGTTCCTATGCCTTTTCTAAAACCAGTTTGAACATCCAGAATTTCTTGGTTCATGTGCTGTTGAAGCCTAGCTTGGAGGATTTTGAGCATGACCCTGCTAGCATGTGAAATTATTGCAATTGTGCAGTAGTTTGAACATTCTATGGCATTGCTCTTCTTTGGGACTGGAGTGAAAACTGATCTTTTCCAGTCCTGTGTCCACTGCTGAGTTTTCCAAATTTTCTGACATATTGAGTGCAGCACTTTAACAGCATCATCTTTTAGGATTTGAAATGGCTCTTCTGGAATTCTATCACATCCATTTGGCAGCACAAATCATTAAGTGATTTTTGAAGGGATAGAAAACTAATCAGGTCCAAGTTTTTGACCAGTCTTGACTGAGAAAGAGGTCTTAGTATACACTGCAACTTATGCTGAAATTTTTTTACTTTTTCACCTCAATCAATTCATAGTAATAAGAGGTTTGTTCATCTTTAATGAACATAGTCACTGTAAGCAAAAGAAATAAAGTTACAAACAATTTTTTCTGGTTGTGCTGGGTCTTCGTTACTCTCTGCAGGCTTCCTCTGGTTGTGGTCAGTGGGGACTAGTCTTCTTTGAGGTGCCTGGATTTCTCATTGCAATGGCTTCTTGTGCCGTGGAGCAAGGGCCAAGTAATTGTGGGGCATGGGCTTAGTTGCCTTGTGGCATGTGGAATCTTTCAGACCAGAGATTGAAACCATGTCCCCTGGATTGGCAGATGGATTCCCACCCACTGTACCATCAAGGAAGTCCCAGAGAGAGTGTTTTAAGACACATTAAGATCAGTTCTTGAGGATGATTATATTAATATTTTCACTCTTGGCATTTACCACAAAGCCTTTACAGCTCAAATTAATTTTTTAGAGAGAAAACTGATCTCAATGAGGGCATAAAATGGCATACCAGAACCAAATCCATATGGATAAGAACATATCCAGAAGAACAGGAATAAACCAAAAAACCACTGTGACTCCGTTTTCCTGGATCCATTTTCTTTTTACAAATATTTATCTGGAATTTTCTATCCCTGGAATTGCACTGAAGTGTTAACCTCCTATAATAAACGAGGTCACTGATAAGAATAATTAAGATATCTGGAAAAGATGTTTTTAGTGTCTACAGTAGTAGAATTCTGTTGCTCATTGGTTACTTTCTCTCTCTTTCTGTGGCTTATTTTACAAAGTGCTTTCCACGGGCTCTGTCTCATTTAATGTCTCACAATGATCCTTTGAATGCTGGCTCTGCCATCACTGGTACCATTGGTACAACTCTCTGCCAGTCACTTTCCCTCTGACCCTTATTTCTTCTTTTGTAACATGAAATCCTCCAAAATACACCTCACTCCAATGTCACTGGAAGATTAAAGAAGGTAACACATGTGAAGTAGTTAAGCTAGTTATAGTTGCTCACTAGTTATTAGCCTTATTAATACTGTTTTCATTTTGCCCACAAACACCACAAATTCAGAAATCATGTGCATGAGTCAAGATACTGGGAACATGTGTAATTTGGAAAGGTGTGACTGCTTTCCTTTGCTTAGAAGGGAAATTTACCTGAGCCAGACTCCCTTGAACATGAGACTCTGTTGTGGATTCTAGGATTGGATGTGTTCATCTTGGGAACATCTCTTCATATCAGCAGTGGATGCTGAAGGTGTAGAGCAGCCTCTTTTTCTGTTTGCCTTTCTGCAAATATTTCTTGAAATTGTATTTTGGATAAACACTGTCATGTGTAGGAAACAATATATGAATTAGATCTACTGAATTATATAGTATTAGATGAACTATTCCTGGATTTGTAGGGCTCATATTTTAATCTGTCAGCAGGTTATATATATATAATATATATATATGCTACATGCATACATACATATATATATGTTACACATGCACAAATAAACATACATGCACACTGTCAAATAATGAACATGAATAATTGACAATACTTTCTCTCATTTATTGTAGTTTTCACCCCAGTTGTCACTACTACTGAGCCTCCAAACGATTGTTCGAAAGATGAAAGTGGTAAGTTTTTGTGTATGTTTGCTTTTATGTTGGGCTTCCTTGGTGGCTCAGTGGTAAAGAATCTGCCTGCAATGCAGGAGCCACAGGAGACATGGGTTCGACTCCTAGGTCAGGAAGATCCCCTGGAGGAGGGCATGGCAATCCCCTCCAGTATTTTTGCCTAGAGAATCCCATGGATAGAAGAGCCTGGAGGGCTACAGTCCATAGGGTCTCAAAGACTTGGACATGACTGAATCATCTTAGCAGGCTTGCATGCACCTTTATGTTATGCTTTAGTATTTTCTTCCCTTCTGATTAATTAGCTTCTTTTGAACTTCTCTGGCTTAAAGTAGAAAAGACCAATTATCTGGAATGGTGATGCTAAAAATTTTCATAGTTTTAAGAACCGACTGACTTGTCTATCAGCAGATTATACATATATATACACACACACATATATATACATACATGCACACACTGTCATAATGGGTGTGGACAATTGATTAATATTTGCTCTCATTTCTTCTAGAAGTCACTGATACTGATTTTACAAAAACTTGTGCAAGAGATCAAGGTAGTAAGTTTTTGTATATGTTTGCCTTCATGTCATCCTATAGCATTTTCTTTTCCTCCTGATGAAATTACCTTTTGAACTTTCCTGGTTTATGGTAGGAAAGACCAATTATTTCTGAAACTTGAAGATTCATACATTTGATCAGTATCTCTCCTGTCTCTATTGGCAGATTTTATATATATGTATGTGTATTGTGTGCATATATACATACACACAAACATGCATATACATATATATCATGTATCAAATTGTTAAGTATGAATAATTAACTACTATTTTCTCTTCTAGAAGTCGCTAGTTCTACAAAAGCATGTCTGAAAGATGAAAACAGTAAGTTTTGTCTATATTTGCCTTTATGTCATGTTATAGCACTTTTTTCCTCTAGATAAATTAAGCTTTTGGACTTGGTTTAAGGTAGAAAATCAGAAAGTCTGGGTATTGCAAAATAGACTGTTATACGGTCTATAAGTAAATCTTAAGTAAGTCTATTATATAGACTGTTACACAGTCCATATATTTTAAGTTACACATTTTTTTAAAAGTAAATCCAACATTCTGTAAGAGTCATCTTAACAGAGTAAATACTGGTTTTGGTGTGAGATGATTCTCAATTACAGGATGCAGTGATAGGCTCTGAATTATTCAACAATGGGGTTTCACTCAATTGTGTAGCTTTTGATTACAGTGACTATGCAAAAATGATACCAAGTTGCTTTTCTGTATGTTGAGTCTTTGGTTGTTCTAGTGGCTAATAACATAAACTGATGCTTATAGAGAGTTTCATATTCTTACAGAAGGCCTTATACTATGTCTCTCATGTGTTTTAAATACGATTCTCATAAAGCTCCTAAGAGGGTATATATTAATCTCCCCCCATTTTACAGATGAGGGCAATGAGCTAAAATTAATTAAGTCCCTTGTACCCAGTCTCACAGCTAGATCTGGAATTTCAACCCAGGACATTTGAATCCCTCCTCTAAGACACTGATATAGAGTAAGAAATCCAAAAACCAAGGCCCTGACACAGTGACATCTGGCTGGGGGTATAAGTACCTGGGCTTCCAACTATCACAGACTAGAGTTCTTTGGTTACTAGTTACATTGATGTGGGTACATTACTTACATTGCTAAATAGCAGGATCCTCACCTGCCAATAGGGACCAATTACACCTAACTCAGTAGTTGAAGGGGAGTGCTTCCCTGGTGATTCAGACAGTGAAGAATCCGCCTGCAATGTAGGAGGCCCTGGTTTGATCCCTGGGTTGGGAAGATCCCCTAGAGAAGGGCATGGCAACCCACTCCAGTATTCTTGCCTGGGGAACTCCATGGACAGAGGAGCCTGGTAGGCTACAGTCCATGGGGTTGCAAAGAGTCAGACATGACTGAGCAACTAACACTTTCACTTTGAGTTATAGAGATAAGGTCACCTATGTGGAATGTCTCCATAGGGTCATAGGTTATTGTAAAAATTAAATAAGATTAAAAATTTGCATGCAAAGCTCTCAGAAAAGTGTTTAGCATTTGGTTAGTGGTTAATGAATATCACTCATTATTTTTTAGACATATGGCAAGGGTGAAGAAAATGCTGAAAGCAATTTATCACAAATGATTTTCCCTACTGGACTCTATGAAAAATATAACCTTGCTTTTTAATATTTTGGAAGGTTCTAGTGAATTTGACTGAGGTTGTTGACTTGAACTGTGAGCTGAATTCTGAGCCGTCCTGGTGGTGGTGGTTGTGATGATAAATGTTTACTTTGGGGTTTGGTATTACAGGGGTGTCACGCCAATGTAGATTATCAGAGTAAATAATTGTGACCACACCTCTTATTGGGCTTCCCTGGTGGCTCAGATGGTGAAGAATCTGCCTGCAATGTGAGAGATCTGGGTTCAATCCCTGGGTGGGGAAGATCCTCTGAAGGAGGGCACGGCAACCCACTCCAGTATTCTTGCCTGGAGAATCCCCATGGACAGAGGAGCCTGGCAGGCTACAGTCCATGGGGTTGCAAAGAGTCGGACACAACTGAGTGACTAAGCACATACGGTATTAGGAGTTGTGTCCTGTCCTTTTGAAAGAACGGGCAATAATCATATGACTTCTCCTAGATACCGTGCCGCTGCAGTTCACGTACAACTCTGCTTACTACACCTACCTCGTCCTCCTCCTCAAGAGTGCCGTCTACTTTGTCATCACCTCCTTCTGTGTGCTTAGGAGAACAGGCGTCTGCTGTGACGGGACGAGCTCGTGACAGAGGCGACAACAAAGGGGTCAATCTTCCTCCTTCATCTATTGTCCCACAAACTCTCCACTGAAGACCCAGCCGGGCTTGCTTTCTGGGTTTGGGTTATTTCAGACGTTGTGTATAATTTTCTATCATCGTGTAAGGGTTTTTCAGACTGGGCAGACAGTTTTCCTCTGTAACAAGGAATTCTGCCATTACTCAAAGGCACGGCCCAGGGCTCGTCCAGGGGAGCCTCTCCCACCACTGCCCCCACAATCTCATCAGCTCCTCCCCACCCCAAGTCCTCATGCCCCCTAAGCACACACAGCGGGCGGTTCCGTTTGCTCCTCGAGCACCTCCACCGGGACCACGGCCCTGATCTTCCCTGTCACACACCCTGGAGATGCTGGCTTTGCTACTTGAAATAAACAAATTTCTAAAAAGAAATCAAAAGTCCCTTTTTGTCTGTGTACTTTAATTTCGTGAAATCTAATCAAGGTGAGAAACAGCATGACCACAGTGATATCAAACTCAGTTCTGCTTATAATAATGGCTAACACCACATTTCTAGGTCTTTCCCTGAGACGGTGGTCATGAAGCTCTCTTTGGGGCACCGGCTCCAAGGGGACCCAAGCCAAAAGAAGGTGCCTAGGTCCCTTCTCTTTCCAAGTCACCAGATGATGTTCCTATGGCAACAGTGTGACTGACACCCAGCCTGACTTGCACTTGTGTGTGTTCAGATCCGTAGTAATGCCTCACAAGCACTGCCTCCTGCTCCTCACATTAGCCCCGTGAGAACTGCAGCAACACCAGCGGGGCCCTGGGTGGGGGGTGCAGCATGAAGACTCCGAACTCGAGGGCCTGGATTTGAACCCTGGGTCTGCACTAGTACCCGTGTGACCTCAGGCAGCGATCTGAACTCACAGTGCCATCATGTCCACTTCTGTGTAACAGTTACAGCTCTGGCTCCTGGAACATGAGGAGTAGAAATGTTAGTGATGCTTGGACCATGCAAGCCCTCAGCCATATTAGCATCTACTGTCTGTAGCTCTGCTGTAAAGTCAGTAGATTTTACACATACACCGAACTACCAAGAATCATCGGTAATCTCATATCCCTGCAGACAAGTTGGACTTGTCTTGAGGGACTCAGTTTTAACAATTCACCAGGAATCCCATTAATTGTTTAAGAGCCCTCGGAGGAAGGTACAGTTAAAGTCGATAGTTTACTGATTGGAGTGATTGAGTATTCCGCTCGTGGTCACTCTTTTGTAAGTCATAGTCATTTAGAGCCAGGTCTCTTAGGTCTCAGAGCCCATATTTTGTTTCCTAGGATCCTGTGGCTTTCCCTTGACTCATTTGCTACTGGGAAAAACAAACAAACAAAAAGAAACCCCAACAAAACAGAACATGCATTGCTTCTTTGCTAAAGGCCTCCTCCAGAGTCTGTGAGAATTTTCTTGAGGACTGTGGGTGCGTCTGCCTTCTCCTCCTGTATATTCTCGGGAATCACCATAGCTGCTCCCTCTGTTATCAACACTGCGGAAACTCTGCCTGACTCTGCGAGTGTGTCTAGGTTAGCACCTGCTCTTTGGGAGTATAATGAACTGGACTGAGTCTCAGACAGAGCAAGACTGTGGATGGTGCTCTGAACACCCTGACACCCAAGCTCCTGCCCTAGACTCAGCAGACCCCAGGGTCCTCAGAATCCCTGTGGAAGCCTCTTAGGTGCCCAGGTGCATTTCTGAGGTGGAAGGAAGGCATGTATCAGTTTGGTCCAGTCCTTCTCCACTACAGCACAGCTACTGTGTGGTATTGGGGGAGGAACACTGGATCAGAGGTCCACCTCACACCTCAAGAGTTAGAACCTTCACTTCGGGTCTGTTCTAACCAGCTTATCATGTCTCCTTGACCACATCATGTTGCCTAAGTTTACCCATATTTAGAACCAGGTGTTCAAATTAAGTCATTTCCAATTTCTATGGCAATTTACAAATTCAGTGATTAATAACCCAATGAAGTAATAACAGCAAAGGCTTTCTGGTTCTAGTCTTAGCATCTGTTAACTTATTGAACTCTCACAAGACATAGGCAATGACCTGTTCTATAGATGAGGAAACTGAGGCAGAGAGGAGACAAGGAGGGTTCCCAGAGTTAGACCCTCCCTGTCTCCTCTCTGCCTCAGTTTCCTCATCTATAGAACAGAGTCTGGAGAATCCCCTGGACAGAGAAGCCTAACAGGCTACAGTCTGTGGAGTTGCAAAGAGTCAGACACTGAAGTGACTTAGCACACACACACACACACACACACATACACACCCCAGAGTTAAACAGCTAATAGGAAAGAGACCTAGGATGTGAACCCAAGCAGCCTGGTTACGGGAACTCTGCTCCTAACTTCTACATTAGTTACTGCTAGAATAGATGTTTACTTTTACTTTCAACTGGAGGTTTGTATTTGCAGAACAGAAATAGAGACACAGAAGTAGAGAACAAACATATGGATACCAAGGGAGAAAGGAAGGTGGGACGAATTAGGAGATTGCAATTGACAGACTCATACTATCAATACTATGTATATGATACTATATATATGGTACTATGTATGTGATACTATGTATGCGATACTATGTATACAGTACTATATATATGATACTATGTGATACTATGTATACGATACTATGTATACGATACTATGTATACGGTACTATGTATAGGGTACTATATATATTGACAGTATGTACTAGATGCCTAATGGGAACTTACTGTATGGCTCTGGGGACTCTATTCAATGCTCTGTGGTGACCTAAATGGGAAGGAAAATCAAAAAGAAGGGATATATGTATAAGTAAAGCTTACTCACGTTGCTGTACAACAGAAACTAACACAACATTGTAAACAACTATATTCCAATAAAAACTAGAAAGATAATAAATCCACTTATCAAAAAATAAAAAATAAAACTGGAAAATTTCCTTCCTTATTAGGCTAAGAGCAGGTGAAGAGAATTGCCGTTTATGTTTTCTCTCCTTGCACCTAGGCTGTGTGTGCAATTAGAGGGTCATAGGTCAACCCATCCCCCAATTTTTCATGCTGGAAAGACTTTTATACAGTGACCTTCCATCTAGTAATAGGACCTCTGTGACTAAAGTCCGTGACACTTCGTTGGATAAAATAAATAACTCAAGAGCAGTCTGCATCTGCAGGTGCGCAATGGAAAAGTGAGGCAAGGATGAGTACAGTTCCACATGAAAACCCTCACGTCTCAGTAGTTTTTACAGAATTGGAGCACTTTATACACTTCTCAAGAATAAAAAAGGGAAACTCCAAGGCAACAATTCTCAAAGTCTTTCACATTATGAATTCTCTCTACTATTTTGGAATGCCTTCCCTCATAAGACTTCATTTTTTGAAAGCTCGTTGTCAATCAAGTGAGTCACAATTAAGTAATGCAGGATTTCCCACTTTATTCAAAGTCTTATATAACGGTCAATTAGAAATTGAGTAAAAAGAGATAACTAGAGATATTACACCAAGCTGGAGAAACTCAGCCGACAAGCTAGAAATTCAGTATTTCTATTAGTCATGAGAACGAATCTGGGTAAACGCATGGTCCCTGTAATGCGCTCTTAGGCTTCTTCCCGTATGTTTGCTTTCTTTAGTTTTCTTTGAATTACAGGAAGTACCTACAATTTAGTGAGCATCAGTTCTGCTGGGCAGTTTGCTTGCTTCATGTCTCATGTTTTCACTAAAATACAGATCAGGTATGACTCATTTCACTGATGAGAACCCCAGGTTCCCAGAGAAGCTAAGAAATGTACTCAGGTTAACATGGAGCAGTGCCAGAGTCCACACGGCCACGTCTGCCTGACCTAAATCCTGCTGCTTTATCCATTATGACAGCTGGTATCTTTGGGGAAACCTATGGTATGTGAATTATAACTCAAAATAAATGGAAGGAAGGAAGGACAGAGAAAAGGAAGGAAGAAAAGGAAGAATCACTGAGATCCAGACTTCACCATAGGCCAGGCATCAGACTTTAAAAAATTTTCTTTCAGTAATTTGAATGTGCAGCTGGTTGAGGCAGCAAGTGGTCAAAACAGTTCCAACGTTGCCAGCTCAGATCTCAGGCAGCAAGGAACCATCACAGGGCTCATTGTAGTGTAGAACTTGCTTTCCTGGAAAGTGTTCTGACCACTGACACATCAATTTCCTAAGGAAATAAAATGTATGTACCAAGATCTAGGTGCCAAGATGTTGATTCACTATAGCACCATTTACAGAAACCCACATTAATCCAAATGCCCAATCAGAAACTAAAAAATAAGGGATGTCATATGACAGACTACTATGCATCTTCCCCAAAAATATAAGTTATTTAAAGAAGAGGAAAATTAAGAAGTGTGTTTGAAAACTATTATGCCTAGGAAACCCCAGTAAAATCATTAGATTATACCATCACATGAATCAAAATCAATCAAAACACTAAAAACTGCATTAAGATATTTTGCTTCAACCACTGTTATGTACCTCCCTACCTCTTACAGGTTACACTTCCATTTCCTCTGCATCATTCTAGCTTTTATTTATTTAGCAAATTCAAATGAACATACAAATAGTAAATAAATAAAACACAAATGTATATGCATGAATACATACTCTAATTTCCTGCTTCATACACAGGGGTAGTAAACAATATACATTATTCTGCGCTTTTTTGCACTTACACAGCATAGGGTTCTTTTATGTCAGTCTCTATGGACACATAGAAACCTGTGTGATATTTCACTGGTGAATATACAATACTTTACAAAATTCCCCCATGATATATTATTGGCTTTTTCCCACTCTTTCGCTATTATGAAAGATGTTGAAATTATAACAGTGTTTTGTGTTATTTTGACTATGTGTATTGGGTCATTTTGACAGCAATGGCCAACTTGCCCATGATGGTTGCTGCTATTCAGTTGCTCAGTTGTGTTCAACTCTTTGCAACCCCATGAACTGCAGTACCCCAGGCTCCTCTGCCTATCACTATCTCCCTGAGCTTGCTCAAACTCATGTCCATTGAGTCAGTGATGCCATCCAACCATCTCATCTTCTGTCGCCCCCTTCACCTCTTGCCCTCAATCTTTCCCAGCATCAGGGTCTTTTCCACTGGGTCAGTTCTTTGCATCAGGTGGCCAAAGTATTGGAGTTTCAGCTTCAGAATCAGTACTTCCAATGAATATTCAGGATTGATTTCCTTTAGGATTGCCTGTGATGGACACAGCACCAACCTGCACCTATACCACAATGTAGGTTAATGCGGGGAGAGTGATGTCATAGGACAGGATTTTGCTGATCTGTCAGGTGAAAACTAATATCTCATTTATCTCATTGTGGTTTTAATTTGCTTTTCTCTTTCTGTGAGTGAGGATAAGCATCTCTTTATATATTTAAAGTCAATTCAGATTTCCTTTCCTCTGCAGTATTTATTCATGTCCTTGATCACTTTTTCTATTGAGTAACAATAGTAACACATATTATAACAATGCTCATTTATACATGTGTCTATTTCTATAGGTACAGACAAAACAAAAAGTTCACTGCATGGTGCATGGGTGAAAAAAATAAGTGATTCAAAAATCCTTTTTGGTATTAGAAAAAACATTGTCTCCTTTAAAATTGGGAAGGTGTTTTTTGTTTGTTTGATTACAATCTGCTTCAGCTTCCGTGAAACCAGTTCTTTTGAAAACCAAATAGAAGTTCAGATCTGGAAACAAAAGAAGAGCAACCAGATACAAGAAAGAAGAAATCTAATTTAGTCTTCTTGGTTCTGAAGAATGTGATCAGGCATCTTTAGCCCAAATACCTGGCCCTCCTCTTAGCCATATGAAACTATTTCTGCATTGGGAAAGCACAGAAGGCAAGATGGAAAAAACGCAAACCACCGAATGTTTTGTGCAGCTGATTTCCCTGCCGGGGCCCCCAAGGGCAGTGCTGGGTAGTTTCCAACTTCTCAGCAACTTCCTGCCTCTCTCACCCTGGGCAGCCCTGGCCTGGGAGGCGCAGAGAAGGGAGGGCAGTGGGGGTGGGGAGACAGCCTGAGTGGCAACAGGAGGGCGCTGGTGTGGCTTGTGAGGGTTTCAATTTTGTTCACGTGCTCTGTCAGGTGTGGTTGATTCGCAGAAAAAGCTCAAAGTCAAACTGGCCTTCTCTGGCTGGATCTCTGCAAAGTGTAGCTGGGGTGTCACAAAAAAATAAGAACAGTTAAACCACAACCAACTTTGCTCACTTTCAAAGGGTCACAGTTAATGGAATAAAAGGTCCTTCTGCACAGTCTTGCGACTGCTATCACCCATACTCTGGGCTGGGGGTTCAGGTTCCCCACTTTTATAGACAGATTCATCCCATGAGCTCCTCTGTGAGTTGGGAACCTTATGCTCAGGATGTCCAAATGCTGCACCTCAAGACCCTGAAGGAAAGGGCAGACAGGACTCCTTGGAACACAGGACTCCTTCCACCAACCACCTGTGCTCTTCCATGATCTGTGAGGCTGATATGTCTTGGTTTATTTTCTCAGTGTAGACCAGGTGACATGAGACCCGATCCCTGAACCCAGTGACTTGGAAAGACTGCAGATGTGGGCAACAGGGATGCGCTTTCTCCCTCATGAGAAACGAGATACAGAAGGCCCTGGGGTCACCTAGCTGTGCAATTGAGTATCATATATACTGAGTCACCCAAGCCTCCTAAAGGGACAAAATGACTTCAGAGTCAATCTGAGCAAGGCTTTCCAGATGGTAAATCAGACGCCAGTGTGTCGGGTGAATAGCAGAGGGTTGCTCAGCAACATGAGCGTGAAGAGCAGGTGGCTCCCCTCTACACCCAGCAGGTCCAGAGAGGGGTCCAGCTCCAGAGGGAAGCAGGGCTCTGGTTGAGGTCAAGGCTCCAGCTCTCACAGTCAAGTCACATCCTTCCTTCCTCTTGTCTTTTCTCTGAGAGCCAACATCTGGGGTCCCTGCCCTCCCAGGAGGACTGGCCACGTCGTCCTAGTCCAGCCTGAGCATAGGGGGAGAGCTCCTTCCTAGGTTAAAGCCACACGCTGATGTCCGGCTCAGGCCCCGCTGTGGTCATGGTGTAGATGCAGGTCCGCTCCTGGGACAGGACATTCTCACTGTGATGACACCATTGAAGTCCTGAGGTCTTAGTCCACAGCCTGACCCTGGAGCTCCCCCTTCTCCACGTGAGGTGCTCCTTCTGGTGAGGCCCCAGGCTCCCAGGGAGTTCCAGCTGCACTTCTGTTCTTAAATGACACAATGAATAATGACAGGAAACTGACAGACATGCTGCTTCCCATGAAGCACTGAGTCGAATATTTCTTTTTAACGAAAACAGCTCACAATAGAATTGAGTTCATTTTGATTCAAGCTAACTAAACACAAGGGGAAATAATTTCATAGAAAGGGTTTAAAGAAGGGTAATCAGACTATTTTAGATCATACTTCTAAGAGAAAGATTCTATCTCTGGTGACCTTTTATGTGTATTCACAATCCCTCAGGTTCCCCTTTTGTAATTCCAACATTTTAGGCCAAATACATGATGCAAACAGGAAAAATAAAACTAATCATTTTGATATGTTGGATTTTATTACCTTTTAAAACTGTACAAATAGCGCATGTGCATGAGTTAAAAAACATAAGGGAAATGTAGGGAGTTAAAAAAGAAATACAAAAGAAATTCGAAACATGAGACAAAAAAATTCCATTCTGCAAATCAAAATAAAGATATTTTGCATACTAAAAAAGTGTTATTCCAATATATTAAGAAGCCTTTTTGATCAGGAACACAGCACAAGACTTTCTGCAACTATTCACTGATAGATCAGATCCAGTCTCACTGAATACAGGGTGGACCACGACATTATCTTACCAGCCACAGGCAGGTGACATAAATGGATGTGGGTATGGTACCATGTCTGTGAGGTATTACAATAAATAAATTCTTTATTAGCCGTTCAATAATGTCAGCAGTGGATGTCACCATTTCAAGCTTCAATAGGGAGACCCCCATCTCCAGTTCCTTTTTCTTTCTGGTGACTTTCAATGAAGGTTTTTCACACTTAGAAGAAGAGAGAAGACAACAATGCTTGAGATGCAGCATAAAAAGGCAAAATGCTACACTTGAAAAACCATGAGTAGGGCAACACAAGAACTTAGTCTTTTAGAAAAGGATCTACTATTCACATGCCCATGATTTTGTCTTATGTCTGAACACTGTTGTAGGAAAAGGGCCCGAAGCACAGTGCATACCACTGACGCAGGGCCTTCAATACCAGGACTCTGGCAGCCTCTGCCGGCCTATCTGACTCTATGCCAGCTGCCCACCTTCTAAGAATCAGTGCACTACTTTTTCCTGCTTCAAAATTTTATTTCATTATTTTTAATTGAGATATAATTGATAAGTAACATTTTATTAGTTTAAGTTATATCACACAATGACTCTATATTTGTATATACTTTGAAATGGTCACCACAGTAAGTCTACATAAGTTAACATCCTTCACTATACATAGTTACAGATTATTTTTTTCTTATCAGATGAAGTTTTAAGATCTATTCTTTCCCTTCTGTGGTTAAATAATTAAGCAGAAATACAGCTTTTACAACTGACTGTTTATTTGCTCATATTTGTGAAGTTAAAATGTTTCCTTTGATGATTTGAAGGGACTGGACAATGTGCCCCAAACCAGAGGCACATGGAACCCGACTACTGTGACTGGACCACACCTGTCATCTCAGAAGCTCCAACACACTCGAGAGATGACCATCCGGTGTGGACCAGAGTGGATGCCGGTACAGATGGGGCGCCTGAGTCCCGGCTCTGCCCCTGCCAGCTGTGGGACCCTGGACCAGTCACCCACCCTCAGTCTCTCTGCCTCCGTGTAAGTGGAGACAAGGACAGGACCACCTCCCAGGACTGCTGCCCTTGCCGCCCTCAAAAGTTAGGGTTTGTAATTAAATCTGGTCTGACATGGAGACATTCTGGCTACAATAAACAAATCAAACTAAGCCATCCTTATTCAGAAATGTGGGTCTCTGAGGTAGTTTTCATCCTCCGCCAATTTATACCTAGAAAATGTTAAGAGATTTTATATAATAAAATGTGCCTGACAAATTCACATAATTAGGAGAAATATAACTATAATCACTCTCATATTTTCTGAATTTAACTTTGAATCTACTTGAAGGAAGGAAGGCTCCATATTTAACTACTTCACTATAACAGTTTCATTTTCAAAGACTTACTTTAACAAAAGTCTTACTCATAGTTCTAAAAGTGGTTTTTCACTGTCCTGCTTTTCTTCAGCATCATTTTCAGATCCTAGGTCGTAGAGAAGGGGAAGGAGAAAAAGTACCACATTCAATTACAGTAACAAACAATTTAACATTATGATATACGTGCATAAAATTTTAAATGAGGGCTACATGTGTTTATTCCACAAGAGATTTAAGTTAATGAAACTGTAAAATAGTTTTACATTATATCTTGTAGAGGGAAAACCTTTAAATATCATTCACACTAATCTGTCCAATGGATTTCATGTATGTTCTTCTAAAAATATTCATATAGACCAAGAACTATTACCCACTGCTCCTCCACTTCTGCTTCTTTGCTGAAAAGCTTCCCTGGTTTTCAAGTAAAAATCTCTTTGGTATAAATAATTTAATATACATATTTGAAAAATGGCTGTATTCAGCGAGTGAGAGAGGGAGCCTGAAGTATGGGGGAAGCTGTGTCACCACTGTGTGCTGTTTCAGCGACCACAGTTACAACCTTTCTGAGTCAATGCTGCATGACCCTTCCATTATTGTTTCTTTTAAGAACATACTTTATTTTTCAACTCTTATTTTTATTCATTTTTTTGGTCACAACATGCAGGATGTGGGATCTTAGTTCCCTGACCAGGGACCGAATCCATGCCCTCTACATTGGAATCTTATGTAGAATCTTATGTAGAATCATATGGAATCTTAAGCATGGAATCTTAACCACTGGACCACACCAGGGAAGCCCCTACCTTCTACTATTCTTCAACTGGACCCAGTCATTACTTTGGGATGATATCCTTAGGATATATCCTTGAGGAAATAACACTTTTTTCCATTATGAGATTTTCCCTCTAAAAATGAGAAGGAAAATCTAATGTCTGAGTGCAGAAAATTATTAATTATTATATTTCCATGAAGTATCTTTCATTTCATGGAAATATAATTCTATAGTACATAACAACATGGGAAATGTATATGCAATAAAAGCAAAAGCAAATATATAACAAGAAATACAGTATAAGATCATATTTGATAAAAACTTGTCAACTTTATATACTAGCATGAATCAGTAAGACTAGGGGAAAAAAAAAAGACCAGGTGACTTATGTACATTTCTGGATATTCCAAAATTTCTACCATAAACTTAAAGTGACTTTATAACTTTTTAAAAAGGGTATAAATAATATAGACAGTATGGCCAACACACATTATGTAAATTACAGACACAAAAGTAGAAAGAAACAAACTGTCAATAATAATGTTGCTGAATAGTCTGAAGGAGAGTTAGCTTCTACTTTTGGTCTTTTCACATTTTTATAGCAAATACACATTCCTCTCATACTTAGGCATGGGAACTAAAGACGGTGGTGAGGAGACCGAGGGGACAGGTTAGGATGTTATCTACTCACCCACAAGAGCAGCCTGCCTCACTGTCACTTGGCTCCTATCAGATAATACAGTTCAAGAAGGACACTTCCACCAGGAGGGAAATTGGGGGGCAGGATAAATGGGGAGAGTGGGGCTGACACAGACACAATCTGTATACAAAATAGATAACTTATAAGGACCTACTGTGTGCACACAGAACTCTACTTAATACTCTCTAATGACCTATAAGGGAAAAGAGTCTTAAAAAGAGTGGATATTATGTATAACTGATGCACTTTGCTATACAGTTGAAACTAACACCACATTGTAAATCAACTATAACCCAATAATTTTATTTTTTTTTTAAAAAGGGCACTTTATGGAGAACGTCTGCCTGGATTATAGCCAAGAACAAATCTGGGACAGGAGAATGAACCCCCGAAGAAGCTTAAGGAAATGTCTGTGTCCCACACCTAAACCTCACAAATATCATGTCGTTCAGATTAGGTTTGTGGCAAAACAAATACATAAAGATGCAGTGGCAGGAAGGCTTCACTTCCCAGCATATTACACTGCTGTAAATCTTAGAGACTCCAGGGTGGTTTAACTGCCATCTCACTTGGCAAGGAGTCTAAGGAAGGTGGTCACATGGAGTCTTCCTGTTTCCGGGCTCACTTTCCACCTGTGAGGGTAACGGCATTCAAGCCACAATAAACTGGCATGCTGTAGAACTACCGGGAAGTCGTAAATAAAGTCAAATTTTTAAAACACAATAATACATATGCTTTCCCTAATCTCAACGTGAAAGCTACTAAGGTGTTCCAGCTATTGTCAAAGAACGAGTTCAACCAGTCTTCTCTGAAAAGTGAGTATAAAAACTAATGAACCAAACAGCAGATTCAGTGCTAGGGAGGCAACCTAATAAGGCCTGAAACTTTGTGAGAAGTGATTGAAAAACTGCAGAACTGAGAGAACAATATTGCTCCCCCACATCCCATCACTCAGCTTCACGGTATGAAGGTTCTTCCAAGTATGGCAGGCTGTGAGGACTGGCAGCAGATTTACACAGCTGAAGGAGCTCCTTTCATTTGAGGTGAGGAGTAATGCAATGGTGCAACAGTGGTGTGTGAGCAAAGGCCCAGAGTCTCTGCTGGTTTGAGGTGATCGTCAAGGCTGCAGCGAGCATATACTTGCCTGAAGCTGTGTGCAAACTCAGCGGAAACCCAAGAGAACCTATGCTAGACCAGGCGACTGTGAGGCTGTAAACATGTGCAGAGGAGATGCAAAAGTATTCAGCAAAAAGCACAAGCGGAAGAAGACTCGAAAAGACCTGAAATTCAAATGTGCTATTCAATACATACAAATGGCCATCTGGCCGAGGATGCAACTCTTAACCAAGGTGACTGATCACAAAACCTGTCCAATAACTGGTTAGCACTATGCTATGTGGACACAAGGGTAACTCCTAAGAACTCAGGCTTTAAAATGAAAGAACTAACGATAACTACTGAGAAGACACATCTGCAGCCACACCACAGGGGACATAATTTCAGACAGCCCACACCAGCATGGATGGTGTCAAATTAAATTTTCAGTGCCTTCATCTAGACTTGTTTAGCACAGATGACAAGATGCAACTTGAGTTATTCTTTGAGTCAACCGTTCAGTGATTCAGGACATGACAAATTACCTTTTATCCAGCATCACAAGTGGTTCATTTAAATTATCTGAGCACATAAGAACTTTAACCCAACCATCTGAGAACTGGGCTTCCTCATTCTTTCAACTTAATACACAGGCGAACAGGATATGGCTAAAGCAGCAAGGAAATCTGCAAACAAACCACCTTATATCTTTTAAAATACATCCACTAAAATCTGCTAATTTTCCAAGGCTCTGTGACTCTTAAAATTCAAGCCACTCCTTTACAAGGAAAAATGCTAACATTTAAATTTTTGGTGACCCAATTTCTTTCTTCCTTCAAAATTCATTCCTTCAAAAGTTCTAAGTTTACTATGTACCTATGTACCAGGCACTCAACTTGGTACTAGGAAAGACAGACAAGAGGCAAGACAGGCCCCAGCTGTCCTCTTAATGACTAGGGGCCAGTCAGCAGGGTACTAGGATAAAAAGCTTATAACTTCTGCTGCTGAAACCATTTAATATTTGTCCACTGACCTAACAAGAAAGCTTTAGAGTAAAATCTTTTCTGGGCACATTAATTCCAAGAATAGTTTTTAATCTTAATTCTTTCCTAAACTGAACACAGATAATGAAAATATACAGTAAAGTAAGTCACCTCGAACACTCCTCTGCCCACTACTAAACCGGTCTTTGCTTAAACAATGCAGCCACCCAGCGGAATGCTTACAGTGTTGTTTTTGTTTAGCTTCATAATTCTGTGACGTGGTAATGCTTTTAACTGCCACTAGGGGGTGGTAAAAGTCAGAGGAGGAAGCCCACGGCTTGCTTGATGAAAAATGCCTGCGGTGGTATTCCTCACATTATTATCCTGCTGTTCTGAACTTCTGATTAAAAGAAAAAGTACACATAGGTGCTGAGAAATTCTATTAGTCTCAGTAAAAAGGTACACAACATCATGAACTATAATGTAAACTTCAAAAAAAGAAAAAAAGAATGATTTCTCTGACATACAAAAATCTCAAGGAAATCATCCTTATAACGAGGTAATGAAAAGTTTACTACTCATCCTAGGGTCAGTTGACTGAGAAATAGCTTTTCTGCTCAATCACATCTTTATTTCATCTGACTCTATGACTTTGTTGTTGTTGTTGTTGTTGTTGTTGTTTTTGTTATTGTTGTTTTTTAAGATTTACTTATTTATTTTATTTTTTAGCTGGCTGGGTCTTGTTGCCCCCTGCAGGCTTTACTGTTTGTTGCGGTACACGGGTTTCTCATCGCGGTGGCTTCTCTTGTTGCAGAGTACAGGCTCTAGGTGGACCGGCTTCAGTAGTTGCAGCTCCCAGGCTTTAGAGCTCAGGCTCAGTAGTTGTGGCACATGGACTTAGTTGCTCTGTGGCATGTTGGATCTTCCTGGACCAGGGACCAAACCGGTGTCCCTTGCATTGCAAGGCAGATTCTTAATCACTGGACCACAAGGGAAGCCCTATGATTTTCTTTTATATTGCCTTTAAATTCAACACCAATAGTCCAGAATATCAAGTTACTTCAAGTCCCCTACTCCCTATGTCACAATATGATGTCTTTGATCTTCACATGACTCTTTCAGCCTGTAGTTTGTCTTACTTTATTGTGTGTGTGTGTGTTTAAAATATTTACTATGTGTAATGTGAGAATAAAATAATGTAGTCTCTAACTCAAGTTTACATCCCAGTAATAGGAACAGGCCTAGTCACTGCCAAAGTCAGTGCAGTCAGCACAGGATGACAGCGCTGTGGAAGGGATCTTACAGAACATGAGGCAAAAGATGCCCTACCGATGACTGAGGGGAGTTGGGGGCATGGTGGGGGTGGGGTCAGGAAGAAGGCTTCTCAACATCTGAGTGGACACAAGGACCACAGAGGTATGTCAAGGACAGAACAAGCAAGATGCACAATGGCTTGGGGGATCTGGTGCATTTTCAGAAATCTAAGAATAGCACACAGGAGCATAATGAGAGGAGAGTTTGGACCATGAGTAAAGATGGACATACGGGTGCTTTCTGCCAGTCTTAATCTTTTGTGTCACTGAAGGCTTTTAAGCAAGGGAATAATAACATGGTCAATTTTGCTAATATTGAAAAATATATAAAATTTGCATATATTAGCTGTGATCTTAGATGCTAGCCCTGGAGCTGGGATTCAACTCCAAGCTTCACCTTGTTACTCTTTGTGTAATACTGGATGAACTATCTCACCTCTCTGCGCTTCAACTTGCTGATCTCTAAAACAGGGATAATGAGACTTTGACCTCCTTAGAAAGGTTATGAGGAACCCTTAGAACAAGGCAGTCATTCTATCTAACATGGTATTATGGTGGCTGGTTGGGAGAAGGCAACTGAGGAGGAGGCTGTTGCAGAAACACAAGTGATGACAATTTAAATGAAATCAAGAAGGTAGCAACAAAGAGGATCAAAATGGCATGGTGAATGATGGGCCGGGAGCCACAGGAAAGGGGCGGAGTCACCAGTGAGGCTCTGGTTTCTGACATGGGCAAAGGGTGGGTGGTGCTCTCAGACATGGGGGATTCTGGAGGAAGGTCAATCAGGGGGTGACAGACAGATAAGAGAGCATCAAGATTCTTCCCCTGTCCATATACCAGTGTGTAAGGCCTTTGACCATGTTTATTTTTGCAACTCTGCATCTCATCATGGGTTGCACATCAAGACCATGTCTTATTTATATTCACATCCTAAATGTCTGGTATGTTAAATGTTTGCTAAGCATATTGAGAAGTACAGGGGGTGAGGTGAGGGGGGAAAGCTTCTGAATGATAAGACAAAAACATAAACAATAAATCAAATTTCCTACCTGCTTCAGATTCAGGAGGAGAATAAAACTGACCATCAGAAAGACCCCCAGGTATCAGCGCTGCCCTCTCCGAGGCATCCTGAACTATCAAGAGTCCTAGAAGAGAAGAAATTCAGATGCTGAGAATGATGCCACTGTTCTGACAGATTTGTGGCCAGGTTAACCAAAATAAAACAGTATTATTATTACATTTTAAAAACTCTTAGTAGGAAAGGTACTTTGAAAAATCTTTCAACCAAAAACTAACTGTTAATAGAATCTTCCCATCTGGAAATACCTACTTCCCTACAGAAACCAACAACATCAAAAGCAAAGCACAAAGCCAAACAAACCAACAAAAAGAACTCATGAGCTTGTACAAATGGCCTCTAGTCTACATCTGGTTAGAGAAATGCCAGCATAAAAGCAAAAGAGCACTAACAGAGAGGCTGTGGACAACGTGCTCTTCTGGCTGAAGCTGAGTTACACCGAGATAAAGCTGGAGGAAGCACCAGGCCAAACAGCAGGTGCCAGGTGTGCATGTAATACTGGTTACAGTGAAAATAAATGCTATTTTCAATGTTTTCACTAATTATGTGTTTTTCTTTTATTAGTGACTTTAGTTTAATCACACAGGCACGCAAGCCTCAGTCACACAAACAGTTGACATACTTTCACTAAAGTTCAGTTTGATGTTTATAAATAACTTAAACAATTTTTGTTTTTTCACTTTTGGCCAGGCCTGGCAGCACAAGGGATCTTAGTTCCCTAACCAGGGTTTGAACCCACACCCCCTGCAGTGGAAGCCCAGAGTCCTAACCACTGAACTATCAGGGAATTCCTCTATTTACAACTTTTTAACAAGCGGCTTCATTTAGCTTTACTTGTCCCTTTTCCACAATACAGTTTCATAAAAGAACAGAGGGCACAGGATAGAAGATGGGTCTTAGTCTGGTTAATGTGTTTTAAAATCTATTCTTGAATGATAATTCTTTCCTCACCTATTTCATCTTTGTATATGATCTTTTGAAAAATAAAACCACTTACAAGTTTATCTTTCCTTCTATTATATCTTGAGGTTATAATCATGTTTAACTTTCTATAAGACATACAAAATTTTTTTTTTTTTTTGCCTATTAGGTGGGGCAAATCCAGCTAGATGACTGAGAGAACATAAAAACAGCAAGTCTTTCAACTGTCTTGAGTCTCTGCTTTGAACTTTGATTATATGTGTCTAAGGGGACAGGTGGAATGTGGGTGCTCCCACTAAGGCCATCACGCAGGGAAGAATTCCAGCCCAATAATTCAGTCTAAAGTTCAATCACTTGGATCTCGCAGTGAACATGCCGTGATGCTCAAAGCCACACAAGGAGATGATAACAACTTTAACAGGATTCATGACCACACATTGCCAGCTCTCACCCTCTGCTCAGAGGAGGATGGAAAGCCTGAGACGGGTGAACATTTCTCTGGCTGGCTAACTTCCTCCTCTCCTTTCTATCTCCATCGGCAACCCATCAAAGGGGTTACCAAAGGGGAAAGGTGGGAGAGGAAGGGATGAATTAGGAGGTTGGGATTACATATATACACTAATATATAAAAGATAAATCATCAAAAAGGACCTACTGAATAGCATAGGGAACTCTATTCAATACTCTGTAATACCCTGTATGGGAAAAGAATTTGGAAAGGAATAAATATATGTATATGAACAACTAAATCACTTTGTTATATATGTGAAACTAACAAGCATGGTAAATTAACTATACTCCAATATAAAATAAACATTAAAAAACTAAAAAAAGCAAAGCCAGAACTCTGCAGCCCCTCCCCCCAACCTGGCTGGTCTCAGGAGGTAAACTTGGAGAGAAACTTACTGTTTTCTTCTTCTGCCTCTTGAGGTAACACTTTGAAGTCCAGGAACCACGTCTCGATCCAGGCAAGGATGAAGGAAATGATGGGCAGCACATAGCCAAAAGCCCCTTGTGAGAAAAGCTGGAAGAACAGACACGACCAGGAGAGACAAACAGTTACCATGAGCTCATCCTAGAGAACAAGGCATCAGTACGACAGTCACGGCACAGAAAGAGTGGAAAGCCGTACCTTTGAGAGGATCACTTTTGCTAATAAAAAGGCACTGGTCACTGCTGTTGTCAACTGAAAGACACATAATCCAGCAACAGTCAAATTAGATATCTGACACTGTAAAGGCATCTCTCCCATGCAGGAGAACCATCTGGGCCAGGATCAGGCAATGCTCGAAAAGGCCCTGGCGCACCTGGCTTCCTCCCATGTCACTCTTCCTCTGGCCCCTAAACTGGATTGGGGCAAAGAGGGCTTCCACATGGTGTGGATGCCCTGCGTGGCAGCTTGAGGTTTCCCTTCACCCCCAGGCTGGTATGCTGGGAAACTCAATTTTGTCCACTGGAGGTACAACATGTAAAGATGCTATCTGCATAGGAGGGACCAGTGAATGCGAGGCAGGGCTCCCCCAGGGCTCAGAAAGTCCAGAGATTATTCCCACAGGACCTGGGCCTCATGTCTTCATCCTCTAACTAATATATGTAGCAATAAGAAACCTAACCAAAGATTAGGTGCCAACAGGAGCCTTGACTGACAAAACGGAGGTCAAGAAACACCAGGTGTCATGCTTGGTCACTATTAACAAAGTTGCAGAATCAGTTTTGTTAGCAAAACACAACACATACACACACACACACACACACACATGCACATATACATGTTAATACATACACACACAGACACCCCAGGATTGGGAGAGGAGGCATCTTACATTCTGATACTAATTAATTTTACAGGCTGACACTAAGTGCTTTTCAGGAACCAGCTGACTCCTTCCAGCTGCCTGACTCCCTCTCTGTACATGTTTTTAGAAACAAGAATCAAAAACAATAAAATGGATGTGCTTAAAATGACCCCTTGATAATTTCAAGTTAGAGACTGAAGAAGGTTTCTTAAAACTCACTGCACAGTCAACCACTTTCCGAAACAAACATTGAGACAGATTTTCTGAAAAATACCAGTGCACATCATGGAAACTGAACAGAATGTCCCAAATTGGGATCACTGGAGAAAATGGACAAGCGACAACCATCACAGCTGTTTGGGATCAGCAATAGCATACATTCAGGAAAGGGAGCTGAGTCTGACTGAAACTGATGGCCTCCACCCATGAAATGTGAGCTTGGGGTTCGATGGATGCTCAGAAAAGATGGTCCAGGCAGACAAGGCACATGGTGGATGCCCTCTTAGGACAGCAAACAACTCCATGCCCATCTGGACAAGCCCGTGCCAGGCCCACACAGACCAAGGTCCCACACAGCTTAGTCCTGCCCAAGTCTTCCAGTTTGAGGAGCCTCCCCCATGTACCTGCCTTGTTTAGAGCTCTCAACGTGGTGACCGTTCAGAGGTCCATGGAAATGGCGAAAACAATTCAGGCAGAATTGCTTATAATTCTTCTTTCAACCAATGAATACTTATTGAGAAGAGCTTGGGCCAAAGCTCTGGGTTGGATGCCAGGAAATGGACGTGAGTAAAAAATGCCACTGCCTTCAACAAATCCGAAGGCAGCAATAAAAGGGAACTTTTACCTTTAAGACTGGAGGGAGGTGGGTAACACA
Organism: Muntiacus reevesi; assembly: GCF_963930625.1. Lineage (NCBI taxonomy): Eukaryota > Metazoa > Chordata > Mammalia > Artiodactyla > Cervidae > Muntiacus > Muntiacus reevesi. The sequence continues at coordinate 47,523,031 of NC_089254.1, read as the reverse complement.
GGGAGGAAGGCAGGGATCAAAATCAGCAGAGATCAAATGGGGAAAAATCACCAAGATGTTTCAACCCAAGAGGAAATGGTCCAAACTGCTTTGAGACAGAGGGACGGAACTCATCTCTCATTTGCAAAATGAGGTAGAGGGTGGGCTGGTGCTTGGACCACAATCACTGCTAGGCCCCTGGATTCCTCATTTGTCTCAGTTTCCATAGCAATAAAGCTAGTTACTCATCACCTCTAGAGAGCAACCCTGGAGAACGAAACCTACTGAGGTGTGAAGGACAGGGATTCAGGAGAAGCCAGGAGGATTCAGCTCGGGTGGAAACCACACATGCCCCCAGCTCAGGCCTCTTGTGAGCAGGCCTTGGCCACGAGCACTGGAGGCGGGAACCGCTCAGCAGGCATACTCACCGCTATGGCCCACCAATGGCGCAGTCTGCACACCGCATATGCAAGTATTAACACTTTAAATCGAAAAACTGCCAAAAGCTATATAAAAAAAAAGACAAGTTTTCAGGGATATGCACAAAGGTATACATTAAGTTTATGAAAAACCCACCAAAGTGTTTTCATTATTCTGATTGAGTTGAAAACTGTCACAGACAGGTACTGGTTTATAGACCAGTTTGGGATCTCTGCTCTAGAATTTGTCGAATATCGCGTAGACAGGGACTCAAATTAACTTCCCATTATCAAGAAAAGAATATATAGTGAGGTGTTTCTTTTACCTTTCTATTTGAGCCCATTTAGATTCTGATATCCTTAAAGGTTGGAGACAATGTTTGTGAAAGTTGACTTTCCACTCCAAGTACCTTTCCACTCACTTTCAGAAAATACCAGATTGTTAGTGAAGTCCACTGGAAAGCTCTGAGTTACTGGGGTGTTGCTAGAGTTTTGCAATCCCAGGAGCTTCCCTCTGATTGTTCACCATGGTTCAGGGACTTTTGTGGAAAGCTTTATGTGTATTACTGTCCTACATAATCCCCCAACCCAGCAATTCCATGAGTCAGCAATCATTACAATGGATACAGAAACTGTTGAGGCCACACAATCTTAGTAAGGAAGCCAGGATTGAACCTAGATAGCCTGATTTCAAAGATCAGGCTCTTAGCCACTATTCTAATTGTCTTAGTAATTCTCATTTACTAAGGAATAAACATAGAATAAAATTTTACCTATTTTACTTGAAAAATATGCTCGTTCTAAGTAGTAAGTTGTCAGGTGGCTCTTGAGTAATGTCTCGGGGTAGGGGTCTGCCAAATGTTCCTCACTAATCAAAACTGCTGAAGGGCTGGAAGCTGACAACTTCATTGTTGTCATTGGCTATATGACCTCACTCAAGACCCTTTCATGTAAATAAAGTTTACAGCTATATTTGTTTTAATTTGTGGCTTTCATTAAAAATGGGTTTACCAGTAATGTGCTAACCATTTAATTTCTTTATTTATCCTACTCCTATCTCTGTATTCTGGACTTGGCAAAGGCATAAATCTTTATTCCTTTATCTCAAAGTCTCCCAGACTCTACGGTTTCCTGGAGGCTGTGTCCATTTCCAAGGCCAAGAGTGACAGTTTTTCCAAGCTGAGCTAATAGGTCCCACCTAATTGTCCAATATCATTAACTCTCTAAGCTGAGTTCAGACAACCCTTGGAGATATGTCCAGAGGATTAACTTGGCTTCCTAATAATTCTTGGCTCAGACTACTTAAGACAAATTCATCAGAGGAAATAAAAGCAAAGAGAGAAGTCAATTTTGTTATTACATGTCAATAGCTTTACAGAAGAAAAATTATCAAGAGATTTAGGATCTAACATGCTCTGCCACAAGTTCAGTGACGTGGGATAGGTCCAAGACACTGACCTATGAGACTCAATGTCTTCCTTTGGAAAAGCAGATTAAATTATATCGGTGGTTTTCCAAATACTCTGTGACAGTCAAACACTTTTTCAAAACAATCTTATTGGAACACTAACATACTGTACAGATGAAAGTGGAATTTACTCCGATTGCAAGGGGGTGATGACAAGGAACCCGGATCTCTAGTTACTGGGAATCCCATCTCTTTCCTGCTCCACACTTCAGCATGGTGAGTCAGAAAAACAAAACAAGCTAGACTTTTCAGAGCAGTTCAAAAGCCACTAGAAAATATAGCCATTAATATTTTCAACCAAAGCTAATGATGATGATAACAATGATTGGAGGTAAATCGCTGAGCTTCTGAGACATACCTTTCATTAGGCTAAGTGTTTTCTGGGTATTATTTTATTTATGTTTCAAAACTATGATGATTTCATTTCACATAGGAGCAAACTGAAGTTTAGACCTAATATATACAAAGATATACAATTAGTGGCTGTGTTGTGAATAAAACCCAGGTTTTTCTGACTGTAAGGGTCTTAATCATTGTGCACACAGCTTCTAAGGATAGTGAATAAAGTAGTTAAAATGAATTTGGAGGAGTTTTTAATGAATTTCAATTGTCTATACTGTGTAACACAATGGTAGGACCTGACTTATTCACACTATCACCTGTAAAAAGATACCATGGAGATCTATCAAACCCAATCAAAGTCACAATGTATCTTAGAAAGATACTGCAAATATTCCTTTGAATAAAATGAACACCTCATCTACAGAACTGCATCTATACAGTTCTACAACTGACTAATGTTGCCCAAGATTGTCAATATATCAGTTTTCTCAAAAGCTCCTATTAAGGAAAAATGAAACAGAATCATTACTAAAAATACACTCAGAAATCTACCACAAGAGAGAAAACGAATGGCATTTTCACTGTGCTATTATATAAACAGGTAAATTTTCCTTTTTAGCATCTGCTGATGGCTTCTATCTCAGCTACTTTTGAAAGAATAAAGGAAAATCTGAATGACTTCTGCTATGCTCCCTTATTTCTCATTAATCCTTTCTTTCCTTGAAATGACCAGAGAGAGACAGCACTGAATGGTCCAAGGATAAAGGTAAAGGAAGGATAATGTTTAAAAGAGGAAAAAAGAATTGCACAGAAACTGAGGTCTACTGAGAGTCTGCCTTTTGGTTAGTCTCATCATGTCCAAAATGAAACGTACACCGGAGAATACTTACAAATATATCAAAATAAGAAGAGTAGTAGTCATACTGCACCACCTCTCTCTCTAACGTGTTCTCAATGCCTCCATTCACCTGGGAAGGACAGGAAGAAATAAAAAGGAGAGTGCTATGTGCAAAAATAGAACAGGAGAACATACAAGTAAGGTTTTACAAACACCTCTCTATCTTCTTCAGAAGACAGAGAACAATAACCAGAAATTTTAAAACATGTTAAGAACCCTCATATTTCTAACAGAAAAATGGTGAAGGGCATTTCTCACTTCAATTCGACAAATAGATAATGGTGAACAATGCGTTTTAGAAGCTTATATTTTGGCAAACTAAAATGTTAAACGTGATTTTTTTTTCTCTTACAAGAGAATGTCTTCAGTCATACAAACATGTATTTTTATGGAAGACAATTAACATTTGTCCAGGATTCCCTTCACTTTCTGATCACTCTTCACTATTTCAAGTCTTGGAAGGCCAAGTTGTCCCCTAATCACTTAGCAAACATCCACAACAACAGTTATCACACAGAAGAGACAGAAGAAATGTAAAAAATCTCCGTGGTTGTTCCTATTTGCTCCTAGCATTTTAAAGTTCTGCACTCTTGAATAGATAACAAAATAAAGGCCAAGCTAGACCTACAATCATGTGTGACAAAGTTATAGAAGATGATGTAAAGTAAACTTATTATGATAAATTTTCTGTCCTCTCCCAATTCTATCAAGATGAACTTTAAATTATCAAGTTTAAAATTCTGCATATCAAACTATAAAGAATACTACTTTTCCAAAAGTAGTTTCACTATGTCTCTCCAGACCAGGGAAACTTAATATCCAAAATATTCTAAAAAATGATTATTCCAAGTAGACTATGGCAAAGAGGCATTCTCTACCACACAGAAACCAATGCTCCCGGCTGCAAGAATGGGAATTAATGCTGCTGATACAGTTCCGTAGTAACAAGCCAGTAGAAAGAGGTTCTCTTCAGTATCCATAAACTTTAAAATAAACTGTCATTTCATGTTGCCTTTAAATAGAAAAAGGGCTTCTACAGTGGCTCAGTGGTAAAGAATCCAACTGCCAATGCAGGAGACGCAAGAGACGTGGATCGGGAAGATCCCTTTGAGTAGGAAATGGCAACCCACTCCAGTCTTCTTTCCTGGAATATTCCGTGGACAGAGTCTGGTGGGCTATAGTCCATGGGGTTGCAAAGAGTCAGACACAACTGAGCATGCACACAAGAGAACTTAAATAGAGTAAAACCTGTATCTCTAACCCCAATTTACACTCAAAATTACTTCAAAATCTCAGTCTCTGGTACAAGATGTCCCAAACAGATTCAACTTTATTTTCACATTGACCCCCCTTCCCAAACACGGTTCTGTCAGAACTGGTACTGTTATTCGAGATGCTTTCCTTAGAAATCTTAAGAGTCATCTTTGGATACTGGGGTGATAAAATCAGTTTATCAACAAATCATTAAATTTCTTCCTTTAGTACGTCTCTCAAGTTAGCTGTTTCTTTTCTACTTCCACAACCTTCCATGGAGTTCCTCCAAAAACTTCTGAGTTAACGTTCTTACTATCAATCTGCCTGGAATTTAACCTAATCTGCAAACCACTGCCATGAACTTGATCCATTCACCAAGTATTTGTTGAGCACCTAGTGAGTGCCAAGGACTATTCTACACACAGGAAACACTTCAGCAAACAAGTGAAAATCTATGTTGTTGTGGAATTAACATTCTAGCAAGTGCAGACAGATGACATAAGAAAATCAGAAAAAAGAAAATCAGTGCTACAAAGGACAGAAGCAGGACAGTGTGGCAGAATAACTGTTGACTCCTCTGTAGGGGGTGGTCATGGAAATCTTCCCTTGGTGGCTGATTTAAATGAATTAAATCAGTTGAAATGACTGGTACTAGCATAGTAAGACAAAATCTACATCAAGATGAAGGAAATGAACCAATTCATATAGAAGAAAGGGTCGAAGACAGAAGAGAGCTTGTTCCATTCTGTGAACAGAAGTCTGGTTGACCTGGGTGGGCCAGGAACAAAGGGTGGGAAAGGAAATTGGGGTTGGCTTCTTGGGGGCTTTGGATTTTATTATAAGTGCTCTGATAGGTCAGTGAAAAGTTTTAAACAGAAAATGTTATCTGATTTATGTTTCTATTTTTTCTACTTTTAAAAGTCACTCTGGCTTCTATCAGAAGAATGGATTTGGGCAAGCGTGGAATCCAGGACTTCCCTGGTGGCTCAAAGGGTAAAGAATTAGCTTGCAAAGAAGGAGACTGTGGTTCGATCCCTGCGTTGGGAAGATCCCCTGGACAAGGGAATGGCTATCCACTCCAGTATTCTTGCCTGGAGAACCCTATGGACAGAGGAGCCTGGTGAGCTTCAGTCCATGGGGTCACAAAGAGTTGGACACGACTGAGCGACTAACACACACACACACAGAAGCACGGAAGCAGGTAAACTGGTCAGGCCCAGACCGGGCGCAGTAGTTTGGCTGAGTGATAATGTTGGCTTGGTCAAGGGTGGTAATGGTAGAAACGGGAAGAAGAGGTCACGTTGTGAGTGTGTTTTGCAGACGGATTTGACAGGCCTTACTTTTAAGGACAGGAGGCATGACAAAGACAAAATAAACCAAGCAAATCAATCAAGGATGAGTCTTAACCTTTGGCCTGAGCATCTGGGTATCGTTTCCTGATAAAGAACAAAGCGAAGGAAAGCAGGGATGTGTGTGTCTCTAGAGAGCACGTCACGTCAAGCATCCAAGCAGATACAGCAGGTAGGTCATGATGTGATGTGGAGTATGAATCACTACTGGAAGATCTCAAAACTGTGTTTTCCAGTCTGCTCTAGAATCTACCTCAGCTCACAACTGCAGTAAGTCCAACCCTTCTCTGTAGCTGTTTTATGATTTTCAATAGTCTAGAACCAACTTACCTAGGCAATTTTCTTTCCTATGGGAACGTTATTTCTAGCCAGGCTAACATTTTTTCTGTCTGCCCCTGCCCCCCCAATCCACAAACCATACACACACACACACACACACACACACAAGCACACTTGCCTCAGTGCTTCTGTTCACCCCCTTCACCAAACTGTCTCCCCACTGGTCCCACCATCTGATCCTACATCATCCTTCTATCCCCAATTCCTTCTACCCACACACAATTCCTTCCATTCACAATTCAGTTCATCTCCTCCACTCACTCCTCAGATAATTCCAATGCACTGAACTCTCCCAGTGAATTTCTGTTATCATTGGTGATCACAGTTTAACCACAGAACATAGTGACAGTGAAATAATGGAATCAGTAGGATAATAAATACCTGAAACTTAACAATAATGAGAGAATAATAAGCAACTTGTTTATTCCTGTTTCTGGGTACAACTTACTTTAGTGTGTGTGGGCTCAGTTGTGTCCCAACTCTGCGACCCTATGGACTCTGGCCTGACAGCCTCCTCTGTTCATGGAATTTTCCAGGCAAGAGTACTGGAGTGGATTGTCATTTACTACTGCAGGAGCTCTTCCTGACCCGAGAATCAAACCCATGTCTCTTGTATCTCCTGCACTGGCAGGCAGATTCTTTACCACTGCTCAACCTGGGAAGCCCTAAAATTTACTTTACAAACAAACAATGTTGCTCAGTCTTGTCTGACTCTTTGCAACCCCATGGACTGTAGCCTACCAGGCTCCTCAGTTCATGGAATTTTCTAGGCAAGAGTACTGGAGTGGGTTGCCATTTCCTTCTCCAGGGGATCTTCCCGACCCAGGGATCGAACCCAGGTCTCCCACATTGCAGGCAGACGCTTTACCATCTGAGCCACCAGGGAAACCCAAAATTTACTTTAACTAACAGTAAATTACATAATCTATAGTTATATAGAGCTTCGTAACTGCCAAGGGGCTGTGGTATATATCTCATCATTTGATCCTCACAAGAAGTCACAAGGAAGGCAAGAAAGGTATCAGCTCAGTTACCTGACTGAGAAACCAAGGCTCAGAGAACTTAAGTGGCTTGCCTGAGGCCACAGAGCTGGTCATGGCTCCAGGGCAAACCAGAAGCATCCTGGCCCTTTCAAATACGTCAGCAGAAAGATATAGTAAGACTGGCAGAAGAACTGATAATGGCCTTTCTTGATCTATAATCTTAACCAAGGTATCAAAAGCTGAGAAAGAAAAATGATTTCTCTTCTGTTGCCATTTTGATCCCTGTCCCTGTCAGTCTAAGAGTCTAGGGGAAAAGAGAAATAGAATCTTCAGGCAAACCAAGCCAATGGTGAACTCTAGATCCAATATGAGAAATCAGTCTACTCAGGCATGTACCAAAAGGTCTGACATAGAACCAGAACCAGCCCTTCAACTGGACCCAAAGAAATCAGCCACCCCATGGTCTTTCAGCAGGAAAATTAACCACGGTGCTCTTAGGCCGCTGCAGCTCGCCCAGGCCGCGTGCTCCAGGCTGGGTTGGCGCCAGTCAGCTCCCTGGAGCCAGGAGGAAAGGGGCCAACTTGGAAATTGTATGTGAAGGCAAAGTATTTTGGTTATTACTATGATTGCTTAGAACATCTGGGCCCCCATATTTGTTTGAAGGCCTAAGTTCCCTTTATGCTGTTTCTTTCCTCTTTTAAAGAGTAACACCAGGAGGCAATGTAAGATACCTGTTAGATCTCCTCAGGTAAACTTTAAATCTCCCGGAGCTTTTTGTGGAGGCTGCAACAGCTCAGTCAGAGTCCTATGTCTTGGCACTCAGTAAATGTATAAGCATGTAAAAATCACAATGGACCTGAGCGACTGCAGAGGTTTACAGAAACAGACAACAAAAGAAAAGGGATGGTACAGTATGCAATGAAAAACCCAGGTCAGGACTGACAATTCTAAACAAATAGAACTAGAAAATTAAGTGTGCCTTTGGAGGAAAAAAAAAATAGCCTTGCCAAGAAAGTCAAGATCATATACTCTTCTATGATCTTTTTACAAATCGGGAAACAGGCAGTCAGAGGAAAAGTGAGGATAAAAACACATTTCTCAATTGCTAGGCCTGGTGATTTTTCATTTATAACAAGTTGCATGCAGATGGAAACAGGTCCCTTATGATGAACGAAAGAGGGCGCATCCCACTTACTTCACTTCCATTCCAATTTCCTCAAAGCAGAAAGGAAGGAAGGAAGTGAGAAGTGTAACCCCATAAGCCACCACAGCCCCACCCACAGCTTCTCTTACTTAAACGCATTCAGTGTGGTCATATCAGTGGCAAACCAACAAATGCCTTGATTTTGTGCTATCACTATAATAATGATAAGTGTGCTTCCTTAAAACTGTTAAGCTTTCCTATTAAAAGATGTATTTCTTTTTCATCTCTCATTTCACAGCTGCTTGTTTTGAAAATACATTATTTTTTTAAATATATCAATTGAAATATATTCTTTGATGCAATACATAGTAAAAAGAAACACATGAAATTACTGTTGTTATATCACTGGCTTCTCTGGCTTTAAATAATAATAGAGCACACCCACAGAGTTGGATTAAAAGAAGGAAAATCTGTGAACAGAAACCTAACAGTAGATTCATGTTGCACATGACCTTAATTCTGGAACCAATCTTCTCTTCTTTAAAAAAAATGCTTTTTATTTTCTAATATATCTGCTTTCAAAAAGAGCTTTATTCCTCTATTAGAATTTATGATGAAATTAAATGACTCCAAAGATGCTAATCATTAAGCATCTAAAATAGAAATTCTTGGTATGAATCAGAATGCTAGTCAGTTTAGATTAAGACACTGACTCTATTACGAGGCAAAATTAAAAATAATTTTCCAACTGGAATCTCAGCATCCTTTCATATTTTCTATAAACAGTCAAAGGCAAGGTTTTCAAGAAAACAGATATATTGGGTAAATAAAATATATTACTAAAATGAGTATCGCCTGTTTATTTTTACTTCTATGAAATGTAGCAACTAGAGAACTTAAAAGTACATATAAGGCTTGCAATGTATTTCACTAGGGCATTGGAAAAGACCCTGATGTTGGTTAGATTGAGGGCAAGAGAAGAAGGGGGCGACAGAGGATGAGATGGTTGGATGGCATCACTGACTCAATGCACATGAGTCTGAGCAAACTCAAGGAGATAGTGGAAGACAGGGAAGCCTGGTGTGCTGCAGTTCATGGGGTCACAAAGAGTCAGACAGGACTGAGCGCCTGAACAAGGACAGTACTGGTCTAGACTATTATTTGGCAATATAACCACAGAAAGCTGACTAAACAGACAAACCTCCAAATGTCTCTAGGATTATTTTCGGATAAAATATGAATAAATAGTCTCTTTGAAAAAACATAAAAAATAAGTGCATGCAAAAATCTTAAAATGTAGGAACTAGAAAGTAGATGTAACATTAAAACATAATCCAGAAGCATGCTACATTTTTTGAAGCAAGGGCCAGCACTTTTTTTCTTTTTTTAAAAGGCCAGGGGATAAAAAAATTTTCCCTTTGTGGCCAGATGGACTTTGTCAAAACTACTCAACTCAACCACTCAGTATGAAAGTCAGCCACAGACAATATATAACTTTATTTATAAAACCAGGCCACCTGAATTCGGTTCTCAGACTGCAGTTTGCCAACTCCTGTTACAAAATAAAACCCCATGAATTCAACTTTCATAACCACAAAATACATTTTAAACTAACCAGGTTTGTGTTAAACAATAACAGTAAAAAACAAGGAAAGTTCAAATCAACTGGAGAAGACCAAGAATGCCTCATTTGAAAGAAAGATGGAATTCATGAAAGTGAGACAGAAATGATGAGAAAAATAAGAAATAATTTTGTCTCTGGAAACAATTCACATAATGTCACAGAAAACAAAAACAAAACCCACTTACATTTAACTCTATTATCCACAGTAATGTTACAAATAAGAGGTCAAAGGTGACAAACAAACAGAAAGTCCTCCTGACATCAGATATGCCTTTCTTCTCCCTTCCTTCATAGGACTCGATCCTGGCCATGAGCTGCGTGGGGTTGATGGAGTGGATGTCGCGCACAGAAGCGTGTGAGCTCTGACTCCCCGTGAGGATATTCTCCATGTCTTCTGGCAGGGGGTTCATCCTTCAGGAGGGTTAAAGGAGCCTCTCTCCAACTTCACCATCCCTCGAGGGAAGAGATCTTTGGGGAACGGAAGAGAGACACCACATTAAATCAGAGCCCACCTGATACTGCAGTGTGACCCCCATCCCCGTGCAATAGTCCATCTCTCTGAGCATCAGGGTCTCGGAACTGAAGACATTTCTGTCCTGATGAAGACACAGTGAGAAAGTCAAACGAGGAGCAATTCTTGATGTTATCCATCGATATTGCTCCAAAAAAAAACTATTATGGAAAAGACTGTCAGTAAAAAATAATACAAATTTACAGTAAATGGTAAAGACAGGTTGTTAACCACAACAAAAAAAATGTGCCTGGAACCTGGAGCATGTCTCTGGGTGAACTAGCCAAGGCAGCTCCCTTGCTGTGCCAGGCAGAAACCTTCTACAATTCTGTCAGAGTCATTCCCTGTGGACCAGGAAACATTTACGGAACAGCTTCACTGAAAGCACATAACTAAATCACGTAAATCAGCTGTGAAAAAATGTACGTCCTATAGAGGAACTGCTTTCCACCACAGGTATCTAATAAACCAAATCTGCATTTCCATTACCTGTTAATGAATAAGTATGTCGTGCCTCTCCTTAGAAAAGAACTATGCCCACCCTAAGAAGTTTACCATATTCAAACACCCCACTGATAACTGCAACAATCACTCCCATATGGAGACACAGGATCCCTCCCCTCAAGGCCAGCACGTGCTTCTAAAATAAAAGACTGGCAATGTGAATGATCTGATCTCCCCAAGGATGGGGCCAAGTCAGCAAATAGGGAGTATTACGAAGGATGGTATTTTTCCTTGCTAAGTATTCTGGTTCCCCTCCCTACATTACCGCTTCCTGAGGGGGGACTACACGCCCCTGGTTCTGCTGAACTCCGTGCCTTTCTCTGGCCGTGTGATATGTATCACTTACACCCAGATCTTAACCAGCGCAAGGCTCCCGCGCTCTCCTTTCTGCCACAGTGGGGTGACTGGCAAAGTCCAGAGAAAGAAGAACATTTTTCAGCTGGGCAAAATACCACTTCAAAACACTGCTGGAACTTCCCTAAAGTGAAAAGGTTTCATTTGGTCCTATGTCTTTACACTTGGCTTTTCATTTCTCTCCTTCCCCACATTCAGGGACAAAAGTGCTTCCCACATTTTCATACAGTGTAGTGATTCAATGACATAACATTTTTGAAAGCAATTTGGTTATATGAGCTATGATGCTTTAAAATATTTGTATTTCTTGATCCTGTAACCCTACTTCTGGTAATCTAAAGGAACTTAACTGTAGACCTTCAAGACAAAAGTCGATCTGTGTCATTAGACACTGGGTCAGTGATTACTCCCAAGCAAAAGGAAGGAAAAAGTGACTAGAGGGCACAAGCGTGGTCTTGGCCTGAGTAGTGCTAATAGGGCTGTACTTGTTTTTTTTTTTTAATAATTTATTGTCATATCAATGGCTCAAATCTACTAAAGCGTACAGAAAATCTAAAGAATTCACAATTCAAATAGAGGACTGCTTTTAGGAAGAAAACCATCTGCAAGGTAATTAGATCATTTTCTTAGTCTTACTCAATCTTCTTTCCCATCATCAATGAAAAAGGACAGCAAACACCAATAGCCGAGAAATCTGAGGCTATTTCCAACTAAAAACTGACAGCATGCAACGCTGTACAGCTGACTTGGGAAATAAGAATCATTACCTTATTTTTCACATGTGTGTTTATATAACTGCTAATTAGCTAGAATGTTTAGATGCTATTTGCAATGGCTTTAATAGTAAAGTTACCCATGGTACAGACTGCTCTGAGCAGCTTGACTCTTATCAGATGGACCTCTGTCTGGGACAGACTGAAATTTTAAAAGGGAGCGATAGCTTCCTTTTAATGAGTAAAGTGGAAGATATTTCTAAGGCCTCTTTTCTGCTCTACAACTGCAGGACTTCGCCTTAACCATGTCCTTCAGAAAGATTCGGTTCAAGTGTCAACTCCTTCAGGAAGACTTTCCTGAAATGCTCCCCACATTCCTATCCCCAGGCAAGGCCAAGTGCATCTCCTCCAAGCTCCCTCAAGCTTGTGGATATGCCACTTACGATAATGCTTACCACACTGTGCCCTAATTACCCACTGAACTCGCCCATCTCTCCTGCTAGCTGGAGTGTTCCTTGAAGGCCTTGAATTTGATTTGCACACCCTTGTGTCCTTAGGGACCACCTCAGCATATAGCATGCAGCAGAAACAAAACAGATATTGACTGGATAAATCCTGCCTAGCATCTAGCCCACACAATAATGCAGAGTGGGCTCTCAGAAACCTCTACTGCTCATTTTTGAGGAAGAGCTTGGATATTTTCCCAGATACAGTGCAGAAAGCATCAAACACCCAGTTCTTATATTGAGTCCTCTCCGGAGTTGGCTTGAGGAAAGCTATGCTTCTCTAAAGAGGTGTTAAGTACTGATCAGCTGTACATATGGGGGCCTCAATCTACAAAGCAGGGTTTATTCCAGTGGTGGAAGGAGCATGGGAGAGGGGGCAGGTGAGGAGGAGCTGAGTGGAGGGTTATAAAATAAAGAAAAACACCACCTTATTTTCCTCTGGAATTTGTGTGGGGAGATGGGAATCCTCTTTTGTTGTTTTGGTTTTTGAAAAAAGAGATTGCTATCTTAACTGTTTTATCTGGATAGGTAAGGCTCCTCCTCTGTGTTGGCTATTTTGACAGTCAAGCTGTGTTCATAAACCACTCCCAAATTCTGAGGCATAAAACAATCTACATTTACTCCCAAGTTCATGGGTCTAGTTCAGTTCAGCTGGTTTAGTCTGAGCCCAGCTGGCAACTCTGCTTCAGGCGATGCACAGAAGAGCTTGGCTTCAAACCGTGTGTTGGGTCTAAGTCTGTCTTAGACTGTCCTGTCTGTCTTTCCCCTTAGTCCAAGACGACCTGGGGCACATCCTCTTCATGGCAAATGCCAAGAGCACAGGAGACAAGCTCAGCCACGTGAGCACAGTGGAACCTCTGTACACATCGTGTTTGCTCATATTCTACTGGTTAAAGCCCAAAGGGCACAGAGCTGAGATGTATACACTCCATCCAAAGAGGAGAAGGTAAGTCAGTATTTGCTGACAAATATTCCAATCTATCATAGCTGTCAATGTTCTAAACTAGAAGTCAACAAACTATAGCCTGTAGGTCAAATGCGGCAGGCTACTTGTTTCTGAATGCAGAGGTTTTATTAGAATACCACCACATCCATTCCTGTGGTTGGTATCGATTGCTATGGATACTTTCACATGAAGAGAGCGGAAGGAATAGTCATGACCGAGATTATATGGTTCACAAAGCCTAAAATACTTCCTTCCTTATTTGTAATTTTCTAAAAAGGGGGACTGCTGCTTCCATCACCTTCTCAAAGGGGAGCTAGCTGAATTTAGAGTTACCGTGTTGTAATCAGCAAAAAGTAGGCTAATTGATGAATATTAATTTTTCCAATGCATGCTCTGATTCTTCAGTGAGGAAAACCTTGTAATTCCTTCTCCTCTTTATTTTCCATAGGTGGCCCTCGTGACACAGCACAGCTCAGGTACAGGTGGTCTTGTCTCATGCTGGCTTGCCTGAGGGTCACTTCAGCAGTACTTTTAGCCCAATACACGGCTCTCTGCCTTATTCTATTCCCTTAATCCCACACTACTAGAGCTGGAGAAAAATGCTGTCCCATCTATACTGGTGGCTTCCTAAACAGTAATACCCTTCACAAACCTGGAGAAAAACAAAAATCTGAGCTCCTTTTGCTTCCAGAAAGAAGAGCTTACATCTTCAAGCTGCTATATCTTTGAGATGGCCCCAGGCTGGCTGTAAAACTGGTTGGCCAAAAAAACTTCAGCTCCATCTGCTTTGACACAGAATTGATGTACTACCCAGATGGTAAACAGCAGCTGCTCTGGGGCAGTAGCCACCACAGCAAGCATTTTACACAAGTCCCACCGTCTCCTGGGAGAAGTGGAAAGGGCCTCTGGGCACCTCCTGGTGGCAGTCAAATCAAGTCTCTCAACCCAGGCTCCCAGCCTTCTTCCCTGTATCACTTCTTGCCACAGAGAGACACAGCAAGACACCGTATGCTCTACTCCGAGAGAGAGAATGTGAGAATAACAGACGCTAAAAACACTTAACTCAGCAAGACCTTAGTCATCAACTTATTCAGAAGCCTGGGGAGCAGATTTGGCTTACAGACATGTTTTGCTTGGTCTTGTACAGGATTTCTAAAGATTTTGAACTAATTGCTAACATTTTAAATAATGATCTTTCAAGTAAAATTCCAGATGTCTAGCTTCTCTGGAAAAGTTAAAAGACACAGAATGGCCAGGCTTGCATTCCCTTACCATGAGAACAAAGCCAAGAAACTGCTGAGCTCTTCAGATGGAGCCCACACTCTCCACTTGGCCTCAGCCTCGCCCTTGCCTGGGGGCATCCGAGTCCACCGCTCTGATCTACTCCCCCTCCCTTGTTTGACAGGCAGAGAGTCCTACAACTGAAGGTTGTGTCTCAAGGTGCAATTTCAAAGCTTTCCTCATGCTTGTTATTGAAATTATTCTTGCCTAGAAAGGTTTGCTTACAGATGGAGAAAACAAAAAAGTAACAGCTGAGGCCTACGTGGATTATGAGGGTTTGCCCATCTGAAAGATATTTCAAGACAGATTTGAGGATGAAGACTTGGGTCTTCCACTTCCTTCCTCTCTGTCAAATTCCTGGAAGCAAACAGGAGGGACATAAGAAGGTGTTCAAACAGCCCTTGGGATAGTCACAGGGCTTGTCCCTAAATACATGAGCTGCCTCAGGGGTGCCCACTCTGTCCCAGGACTTGGTTCTCAGGGGGCAGGAAGCACCTTGAGTTGACTCTCCTCTTGCAAGGCCCACCATGTGTTATGAGACCTGGTACATGATGGTTTTTTTTAAAGTCTTATTTAGAGCCGATAGTTTCCAAAATGAAATAGCTAGAAGTGGAGAACGGGAATAACATGGGAGAAACCTGACATTTACAAGCATAATGTGCCAGTATGAGAAAAAGGCATGATAGTTAAAAAAACACAAATGCTTTCAAAGTAAGCATGCACAGAGAAGACAGTGCTGTGGAAAGGAAGCTAATCCAGAGTATCAGAAAAACATACTAAGACAA
This sequence comes from Muntiacus reevesi, assembly GCF_963930625.1. Taxonomy (NCBI): domain Eukaryota; kingdom Metazoa; phylum Chordata; class Mammalia; order Artiodactyla; family Cervidae; genus Muntiacus; species Muntiacus reevesi. The sequence continues at coordinate 47,507,632 of NC_089254.1, read as the reverse complement.
CCTTCCTATTTACAGGTATCACTGTGGGATTAGGAAAGTTCTGCATGCCTAAGAAGACCTGGGGATTCTACATGTCAGAATTCAACTAACTATTCAAACTTTCAAAAAATAAAAACTTCTATTTAGTGTCTGTTTAGATGAGCTGCTTATAGTTTTAGAATATCCCAAAGTTGCTTTGCAGTAAAGATATTCTAAGCAACAACAACAAATGATTAATTGTCCTGCGCTTCCTGATTCTAATGCTCTAGTACGTCCATTCTACCATGGAAGGTAAAGAAAGACCTGGGAGAACTCTGATGACAGTGCCTTTAGAAAGTCTGGCAGTGGCCGAGGTTAGGAAGCTGATGAATTTGTGTTACATTCCAGCTTCCTGGGCTAGAGGACTATCACAATGAAGAACTACAGGAAGTTTAACAAAATAAAGATCAAACAAACCTGTCTTTGGCAAATGTCCACTACCATTATGCTCACATTTCAAAACAGCCCTGGCTTACTTTATGTCTTATATACTCCAAGTTAAATACAACGTCTAGAAAAGCAGTTCTAAAATCTAGACAATTGGATTGAAATTTAAAACATCTTCCCATCACTTCCAAATTAGCAGCTGTAGCAACAGGAAATTACTGTATAGAGAAGTCTGGAAAATAAAGTGATTTTAAGTTAATAAGTAAAAAAAATTTAAAGCATCTAAATAAAATCACTCACCAACTGTTTAATTTAAATTTAAAAATCTTTCCTGAATCAAGGAGTCAATTTTTTCCAGCAGATCCCTATTAATTTTCCAACTGAAAATGAGTGAAATACTTAGAAGAAGAAAAAAAAATCTATGTGCATGTATGAAACTCTACTGGGTATTTTATAGATTTGCCTATATCACCAGGATCATAACGGGAAATTAAGATAACACTGTCCTCTGAAAGTTAAACCATAAAATCAACACATAGTGAATCAGAGTAGATGTGCTCTGTCCTTAAAGAAGCAAAGTGGCTCACAGGCCAAGAAACAAGAACAAGGTGACTGGACATGTTCAAAGGTGGGAAGACGCCCACCAGAATGGCGGGTGGTCAGTCTGCAAAATACAAGAAAAACAGGGTCACAAACAAACGGCAGCTGTGCCCAGCCTGGCACCCTTCAAGTAGGGGGACCTTGTCTGTTAGATTTTAAGTCTTCAACACACTGGCCATATGATTCCTACGATTACTATGATGGCATCAGGGCTTCATCAGTGCCTTTTGTTACTGAACAATTTAGTAATTCCCAACATGCTTCCTACAACCTGTCATAATTCTGTGCTTCTTAATAAGATGTGACAGAGAAACAGCACACCAGTTAGCCTAAGATAAACAGCCTACGTGGCAGTTACGTTGCTAACTGCAGATTCTGAGATGTGAGTTTACCTGTGTGAGGACGTGCCCCTTCTCATACAGCTCCGGACACAGAGGCTGACAAAATCAAGTTTCTCGGTCAACAAGAAAGACGGCTGGACTCAAAGCTAACAAAGTCACAAATGTGATACCACTGAAAAGCTTTTTCAGGGAGGTGAATTTCGAGATGTCTCCTGATGACCCTCAGTGGTATTATCATGCAAAATTGCTCTTGAGTGGCTCCTAGAGATATCACTCAGAGACCATGTTAGTGATGGTTAGCCACCAAAAAAAAATTAGCATATCCTATATATAGTATGCAAGTGGGAATATTTCAAAAGAGAATTATAGAAAGGTTGTATCGTCACCCCTTTCCAATAGCTCTTCATAAGCTTACATGTAATAATCATTTTTCTTAAGTAGACTTATTAAGTGCATGACAGTTACCAAGCTCAACCCAAAGCTGTAATAACTGAACTTGACTATGTGATGGTGATACAATATTTGCTTATTCTCAATCTGACTTGTAAGCATTTAGGTATGATTACAAATTCATACTCAATAAAATGCTGGGGAGGGTATATAGTTCAGTTAGAGATTTTTAATAAGTACACAAAAACTTAAAAAACTCAAGATGCATAAAGTTCTGAAGATACTCTGAAGTTACATACTCTTAACCTAAGCAAGTATAGCTACAATCTGAGAGAAGTCTAATATATTTGAAGGGCTTCTCAGATGGCGCCAGTGGTAAAGAAGCTGCCTGCCAATGCAGGAGACATGGGTTTGATCCTGGGTCAGGAAGGTCCCCTGGAGGAGGGCATGGCAACCTACTGCAGTGTTCTTGCCTGGAGAATCCCATGGACAGAGGAGCCTGATGGGCTACGGTCCTCAGAGTCACAAAGAGCCAGACGTGACTGAAGCGACTTAGCACACACGCTCACACACACAATATAATTGAAATCAGGTTTAAGATTTACCAATCAGTATCCATGTATTTCTTATGAGAAAGAACAGAAATACAAAATGCATCTTTAAAAACTAAGAAAATGAGAAAGCTTACTTAGTGATGAATTATAATCATAATGGGAAGTTTTACAGTTTACTCTTTATTTATTTAGTATGTTACAGACACAAATAGATATAGATTATTCAAACACTATAAGTTTTTTAAAGATAATTATTTTTTCAACCCTACATACTATATGCTATTTTAAGGATATAATATGTCATGTTCAAAACATTGATCATAAAGCAAGACTATTAAAAATATATAATTTAGCAAACCTTGCAATTAGGTGCAAAACACAGAATAAATAATGCATAAAACAGAAATGTATAACATAGTAGTGTTTTCTAAAATAACTACTGAGATAAAAGTAGTTAAAAATTAAAACAGACTATTTAGAAAATACAGTGGGAATGCTGTTGAAATTAGGCTTATTATCAAGTGCACTTCTTTAAAGTGCTCTAATTACTTTTTCAATATAGCATAAGATTAAAGAATTAGGCATTTAAATAATAAAGTTATAAAAGCTCTAACTCTCCCATGGGGAAAAAATAAAAAAATGAAAAACAATGGTCCAACTAATAAATAAATTCAAACCAAGAATGATAAGTGTTCCAATCTGAGTGATGAATACAATGTAATTCATTATATTAAATCCTCTACTTTTGTACATGAATGAATATTTCTACAAATTTAAATTACATACATAACCGCGCCCCCCTCAACCAAAACCTAGTTTGGGAAGGGGAGATTAGGAAAGGAATGCACGGATCACAACATAAACAGGAGAGGCTGTGTTTCAAAGTGGAAGTGATACTTTATATGCATCACACTTAAAAATCATAAATAAGTCAATACGAAAGAAATATATATGAGGCATCAAGAAGACATAGCTGGCTTGGATAGAATGAACCATTGGCAAAAAAGAACAGTGAAAAAGTTGACACAGAATCACCCAGAGTCAGAGAGTATGACAGAAGTTTCAAAATTTGAAATAAAAGATAAACAAACATTAAAAAGAAAGAAAAGCTGTCCCATCATTAAACAAAGTTAGCATAATCCTAACATAATCTGACCAAGAACACACGAGAACAAAAGAACACAAGTATAAACCTATCCCACCTATTAACTATCATTATATTATGTAAGAGTGGATGCCTTATATTAACATAATAAAATCCTTTCCTACACTGAGACTGAGTCAGGCACAATTCTGAGTGCTTAACACACATTATACCATTTCAGGTTCACAATAGCTCCAACAGGTAGGTCCCACATATTGGAATGTATTCCTGAAACATCACTAAGTCAAAATTCACATAAAAGAAAAAACTAAACCTAACTGGAAGGCGCAAATTTCTGTTTACCCATTAAAAAGTTTCACTACATTTTGAAAGTGTGCATGCATACAACTTAAACTTATGTGGGCTGAAGAACTTTGAAATTATGTATGTTTTGACGTTTCAAATCTTGGAGTGTAGGGGGGAACCCTTCCTTTCCCCAAAGATATCCACCATCTTTCACTTTTTTTAAACTATGGAACTATGGCTCTCTCAAAGTCTCTTACTCTCCAGGTTTTGAAACATATGTGATAATGAGAAATGCTGAAGGAAAATCACTGTAAGCTGAAGGAAAATCAGTGTCAGCAACTGACAATCAGTGTCAGGTGACAAGGAAAAACTTGTAAACGAGAGCAATGTGTGCCCAGTCTTCCAGGGTCAAACGTGTAGAAATAGAGGTCACAAGATTATTCATCAGTAGAAGCCAGAAACATGGACTCTACTAGCAAATTTCTCAAATATTAAGCATTAGTTCAATTAAATCAATAATAAGCATACTGAGGGTCAAGGAAAACTCATTACAGATAAGCCACTGTGTGGCCTGTACTTCCGTAAGCTTTTCTGCAAGGAAAAACTTGTGTAAACCAAAAAATACCTACAGATGATAAAGATACCATCAAAATTCAGGTGCAAAAGGAAGCTATTAATCAGTTGTTCAAGTACATGGAGAAAGAAATCTATGCATCAAAATATATTGAAGATTTTATTAAAAAGTTAACAAAGCAAAATCATTACTATGGTTTATGCAGCAGAAGAAATTGTGGTAAATAACACATGATTTCGGGATGAGAAATTCTTCTTAGAAAATCTACAATGGGAAACAGAACTGAATACATAAAAATCAAGTTTCTATTCAAAAACATTAGAAGCTAAACAAGAATATTGAAAGACAGGTCGTGAAAATTCAGCTTGAAAGATGGGCAAAGCAAGTCAAGGCATAAAAGAAAACTAAATTTGTTCATAAACTAACGTAAATCTCACCCAATACCTATTCATTTTTTAGAGGAGCAAATTAAATTCACAAGATTATTGATTAAATACCTGCCTGGGACCTTCAGGTAGAGGTCAAAATTTCTTAATCTTGCCTAACCTAACACATGGCTTACTTCCTCCAACCTCTCCAGAACCACTTCAGCACACCACAAGTCACAAGCCGTTCCCTAGAAGAATTACCTGGGTCACACAGCCTGTGGCATAAGCCCTCTTGGAGGAGGTCGCCATTAACCCCACTAAAGAGCCGCCAAGCAGACAACCCACAAACCGAAGAACAATTATACCAAAGAAATTCTCACACTGTTAAGAAAGTCCTAGGACCCACAACAGATTTCCCAACCTTGGGATCTGGCAAAGGGACTGAGAACCCCCAGGGAATTTGCCTTTGGAGGCCAGTGGGATTTGATTACAGAATTTACACAGGACTGGGGAAACACTCTTGGAGGCACAAACAGAACCTTGTGCACCAGGACCCAGGAGAAAGGAGCAGTGACCACACAGGAGACTGCCCCAGACTTCCCTGTGAGCGTCCAGAGTCTCCAGCAGAGGCCTGAGTCGGCAGCGGCCTGGGCAGGGTCGGCCACTGAGGGCAGGAGACCTTTTGAAGGAGGTCACCATTAGCTTCATTACCTCCACCGGGGTGTGGTCTCAGGTCAGACAACAGGGAGGGGACACAGCCCCGCCCACCAACAGAAAATTGGGTTAAAGATTGACTGAGCATGGCCCCATCAGAACAAGACTCAGTTTGCCCCACAGGCAGTCTCTCTCATCAGGAAGTTTCCATAAGCCTCTTATCCTTATCCTTCAGAGGGCAGACAGAATGAAAACCACAGTCACAGAAAACTAATCAAACTGATCACATGGGTCACAGCCTTGTCTAACTCAACCAACTATGAGGCATGCTGTGAAGGGCCACCCAAGACAGACGGGTCATGGTGGAGAGTTCGGACAAAACGTGAGCCACTGGAGAAGGGAGTGGCAAACCACATCAGGATTCTTGCCTTGAGAACACCCACGAACAGTAAGCAAAGGCAAAAAGATATGAAACTAAAAGATGAACTCCCCAGGTTGGTAGGTGCCATTAATATGCTACCGGAGAAGACTGGAGAAATAACTCCAGAAAGAATGAAGAGACGGAGCCAAAGCGAAAACAATGCCCAGTTGAGGATGTGACTGGTGACAGAAGTAAAGTCCGATGCTGTAAAGAGCAATACTGCACAAGAACCTGGAATGTTAGGTCCACGAATCAAGGCAAATTGGAACTGGTCAAACAGGAGATGGCAAGAGTAAACACTGATATTTTGCGAATCAGTGAACTAAAATGCACTGAAATGGGCGAATTAAATTCAGATGATCATTATATCTACTACTGTGGGCAAGAATCTCTTAGAAGAAATGGAGTAGACCTCATAGTCAACAAAACAGTCTGAAATGCAGTACTTGGGGGCAATCTCAAAAATGACAGAATGATCTCTGCTCATTTCCAAGGCAAACCATCAATATCACGGTAATCCAAGTCTATGCCCCAACCAGTAACGCTGAAGAAGCCGAAGTTTAACGGTTCTATGAAGATCTATAAGGCCTTCTAGAACTAACACCCAAAAAAGATGTCCTTTCTTCATAGGGGACTGTAATGCAAAAGTAGGAAGTCAAGAGATACCTGGAATAACAGGCAAATTTGGCCTTGGGAGTACAAAATAAAGCAGGGCAAAGGCTACCATAGTTTTGCCAAGAGATGCACTGGTCAGAGCAAACATCCTCTTTCAACAACACAAGAGAAGACTCTACACATGGATATCACCAGATGGTCAATACTGATATCAGATTGATTATATTCTTTGCAGCCAAAGATGGAGCTCTATACAGTCAGCAAAAACAAGACCAAGAGCTGACTGTGGCTCAGATTATGAACTTCTTATCACAAAATTCAGACTTAAATTGAAGAAAGTAGGGAAAACCATTAGACCATTCAGGTATGACCTAAATCAAATCCATTATGACTATACAGTAGAAGTGAGAAATAGATTCAAGGGATTAGATCTGATAGACACAGTGCATGAATAACTATGGATGGAGGTACATGACATTGTATAGGAGGCAGTGATCAACCATCCCCAAGAAAAAGAAATACAAAAAGGCAAAATGGTTATGTGAGGAGTCCTTACAAATAGCTTAGAAAAGAAGAGACGCTAAAGGCAAAGGAGAAAGGAAAAATTTATCCATCTGTATGCAGAGTTCCAAAGAATAGCAAGAAGAGATTTAAAAAAAGCCCTTCTTGGTGATCAAAGAAATAGAGGAAAACAATAGAATGGGAAAGACTACAGATCTCTTCAAGAAAATTAGAGATATCAAGGGAACATTTCAGGCAAAGATGGTTCAATAAAGGACAGAAATGGTATGGATCTAACAGAAGCAGAAGATATTAAGAAGAGGTGACAAGAATACACAGAAGAACTGTACAAAAAAGATCTTCATGATTCAGATAACCACAATGGTGTGACCACTCACCTAGAGCCAGACATCCTGGAATGTGAAGTCAAGAGGGCCTTAGGAAGCATCACTAAGAACAAAGTTAGTGGAGGTGATAGAATTCCAGTGGAACTATTTCAAATCCTGAAAGATAATGCTGTGAAAGAGCTACAGTCCCTAAGCCAGCAAATTTGGAAAACTCAGCAGTGGCCACAGGACTGGAAAAGGTCAGTTTTCATTCCAATCCCAAAGAAAGGCAATGCAAAAGAATGCTCAAACTATTGCACAATTGCACTCATTTCACACTCTAGTAAAGTAATGCTCAAAATTCTCCAAGTCAGGCTTCAACAGTAATGAGAACCATGAATTTCTGAATGTTCGAGCTGGTTTTAGAAAAGGCAGAGGAACCTGAGATCATCAAAAAAGCAAGCAAGTTCCAGAAAAAAATGTACTTCTGATTTATTGACTATGCCAAAGCCTTTGAGTGTGTGGATCACAACAAACTGTAAAAATCTCTTAAAGAGATGGGGATACCAGACCACCTTACCTGCCTCCTGAGAAACCTGTGCACAGGTCAAGAAGCAACAGTTAGAACTGGACATGGAACAACAGACTGGTTGCAAATAGGGAAAGGAATATGTCAAGGCGGTGTACTGTCACTGCTTATTTAACTTATATGCAGGGTACATCATGAGAAACGCTGGGCTGGATGAAGCACAAGCTGGAGTCAAGATTGCTGGGAGAAATACCAGTAACCTCAGATATGCAGATGACACCATTCTTATGACAGAAAGTGAAGAAGAACTAAAGAGCCTCTTGATGAAAGTGAAAGAGGAGAGTGAAAAAGCTGGCTTAAAACTCAGCCTTCAGAAAACTGAGATCCTGGTATCTGGTCCCATCACTTCATGAGAAATAGATGGGGAAACAATGGAAACAGTGAGAGACTTTACTCTTGGGGGCTTCAAAATCCCTGCAGATGGTGACTGCAGCCATGAAATTAAAAGATGCTTGCTCCTTGGAAGAACAGCTATGACCAACCTAGACAGAATATTAAAAAGCAGAGACATTACTTTGCCAACAAAGGTCCATCTAGTCAAAGCTATGGTTTTTCCAGCAGTCATCTGAACTGAACAGGAATCACATTCTCACCAATCTCAGCTTGTACTTTCCTCCGTATGCTGAGTGCTACTTTCCTTTATCTCTATGACTCTTCACTTCAGTTCAGTTGCTCAGTTGTGTCCGACTCTTTGTGACCCCATGAATCGCAGCACACCAGACCTCCCTGTCCATCACCAACTCCTCAAGTTTATCCTAACTCATGCCCATTGAGTCGGTGATGCCATCCAACCATCTCATCCTTTGTCATCTCCTTCTCCTCATGCCCTCAAACTTTGCCAGCATCAGGGTCTTATCAAATGAATCAGCTCTTCCCATCAGGTGGCCAAAGTACTGGAGTTTCAGCTTCAACATCAGTCCTTCCAATGAATATTCAGGACTGATTTCCTTTAGGATGGACTGGTTGGATCTCCTTGCAGTCCAAGGAGTCCAAGACTTGGACTTGCAGTCCAAGACTCTCAAGAGTCTTCTCCAACACCACAGTTCAAAAGCATCAACTCTTCTGCAGTCAGCTTTCTTTATAGTCCAACTCTCACATCCATACATGACTACTGGAAAAACCAAAGCCTTGACTAGACAGACCTTTGTTGGCGAAGTAATATCTCTGCTTTTTAATATGCTATCTAGGTTGGTCATAACTTTCCTTCCAAGGAGTGTCTTTTAATTTCATGGCTGCAGTCACCATCTGTAGTAATTTTGGACCTCCCCAAAAATAAAGTCTGTCACTGTTTCCACTGTTTCCCCACCTCTTTGCCATGAACCGATGGGACCAGATGCCATGATATTAGTTTTCTGAAGGCTGAATTTTAAGTCAGCTTTTTCACTCTCCTCTTTCACTTTCATCAAGAGGCTTTTTAGTTCTTCTTCACTTTCTGTCATAAGGGTGGTGCCATCTGTGTATCTGAGGTTATTGATATTTCTCCCAGCAATCTTGATTCCAGCTTGGGCTTCATCCAGCCCAGCATTTCTCATGATGTACTCTGCATTTAAGTTAAATAAGCAGGGTGACAATATACAGCCTTGACGTACTCCTTTTCCTATTTGGAACCAGTCTGTTGTTCCATGTCCAGTTCTAACTGTTGCTTCTTGACCTGCACACAGATTTCTCCGGAAGCAGGTAAGGTGGTCTGGTATTCCCATCTCTTCAAGAGTTTTTCACAGTTCGTTGTGATCCACACACTCAAAGGCGTTGACATAGTCAATAAAGCACAAGTAGATTTTTTTCTGGAACCCTCTTGCTTTTTCTATGATCCAATGGATGCTGGCAATTTGATTTCTGGTTCCTCTGCCTTTTCTAAAACCAGCTTGAACATCTGGAAGTTCATGGTTCCCATACTGTTGAAGCCTGGCTTGGAGAATTTTGAGCATTACTTTACTAGAATGTGAAATGAGTGCAATTGTGCAGTAGTTTGAGCATTCTTTTGCATTACCTTTCTTTGGGATTGGAATGAAAACTGATCTTTTCCAGTCCTGTGGCCACTGCTGAGTTTTCCAAATTTGCTGGCTTAGGGACTATAGCTCTTTCACAGCATCATCTTTTAGGTATTTAAATAGTTCCGCTGGAATTCCATCACCTCCATTAGCTTTGTTCTTAGTGATGCTTCCTAAGGCCCTCTTGACTTCACATTCCAGGATGTCTGGCTATAGGTGAGTGATCACTCCATTGTGGTTATCTGAATCATGAAGATCTTTTTTGTATAGTTCTTCTGTGTATTCTTGCCACCTCTTAATTTCTTCTGCTTCTGTTAGGTCCATATCATTTCTTTTCTTTATTGAGCCCATCTTTGCAGGAAATTTTCCCTTGGTATCTATAATTTTCTTGAAGAGATCTGTAGTCTTTTCCATTTTATTGTTTTCCTTTATTTCTTTGCATTGATCATTGAGGAAGGCTTTCTTATGTCTCCTTGCTATTCTTTGGAACTCTGCATTCAAATGGGTATGACTCTTACTCATTCTAAAAAGCCTTAACTCAAAGGTCACTTTCTCAGGGAAGCTTTTGCTTCCTCCCATTTTTCTATACCTCTCTCTTCCTATCAGAGAATAGTGTACACAGTTATCTATCATCCTGCCTAAGCTTATTTTGATCTACTTTAGACAAACAAATAAAAAAGATTAGTTTATTCAGGATGTTGTGATTCATCTGTTTACCAATCCCTCCATTCTGGGCAGCTGGGAGTAGGAATAAATGAGGAGGGGCTACAGTGCAGTTAAAATAGCATCAAAAACAAAACACTAAGCAATAAACTTAAAATATATGCAAGGTCTCAGCACTGAAAACTGTAAAACACTGTTGAGAGAAATCAAAGAAGATGAAAATAGAGAGGCAGCTGACCAGGTTTACGCACTAGAAGGAATCATGGTTACTATTTCTATTCTCCCCAAATTGATCTAGAGATTCAACTCAATCTCAACCATAATCTCATCAAGCTTTTTTGGTAGAAACTGACAAGCTAATTTTAAAATGTATATAGAAATGCAAAGAAATGAGAATATCCAAAGCAATCTTGAAAAAGAACAAAACTGGAAAACACACTACTTAAAGGCCTTCTGCAAGACCTCAGTAATGAAGACAGAGTGGCACTAGCATAAAGATCAACAGACAGATCAATGGAACATAAGGGAGAGTCTAGAAAGAGATCTGCACTTATATGATCATTTTACTTTTGACAAAGATATCAAAGCAATCCAACTGGAAAAAGAATGTAAGATGCTGAGACAATCAGATATCAAAACTGAAAAAAAAAAAAATGAACTTCAAACCCTAACAATCACCATGCAAAAAATAATTCAAGATGGATCATAGGTCTAAACATAAAAACTAAAAAGATAAAGCTGTTATAAAAATTTGCAGGAGAATATTTTTAAAACCTCTTTGTAGGCAAGTTTTCTTAAGAGAAGACACAAAAAGCCAAAATCATTTTTAAAAAAATGTTTAGGCTGTCATGAGGTGTTTCCACTGGCCAGATGCAGTGACTTGAATATAAAAATGAATAATGACTGTAATGTTGGAATTTATGTTGGAAAAATTAAGAAGTTCCATGAGTCCACAGTAATACTGCAAAAGAGGGAGAGGGTAATTCTCTTTTATAAGAAACAAATGTTAGATTAAAATGTAGAAGAAATAATAAAATAAGAAATATCACAGTTTGTAACTCCCAGCTGGAGTAACTAATTCAGACAAGGATCTTTACTGGATGCCTAAAATTATTAAAACATTGTTGAAGAATAGATATTCAAAGTCTCAAAGTGTCAATCTTAGATTATATAATAATTTCATTAGGAATAACATACTTTATAGTAGAAAGATCTGGCAGTCTCCAACTGTACCAACTAATCAAACAGCATTACCAATACTAGAGCAAGCTGACACTATGTACCTTTTAAAGTGATACAATCCAAAAAAAAAGTGATACAATCAGAAGTCTATAACATCAATTATAATGTTCCTGTGCAAAAAATGTTTAACCTAAATTCCATGAGGATACAATCAAAAAAGTATGTGGGATACTCTACAAGACAGTTATCCTGAATCTTGAGCAAAGTCAACATGATGAAAACAAAAACAAAAACAAATGTAAGAAAGCGGTGTGGATACTCTTCAAACTTAAAAGTAAAAAGAGCCACAACCATCAAACATAATGCACAAAACTAGACTGAATCCTGAATAAAACAAAAACTAAAAACCCGAAAGATAAAGCTACAAAAAACAACTGAAAAACTGATTACAGTTTAGTATTCTGGTTACAAAATTCTAAACCTCTGAATAGTTCAGAAAAACAAGGATAGAAGGATGTTTAGGGATGGGGTTGCTCTATCAATCCATCTAGTATATACAAACATATATGTATAATATAAACATATATATATTTAAATACAATATGTATATTGAATATATATATGCATATGTGTGTGTTTATATGTGAATAAAAGTAAATTCTCACTGTGAAAAATCATTAAGTTAGCTTTAAGTATGTGCTACCTCTGAGAGCAGAATAAGGAACTGGAATGATCCTAGAAAACTTCTTAAATTGTTTTATAAAAGAGAACACACACATGGAGATTTTGTAAACACATCTTTGCACCACAGGGTGCAAGAGTTGGACACAAGTGAAGCTACTGAGCACGCGCACATACGACAACTGAGACACACTAACAGACTCAAAGGAAAACCTACGGAAGATTTCTGGGCGTCCCAATCATTCTGCCCCTAATAAAAATACTGAATTTCCAAGACACAAATGGAGATGGTTGCAGACTTCTAAACTGCATGTGACTGAAGATAGGAGTCATCCTGTCTGGATTTTTGAGCCAATACCGAATATCTAATAATTGTCTTTCTGTTATTGTTGTTGTCAGCAAGGCTTTATTAAATGAAACAATAAAGTGCACATCACACAATGGTTTGGGGTCGAAAGTTTGATCTGATCTTTAGTGAAAATGTACACAAGCCATTACTTTATCGTAAGCTTTTAAAAGTCAAATTTACCCTTCATTCATTCCATCCGTTAGTACTCACACTCTTCCCAGACACTGGGGAGAGACAGATCTACCACACGGCATCATGTACCACGTGTTGTTTCACTCAAGCAGCTGACCTATTCCACTGGGACCCACATTTCAACTGCACATCCTTCTTTTTCTTACTTTTCTTCAAGAATTAGAAGTCCAACTCCATAGTAATATCCCTATATACTCACTCCACGGTTGTATTCTGAATACTGTACTTATGTTCCGAATGTCATATTTCTAGAGTTGTTACACTGAGAGGTAAGAACAGCTTTTATTCCATCCTGATAAGTCTGCTCACCATTGGCTGCTATGTGTTCTGCTCTCTTTCCCCTTCCACACATTCAAGGCTCTCCATTCAAATTCTGTGTCATTTTTTGCAGTCTCATCTCATTTAACAATTTCTCTTAACATCAACAGATTAAAGTAATTGTGTATGTATAATGAGAATTTAACTTTTTGACAATCTGTTTCAAGACTCAAAATTTATTTAGAAATTAGCATCAATGACTCGGAAAAAGTAAAGCAGAAAACAAGTATATTATGAAGTTTTTAAGTCACTCCTCTTACTGATACTAACTGATCTCCCAAGAACAAACCTGTTCTTATGGCAACTACTTCCATATGAATATTAAAAATATCAGTGAACTTTTATTTGACATATAACAGAAAAAAAAATTAAGATTTAAAAATAGCTGGGAAAATACATATTGTTTTCATAATTTATGAGGCAAATTTAAAACATTTATTAAGAAACTGAATCTGGATGTATACTATAAGATTTAAGAGTTGTACCTGATAATTTTTGAAAATTCAGCATCTGCCAAGAATACACTGCATCTACTTCATTTACTCCACAAATATACTTTTAATACCAAAAATATGTCAAGTCCTCCTCTGAGCACTGGGGAATGTGGCAATGAATAAAACTGAAAGAATGCTCTCTCTAACAGAGCTGACCGTCTAGAGGGCAGGGACAGAGGATAAAGAAGCGCTAACCCGAACCCTAACTGTAAAGGGCTTGCTTGGTCAGGATGATGTCACTGAAGTCATTACAGGTAAACAAAGGTGGAGCAGAGACTAGCAGGAGATAAGGAAGAGATGCTACATAGGTATCAGGAAGAAGAGCAGGGCTACTCGAGGGAAGAGGATGGGTGAGGCCCTGAGGAGGGGCGGAGCTGGCCAGGCAGGAGTTCAGCCAGGGCATCAGCTTCCAGCTTTGCAAGAACTGGACAGGAGAGCAGCAGGAGAAGCTGAGAAGCTAACAACCTGGGGGAGCCTTGGAGGACCTCACAGACCACAGTAAAGACGGTGAATGAGGTGGGAAAACACCAGAAGCTTTTCAGGAGAAGAGAAGCCTGATGCAACTTAAGCTTTAGGAGACTCTCTGGCCGACAGAGGCAAAGAAGCAGGGAGAGGAGGTGGCTGTAATTCAGGAGAGAGAAGACATAGCTTAGTAGACAAGGGTGGTGATGGTGTTGGTTCCAAATACAAAGCCAGATCAGTAAGGGATGGATTGGGTATGGGATACAGGACAAGGAGAGGACTAGAAGTCAGCTGCCAGACTTACAGCCTGAGGAGATGGAGGGGGGGACTCACTATTTACTACAAGGTGAAGCTGGAGGAAGGGCAACTCTGAGCGAGAACATCAGTGCAGTGTGGAGTGTAAGATACTTATTCATATCTAAGTGAAAATAAAAGCAAGCAGTAGGGTATGAGTCAGGAGTTCAGGGGAGAGGTCTGAGTTAGAAAAAGAAATTTGGGACTCAACAGAATGTAGATGGAGGTTGTTAACAGCCATGAGATATAACAGAAATTAGAATAGTCTCCCTTCTCTCCATAAAAGAGGAGGGGGAGGGATAAAAAACAAAGAAAGTGCATCTATTTGTAGAACAGAAAATAATTATGAGGTGGGCCTATATAAATCCTCTAGTTCAGTTCAGTCACTCAGTCGTGTCTGATTCTTTGCGATCCCATGAACTGTAGCACGCCAGACTTCCCTGTCCATCACCAACTCCAGAGCTTGTTCAAACTCATGTCTATCAAGTCAGTGAAGCCATCCAACCATCTCAATTTCTATTTAAATTCTCACTTAAATCTTAATTTAAGTCCTCTAAGAGTTCTCATTTTATTAAATAATAATCATTGAACATCTACAAAATGTAAAACTCCCAAAAGGTAATGCAATTTTTCTCTGCTCTCAGAAAAACTTCCAAATAGTCACAGAGTGCAGGTGAGCGTGCTGTCGCTTCAGTCATGTCTGACTCTGCGACCCTATGGACTAAAGCCCACCAGGCTCTTCTGTCCATGGGATTCTCTAGGCAAGAATATTGGAGTGGATTGCCATGTCCTCCTCCAGGGGATCTTCCTGACTCAGGAAGTGAACCTGCATCTCTTACGTCTCCTGCGTTGCAGGCAGATTCTTTACCCATTGAGCCACCTGGGAAGCCCCAGTCAAGGAGGTATATATATAAATATTACAAGGGGGTGATCGAAGAGAAGGGAAAGAAATCAAGTATATACTCTTGATAATAAACATGTCACTAGGATGTTGCTTGGTCCAGGGGAGGATGAGTCAGCTGGACAGAGGAAGGTCTTTGACAATGTATATCTGTTCTACTAAGGATCACAAGTTGACAAAGTGGCACTATGCCACATAGTAATCAAAGTCACATTAGGTGGGGTATGTTGTTAGCTCACCAGCCTGCAGGGCTCAACAACTCAACAGTCAGTTACATCACCAGCACTGGCTGAGTCAGATGGTTGAAATGTTATAGCTATATCTCATCACTTTTCAAAAGTCTCTCTCTCTCTCTCTCACACACACACACACAAACAAGAATATTTTATTTTTCTCTCATTTTTTCAGAAGCTGCTATCAAGTGGCCCAGAATAACTGGAACAAAAAAGTCACCATAACTGCCTTCCTCCAGCTCTGTCCATAACTATCTCCCTCCAACATCTAGTTCTCCTCCTTACAAATCTCTTCTGGTGCTCTGACTGACTTTACAGCTTGTTCCCCTTTTTGAGATTGAGTTCTAACTTCTACATTCAAATATTTTTTCCAGAGCTGACCCAGAAACTCCTCTGCCTTAATCTTCCCAATCACAGAAGTTACACATAACCTTATTTTTCTTCATGAGTTAGTCATTTCCACAAGTCAAAGACTGCTGATTTTTTTTTTTTTTTTGGTTGCTGATTACCTATCATTTTCCAAAACTTTTTCTTCTCCCAGAAGAACTAAGGCTACTTTAACCTTTCCTAAAAAATCAAAATATGATGCCAAATGAGGCAGGAAACCCCTTGCCCCTCCCTGGAGAGCCGCCTTTCTTGGAACTGAACTGAACTCTTTCGGGCCTGGAGCCCCTCTGCACAGCGGAGGCCCCTCCTTACCCCCTCCCAGCCCCAGACAGGGGCCGCAGGCTTCGGGGACCTGGACCCCCACCATCTCGTGTCTCCCCTTCTCCACTCCGGGCTGGCCCCTGGAGGGGCCTCTGGTTCAAACCTTCGCGTGGCATTTTCACATTATTTAAAAAAGACAAAAACAACTTTTTGGAGGAAAAAAAAAATCAAAATAGATCAGTTATAAAATATCTAATGATTATTATGGAGTTACCACTATTTTTCCCAATTTTGACCTCATCATTACTGTCAACCAGTCAATCATCAGCAGACAGTAATTCAGAGGAAACATGTTGCTCCTTAGTGCATATATTCTCATGAATATGTAAAACTTCCTCTTAGGGATGTGTTGCCAGCTTTGGCAATAATGGAATCAACAGTCATATTACTATCTAGACAGACGAAGCTCCCTCAGTTAAGAAACTTGAAATACATTTCAATGCATGTAAGGACATCTTTCTGCTTTGAATGCCACTTAAGTACTTATCGTAAGCAATTTTCAAACAAATGTTTTCAATTCTCAGAGTGGACTCATGATCTTACTGATCTAGATCTGAAAATCAGTATCTCAAGGCACTGAGTTCACTGCTATCCTAGGAGTCAAAGGAAGGCAGCTAAAGACATAAATTTGTTTTAGTAACTGTCTTTCTCAATCTCAAAGACTAGAATTAAAAACGTGTTCATCACACATTCTTCATAAGCCTTCTCAAAGGCAGAAAAAACAAGAGCTAAATCCCATGTAGCCAGCTGACGATCAGACAGCAAAGCCAAGGCGGGTATTTGGAAGCAAGCGGCATTTCCTCTTTATTCAATGGCACAAGACGCCTCTGGAAGGGTAAGGGTTCCCCCAGGCGTCACTCCAGCTTTCAGAGCCGTCTTCTTCCACTCACTGCTCCTGTAGTGGCTCTATGGCAGGTAGAAATGACACGCTAACAGCAATACTAGAAAAGACATGGCATCAACTGTCCCTGGAGTTATCCCAGGCCAGCTTCCCATCTCACAAACTATACCAAGTCGGTAAAAGGCTGTGCCGCTTATATGCCTGCCCAGGAATACCTACCAATAGGTGGAAGTTACATGTGCTATTTCTTTGTTACTCTGACACACGGGTAAACATAGTTCTTTAAAAAATTACTAATCTCTACTGTAAGTCAAGATTTGAGGTTCAAAGCTTGGGTGCATGTGACTTATAAGGAAATCTCAAATCTTGATAGTGAGATTTAAAAAAGCACCAGTAGCCTTTCCTCTTTCTTCATCAGACTTTTTAGGAGATCACAAAGTAAAACAGAGCCTTAAGAGATCAGCATCAGATGACTTTATCAACCTAACCTGTGCTTCAGAAAACAGGATCACATAAACAAGGACCACTAATTATAAGACTCAATACAACAGCTAGCTGATACAGTAATAAAACAGTTTGAACTGCAGCCTAACGGTAAGAATGGACTGGGAGCATATGTTTACAGAGGGAGAGGACATCACTAAAGTAAGACCTCTTTAAGCTCACAAGGTTCTCAATAAAGGTCTGAAATTATCATGTCTCAAAACAAAACCTGCTCTCAAATAATTTAAAAAGATAAACAATTACAAAATCAAAAAGAAAAATTTAAGAATGACTTAAAAATATTGATATTGATGTATAATATATATATACACACACACACATATACACACCTGTACATACATCAAAAATGCTTAAGGTAAGAAAAATTAGCCAGTAATAATCAGTAAGATCTCATACTTAAGCTTTCATAGTTAAGAGAACGTGTTAAACTTGATTCTTCTGCTGGTTCCATCCTTAAAACATTACACTTTTAATTGATGACCATGTCATTCCTCTCGATAGCTCTCATCAATCTATTCCGTGGTTTTCCCAGACAGCGTTTATCCACATTACTCCAGTAATTCAGTCTACTTGTCTCCAAAACATTCTCCATACTGGAATCATGCTAGTTTTTCTAAAATGAAAGCCTGAAGGAACCGCTTCCTCCCTCTGCTCAAAACTCCATTTCCTCACACCCAGAGCTCTAGACGGACTAACTATGGTTGGTTTCCTTGTACACAAGGTGGTTTGCACTGTCACTGTCTTTGTCCTCATCCTCCAGCCTGGAGTGCCTTTTCCTGCAACTGCTAAACAATTAACAGCTATGAAAGCCTATTCATTGTTCAAGGAAGCTTAAGTACCACTTCCTCAATGAAATCTTGTCTGATCCCACTGAGAGATTATCTCTCTTTACCAGCACTTCTAATCTTTCATACAATTTTACATATTGTTTACATGTCTTATCCTCAGTATTATACCAAAGGCCCCAGAAGACACTTCTGTATCCTTAGCACCTAGGGAAATACCTGGCCATGTGTTTGTTAGGCATTTGTTTGTTATTATAAATTTGTTTACAAATATTGCTGTATAAAAGTTTGGAGTCTGGGTACATGCTACCTAAAGTTAGCCAACTTTACACAGATGTCTGGAGTTCCAACATCAATAAATGAAGAATATTTCATCTCTGATTTCTAGCATTGACAATGGAATTAATAAAAATAGTCCAACCTTCCCAAATTAATTTGGTCATCACTTCTTCGTTCCGACTTTGAATTCTATTTAGTGAAGCCACTCTAACAACACACTAGATAAACATACAAACATACGTGAAAAAAAGGAAGAAATCACTCTATGAGTGGGAGCCTACCAGGACCCTGTGAATAAACTGAAATGTATGAAGCATCTACCCATGGAAAACACTCCACTAGATGTTGTGGGGAAAAGTGAGATGGGAAAGACTGATCCCTATACTCAAGTAAAAGGAGAAAATGAAAGATATTCCCATTTGAATGCAGAGTTCCAAAGAATAGCCAGGAGAGATAAGAAAGCCTTCCTCAGTGATCAACACAAAGAAATAAAGGAAAACAACAGACTGGGAAAGACTATACATTTCTTCAAGAAAATTAGAGACACCAAGGGAACATTTCATGCAAAGATGGGTTCGATAAAGGACAGAAATGGTATGGACCTAACAGAAGCAGAAGATACTAAGAAGAGGTGGCAAGAATACACAGAAGAACTGTACAGAAAATATCTTCACGACCCAGATAATCACGATGGTGTCATCACTCACCTAGAGCCAGACATCCTGGAATGTGAAGTCAGGTGGGCCTTAGAAAGCACCACTATGAACAAAGCTAGTGAAGGTGATGGAATTCCAGTTGACCTAGCTCAAATCCTGAAAGCTGATGTTGTTAAAGTGCTGCACTCAATATGCCAGCAAATTTGGAAAACTCAGCAGTGGCCACAGGACTGGAAAAGGTCAGTTTTCATTCCAATCCCTAAGAAAGGCAATCCCAAAGAATGTTCAAACTACCACACAACTGCACTCATCTCCCACACTAGTAAAGTAATGCTCAAAATTCTCCAAGCCAGGCTTCAGCAATACGTGAACCGTGAACTTCCAGATGTTCAAGCTGGTTTTAGAAAAGGCAGAGGAACCAGAGATCAAATTGCCAACATCCGCTGAATTATAGAAAAAGCAAAAGAGTTCCAGAAAAACATCTATTTCTGTCTTATTGACTATGCCAAAGCCTTTGACTGTGTGGATCACAATAAACTGTGGAAAATTCTGAACGAGATGGAAATACCAGACCACCTGACCTGCCTCTTGAGAAACCTATATTCAGGTCAGGAAGCAACAGTTAGAACTGGACATGGACGAACAGACTGGTTCCAAATTGGAAAAGGAGTATGTCAAGGCTGTATATTGTCTCCCTGCTTATTTAACTTATATGCAGAGTACATCATGAGAAACACTGGGCTGGAAGAAGCACAAGCTGGAATCAAGATCGCCGGGAGAAATATCAATAACCTCAGATATGCAGATGACACCACACTTATGGCCAAAAGTGAAGAGGAACTAAAAAGCCTCTTGATGAAAGTGAAAGAGGAGAGTGAAAAAGTTGGCTTAAAGCTCAACATTCAGAAAACTAAGATCATGGCACCCAGTCCCATCAATTCATGGCAAATAGATGTGGAAACAACGGAAACAGTGAGAGACTTTATTTTGGGGGGGCTCCAAAATCACTGCAGATGGTGACTGCAGCCATGAAATTAAAAGACGCTTACTCCTTGGAAGGAAAGTTATGACCAACCTAGATAGCATATTAAAAAGCAGAGACATTACTTTGACAACAAATGTCCGTCTGGTCAAGGCTATGGTTTTTCCAGTGGTCATGTATGGATGTGAGAGTTGGACTATAAAGAAAGCTGAGTGCTGAAAAATTGATGCTTTTGAACTATGGTGTTGGAGAAGACTCTTGAGAGTCCCTTGGACTGCAAGGAGATCCAACCAGTCCATCCTAGACGAGATCAGTCCCGGGTGTTCACTGGAAGGACTGATGCTGAGGCTGAAACTCCAATACTTTGGCTACCTCATGCAAAGAGTTGACTCACTGGAAAAGACCCTGATGCTGGGAGGGATCGGGGGTAGGAGGAGAAGGGGACAACAGAGGATGAGATGGCTGGATGGCATCACTGACTCGATGGACATGAGTTTGTGTAAATTCCAGGAGTTGGTGATGGACAGGGAGGCCTGGTGTGCTGCGATTCAAGGGGTCGCAAAGAGTCGGACACGACTGAGCGACTGAACTGAACTGATACTCAAGTAAAATATAATTTTATAGAGGAGGTAAAGCAGTTATACAAATAATTAGAAATCTAAGTCTAAGACGGTTGTAACACTAAAGGACAGAACTTTAGGTTCTTATGGCCAGAAAAAAGATTGATTAAAAAAAAAACTAGCCTACTAGCCTAAAAGAAAACATATGGCTTCAAAAGAAACGAAAAGGTGACATCCAGCAAGGAAGAGGCAGATTAAATTAAAACCAGAGGAGAAGCAGGAGCACTTCCAGGAGACTGGGCTGCCCACAGTCTCAGAGGGGCCCATGTGAGGAGGTGCAGGGCAGATCCCAAGGCCATGCACAGATAGTGTGAGAGCAGGAGGTCGCTTGCACACCTAGAGCAGGGGTACGAAAGCACATGGGCTCACGGAAAAGGCTACAAAGGCCGGAGAAGTCCAACTGTTACTCAAACAGGCAGACAGCCTGGACTTTTCCTACAGGCTTAAACTGGACTCCATTGGTTACTGGCTGTCAAAAGACTGAGGTATGGCTGTGGTTCACTTCTCCAGGATATTGAATTCCAGAATTGATGCTGCCTTGTTGTCCTATATGATATTGCCTTTAGCACCAGTACAGCAGAAGTCACTAAAAACAATAGTTACTGGTGACACTGCTGGAGGACAAAGTACAGAACTTTCAAACTGAGTCTGTGCTGAGCAGCGGAGCATTAAAACTTCCAAGTGTGATGGACTGGCCAGCCTAATTCTCACACTCTTTTGGCTTAAAAAAAAAGACACCTACCTCTAGTCTAGAAGCACCACCCCACCCATCTTTATTTCCAGAGACATCCAAGAAGTGAAAACTTTCGCCCTCCACGTAGAATCTATATCTGTGCTTTTAATCAAATGAGTATACCATTCTCTATGATATCACAATGCTGCTAAGTCTCCACAAAAAAGAACACAAACTGACGGCCTGGGACCAAACCTTGTCCATACATAAGTGATACTGCTTGTCTGTCTCCTGGCTCGCATGATGTTTTTCATCACTAGATTAACTGCCAATGTTAAAAGGTAAGCATTTTTCACACAACTAAAATCTAAATCTCTAGTTTCTCTTGAAAAAGAGGCAGTTCTGGCAATGCTTCCCAGTTCACTCGGCCACCTCACTTACAGCCCTGTTTGGTCCTACTGGCTTTTGTTTTGTCCCCTGATTTACCTCCAATACTTTGGCCACCTGATGCGAAGAACTGACTCATTTGAAAAGACCCTGATTCTGGGAAAGACTGAAGGTGGGAGGAGAAGGGGATGACAGAGGATGAGATGGCATCACCGACTCAATGGACATGAGTTTGAGTAAACTCTGGGAGTTGGTGATGGACAGGGAGGCCTGGCGTGCCACAGTCCATGGGGTCGCAAAGAGTCAGACACGACTGAGCGACTGAACTGAGCTGAACTTGCATAGTCTTTGGGTCCCTAACAGTCTGTGGCCAGTCCGCTGGCTGCACAGGGCCAGAGTTCACAAAGATCACTGGCGAGTTTCACATCCACTATGACTGCTTACTACTTGTGTAATCCTGGACAAGTCACTTAACCCATTCCATGCCTCAGGTTCTCCCTCCACAAAATGAAGACAATAATACGACCCATCGTAGAGGGTTATTGAGAGGAATAAATTAGTTTAGTAAAGCAGTGGTTCTTTAGGTGCCTGTGGGGGCAAGGACTCTGCTCATTCACTCCAGAACATATAGCAAAGACTGGAGACATTTTTGGTTGTCACCACTGGGGGGAGGTGGGACTGGTATCCAGCGGGGTAGAGCCTAGGTATGCTGCTAAACCCCTTACAACTCATAGGACAGCCCCCAACACAAAAAAATTATCCAACCCAAAATATCAACAGTGCTCAGGATACCAAATCCTGACATAAAGCATTTAAAATACCACCTGACAGAGAGGAAGCCCTCTCAGTTATTATCAGTAATAACAGAAGCAAGCTCTAGCTGGGGCTCCCACCTCAGCTGGAGAAAACTCTTAATTTCTCAAGGCATCCTTCTGCTACCTTGGAGGAATTTAACAAATAGGGAAATGTACTTGAAATTCCCTGGTTCTATTTCATTCATTCAGCAGGTCATTAATCAATTAAAGAACCATGAAAATATATTTTCCTAAAACAAAAAGTAAACAAGAACATCCTCTAGTGAGCAACAATGCACAGTGTCAGAAAAGTAAACTGTCCTGGAAAACATGGGACACAGAAACTGGTGATTACTGCAACTTAGAAGGCACCAGACTGAATTTCCTCCAGCTCCTAGTTTAATACAGAGGATGCCCATTAACCCCAAGATATTTTTTAGAAAACTGTGATGAGAGGGGAAGTAGAAGAGAAAGGTTTTGCTTTTTTATTTTATTAATTAATTTTTATTTTACCTTTTTTGGCTGCCCTGAGCAGCATGTGGGATCTTAGTTCCCGAGCCAGGGATTGAACCCATGTCCCCTACCATCAAAGCTCCAAGTCTTGACCACTGGATGACCAGGAAAGCCCCAAGAAAGAGGCTTTAAACTAAAGATCCTACCAAACCAGATACCAGCCAACACTTGCCCAGGAAGATCCCGTGGGCTTAAACAGCTCAGTTGGGGATCCTTGGACAGAGTTCCTGCTTTGACTTGGAGTCACAATAAGAGGTGTCTTCCAGATGTAGGGCAGCTCACTAGCCAAGCAAGTCAAACAATCCAGAAAGGCCTCAGCTGTGCTGAAATACGCTTAAGAGGCTACCAGGAATTCTGTGGTAGGACATCAGAACGAGTGCCAGCCCCCGCTGCCGTGAACCAAGAGTGCTGATCAAGCTCCGTAGCCCAGCACTGTAGGAATCTCTGACCGGTCCTCTGGGCTTCAGTTTTCTCAGTCACTATTAAAAAGTGGAACTGCTGTTATCTTTTTCCCAAAACCATAAACACAGAAAACATGGATTCTTATTTGCAACAATGTGCCTTCAATACTTACAGCCCAAACATCTGAGTTGCTCTCAAGGGACCCCTTGGTAACTGTAGCAGTCAGACCCTTAACTGTAACAGGAAAGAAGTTCTGCTGAATCAAAGCCAAGAAAAGCATTAAAGATGCTTCTAGCAAAGGTAAGGTAATAAAAGTTCGTAAATCTAAAAAGGCTGCTGCTGCTGCTGCTAAGTCACTTCAGTCGTGTCCGACTCTGTGCGACCCCATAGACAGCAGCCCACCAGGCTCCCCCGTCCCTGGGATTCTTCAGGCAAGAACTGGAGTGGGTTGCCATTTCCTTCTCCAACGCATGAAAGTGAAAAGTGAAAGTGAAGTTGCTAAACTTAACCAAAGGGCTCTATCATTTACCAAAAAAAAAAAAAAACACATAACTTTTCAAGTCTAAAACGAATTGTTAAATCTCTTTTAAGCTCAAGTTAACATATATTTGTTTTTGGTTTTTTTTTCTTTCTTTTTTTTTTTTCAAGTTAACATATATTTGAACACCCACGTACAATATAGTACACTACCAAAGATATCCAGATTGGTAAACTGCATCACAGAGCAAGACTACCAGAAGTGCTGTCAAAGAGAAGGCTTCCGTTAAGCGACAAAGGAAACCGCTCGTTGAGAAAGGAGCACAGACGGACACCGTGGCACAGGCAGAACTTTGGCTGCATTTGTTTACGTAGAACGCATCTCGGGCTGCAGGCAGGGCACAAGCAATGGCACTGAAGCTGGAATGGCCAGGAGTCCAGTTTGGGGCACTGGGTTCATGGTGGAAGGACAGCACTGTAATCTGAGGCCAAATTATGCCAGCTTGGACCTTCAGGAGGTAGAAGTCAGCTGCACAAACTAATTCCAGTAACATTATTCTGATTTGACTAACAGAAAAGTTGATCACCATTAAGTTACTGTGCTGTGCTTAGTCACTCAGTCGTGTCCAACTCTTGGCGACCCCATGGACTACAGCCCACCAGGCTCCTCTGTCCATAGGATTCTCCAGGCAAAAATACTGGAGTGGGTTGCCATGCCCTCCTCCAGGGGGTCTTCCCAACTCAGGGATCAAACCCAGGTCTCCAGCATTGCAGGCAGATTCTTTACCATCTGAGTCACTTACAGGAGAGTAAAAAAGCTATCATAAAGTAAATTCAGCTATTTGTTAATTTACTATAATTCACCAGTTATAGCCCAATCATAATTAATAAAATAAGCAAACTTTAGAAATAAAGAATGGGTATTTTTAAATCGTAGAAAGAAAGTGATCCCCTTTTCAACAATATAATTTAGACATGAGTTTTGACTCATTTTTAAAAATGATAATGCATTACTAAGAAAGAGAAGCTGTATCCCTGAGCTGGCCCAACAGCTTCCTCAATTATAGGAAGAAACCCTACTTGCCAACAGAAACTATGAACCAGAAAATGCTCAGTGATGTTCCCATAATTCTAAGTAAACAGTTAAAGCCGGGAAAACAACACATTGTAAACTCCCTACAAAGATTTGTGAGGTTGAACTGTAAATTTTAAAGTCATTTTGAAGCAATTTTCTACTAGGAAAACCAAGGTTCACAAAGAAAGTTTACACCTGCTCACTGCTGAAAAGGTGAATTAAAATACAGTAAGGGGCTATTTTGGGGCTTCCCTCATAGCTCAGTTGGTAAAGAATCTGCCTGCAATGCAAGAGACCAGGGTTCAATTCCTGGGTCTGGAAGATCCGCTGGAGAAGGAAATGGCAACCCACTCCAGTGTTCTTGCCTGGAAAAATCCATGGACAGAGGAGCCTGGTGGGCTACAGTCCATGGGGTCCCAAGAGTCGGACAAGACTTAGTGACTAAATCACCACCATCACTATCAAGGGGCTATTTTACCCCAAGCAGAAGCACTGTCTCATCTTTTTAAAAGAAGCTTTGTATGAGTTTATGGACAGTAAGTTCATGATGTTGAAATATTGTATTTCTCTATATACCAAAACCCCTTGTGATGGAATGTCCATGGAGTTTAAGTACAGCAGAAAAAACATCAGGCTGAAAATTAGTAGGATGAGAATCTGATGCCAGTTCGGTCTCGAAAAGCACTGAATAGGCTTCCCCAGTCTCACCTTTAAACTAAGAGGATTGAATCATGATCTCTAGAGTGCTATTTCATAAAATATTAATTTCAGAGTAGAGAGTTGTTGTAATACATTCAGGGAGGTATCAAGCTTCATATCACGGATCAAGCTTCAATGGCAGACTAATTGGAGTGTTCAAACCTGGGCTCCCTCAGTATCAGGTGGTAGCCTTATGCAGAAGTGTCCTCTTCTATCAAGAAAGGATAACATTTACCTTTGCAATAGGAAAGAAGACTCAGAAAGTATATAATGCATCTTGTATACTGTAGGCACTAAATAAAGGCAGACATGAAGTCTCTGACCAGTAAGATAAGTTCTAATGGGGAAGAGGAATCCATTTGACAAAGCAGTTTCCAAGAACTTAGCCTGGAGAAGAGCAGGGATTGAATGCCTGGCACATAAATACTGGAGAGGACTAGCAGTTGGGAGTAAGAAGGATCAAAGCAGGAAGCAGAAGATAAGTAAAGGCTCAGAGCACTGCACATAGTAACAATTAACAGGAAAGAAACAGTGTGGGACACAGTGCTCGAGGGAAGAAGACATTTTTCCATTAAGAAAGAGGACCACTGGTGAAAAAACATATAGTGATTTACTACAATGATTTCATAACCAATATAAAGCAGAAAGCTAGGTTAGCATTATATGAATGTCCCTAAGAAAAATGAAGAGAGCTTTGACAATTCTTTGCCTGGAATTCCCACACGGGACTGAGATGATCACAATCCTGCCCACCTCTGAGTGCCACTTCCCTCGCTTTTGTCCTCCCACCTCATTCTCCCCTAAATATACCCGACTCCAGCCACACAACTTCTCCTCTATCCCTGGAACATATCAAGCTTCTTTTTCCTTTAGCTCCTTTGCACTGTCACTGCTGCTTGGAAACTTCCAGCAGATCTTACCATGGCTGACTCATTCTAAACATTCAGATCTCCAAACTTCCTCAAGGAAATCTTTCCTGACCACCCATATCTAAATTTCCTCCCACATCCCAGTCGTGCTCCAGCCCCTGGTAATTTCTTTTCTAGCATTTATCATTATCTAAAATTGTCATTTTTGTTTATATATTTATAGTATCTCCATCAAAATGGAAGGTCTTGAGAGCAAGACTATTATTTAAAGGTTTCCACATTCAATCCTCAACATCTAAAACAAAGCATAAGATGAGGCAGAGATGAGGCGATCATCAGATAAATTTGTCCAAAGACTAAAGTCAAATGATAATAACCATTCTTCTGTGAACCTTAGTAAGGAAAAGTCCCCTGAAGCAGTTTTAATTTCATTTCTTCAATGCAGTTTTATGCAATAATGCACTCTTAAAGGTCAATGTCTGAGACAGAAAGATTTAAAGACAATGAATTCTTCATGACAATACAAAACATTATATATGGATACATATATTATACAGTACACATTTTTACTTTATGAGCATGAATTATGCCCCACCTTATTAGAACCCATAAATAAAGCATCTTAGGTATCCTAAGATGTTTTGTTTCATGAGGATGTATGGGTAGATGGAATATAAATATGTGAATTACCTTTCAGAACTCTTCTCCACAAAGAATTCTGAGATAAACTAATTCCAGTATTTGTATGGAGAGGTTTGACCTGTTATTTTGTTACCTAGCTAAGCTTATCCAAGCTACTACTAAGTCAAGTGATGAATTCAGTAATTCCATCTGTGAAATAGAAGACAAATGACATGAAGATCAATTGGCACTTTAAGAGAATAAGAAAAGTTCCACAATGTTAACTCATCTTTGAACTAAAGGAAAGAAAAAAAAATCCCTCTCTAATCCTAAACCAAAAAATAAGCATGCTACTGAGATTTCAAAATATGGCCAGATACCCATGAGTGAGCAAAGCAGTGAACTGAAACCAGAGCCAGAACATTCGTGACTTGTGCTTTAATTTTTAAATTTTGTTTGGAACACAGCTTTCCTTAATGGGAAAAAAAAAAAAAAAAAAGAGGTCAGTAACCGACCTTGTTCCTATAGCCCACGCATCAGCCTAGTCACCATTCTTGGTCACTATGGAGGGCCCAAGGGGCCAGCAGAGGGCTTGATTTCACCGAAGGCTGCTTAGGATGAAGGAATGGAGACCTCTCTACTAGCATCCATCCCCTGAATGTCCACCCAAACCTTGGATGAAAAGGGGCTCCGCAATCTGCAACTTCACTTCTGTACCCATTATAAACAAGCCCGCCAAGCCCCTCCTCCTCTCCAGAGGACAGCGAGGGCCGTACAAACAAGCCGGGATGCTCGGTTCTGGCCTCCGTTCGCGGGTCTCCAGTGAGCCCCGGGCAAATCATCTGGTCCCGATGACTCAGTTTTCCAATCTGTCAAATAGAGTGACCAGAAACCCAGCCTACCTCATCGGGTGGTTCCGGGCCGGCCGCCCCAGGCTGGCCGGGAGACCGCGGCTCTGTGGCTGCGCCCGCGGCAGTCTCTGCCGGCGGAGGGGCGGGGCTCGGCGGGGCGGGACCAGAAATCTTGTCCTGCAGAAGTCACGTAGCCCACCGCCCGCGTACTGTCGCCCCAGGACCTCCTAGAGTACCCGGCCTATGACGTCAACACGCTGACGTCGACGCACAGAGGTCGTATCTCGCCCCGGGGACCAAAGAACCCGGTAAGGGCCAGAGAACCCCTATAGCAGAGCGGCGATTGGTGAGTGACTGTGTCAATCGTATACTGTCCAGTAAGCGTCGCGGGAAGGCGCGAGGGGCGGCCCGGCCGGCCCTGAGGCGAGAGTGGGAATAGGAAACTCCGGCTGACTGAATTTTCGCGAATCCGGTGCCGCAGGGCTTTATGATGCGTCCCTTCGCTCTCCTGGTAGATTTTTCTGGCTTCCCCCAGTCTCTTGGTGACAATTTAGGGTCCAACTCTGGAAAATAAACACGGGACTGGATTTCAGGGCCCTTGGGCGCTCCAGAAGTGAAAAAGTAGGACATTCAATTTCTCTGTTCAAGAGTTACCTCAGCTTTGAATTCTCGGCCCCGGCCCCACCCCCACCCCCACCCCCACCCCGATTTAGGATACTCTCTCTGCGCTCCTAGCGCTTAACACTTCAGTTTTAATAGTGGTGGTGGTGGTGGTGGTGGTGGTTTAGTTGCTAAGTCGTGTGCGACTCTTGTGACCCTGTGGACTGTAGCCCGCCAGCCTCCTCTGTCCGTAGGATTTTCCAGGCAAGAATGGTGGAGTGGGTTGCCATTTCGTTTTCCAGGGGATCTTCCCAATCAGTTTTAATAGTAGTCACATTTTTTTTATATTTGTATAAGTTTTCGCTCGAAATTGACCTCATTTATCGTTTGACTTCAGATTATATTTTAATGAAACTACTTTTCCTATAGATAACTACAGTTAGAATGTTCAAATATATGAAGGATTAGAGAGTTACATAGAGGAAATTCCGCTTCCAGGTCCTCAGGTACTCGGTTCTCCTATTGAAGTCAATAACTTGAGTGTTGCTGATTTTTTGGGTATCCTTCCAAAGACATTGTGAGTGCTACTATTCATGTTAAATTACACATAATCATAAATTTAAACGTCACACATTAGCTAATCGTTTTCAGGGAGTAATTAAAAACCAGTCACTATATGGTGACTTCTGGGCTTTCCTTGTGGCTCAACTGGTACAGAATCCGCCTGCAATGTTGTAGACCTGGGTTGGAGACCAGGGTTCGATCCCTGGGTTGGGAAGATCCCCTGGGGAAGGGAACGGGTACGCACTCCAGTATTCTGGCCTGAAGAATTTAATGGTCTGTATAGTCCGTGGTGTCGCAAAGAGTGGGACACGACTGAGTTGACTTTCACATATGGTGACTTCTAGTTCTCTGCATTTACATACCTGTAGATGTTGGTTTTTTCCCCCCAATCAACATTATATCCTTGAGATCTTTCCATATATATATATATAAATTTACCTCTTTCTTTTAAAATACTACATGGTAGTTCTCAGAACCAATAGATAGATTTAATTTATGA
This sequence comes from Muntiacus reevesi, assembly GCF_963930625.1. Classification (NCBI taxonomy): domain Eukaryota; kingdom Metazoa; phylum Chordata; class Mammalia; order Artiodactyla; family Cervidae; genus Muntiacus; species Muntiacus reevesi. Next base: position 47,477,745 of record NC_089254.1, on the reverse strand, counting down.
TTCCTTTTCCCTCGGACATGTTTGTTTCTTTTTGGTTTTTTAATTAGAAATGTTGCTACCTTCAATGTGTGTTTGTGCCTTTTTGCACGTATATCCAAGTGTTCTCTAGGGAAAGATACTAACATGTGGAAGTGCTAGATGGACAACATCTTATATCTTATTAGTAGATTCCTTCTGTTTACTCCTTTAAGTAGCTGCTACAACTGACATTTGTACCCTAAATATATGAGTACCCCTTGCCCTACGCCTTCACCAAAAATTAATGAAATACAATTTAAAAAATTTTCTGAATGGATGTGTGTGAAAAATTGTTAAGAGATGATATATATACAAAAGTGCAACAATCCCTAGTGTATATCTTGGTAACAAAATGAATGAACTTGTGTTACCACCTCCTGCATCAAGATTTTTAGATGTTTACCATATATAGAAAAATCTTATACTCCATCTGAGTCATCACAACCCACACAAAAATTGCCACTATTTTGAATTTTATATCCAGAATTAGTTTTGCCTGCTTTTGAATGGTTATAAATGACCACACATAGTATATTCTCTTGTGTGGCTCTTTTCACTCAATAAAAATTTGTAAGATTGATAATATTAAAGAATATAGTAGTAGTTTATTCCTTTTTATGTAATTCCAAAATTTATTTGTCTAGTCTAATATTGCTTAACATTGAGTTGTTTAAAGTTTGGAGTGAGTAAAAATTATGCGGCTATGAATATTTTTATACCTGTTGATGCACATAGTTATCCATTTGATTTTGATATATACCTAATATAATATTACCAGAAAATGTATGTATATTCAGTACTAGTAGCCACAGGATGTACATATATTCAGTATTATTCTGTATTAGTAGATACTGCCAAATAGATTTCTGGTCTTAGCATTTTATAGTCCACTAGCAGTGAGTGAAAATTCCAGTTTCTTCATGTATTTGCCACCACCTGAAATTCTCAGTTTTGTGTTCATCTTCTTTTTTTATTTTTTTAAACTTTACTGAGACAATATACAAAAGTTGCAAGTATTTAATGTATACATTTTAATGATTTTGAACCCTGTGATAACATCACCACAAACAAGGTAATAAACATATCCATTGACAGACCTCTGATTTGAAAAGATCCATATGCTCTTATGTTTTTATCAGCTCTATTTACAAGAGCCAAGATACAAAAATTACCCAGAAGTCCATTGACAGATGAAGGACAAAGATATGGTACTTATATACAATGGAATACTACTTAGCCATAAAAAGGAAGAAATAATGCCATTTGCAGCAACTTAGATGGACCTAGAGATTATCATACTAAGTCAAGTAAGTCAAAGAGAAAGACAAAATAGCATATGATACCACTTATATGTGGAATCAAATATGATAGAAATCAACTTATCTATGAAACAAATTACTCACAGACATAGAGAACAGATTTGTGGTTGCCAAGGCACAGGGGAGGGGGGAATGGATGGATTGGGAGTCTGGAATTAGCAGATGGAGACTATTATATATGGAATGGATAAACAACAAGGCTCTACTGTATAGCACAGGAAACTATATTCAATATCCTATAATAAACCATAATAGAAAAGAATATTAAACAGAATTTATATATATAGCTAAATCACCTTCTGTACACCAGAAATCAACACAACATTGTAAATCAATTATACTTAAATAAAATTTTAAAAAATACTCATCACCACTAAAAGATTGCACTTTTTTTAATGGTAAGAACATGTAGCAAGAGATCTACTGTCTTTAAGTGAACAACCTATGTTAGCTATGTGCCATATGTTGTACAGGCAGTCTCTAGAGCTTCTTAATCTTATATATAACTGTAACTTTATAACCACTAAAAAATCCCTAGTTTTCTCCTCCCCCATCTTCTGGCAACCACCATTCTGTTGCCGGCATCTGTAAGGTTAACTATACTAAATACTTCATTTAAGTGGAATCATGCAATATTTGTAATTCTATGACTGACTTATTTCCAGACATAATATTTTCCATGGCAATGCTGCATCTCCAGTCTTCTCTCTGAACTTCGTGTGAGCCACAAGCTAAGCTGGACTTTGATGTCTACTTTTCAGATGGTTGGTGCCATGAGAGGAACATGTGCATGCAGGTAGGAAATGCTGCTACAACTGTAGATTGCCCTCTCCCCTCCCCCAAGTACAGTCCAAATTGGCCCTCACCTCACACTCCTCCAGGCCACGTACCTGAGCCCCAGAACTTCTCTGCCCCTTCCAAGTTTGGGTTCTGGGACCACACAACTGCTGAAATAGCCCATGAGAAGTTTTAGGTCTGAACTTTATATTCCAGAAATCTCTGAGAATTGATTGCAAAAAACAGATCCTATAAAGAAAAAGTGATGATTGAACCAAATGAAGCAATGTCAGAGTAAGAAGGTGTCTCTGGTTGTGCAGCTGATTTATTTAACATGCCTTTTAAGCAATTAGAACTAGATGATGCAATTGTTTGTCACCCAATTGAATTTGAAAGGCAAGAAATACATGGAGTAGCACTTTAACTTTTGCTTCGGTCAAAAAAAAAAAAAAAGCAGTTGTTACTTAGATAAAAGAGCATTTAAAATGAAAAATGAATTTTTTGATTAAAATGTAGAGATATAGATGGACATCCTGGTGGCTCAGTGGTAAAGAATCCACCTGCAATACAGGAAGCACAGAAGATGTAGGTTCAGTCCTAGGATCAGGAAGATCCCCTGGAGGAGGGCACAGCAACCCACTCCAATATTCTTTCCTGGAGAATCCCAAGGACAGAGGAGCCTGACAGTCTACAGTCCATGGGGTCGCAAAGAGTCGGACATGGCTAAAGCAATTTAGCATGCACAAAAGTATGCATAATATTTACTTCTGGGTCCATCCATGGTATCCCAAGTGGTAGGATTTCCTTTTTTAAAATTGCTGAATAACATTCCATTCTGTGCATATTCCACATTTTCTTTATCCATTCATCTGTTGCTGGAAGTGTGGGTTGTTTCCAGTTCTTGATGTTGTAAATTATGCTGCAATAAACATGGTAAATGGGCCTCCCCCATGGGTCAGAGAGTAAAGAATCTGCCTGCAATGAGGGGACACGGGTTCGATCCCTGGGTCAGGAAGATCCCCTGGAGGAGGGCATGGCAACCCACTCCAATATTCTTGCCTGGGGAACCCCATCGAGAAAGGAACCTGGCTGGCTACTGTCCATGGGGTTGCAAAAAGTCAGGCACTACCGAAGCAACTGAGAATGCACGCAAGCATGGTAATGAAGATATATTTTTAAGATCCTGATTTCACTTCTTTTGAATATATATCCAGGAGTATAATTACTGGATCAGATGGTAAAAGTTATAGAAAATATAAACAGACTAATAACAAATTAGGAAATTGAATTAGCAGTCAAAAATCTTCAAACAAGAAAAGCCAGGACTAGATGGCTTCACTGGTGAATTCTACTAAATATTTAAGGAAGAATCAGCACCAGTCTTTCTCAGACTTCTCCAAAAATTCAAAGAGGAGGCAGTATTTCCAAATCCATTTTATGAGGCCTCTATTGCCTTGATAACAAAACCATAAAAAGGTATTTCAAGAAAAGAAAATTGCAGCTTCATATCCCTGGTGAATGTATACCCAAAAATTTATAACAAAAATTCTAGCAAACAGAATTCAAGAGTACATGGACTTCACAGATGACTCAGTAGTAAAGATCCGCCTGCCAATGTAGGAGCCTGAGGAGATGCAGGTTTGTTCCCTGTGTCGTGAAGATCCCTTGGAGGAGGAAATGGCAGCCCACTCCAGTATCCTTGCCATGATAATCCCTTGGACTCAGGAGCTATAGTCCATGGGGTTGCAAAGAGACATGACTGAGTGACTGAGAACACACATCTATGCCATGATCAAATGGAATTTATTTTTGGAATGCCAGGATGGTTCAACATAAATAAATCAATGTGATTCACCACATTAGCAAATGAAGGATGAAAATCATATGATCATCTCAACAGATGCAGAGAAAACATTTGACAATATTAAACCTCCCTTCCTGATAAAAACTCTTTAGCAAATTAAGTGTAGACAGAAGGCACCTCAACACAATAAAGATCAGATATGAGAAGCCCACAGTTAACGTATTCAATGGTGAAAATTTGAAAGTTTTCCTTCTAAGATCAGGAACAAACCAAGGGAACCCACTCTTACCATCTATGTGTGACTTATAGGCAGTCTTAGAGCAGCTAGTCAAGAAAAAGAAAGAAAAGCCATCCAGGGAATTCCCTGGCAGTCCAGTGGTTAGTCCAGGCCTTCACTGCTGAGGGCCTAGGTTCTGTCCCTGTCTGGGGAACTAAGATCCCACAAGTTATGTAGCATGGTCAAAAAAGAAAAGTATTAAATATGCTTTAAAAAATTTTAAGGGATCCATATTAAAAAGGAAAGAAAATTGTCCCTATTTGTAGATGACATGATCTCATATATAGACAACACTAAAGATTATACAAACCCACAATCCTATCCAGTCAGTTCAGTCACTCAGTCATGTCCAACTCTTTGTGACCCCATGGACTGTAGCACCCCAGGCTTCACTGTCCATCACCAACTCCCGGAGCCTCCTCAAACTTACATACATCACATCGGTGATGCCATCCAACCATCTCATCCTCTGTTGTCCCCTACTCCCGCCTTCAATCTTTCCCAGCATCAGAGTCTTTTCCAGTGAGTCAGTTCTTCACATCCGGTGGTCAAAGTATTAGAGTTTCAGCTTCAGCATCAGTCCTTCCAAGGAATATAATAGGACTGATTTTCTTTAGGATTGACTGGTTGGATCTCCTTGCAGTCTAAGGGACTCTCAAGAGTCTTCTCCAACACCATAGTTCAAAACCATCAATTCTTTGACACTCAGCTTTCTTTATAGTTCAACTCTCACATCCATACATGACTACTGGAAAAACCATAGCTTTCACTAGACAGACCTTTGTTGGCAAAGTAATGTCTCTGCTTTTTAATATTCTGTCTAGGTTGGTCATAGCTTTTCTTCCAAGGACCCTTGAAGTGTCTTTTAATTTCATGGCTGCAGTCACCATCTGCAGTGATTTTGGACCTCCCCAAAAATAAAGTTTGTCACTGTTTCCATTGTTTCCCTATCTATTTGTCATGAAGTGATGGGATGGGATGCTATGATCTTAGTTTTCTGAATGTTGAGTTTTAAGCCAACTTTTTGACCCTCCTCTTTCACTTTCATCAAGAGGCTCTTTAGTTCTTCTTCACTTTCTGCCATAAGGGTGGTGTCATCTGCGTATCTGAGGTTATTGATATTTCTTCCAGCAATCTTGACTCCAGCTTGTACTTCATCCAGCCCAGCATTTCATGTAATGTACTCTGCATATTAGTTAAGTAAGCAGGGTGGCAGTATATAGCCTTGATGTACTCCTTTCCCGATTTGGAACCAGTCTGTTGTTCCATGTCCAGTTCTAAATATGCCAGCAAATCTGGAAAACTCAGCGGTGGCCATAGGACTGGAAAGGGTCAGTTTTTGTTCCAGCCCCAAAGAAAGGCAATGCCAAAGAATGCTCAAACTACCACAAAATTGCACTCATTTCACATGCCAGCAAAGTAATGCTCAAAATTCTCTAAGCCAGGCTTCAATAGTATGTGAATAGTGAACTTCCAGATGTTCAAGCTGGTTTTAGAAAAGACACAGGAACCAGAAGTCAAATTGCTAACATCCGTCAGATCATTGAAAAAGCAAGAGAGTTCCAGAAAAACATCTACTTTTGCTTTATTGATTACACCAAAGCCTTTGAGTGTGTGGATCACAACAAACTGTGAAAAACTCTTTAAGAAATGGGAATACCAGATCACCTTACCTGCCTCCTGAGAAATCTGTGTGCAGGCCAAGAAGCAACAGTTAGAACTGGACATGGAATAATCCTATTAGAACTGATAAACAAATCCAGAAAAGTTTCAGGATACAAAATCAATATACAAAATTCAGTTGCATTTTCATACACTAATAATGAACTACCAAAGAAAAGAAATGGTAAGACAATCTCATTTTCAATAGCATCAAAATCAATAGAATGTTTAAGGATAAGTTTAACAATGGATGTGAAACTGCAATACACTGATGAAAGATATTAAAACACAAATAAGTGGAAAGACATCTTGTGTTCATGGATTGGAAGACTTAATATTATTAAAATGTTCAGACTACCAAAAGGAATATTTATATTCAATGCTATTTCCATTAAAATTCCACTGGTGTTTTTAAAACAAATATAAAATAATTCTAAAATTCATATAGAACACTAAAAGGCCCAGAATATCCAAAGTGACCTTGAGAAAGGAGAACAAATCTGAGAACATCACACTTCCTGATTTCAAATATATTACAAAACTGCCATAGTTAAGGCAGTGTGATAATGGGATAAAGATCATATGTATCAATAGGATAGAATAGAGAGCTCAGAAATAAACCCCCACACATACAGGAAACTGATCTTCAACAAGGGTGCCAAGAGTACACAGTGGGGAAAGGATCATCTCTTCAGCAAATAGTGTTTGGAACACTGAATATTCACATGTAAAGGAATGAAAATAAACCCCTCTTAGAACTTACACAAAAATCAATTCAAAATGGATTAAAGATTTAAACCTATGACCTGAAACTGTAAAACCCAAACCCCTAGAAGAAAATGGGGAAAGCTTCACGAGAATAGTCTTGGCAATGATTTCATGGATGTGATATCAAAAATACAGGCAGCAAAAGCAAAAACTAGACAAGTGGGATTACATCAAACCATAAGGTTCTGCATAGTAAATGAAGAAATCGACAGAGTGAACAGGAAACCTAAAAATAGAAGAAAGCATTTTCAAACTGTGTATTTAACAAGACATCACTTCCTAAAAAATATAAGGAACCCCTCCAGCTCTTTAGCAAAAAACAAAAAAGAAAACTAAAAAAATGGGTGAAGGATTTAGACATTCTCCAAAGAAGACATACAAATGACCAACAGATGTATGAAAAAGTGCTTTATGTCACTGATCATCAGATAAATGCAAATCAGACCACCATGAGATATCACTTCACATCAGTTAAGAAGGATATTAACAAAATAACAGGTGTTAGCAAGGATATGGAAAAATTGGAACCCTTGTACACTATTGGTCGGAATGTAAAATAGTGCAGCCATTATGGAAAACAGCATGATGGATTTTTGGTAATGTTACACATTCCGATGCATCTGTAGGGTATCACATTGTGAATTTAATATGCATTTTGTGAATGACAAAAAATTTTAGCATCTTTTCATATGTCTGTATATCATTTGGATATTATCTTGTGAAATGCCTGTTCAAGTATTTTGCCCATTTTTAAATTAGGTTATCTGTGTGGTTTTTTTTTGTTTGTTTGTTTTTACTGATTTTTAGTTATCTTGCTATATTCTAGATATGATTCTTTGTCAGGTAATTGTTTTATAGATATTTTTCTTACTCTTTGACTTTTTCACTACAAAATGAATCTTTGAAAAAAAAAAAAAACAAAATGAATCTTTGACTTATTAGAGTCTTCTGCAAATTAATACTTTTATTTAGCTTCTGGACAATGCAAGGACTTTGAACACTTTAATTTCATTTACTCAATTTCTGATTTTTGTACAGTTGTTGCTTAGTTTAATTGTACTTAATCATTTTAAAATCTAGCAAAATATTATTTATTTTAAATGGACAATATTAGTTTAGATTTATAGTGTCTTACTTTGCTTTCACTGTGTGTGTGCTAAGTCACTTCAGTTGTGTCTGACTCTTCGTGACCTGTGGTCTGTTGCCCTCTAGGCTCTTCTGTCCATTGGATTCTCCAGGCAAGAATACTAGAGTGGATTGCCATGCCCTCCTCCAGAGGATCTTTCCAACCCAGGGATTGAACCCACATCTCTTAGGTCCTCTGCATTGGCAGGCAGGTTCTTTACCATTAGCACCACCTGGGAAGCCCTTGCTTTTCATTACTTTCTGCTTTTCTGAGATTAAATCTGAAATCATTTCTTTCTTTATTAAGTTTTAGAGCATATCTCCTGGTGACAAAATTTACTAACAGGCTATCTAAGATGAGATACTTAAGCTAGCTTTCCTAACTGCTTTCCATACTCTCAAATGCAGCTGTTTCCTTTTCATACTTCATCATTGAAGTTATTCATGGTGAGAAGTTGGTCTGATACCATATGCTCAATTATAGCTCAGAAAGAATTGAGCATGTTGATTGGTGTCATTAATATTTTAGTGTCCCTTAGCCTAGTATAGTGCTGTCCACCGCAAGAAAAATGTTTTGGGATGTCAGTGGTGAAAACAGCAGAATAGGCACCTTCAGTGGTCTATTCACCAATATAGAAAAATTGAAAAATTAAGCAGAAACAGTCAGAATAAATTTTGCTGAAGTCAGGAAAGCAGATAAAGTTTCAAACAACCAAGCACATGCTGAATCAAGACAAGGCAACTTTATAATGGCAGAAGTATTTGGGGTGTTTTTACTTGCCCTTGACCAGCCCCCTCCAAGATACTGCAGCCATCTTAAAAATATGAGAATATTTACTTAAAAAGATAAATTGTAATTTGGAATTTTAAGGATGTAAGTGATATAAAGCAGTAAGAAAGTAAGTGGAAGATGGAGGACAAGAATTACAGGAAAAGAAATGATGGTAATAATGTTTTAATAACCTCGAGGGTAGCCATGATTGAATGGTGAGTACATAAAACTATAGGCCCCTGAATTATCTTAATTGATAAATCATTTTAGATTCTGAGAGGACCTGTGATTGGTCATATGATGAAAGAAGAGGTTAACAATTTTTCCTAACATTTTTCTTATATTAATATTCCCTTTATTACTAGTTTGCAACTAAAATATTCTTAGAAGTTTGTCTAAAAGGGACAGTCCTTTTAGTAATTTAATAATTAGACATATTGTTACCAAACCAAACTTGAATCTCTTTGCCCAAAGCACAGCAAAGCTAATGCTTTGACACTAGGTTGTGGTGAAGGAAAATGCAACATTTATTGCAAGGAAAATATGCAGCTTGTGCTAAAAAATTGGAACTCCCCAGTGGCTTTCAGAGAAGTGTGTTTAAAGATAGCCTGAGGGAAAGGGTTGCAGTGTGTGATCAACTTGAGCACAGTTCTCTGATTGGTTGATGATGAGATAACAAAATACAGTTCAGGTAACTGAAATGTCTACCTCTGATTCCACCTGGTCTAGTTTTGACATTTTGCTGGTCAGCACACAGTTAACTTCTGGCTGGTGGGGATTTTAGTATCTGTAAAACAACTCAAGGATATGACTCAGGATATTTCTATGGCCCTTAAGGAGGAATGAAAGGTCTTTGACCTTGTTTTATCGGTAAACTATAATTATTTTGTCTTGCTTGACTGTCTTTGTTTGTTCGTTTGTTTCAGCACTTTCTCACCTCTTTAATTAAATTTGCCCTTTAGAAATTGATAAAGGCCTAGGAGGCTAAAGCTTTTCTACAGACAGGAGGTGGGGGACAGGTAGGGATCTGTCCCCAAGAAAGTCTAGCAAGGTCCTGCTTGGTTTCAAAATCACTGATGTATATTGCAATTTAGTTCCCACTAAATATTACTACTAAATATATAAATAAGTGAAAAACCTAGGACAGGTGATTTTGACTTAAAAAAAAGAAAAACACACCAATCCTGGAGAAGAATGAAATAATGGATACCTGCTAGGAAGAGCAGTATCCATACCATCTAAAAAGACATGAGTTCTGAGACAAGTTGGGATATTTGGGTCTGATCCAAGATAGACTTTAAATACTAATTTACTCTTAAACAGAATATAAATTCCTGTAGAATTTATTGAAGATACAACTTCAGTTGCAGCAGTTTAAGTATTAGAAGTCTAAAAGACTAAGTAAAACTTGACTTATAGGACCAGAGCTAATGTTAGAACTTCGTAGAAGTTTGCCAACCCCAAACATCAGTGAATTTGGTCATTCTCATCCTGTTCTCTCCTAATTTGAGGGATTTGGTTGCATTTTGGTGAATCTGTTTAGCTCATCATGGTCTCTCACGTAATACAGGACCACAATCCCAATGAGCATCCTCTTCTGCTCCAGAGTGAGTCAAGACAGCCAGGAAGGAGGTTTTCTTCTGCGTGACTCACAGGGCGTGAGACTGAGTTGGTGCTCTGGAGTAGGGAACCACTGCACTGTCCCTTGCATGTGGACCTGATGTTAGCCAAGGCTGGTCAAACCACCAAATCCACATATCAAATTAGGCCTCCATATTGCAAAGTTGCCAAGAAGTCATACAAAGGTCATTGGTCTATTCTTCCCAGCTATGTTTGTAAAGTTTCACACAATGCTTGTGTTGGCAGGAGGCAGCTCCTATAAGATTCTAGTGGTAACATGTGAGGAAGGGCCGAAATAATGGCAGAATATCCAGGAAAACAATGTTTGTCATTATCATTAGTTATTTTCAAAGAAAGTTTTCCACATCTCTTTTTTGACTTTTTGGGGTTTTGTTAGTCTTTTTGTAAGCCTCTGTAGTCTGATGTTCTTTTTATGTTAAGAAAGGAATTCAAGTAAAAAGCAATGTTAATAATCCTTAACTTTTGGAAGCACTATGTGCTTGATGTAAGATTTCTCCATAAAACTGCTATCCATAAATTTTTTTTTTAAATAAAAGAATACAGGCAGTACTATAATGCTGTGTTTGGTTTTGGTGAACTCATTCACTATTACCAGAAACTGATAGAGTTAGTGAGTTATTTTTTCTGTTTAGAAAATTAGTTTGTTTAAAATTTATAATAGTAATTTTGACCCTGCTTGAGTTGGAGCTAAAGGGTGGGGAATGGGGAAGAAGGAGAGATGGAATGGGAGACAGGTAGGAAAGGGGTAGAGAATGGAGAAGAAAGAGAGATGGGATGGAATTTTTTAAGATGGTGCTGTGACCTCTGGGCCTGGAAGTTTTGTATGATTTTAACTGTTTTTTAAAAACATGTAACACAAAATTTACTGTCTTAACCATTTTTAATTATAGTCGTAACTATATTCACATTGCTGTGAATGTTAATTATATTCAGTAGTGTTAACTATATTCACATTGTTGTACTGCTCTCTAGAGCTTTTTTATCTTGCAGAACTGTAACTCTGTACCCATGGAATAGCAGCTCCCTATCTCCCCCTCACTTCAATTCATGGCATCTACTATTCTATTTTGTTTCTATGTATTTTACTACTTTAGATACTTCATATAAGTGGAATCATACACTATTTGTCTTTTTGTGAATAACTTATTTCCAGTTTCACTTAACATGATGTCCTTAAGGTTCTTCCATGTTGTAGCATATGACAGGATTTCCTTCTTTTTTAAGGATGAATAATATTCCATTGTACATATTTACCACATTTTCTTTTATCTATTTATTTTTCCATGGACATTTAGGTTGCTTCCACCTCTTGGGTATTAGGCATAATACTAAAATAAATATGGTTATGCAAAATGTCTTTCATCCTGCTTTCAGTTTTTTTGGTTGAGTACCCAAAAGTGGGATTGCTGGATCATATAATTCTATTTTTATGGTTTTGAGAAACCTCTATATAGTTTTCCATAGTGATACATCATTTTGCATTCTCACCAACAGTGCACAAATTTCAAGTTTCTCCACATCCTCACCAATTCTTGCCATTTTCTAAGTCTATCTGTGTCTATTTGTGTGTGTGTCTATGTGTGTATGATATCTCATTGCATTTTTCTAATGATTAGTAATGATAAACCATCTTTTCATATGCTTGGTGGCTGTTTGTATATTTTCTACTCAAGTCCTTTGCACATTTTAAAATTGGTTTTTTATTGTTGCTCAGTTTAGTTCACTATTTTGGACATTAACCCTTTATCATATATATGTTTTTGCAGATATTTTCTCCTATTCTGTAGGTTGCTTTTTCACTTGTTGATTATTTTCTTTGATGTGCAGAGGTTTTTAAGTTTGTCTCTTTTTCCTTTTTCTGTGTGTTTGATGTAATATCTAAGAAATCAATGCCAAATCCACTTTCATGAAGCTCTTTCCCTGTTTTCTTTTACAGATTTAGATCTTATGTGTAGGCCTTTAGCCGTTACCATTTTGTGTTACTTTTTGTATATGGTGTAAGATAAAGATCCAGCTTTATTCTTTTGCATGTCAATACCCAGTTTTGCCAGCTCCATTTGTTGAAGATACTGTCTTTTTCCCATTTTGTGAGCTTAATACCTTTGTCCAAGATCATATAACCATATATGTGAGTGTTTATTTCTGTTCTGTTCAGTTAGTCTATATATCTATCTTAATGCAGTACCACACTGTTATAATTACTATGTCTGTAATGACTTGAAATTAAGTTTGAGGCCTCCAACTTTGTCTTTTCTCAAGATTTATTTGGGGTCTCTTGAGATTCCATATGAATTGTAGAATGACTTTTCAATTTCTGCAAAAATATCTTTGGATTTTTCATAGTAAGTGTTAAGTGCTAGTTGCTCAGTCATGCCTGACTCTTTGCAATCCCATGGCCTGCAGCCCACCAGGCTCCTCTGTCCAGGAGATTTTCCAGGCAAGGATACTGGAGTGGGTTGCCATTTTCTTCTCCAGGGGATCTTCCCAACCCAGGGATCAAATCTGCATCTCTTGCACTGCAGGCAGATTCTTTACCGACTGAGCTACAAGGGAAGCTCCCTGTTTTTCACAGAGTTTGTATTAAATGTATAGATTGGTTTGAATAGTATGGACATTTCAGCAATATAAAATCTCCCAGTCCATGAACATAGGCTGTCTTTTCATTTATTTGCATTGTCTTTAATTTCATATAGCAGTCAGTGTTTTATAGTTTTTAGTATAGAAGTCTTGTTCCTTCTTGAGTGAATATATTCCTAAGTATTTTGTTCCTTTTAATGTTATTGTGGATAGAATTGTTTCCTTAATTTCCTTTTAAGGTTATTTATTGTTAGTGTATAGAAACACAACTGATTTCTACTTTTTGTTTTTGTATCCTGAAACTTGCTGAATTTGTTTATTAGTTCTAACAGTTTTGTGTGGGTTAAGGTGTGTAATGTTTAGTTGTGTTTGTATAAGAATATGTCATCTATGAACAGAGGTAATCTTTCTTTCTTTCTAAATTGGATGCCTGTTTTTCTTAACTAATTGCTCTGGTTAAGATTTCCAGTATTATTTAAATAGAAGTGAGGAGTGGGCATCCTTGCCTTGTTCCTGATCAAAGAGGAAAAGATTTCAGTTTTTCTATATTGAGTATAATGTTAGCTGCAGGCTTTTCATATATAGTCTTAATTATGTTGAACTGTTTGTCTTCTATTCCTAGTTTGTTGCATGTTTTTATCAATTATCATGAAAAGTTATTGAATTCAAAAGTTATTTAATTTTGTTAATGCTTTTTCTGCGTCAATTGAGATAATCATTTAATTTTTGTTCTTTATTCTGTTAATGTGGTGTGTGAAATTGATTGCTTTTCATGCATTCAACCATCCTTGTATTCCAGGAATAAAACTCATTTGGTCATGCTGGGATGCTTTCAAGATGCTATTGAATGTAGTTTTTATTATTTTGATGAATATTTTTATATCAGTATTCACCAGAGGTGTTTGTCTGTAATTTTCTTTTATTATAGTATATTTTTCTAGCTGTGGGATCATGGTAATACTGGCCTCATAAAATTTGACTGGGAATGTGCTTCTCCTTTAATATTTTGGAAGAATTTAAAGAGAATTGGTAACTTCCTCTTTAACATGTTAGTAGAATTATCCAGAGAAGCAATCTGGTCCTAGGTTTTTCTTTGCTGTGAAGTTTTTGATTACTGATTCAGTTGCCTCACTGATTATAGATCTGTTTAGATTTTTAATTTCCTCATGATTAAGTCTTGTTAGGTTCTATGCTTCTAGAAATTTGAATAGAAATAGTGCATTTCTTATAGATTATGTAGTTTATTGTATAAAATTGTTCATAATAGTCTCTTTTTTATTTATATTTTTTACATAGCAGTCTTATAATCCTTTTTGTTTCTGCAAAATCAGTTGTAATAGCTCCTCTTTCACTTCTGATTTTATTTATAAGGGCCCTCTCTTGTTTTCTGATTTTCTTTATATGTGTTCTCTTTTTTTTCCTCAGTCTAACTAAAGATTTGTCAATTTTGTTGATTAAAAAAAAAAACAATTCTTAAATTTTTTTGACTTTTTTTTTTTTATTCTTTGCTTCATTTATTTTTGCTTTATTATTTTCTTCCTTCTGCTAAATGTATACTTTGTTCTTCTTTTCTGTATCTTTGAGATGTAAAGCTAGGTTATTAATGTGAACTCTTCCTTGTTTTTTAATTTAAATGTTTACTGTCATAAACTTCCTCTTGGTACTGCTTTCACTGCATCCCATAAGTTTTGGTATGTTGGGTTTTTTTCATCTTTATTTTCCTCAACATATTGTTTGTTTCTTTCTTGACTAATTTATTCTTTAAGAGTGTGTTGTTTAAGTTCTACATATTTGTGAATATTCCAGTTTTCCTTTTGCTGTTGATTTCCAGTTTCATCCCACTGTGGCCAGAAAAGATACTTGGTATGATTTCAGTCTTCTTAAATTTGTTAAAACTTAATTTTGTGGTCTAACATGTGGTCTATGTTGGAAAATGTTCCATGTACAGTTAAGAAGAATGTGTATTCTGCCGCTGTTGGGTGGAATGTTCTCTATGTCTGTTAGGTCTAATTGGTTTATAGTGTTGTTCAACTCTTCTGTTTCCTTACTGAACTTCTGTCTAGTTGTTCTATCCATTATTAAAACTGGACTGTTGAAATCTCTTACTATTGTTGGGTTGCTGTATTTCGGTCTTCAATTCTGTAATTCTGTCAATATTTGCTTCATATATTTGGGATTTCTGATGTCAGGTGCCTGTATATTTATAATTGTTATATCTCTGTGGTTAATTGACACTTTTATCATTATAAAATATCCTTCTTTGTCTCTTGTGACAGATGTTGACTTAAAGTCTGTTTTGTCTATTATAATTATGGCCACACTTGCTGTATTTCAGTTACTACTTGCATGGTGTGTCTTTTTTCATTCTTTCACTTTCAGCATATGTATGCTGTTAATTTAGTGTCTTACAGATAGCATATGGATGGATCTGTTTGGGTTTTTCTCTAATCTATTTAACAAATCTTTGGGAATTTTAATCTATTTACATTTTAAAGTAATTATTGATGGGGAGGACCTGCTATTGCCATTTTTTAATAGTTTTCCATATGTCTTGCAGCTACTCTGTCTCTTTTTCTCTCTTGCTACCTTCCTTGTGTTTCACTGATTTTTTTTTATAGTAATATACTTTGACCCTTATGGCAGAAAGTGAAGAAGAACTAAAGAGCCTCTTGATGAAAGTGAAAGAGGAAAGTGAAAAAGTTGGCTTAATGTTCAACATTCAGAAAACTAAGATCATGGCATCTGGTCCCATCACTTCATGGCAAATAGATGGGGAAACAGTGGAAACAGTGGCTGACTTTATTTTTGGGGGCTCCAGAATCACTGCAGATGGTGATTACAGCCATGAAATTAAAGGACGCTTACTCCTTGGAAGGAAAGTCATGACCAACTTAGACAGCATATTAAGAAGCAGAGAGATTACTTTGTCAACAAAGGTCTGTCTAATCAAGGCTATGGTTTTTCCAGTAGTCATGTATGGATGTGAGAGTTGGACTATAAAGAAGGCTGAGTGCTGAAGAATTGATGCTTTTGAACTGTGGTGTTGGAGAAGACTCTTGAGAGTCCTTTGGACTGCAAGGAGATCCAACCAGTCCATCCTAAAGGAGATCAGTCCTGGGTGTTCATTGGAAGGACTGATGTTGAAGCTGAAACTCCAGTACTTTGGCCACCTGATGTGAAGAGCTGACTCATTGGGAAAGACCCTGACGTTGGGAAAGATTGAGGGCAGGAGGAGAAGGGGACAACAGAGGATGAGATGGTTGGATGGCATCACTGACTTGATGGACGTGAGTTTGGGTAAACTCCAGCAGTTGGTGATAGACAGGGAGGCCTGGTGTGCTGTAGTTCATAGGATCACAAAGAGTCAGACACTACTGAACAACTGAACTAAACTGAACTGAACATTTGCCTTATATGTTGGGGTGCTTCTATGTTGGGTGAATATATATTTACAATTTTATATCTTCCTCTTGGATTGACCCTTTGATCATTATGTAGTGTCCTTCTTTTCTCTTTTGGAGTCTTTAAAGTTCATTTTGTCTGATATAAGTATTGTAACTCCAACTTCCTTTTGATTTACATTTGCATGGAATACCTTTTGCCATCTCATCACTTTCAGTCTGTATATGTCTCTAGATCTGAAATGACTCTTGTAGAGAGCAAATATACAGTTCTTGGTTTTGTATCCATTCAGTCAGTGTGTATTTTGGTTGGAGCATTTAGTCTGATTAGCAAAGTAAAAGAAAAATATGTTGATACATGGTTAGTCACTATTGTAATATTTTATAGGAGTTAGAATATGATCTTTCTGCTGTGGAATTTGTCAGATAATTAGAGGACAGAATCATATGGAAATTGTAGAAAGAATATTTTAACAAGTATATGTCTAGTATACATAGAAATGTGAGTTTTTAACCCAAATTCCGTTAGTTAATGGGTGTTCTGAGGTGTGTAATGGGAAGTAAGATAGTGGTTACTAATACTAAGAAATTGTCTGTAGCAATTTGTCTATAACATATCTGGAAAGAAAGTGACAACAAGACTGCATTAGTCTTAGGGCTTCTTTAACTGTGTACCACAAACTAAGTGACTTTAAACAACAGAAACATATGGTCTCACATTTCTAGAGGTTAGGAGTGTCAGCAGGACTATGTTGTCTCTGAAAGCTTTAGTGGATATTTTTCTTTGCCTTTATATAGCTTCTGATGGTGGCCACAATCCCTGCCAATTCTTGACTTGTAGCTGCATCACTCCATTCTCGGCCTCTGTCATCACATGGTGTTCTCTGTGTGTCTCTGTCCTTGGTTGTCTTCCTTTTGTTATAAGGGCACTATTCAGATTAAATGCCTGTCCGACTCATCTAATTACATCTGCAACAACCCTGTTTCCGAATAAAATCACATTTGGAAGTGATGTATTTGAGGTATGGGGGGTTATGACTTCAGTGTATTTCTGTAAGGCATACAATTCAACTAATAACATTGACTAAACCCAGTTGTAGAGGCACTAGAGTAGTAGTGGTCAGATTACCTAGAAATGTTATAAAGAACAAATAATAAGACAGAAGTTCAGTTATGAGAATCAGAACAAAGGTCAGGTCAGAATGTAACTAAGGTCAATGAAACTAAGAAACTAACTTACTGCCAAAGCAGTCTATTAGCAAAAAGAGATAAGGAATTATGACGAAGGTTAAGATTTCTTCTTGAACTATAATAATTGGGGTCAGATGTAGAGAGGGGGGTTATGGAAATTGGAAGTCAGATAAGTACAGATAATCATTAACATTTGTATTTCACATTTAGTGCTGTGAATTAATTTGAATACCCCTTTAAAGTTTTTCAAGTCATCTTTTATATACCAGGCCCTCTGCCAAGTAGCTAGACAGGTTCAATGATGGTAGATACAGTGTCTCCTTTAGGGCTATCTAGTATTTTGCCCAGATACATATATGGCATTTACAGTTAACCCTTGAATAATGTAGGGGTCAGTGGTACTGACCCCAGTGCAGTAAAAAATTTGTGTATAAATTCAGTCTGCTCTCCATATCTGAGGTTCCATATCTGTGGATTCAACAAACAGTGAATTATGTAGTATTGTAGTATGTATTTATTGGAAAAAAATCCATATACAAGTGGACCTGCACAGTTAAGCCCATATTATTCAAAGGTCAACTGTATACACATATGTTGCTGATATGAGGCAGTCAGGTTGAAATTGATGCATAAAGTGGGTTACTAAATGGAGGGAAGAGATGAATTGATTTTGACAGAGAGGATGTATGTTTCTGTCCCTCAGCCCACCACTCCTTTCCCCCATCCACTTTTGGTTTCTGCCTTCCTCACTTCCTTCTATGTTGATCTGATCTTTGCAAGCACATCATCCAACCTTACTGACATTCAGTTCAGTTCAGTCACTCAGTCGTGTCCAACTCTTTGCGACCCCGTGAATCGCAGCACGCCAGGCCTCCCTGTACATCACCAACTCCGTGAGTCTACCCAAACCCATGTCCGTCGAGTTGGTGATGCCATCCAGCCAGCTCATCCTCTGTCGTCCCCTTCTCCTCCTGCCCCCAATCCTTCCCAGCATTAGGGTCTTTTCCAATGAGTCAGTTCTTCGCATCAGGTGGCCAAATTATTGGACCTTTATCTTCAGCATCAGTCCTTCCAATGAATATTCAGGACTGAACATGAGCCCCAGGTGACACCAGCCCCTCACAACACTTCAGACTTGGTTGATAGAATATGTTTAGATCAAGATGTATAAACACCACCCCAAACCTTCTTCCCATTGCCACTTTTTGACTTTGGCTCCTAATTTCACAATGCACCCAACACTGTAACAATTCACAACATGGCGGTGGGAAAGTAGACCATCAGAGGGTGACGTGAGGGTCACTAGTAGCACATGCTACTACAGCAGGGATGTCTGTCCTTGGAAATCTGCCATAGTTTCTTTAGCTCTTTACTCCTTGTAATTTTTATCATCTTTCCACAAATGCTGAAAGATCTGGACTTTACCAGACATCTCAGAACAGCTGAATAACTTCATTTTCTAGAAAAACAGTAACAGAGTAAAAGAGGGATTGTATATAATTGAATCCTGGAGGACAAAATTGAGGAAAGTTATCAGAGGAGATTTACTTCTAATTCCCACTATTTATTAAAAGCTTCCACAATCACAATTTCTACCAGATACTCCGCCTATAAACCTTTCATTTCAGAAACAAAAAGGGAAAAAGATATCACATGAACAAAGGCAACAAGCGGGGAAACAGTTTCAAGAATCTGGGAAATACCATCTGTTTGATATTGCTGTAGTGATATCAAGTTTGAGGCAGGGGATCATGACATTTATAACTGAAGGGGTAGTGAGTGTTAGATCATGAAGAAGTAACGTAATAAGTTGCCCAGACATTATTCTATAGATAACAATTGGTTGGTATTAAACATGAGCATGATGTAACCAGTGTTAAATCTAAGAAAAGTGATTGCAAGCTTTGTGGAGAATGAATTCAGAGGGACAAAAATCACTTAAGAGAATGTATGTAATCATCTTCTGTATCTCCAAGAGGGTTATGATGGCACCCTGATGCCTGGAAATTTTAGTGCAGATGAAGAAGAAGGTTCCAGAAATCAGAATATTTGAGATATAACCAACGACTAAGTTAAGGATGTGATACAAAACAGTGAGGGAGTAGGGAGCTAAAGTAAGTAAGTAATTGTTTGTGACTCCATGGACTGTAGCCTGCCAGGCTCCTCTGTCCATGGGATTCTCCAGGCACCAATACTGGAGTGGGATGCCAGTCAGGGATCTTCCTGACCCAAGGATGGAACCCATGTTTCTTGCATCTCCTGCATTGCAGGCAGATTCTTTACCCACGGAGTCACCTGGGAAGCAAATTCTAAGGGTTTGGGGTACTGTGAACCAGGAACTGAAGTTGAGTTGAATTCAGTCGCTCAGTTGTGTCTGACTCTTTGCGATCCCATGGACTGCAACACGCCAGGCCTCCCTGTCCATCACCAATTTCCAGAGTTGACTCAAACTCATGTCCATTGAGTCAGTGATGCCATCCAACCATCTCATCCTCTGTCGTCCCCCTCTCCTCCCTTCAGTCTTTTCCAGAGTCAGGTCTTTTCCAGTGAGTCAGCTCTTCACATCAGGTGGCCAAAGATTTGGAGTTTCAACTTCAGCATCACGCCTTCCAATGAACACCCAGGACTGATCTCCTTTAGGATGGATTGGTTGGATCTCCTTGCAGTCCAAAGGACTCTCAAGAGTCTTCTCCAACACCACAATTCAAAAGCATCAGTTCTTGGGTGCTCAGCTTTCTTTATAGTCCAACTCTCACATCCATACATGACTACTGGAAAAACCATGTCTTTGAGTTAATGGACCTTTGTTGGCAAAGTAATGTCTCTGCTTTTTAATATGCTGTCTAGGTTGGTCATAACTTTCCTTGAAAGGAGTAAGTGTCTTTTAATTTCATGGCTATAATCACCATCTGCAGTGATTTTGGAGCCCCAAAAAATAGTCTGTCACTGTTTCCATTGTTTCCCCATCTATTTGCCGTGAAGTGATAGGACCAGATGCCATGATCTTAGTTTTCTGAATGTTGAGCTTTAAGCCAACTTTTTAAAATCATAATATCACAGCTATATTGTTTGGTTTAGGGAAGGGATGCAGGTTAGTAGGAAGAGATAAGTTTAGAAACACTGGATTTAGAATCCTTCCAAAAATAATAAACAGATCCAGCCAGCTAGTGAAAATATGTCTTCAAATCTTAAGAAAGAGAGGGAATTGAGTTGAAAATAAAAATGTGAATGTCAAAAGCATACTGATGACTGTTTAAAATGACATAATTTTACATATTTTTTTGTCTGTGATTAAGGCAGAGTATTGAGAGAAGAATCCAAAATTTAAAAATATGTGAGAGAAAGAGATTCCACTTATAGAAATGGGAATAAAAGTAAGAAATTATTCTTACTTGTTTTATTTCTCTCATGGGAATGCTGCTACTGCTGCTAAGTTGCTTCAGTCATGTCCGACTCTGTGCGACCCCATAGGCGGCAGCCCACCAGGCTCCCCCATCCCTGGGATTCTCCAGGCACGAACACTGGAGTGGGTTGCCATTTCCTTCTCCAATGCATGAAAGTGAAAAGTGAAAGTGAAGTCACCCAGTCGTGTCCGACTCTTAGCAACCCCATGGACTGCAGTATACCAGGCTCCTCTGTCCATGGGATTTTCCAGGCAAGAGTACTGGAGTAGAGAAAATAGTGTGTCTTGATAACACGGGCAGAACACATGCTTAAAAGAATAGGATGAGCAGTGCAAAATAAATGGAGAGATACTGTAAGAGAACAATTAAACATGACGATTAAATTAAGTGAAAACGTTATTATGGACCCCAACAAGAGTAACTTCAGTGGAGTACTGAGAGTGGGAGCCATAATTCAACTGACAAAATGTGATTTCTTGATAAACTTGTCTAAACTGGTCTCTTTTCCTTTATTAATCTGAACTTCTGAGAGTAAAATGTCACTCTTAATTCAGTTCAAGGGAATGCATCTTGTTTTGGGAAGGGCAGTAAAAGAACAAATAGGACAGAAGAGGTTGTACTTATAAGAGAGACAGTGGATGATTGAAGGGAGTGTGTAGGCTCAAGGTCTGAGTGGTTGGTTGACATGTGGTATAAGGGAGAACTTCAACCAGAGGAAAGAAGTTTAAAAAATTTTTTAAATGGACTGGTGGAAAAAATGTTTTTAGATAGGGTAGAAAGTTCAAAATGAAAACAAACACACAAAGAAGCAAGCAAACAATCCACTGAAAATGTTAAGCATAATGTCAGTAGAAGGTAACGTTGAGATGTGTGAGAATAAGCAACAGGGAAACTGAAAGTTGGATTGTGAATTTAATGGCAGGGAAGTTATGGTTTAGATTTATGAGAGTCATTGAATGGAATGGAAGGGGAAACTTCCATTAGCTAACAAGAGTGAAGGTAGGAAGTACCCAGGTCTTACGAAACCATGCCTCAAAGTGTGATTTCATCAATTTGCAGAGTTGTGTGGCTCAGCCCCTGCGACAAGTAGGAGAAAAGGTAGATTATTCCTTGTCTTTTATCCGGAGGTCAGGGAACATGCATACTGGGTATAGCAGGAGGATAGAGTATAAGTAAACTGAGTGCTGGTGAGAAGGTAGAGAGCAGACCAACCCTGAGGTTTGCAGTAGGTAGTCAAGTTGCTGGTATGAGGGCACATACGCTTGAGAAAGGGGAGATGAGGAACTAAGGAGGGAGGTCTGTGGGGTAGAGGCGAGGAGATCTTTGGAGAAGTGGAAGGTCAGGAGGTTGTGGTGAGGGTCTGGAATATTGGAATCTATGTTTCTGAGGCCTAAACACATTCTTGAGGCCAAAATGGAACCAGACTCATCTTTGGGCTGAAGGACTGAAGATGAAGACCCAAAGGATTACTTCTGTCACATATAACTATCTCTTCATCAATGCCCCAGATCAGTATTAGGGTAAAAAGCAGCACAGTGGTTATTAATTCACAATTTTTCTTACTCCCGCCCCTTTTATCTTACTATTTAAGGGAAATCTGGTTAAAAGCAGCTATCTCTGGGAGCCCAGGGTGAGCTGACAATGCAGAAAAATGGGAAAGCTAATCTATTAGACAGGCCCTCAATTACCATGCAAACATGTGTGATGATGAGCAACCACTGGTGGAGATATTTGCAAGGTGGGAATATTGTACCACAGGAAATATCATATTATATACTTGCTTAAGTATATTTTAACAAAATGCTGTGTGATGGAATAATCTGATACTAGGTGCAGTGTTTAAAGATACGTCAAAGAGAGGATGATTTAGCTAAGAGGTTTTGAAGCACTATGGAAAAAATGGAAATCTTGGGCTATTCTAATTAGCTACTGTGGATAACCACTGTATTTCCCAATCTGCCAAGTATGCAAATTGTGGAATATTCATGAAAAGGTCTTTGGAAAGTGGCAACAAGAAAACAGATAAATGATTTTTTTTTTTTTTGTAGAGCGGACTATTAGAGATTACCTTGGTTTTCCTTTTAGCCTTAAATATTATTACCTACAACTCTCCCAGAAGCTAGAGTACACTGTACCTGATTTCTGTTTTGGTTACATGTCTGTTATCTTTGAAACCTTTGTGAACTTTTTTCAACCCTAAAAGCATGTAACCTTTGGATCCCAAAAGAGTAGGAGTTTGGGTAGTGTTCTTTTATTCTTGGATCACTTTATATCATTAGGATTTTCTAGGCTCTTCCTTCAGGATTGGTGTTCTAAGCTTAGGGTAAAATAAGGTGAAAGTTTAACTGAAACAAGATCCATTGCCAGTCTAAGTGACTTTTTAACATATCTTGAACTGGGCTGGTGAAGTTCAATAATAGCATCATAAACACATCATTTTCTTTGCTGGCTTAGAGTGTTTATGTACTCTATGGGTCTAAGTAAGGTTTTAAAAAAGTCAACCCTTATACTTAAATTTTCTATCCTATTGGCAAAGTTTAGCTGATTTGGACCTAAAATATGCCTTCTGATAGAATGAGGCATCCTCCAAATTATTGACACCAAACTCTGTCACTCAAATCAATGGTGTGTACTTGTAGAGGAACAATACTATGTGACCAGTCAGATGTAAATGTTTAATAATTCAGAAACATGAGAGCACAGCTTGCTTTGATTTATTCTACAACTTTACAGCTCTAACAAGGCCTCAGGCAACTATGTAATAGAAGTTCTAGCCAAATTAAATATTTGTGTGTTTGTTTTTTTTTAAGAATAAGGGGAAATAAAGATTGAAATTTAAAAAGTTAAGTTGAAATCCTTGTCAGCATCTTAACCATCTCAGGATCACAGAATGATGGAAAGACAACCAGTAAAATGGTAACAAGATGAACCCAAACCAACAGGGTGGTAACAGGAATTGACTGGAATACTGGGGATGAACTTTTAGAACTCTTGTCTGCATATGTTAGTTAACTCCACACACAATAAATTACTTTATTTTGATTTTTCTGACTCCAGAATTTTAGTCTTACTCAGTTTATTTTTTCTAGTTGTCAAAGGACACCTTCGTTTTATATTCTGTACCACACCGTGAAGTCACTTAGGCTAAGTCTGAATACCTCTCTGCCCATTCAGTTCCCACAACCAAAGATAACTTGATAATACAGTTCCCATTCAAAGAAGGGAGGACATTCAATGAAAGAAGCTATAAAATGTACATTTCCCCAGTTCTGAAACTCAGTCAGGTGTCTTGCTTGTAAAATCCTATGGGCAATTCTTCCAGTGAGACAGAGCTATTGGGCATAGTGAGCACTAAGGCAGAAATGTTTGTTTCTGAAGGAAAGTCCTCTCCTCAGACTAATTCAGAAAGGGAGGGAGAGCGCTAATGTTTCTCTGTGGTTTTGTTCTGCTTTACTGCACTTTGTAATAAGCACTCTGGCCAAAAGACTGAGTTCTGATGAAGTGGCACAAAACTGTGTGTCATCCCACAGCCTCAGAAAGGAGGTCTCTCTGTTTTTATTTGAAGCATACCATAACATGGGATCCCATCACAGTCTTTGAGAACTGAAATATAACAACACACAACTGATATTTGGATTGCCTCTAAACCACAAGAGAATAGCCACAATTCCAGCAACTTTTCTTCTAAGCTCTAGCCAAGTGTTCTAAAAGCTGTATCCTGGAATTATAATGGGGCGGTGGGGGCGGGGTGGGGGGGCGCAGAGGGGTGGTTTTAGAAGACAGTGACTGATTAGTTCTAATGCAATATGGGGTAATAGAAAGTGACTTAGATAGGAATTTTAGCTTTTTTTTTTTTCCCTCCTTTCACCCAAGTAACTAACTCTTCAATTGAAGTCAAATCACTTGGAGCCCTTCATTTAACAGATGAGAGGATTAACGTTGAATGCAAGGAGCTTCCTTATATGTAAGTAAAAATACCAGAAGCTTGAATCTCATGACCTGTAGCCTTTCTATAATTCTAAACTTTTCCTTTTTGCTTTGGAATGGATTCCATCATAGATGTAAAAAATATTACTTAACTTAATACCCTCTATTTTAAAGATAAATAGCCTCTCAGGAAATCATGTTTTTTAATTAATAGAGAAATTAATTGATATTATACTAATTAAAAAAAATGCTTTCCTGGCTAATTACCTCTAGGACTGATTGACAAGAAAGCATATGCAATTCTACCTCCTGGAAGATTTTAGACACTAAAATACAGGCACTTTACTGGGATAGAGTAAATCAAATCCCTAACTAGCTATGGTAGCAGTGCACCAGGACTCAGAAATTAGGTAATGGCTGTTATTTGTTGCCACTGATGTTCACTAGAACACCCTTCCCACTCCCATAGAGGGCCAGAGCAGGCATGGCAGGTTTAGAGGAATCAGAACCAAACCCAGAGAAGGCTGCTTACAGAATGGTGGAAGTCAGGCCATTGTGAAGCAATAAAAGATGATGCATAGTTTATTTCACCTTTGGGTTATTTGTGAACTTCTCTCTTCTCTGGTTGGTTGAGAGTTGACTGCTTATCTTTAATACTATATGACCAGAACCTAATGGACAATTTTTCAGTGTCATTTCTGATGTGATCATGTCATAATCCTCAAATCCATCTTCAACATTCTCTTCATGTTTATTCTTCACCTCAAATCTCTACTTATAGAAAAGATTAAAAAGAACATTGGTATACAGTAGAATTAAAAGGCACATTTTTTACTGAATTGGAAACTCTGGCTATCATTTGTTGTTCAGTTGCATGCATCTCTAGCATAATAATGACACCAGTTATTTTCTAACAAGAAGGGATCTGGAGGATCCATTCTCTTGACATGAGCTGCTGAATATGCTTCACACAGTCGGTCCACATCCAAGTGTCTGAAACCAAAATGTTCTGCTCTAATCCTACAGAGTGATCTAATCCATGCAGAGTAATTCTCTGAGTATAGAAAGATTTCCAGGGATTTACATTGTAGCTTGCTTTTGCAGCAGGGTTAGGTGTTATCATGCGTGCTCAGTTACTCAGTCATGTCCGACTCTTTGCAACCCCATGGACTGTATAGCCTGTCAGGCTCATGTGTCCTTGGCATTCTCCAGGCAAGAATACTGGAGTTATCATAAAGGAATGTTATTCTTCACTGAATAAAAATGGAGATGGCCATTGAGTCAGAAATGGCGAGGAAGTTCTTTCACATTAGAGATTGGTTAAGGAAGATGGGAGGGAGGAGGGGTAATTCTGAGCAATTACTGGGCTAAGACTGAAAATCCTTCCAAATTCAACTACTCTGGGGATTAAGCATGGATCTAGTAAAAATGGCTTTAAGTTCAGTTCAGTTCCGTCGTTCAATCATGTCCGACTCTTTGCAACCCCATGAACTGCAGCAAACCAGGCCTCCCTGTCCATCACCAACTCCTGAAGTCCACCCAAACCCACGTCCATCGAGTCAGTGATGCCGTCCAATCATCTCATCCTCTGTTGTCCCCTTCTCCTCCTGCCCTCAATCTTTCCCAGCATCAGGGTCTTTTCCAATGAGTCAGCTCTTCTCATCAGGTGGCCAAAGTATTGGAGCTTCAGCTTCAACATCAGTCCCTCCAATGAACACCCAGGACTGATCTCCTTTAGGATGGACTGGTTGGATCTCCTTGCAGTCCAAGAGACTCTCAAGAGTCTTCTCCAACACCACAGTTCAAAAGCATCAATTCTTCAGCACTCAGCCTTCTTTATAGTCCAACTCTCATATCCATACATGCCTACTGGAGAAACCATAGCCTTAACTAGACGGACCTTTGTTGGTAAAGTAATCTCTCTGTTTTTTAATATGCTGTCTAGATTGGTCATAACTTTCCTTCCAAGGAGCAAGCATCTTTTAATTTCATGGCAGAAATCACCATCTTTAAATGTAGACTCAAATAGTCTCTTGAAAGTGAAAGCAATTCAGTCATGTCTGACTCTTTGTGATCCCTTGGAATATACAGTCCATGGAATTCTGCACACCAGAATACTGGAGTCGGTAGCCTTTCCCCTCTCCAGGGGATCTTCCCAACCCAGGGATCAAACCCAGGTCTCCCACATTGCAAGCACATTCTTTTCCAGTTAGACCAGTTTTGTGAGGGGTTCACGCTTGCATAGAACTATCCCAGTTGACAGTGACACTAAGGAGAGATTCCTTCTTCCTGTGGAGAAACTGCTGACAGATAAATGATGAATGGCGTCAGTGCTTGTAGGTCTCCAAGATTCTTTGCAGTGGTCACCAGTCACAGTATTGGCCTGGGGCTCAGTGTGCAGCAGGGACCCTACCTGGGTGGCTGTGTTCCCTGCGTTTCAACAGCGACACCGTGTGGCAGCAGCTGTGAAAAAGAAAGGCCTTCACCACTGAGGAAGCAGGTTTTCTGGTTCTCTGTGGATGGACTAAGCAGCCCTGGGAGTTTAGAGGTTCTCAGAGGAAGGAGATTCTTCAAAGAGAGGGGCAAGGATGACTACAATCTGTATTAACCAAGCCACTGTATGAGAGGGAACCAGTACTTCCCTCCTGGTCATAATGGAGAAGGAGGAGATGTGCTCATCTACTGTCTCCAGGCAGGAGTTATCTTCTCACTCAACAGGGAAAATCAGGACTAGTCAGCTTGAGGGCTCAGAAAGATTTGATAAGAGCTGGCAAAGCAAACCAAACTACATCTCAAGCCAATCACCAAATAATCTTTCTGCAGCAAGAGCCTTATTAGAGTAGATGGTAAAATCTTGGACTTTGCCTTCAATGCCCCTAGAGTTAAATAAACCCAGTCATGCCACTTACTGTCTATGACTTCAGGAATCAACTCTGGGTCTCGCTTTTCTTATCTTTGTATAATAGGAGGGAAACAGCACACCTCATAGAATGATTTTGAGAATTTAATGCATAAATCTGCAGAAAGTGTTTACTCCACTGGTAGACCAGGACAACTGACATTTGCTGGGCATTCTTTCTTTTATAATCTTTTTATACTATCTTGCTGCTTATCTTGCTCTATGACTCCTTTATTTCATTAATTCAAGAATTCATTCTATAATATACAAACCAGGTCCTGATTCCTGTTGTATTTCTTCTCTTTTAACTTTACATCTGTATTTCTAAAATACATTTCAGTGTTAAATTATATTTTTCCAACAGAAGCAAAAAATACAACTTTATAATGTGGAATTCTGTAATCTTAAACATTAACCAGTAATAGAAAATTTTGAAAACATCAATCAGAACACATGTGAGCCAGAGTCAGACCCTCTCAGTTTCCAACCTTTCTGTCACTATCCTGGGTAGACACAATTTAAGATGTGTGCCATCTAGTGGTACAAATTACAATTAAGTAATAATAGACTGCTTTACATGCTATTTTAGTTTATGATTATAATACTAAAGTATAAAAGGTGATTGGTATCTTTTAATCATTTCCTATATAATTATTCATAAATGATAGTGGGATCAGTTAGTTTGAGAAAGCTAAGCAGTGATCCCATACTCTTATCTCACTCTCATAGCAAAAGTGGCTACAGAAGAATTGCTCCAATAATTTAGCTATAACATCACTTCCATTCCATCCTGCAGTTTCCGGGGATTCTGTTCTCATAAACTCTGGATCATCTGCTGTCTGAATTCACTCTTCCAAACCTATGTCTTAATTTTTACCTTGTCTAGAACGAGTATAAGGTGGAAGTGAGAAGTAAACAAAGAAGTATGGGTTAATGATGGGTAATAAAAAATCAAATTATCTACCATCTTTGTCCAGTTCCTTCTCTGTATTTTCTGAATACCCAATCAAGCTTCTGAGATTGACTTTTCCTGCAAAATCATGATGTCCTGATTTATTGTTGTATCTTATTTATTTGCACATCTGTTAGGCCCATGATTATGACCTTTCAATAGAACAAAAATTGGCAAAGTATGGCCTGTTGGTCAAATATAGCATGCCAACTGTTTCTGTGAATAAAGTTTTCTTACAATGTATGTATTTGTTTACATATTGTCTGTGATAGCTTTCTTGATACAATGACAGAATTCAGTAGCTGTGACATATGGCCCAAAATATATATTTTCTGGCCCTTTACAGAAAGATTTTGCTGAAAGTGAAAGTCACTTAGTTGTGTCCAAGTCTTTATGACCCCATGAACTATACAGTCCTTGGGATTCTCCAGGCCAGAATACTGCAGTGAGGAGCCTTTCCCTTCTGCAGGGGATCTTCCCAACCCAGGGATCGAACCCAGGTCTCCTGCATTGCAGGTGGATTCTACCGGCTGAGCCACAAGAGAAACCCAAGAATACTGGAGCGGGTAGCCTATCCCTTTTCCAGCAGATCTTCCCGACCCAGGAATCGAACTGGGGTCTCCTGCATTGCAGGAAGATTCTTTACCAACTGAGCTATTAGGGAAGCCCTGACCACTGCAATAAAACATTTTTCAGATTATGACATGTGTAGAAATATTTTACTCTCCATTGACTTGTAATCTTTCTGTATGCTTGTGTTTTAAGTATGTCTTTTTTAAACAGAGTATTGCTGCATTTTATTTAAACCAAGCTTAATTTTTAATTTACTCTCAGATTCAGTTAAACTGATGCATTCATCATCCATTTTTGCCTTCCTATCTTGTGATTTTTGTTTATCCTGTTTTTTTCCCATACTCCATTTTCCCCCTCCATTCAGACTTTTAGTAGATTGAATTTTATTTAAAAATCCTATTGCTCAAATAATATTTTGAAAGTTTTGTGTTCTCATTCTTTCCTTTAAATAGTCTTAAGTTTTAAAAAAACACACATTACTTTGAAAAGTCCAGTTTATGTTTATTCCTCACCTGAAATGTACAAATTCTTAAAATACTTAGATATCATATTTACTCAGCTCTAATGTTTCCCTCTTTAGTTCTAACTTATTTATATATGCGTCAAATAAGTTTTAAATAACACTTATAATATTTTATGTAATAAATTCTCATTTGTTTGTACCCTGATGTTTGCCATTTGTCAGTTCCTTTAGCTATTACTGTTTCTTGCTTTGTAGTTCTTCCTTTAGGTTGCATTTCATTTTCTGGAAGCACACCTTGTAAAAGATGTTTCAAAGAAGGTCTACAATATAAAAAATTGGAGTTCCCACAAGGGAAGAAGACAAAGGATGGATCAGTTTGGGGAGAAATGACAAGTTTGTAAAGTATTAAACTCTCCAGTCCATTAACATGGTATACTCTTAATTTGGGCTTCCCAGGTGGTCCTAGTGGTAAAGAACCTGCTTGCCAATGCAGGAGATGTAAGAGATGCAGGTTTAATCCCTGGGTTGGGAAGATCCCCTGCAGGAGGGCATGGCAGGGCAACCCATTCCAGTATTCTTGCCTGGAGAATCCCATGATCAGAGGAGCCTGGCAGGCTACAGTTCACAGGGTCACACAGAGTCAGACATGATTGAAGCAGCTTAGCTTTCATGCACTCTTAATATATTTATGTCTTATCTGTTTTCTCTAAATAATGTTTTTCTCTGTAGAGATATTGCACATCACTCATTATTTTTAGACATTTGATATTTTAAATTATGTTTTAAATTGTATGTTTTCAAAAAATTCATCTTCTATTTGTTGGTATATGGCAACAGTTTTTTAGTTTTTTGTTTTTTTAAAGGGGATGGGACATAATCACATTTGATATTTAAAACAAAAGTTTGTTGACCATAGAGAAGAGCATTAGAAGATCATGCTTGGGGAACAAGACAATTTAGTAGGCTTATGCATAGTGCATGTGCTATTGCTTAAAATTGTGGCTATGGCAAAAAAAAAAGTAGATATAAAATAGTTTGTATGTATTCTGAGAGAAAGGAAAGAATTAATGATTACTTTGACATCTGGAGGCATTATAGTATTGTTCACAAAGGTAGAGAAAGAAAGAGTGGGGCTTCGATGAAGAAAGCCAAGTCTAACGCTGAACTCCTTCTGTCAGATACAGAACCATAGATATATCAATATTTAAGAGATAGCCAGATAAGTCTGAGTCGAAGACTAAGGGATAGGATAAAGCAGTAAGAAGAAATCTAAAAAGAAAAATAAAAGCCAAGTAAGTAAAGATCAGAGGCAAACATTGCAGAAATCTAGTTACAGAAGAGTTGAAAAACTTAAAAAAATTTTTGAGTTATAGCCAAGAAGTCATCATGACCTGGGAGAACGTTTCTAGTATCTTAGAAAGGAAAACCTTTCTAAAGATGGTGATTTTTAGTCTCCTCTGCAACCCACTATGAACAGTGGCTTCAAAGAACTTTTTTGTGAAAGGGCAAAGAAAGATGGAATAAAAACAGAGAGGGGAAGAGTTGCAAGTTATTTTGAACAAGTGAGAAGTAGTAAACATGCAGAAAAGATAGCATATCACATTGGTTCTCAAAATTTATCATGCTATAAGTATTGTCGAAGACATTCAGATAAGGAAGCCTCCTGAGTTGTGCCTTACAGAGCTACTGATTAGGGTAGGTTTGAGTGGATCTGTGTTTACCAGGTTCTCCAGGTGAATGTAAGGTAGATATTGCAAAGACCACAGTTTAGAAATACTGCAGTAAGCAAGAGAAAATAAGCAAGGATAAAACTGAGAAAACCTGGTCCACAGAGGTAGGGAGAGTTTGGGGTCTAGAGAATAGGTGGTAGAATGAGTATTATAAAGGAAGAATACACTTACCCTACTCTGATAGGAGGGAAAGAGCCCTAGGTGCACATACATTTGTAGTAATTACACAAAAATGAATGAGTTTTATTCTAAGGTTTCTTTTATTCTCTTTAAAATAAGCAGCAAAATAATTTACTAAAAATAAGGGGAAATACTAAAGAGTAGAGAACTGAGGAAATAATTTTTAAATGGATGTTTTTAGGGAATGTAGAATAGGTAGATGGTCATGAACACAACAGTATTTCTGTGTAGCTAAGGACCAGGCGAAATGAGATACTATTAATCTGAAGTGACAATGACCTATGAAGCAGTGATTTTCCTCCCTCTCCTCCAGCAGTCTTTTTGTGCTGGGTATTGGATGTCTCTAAAGTTAGAGTTTTTGTTAACAGTTGTAGGAGAAAAGGAGAAAGTTAATTATAGTGTGTGTGTGTGTGTGTTCATGCTCAGTTGTATCTTTTTCTTTGCGACCCTATAAACGGTAGCCTGCAAGTCTCCTCTGTTCATGGAATTTTCCAGGCCAGAATGCTAGAGTGGGTTGCCATTTCCTACTCTAGGGGATCTTCCAGACCCAGGATTTGAACCTGCATCTCTTGCGTCTCCTGCATTGGCAGGTGGATTCTTTACCATTGCACCACCTGGGAAGCCAAGTTAATTATGCCAGTTGTCAATTTATTGTCTCTCAACTCCAAATCTACCCTTCTTTCCCTGCTTTGCAGTACTGGAGATGGACCTTGTAAACATTTTTCCTAGCCAGGTGACACAATATTAAGACTTGTCAGTAGAGAGTGCTGGAGGGACACTATAAGAAGAGAGGACTTCTTTTCCTTGTGGTGGTGCTTTTCTTCTTGATTCTGTGGTGCATCTGCCAGAGGCTGGCTTCCTTGTTGGGAAGCTGCGCTGGAGAATAGTGATGGAGAATAGCCACCTCAGTGGGTGGCTTCCTGGCAGGTCTAGTCAGTGCTGATGCAGGCATGCTTTTCCTAGTCTGTTCCTTTCTTGAGTGTTCTCCCACAACCTGCTGCCCCTTACATCCACTTATTCCTCAGCATTCTCTTTACTTCTCTTTGTGTTTCATCCCATTACTCAGTAGTTCTTTTACCAAGTCCAAGCTAAGTCTGCTCGCTGCACAACAGGCCATTTAACCAAGAGATGAGGTGTTGAGGCAAGGAATACAACTTTATTTGGAAAACGGGCTGACCAAGAAGATGGCAGACTGATGTCTCAAAATAACCTTCTTGTTTGGATGCCAGATTCTTTTATGGGACGGGGGTGGGGTGGGGGGGAGTTGAGGAAGAATTAAGAGGGTGAAGAGTTGATTATCTTGCAAATCTCTTGGAATAGCCAAACTCAGGGGATGTAGGTTCAATCCCTGGTAAGGGAACTAAGATCCCATGTGCCTCAGAGCAACTAAGCCTGCATGCCACAACTACTGAGCCCACACACCACAACTAGGAAGTCCATCTGCCACAGCGAAGATCCCGTGTGCTGCAACTAAGACCCGAGGCAGCCAAATAAATAAATACATATTTTAGAAAAGAATAAAAGATCATTACCTTTAAAAGAAGAAATTGATGATAGGAGTCCCACACTAGTGACAAATATGCTACTTCTCATTTCATTTTGTGGACATGCATTGGAAGAGTTAAAGGAAAAGCTCATCAATAATTATAGTGACTTTGTGGTTATTTCTAATGGCATAACTGGACAACTATACCTCTGAACATTTTAGTCAACAATATTCTAAGTCTCATTAAAAAGTAATGTGAGTCTTTATTATTTGAAAACCTTCCATCAACTTTCTGATAGACTTTTTAATGCCAGCACCAAAACTTAAAGAGCACATGTGAGGAACTTGGAAGAAAAGCCTAGAGATAGGAGTGGAGCACTCTTTTAAATACCTGATGTGACTGCATCTCCTGATGCCCCCAAGGTAGTATCATGGGGGAACACTTGGGCATCAACACCTCTGATTCAGAAAAATTGAACTCTGGGAAGAAATTTTAAGACTATTAAGCCCCTAATATTTTACTAACTTTTTCTTTTAATAAGAGCATGATAGTTATATAGTAAAAATATAGACCTAAATATGTCTAAAAGAGCTCTTTGAATGACTATAAAATAAAGACATAAGATGATTCAATTGGCAGTTTTTTCCTTCTGATGATATATAAAGCAATGATAATTTTACAATTGATAATATTATAAATGTGGTTCATAAAATTTGCCACATAAAGTGGCAACTTAAAAAAGTATGAAGTACTTTTTCTTTGCTATAGACTTGGAAGCTATTAACATATGTTACTAAACATCAATTAACTTGCAATCTTTGGAAAGAATCAGGTATTATTTTCCTAAGTGCTTGTTGATAAATTCTGGAGAAGGAAATGGCAACCCACTCCAGTATTCTTGACTGGAGAATGCCATGGACGAGGAGCCTGGTGAGCTGCTGTCCATGGGGTCACACAGAGTCGGACATGACTGAAGCGACTTAGCATGCATGCATGCATTGGAGAAGGAAATGGCATCCCACTCCAGTATTCTTGCCTGGAGAATCCCAGGGACAGAGGAGCCTGGTGGGCTGCCATCTATGGGGTCTCACAGAGTAGTTGGACAGTACTGAATCGACTTAGCAGCAGCAGCAGCAGCAGTGATAAATTCCTCTATTTCCAACCTCTCATTTCTTCAAGCATGTGAGTTCCACATACATAGTCTTATAAGCAGAGCAGCTAGACTGACAATATAGTGTTGAAAGATTTAAAAAATTCTATAATTCACATTGTTGGTTGACTATTCTGGAATTTCTGGTAAATTTGTCATCCTTCTATGCAATAACCTCTATTAAATTTTGCCATATATCTCATTCCTTGAGTAGGGAGTTTGGACTGAGAAGAGACAGAGAGTCTCTTGCAGACTGTGCCAGAATAGGATTAAGTCAGTTCATAGTAATGTAGCTCTCCCACTTTAAAGTGGCAAGAAGAAAGATTTCAGTGATGCTTACTGGATATCTGATATAATGAATACCTGTATTTGCAGTGCTAGAAAGGTTGTGTAGAAGACCAGTTCCTTTGGACCCAGCAGTATGGCTGTCATAGAACAGATCAGGGCATAAACCTAACAGTTTTGTCCTATAGTTCTAAACCAATGTTTCATTCTTCTGTCCTTGCTTATTTTACCCTCATTAGGTTCACCCAGAGTTTAAATTTATTCCCCACCCAAAAACCCACAAGAATCAAGCAAATGTGTTTTGATGGATTTCTGTAGTTTCCTTTCAGACCCAGATGTTGGACAGCAGCCATCTTAGTAAAAACACTTGCTAGATGAGGCAGGTTAAAAAGGAAAGGAAATCTGAAAAAGAAATCAATTGGGAAAAGATATCTTCAGCATATCCATAAGTAAGAAATCTAGTTAATTACCTCAAAGATTTGAAGTCTGTAATCCCTGGAAATAGCTTGGGCTTTCACTCACTAAGGCCAACCTGACTACAGCCAATGCTGAGTGCCCAATTGACCAGTTTGATAAAGAACTACCAGTTAGTTTCCTTGGGTTGCCATAACATATTATCACAAACTGCTTGGCTTAAAAACAGTAGAAGTATATCCTTTTACAGTTATTAAGGCCAGAAGTTTGAAATAAATGTGTTAGCAAGGGTCACATTCCCTCTCAAGACTCTAGGGTAGAATTCTAGCTTGCTCTTTTAGCTTCTGGAGGCTGCAGGCATTCCTTGGCTGCTAGCAGCTTCAATCTCTGCTGCTTTCTTCACATGACATTCTTCTCTCTGTATGTCCGAGTCCTCTTCTTGTAAAGACATTCATCATTAGATTTAGAGCCCACTGATCTCAGCCTTCACTTAATTACATCTGCAAAGACTTTTTTCCCAAATAAGGTCATTTTCATGGGTTCTCGGGGTTAAGGTTTAGACACATAATTTTAGGGGCTAGCACGAAAGATGGTGAGTTATCTTTTATAACTCATAAAATAATCCTTTCTAACTGATTTAGTGTTCACTAAAATTTCACTTATTTGGAATTTTGAGAAACAGAGTGGGATGTAGTTTTGCAGTCAGACTGCTATGTAGCTATAGGGGAAGAAAAGAATAAAGATCATGGTTTCCACGCCATACTTTTGTTGGAAAACACTTTGGTTATATCCTACTGAGGCAAAACAAAAACAAAAAAAACTTGTGTGGTAGATTATTTGCAAAGTTGGCTATCAGTGATTACTCCCATCCCTTAAAAAGCCTCTTTTTCTTCCCCTTGAGACTCACTTTGATCAGCCAAATGTGGTTGAAATTATTTTATATGACTCACGGAAATAGGCCTTAGGTTTTTGCAGCATCCATTCTTACCCTCTTGTATATCAGCTGTCTTGTAAGAAAAAGTCAAATATACTGTAAAAGAAAGAAGCCATGTTGACAGAAAGAGGTGCTGGAAGAAGAGAGATTACAAACATAAAAAAGGGAAAGATGGTTAACCCATGCCCTTCTAACCGCCCTAGTTGGAATCACGTGTGTTATACTCCAGCTAAGCTACTGTTGTCAAAATTACATGGAGCCAAGAGGAGCTCTCACTGCCAAGCTCTGCTCATGTTGAAGAATTATAATCAAATAAATTATTGTTTTTAACTCACAAAGCTTTTTGAGGAGGGGTCTTTGTTATGCCGCAATAGGTAATTGAAATGGCTTGTTTTAAATTTAAACAATCAATACAAATATAGTTCTTAATGAAACTTGTATTTCTTAGTGAGGGCATAGAGAAAAAGAAAATTTCTGTTATTGTTGAAAAATTCATTCTGCTTTTTATTGTTAATAATTTTTCCGTAAGTATGAAACTATATGCCTTCTGATTTTCTAGTCATTTCTATCAAAGTTGTTTTGCCATGAGCTGAAATGATAAGATTTGAAAGGGTTAGAAAATAACTTAGTGGGAAGGAGGAAGCAGGGAGGTTGTTATTATTTATTTCTACCTTTTTGCTTTTGCTAGGAATAGCTAAGAGATTGTAAATGTGTTGCAGATAAAGAAGTACATGAAAATAAAGTTGTAATGACATTGAACCTAGTTTGGAACATAGAATTTCAATCCAAGAATTTTTGACTAAGGAGTAAAGACAGATTTTCACAATATGTTAGAAAAATTGAATCTTTCACCATCTTTTATCTTTCATTTAATGTCTTCCCACTACCCACCAATTATTTACATCAGACTGCTCTAAATATCAAGGAATGGAGGTGAGAGTACGTAGTGGGAGGCTGTCTCTGTGATCAAATGTGAAGATGGACACTAGAGATACAATGGCAGTAAAGAACCAATGGACTACACCTTCTTGCTCATTTTTTCATTAAAATGGGTTTCCTATTGCTTGCAGGCATCATGAGCAGCAAACCTTGATGGTAATGGAGAATAGCAATGGAGGCTGCAGATGCTAGTAAGCCAGTTCAGGAACCAGCTATAAAGGCTAGTTTTGATCTTATTGAATTTAGCGTGGCATCTAAATATTAGCCAATGATTATGGAAGGAAAAAGGCAAAAGATCTATGTATGTAGATCGAGGTCTGTTTTGTGTTTAATGAGCTTCCCTGGTGGTTCAGATGGTAAAGAATCTTCCTGCAGTGCAGAAGACATGGGTTCGATCCCTGGGTCGGGAGGATCCCTTGGAGAAGGGAATGGCAACCCACTCCAGTATTCTTGTCTAGGAAATTCCATGGACAGAGGAGCTGATGGGCTGTGATCCACAGTGTCACAAAGAGTAAGGCATGCCTGAGCAACTAACACTTACTTACTTACTTCGTTTAATATAGCAGGGTGGTTTAGAAAATGAGATCTGGGAATTCCTTGGCAGTCCAGTGATTAGGACTTGGCTCTTTCACTGTCAAAGGTCCAGGTTCAATGCCTGGTCGGGGAACTAAGATTTCCCCGACCAGCACAGCCAAAAGAGAGAAAGAGAAAAAATGAGATCTGAAAGATAAACAGGTTTTAATTGACTCTAATATTCAGTAAGTGTGAGAAATTAAAAGAGTTAGTATTTGTTATTTCAGTCAGCTTTCTTCCATTTTACTTGCCATGAAGTGATGGGACTAGGGGAAGAAGGGGAAAAGATGGAAACAGTGATAGACTTTCTCTTCTTGGGCTGCAAAATCACTGCGGATGGTGACTGCAGCTATGAAATTAGAAGACACTTGCTTCTTGGAAGGAAAGCTATGACAAACCTAGGTAGTGTATTAAAAAGCAGAGACATCACTTTGCCAAAAAAGGTCCATGTAATCAAAGCTGTGATCTTTCTAGTAGTCATGTATGGATGTGAGAGCTGGACCATAAAGAAAACTGAGTGCTAAAGAATTGATGCTTTGGAATTGTGGTGCTGGAGAAGACTCTTGAGAGTCCCTTGGACAGCACAGAGATCAAATTAGTCAATCCTAAAGGAAATCAACCCTGAATACTCATTAGAAGGATTGATGCTAAAGCTGAAGCTCTGATACTTTGGCCACCCGATGCAAAGAGCTGACTCACTGGAAAAGACCCGACTCATTGGAAAAGACCCTGATGCTGGGAAAGATTGAAAGCCAAAGGAGAAAAGGGTGGCAGAAGATGAAATGGTTGGATAGCATTATCGAGTCAATGGACATGAACTTGGACAAACTCCAGAAGATAGTGAGGGACAGGGAGGCCTGGCATGCTGCGGTCCATGGGCTCACAAAGAGTAGGACACAATTTAGTGACTGAACAACAACAACACAGCTTTCTCATCTGTACAATGGAGATAATAAAGACACTTATTCTCTAAAGTTGTCAAGATTAAACAAACTCTTATTAAAAAAAAAAATATATATATATATATATATGTGTGTGGAATTATTAGCATCTGGCACATAATACCTGCTATATAAATGCTAATAGCTAATTATGTGCCAGTTACCTTGCTGATTTTCATTGTGCCCTTCTTTCTTAGTAACAGAAACCTTCAATTGTTAGGGATGGGAACGTTCTCAGCTGAAAGAAAAACTACATTGCCAAATCTCCCTAATTGATGTGGCTGGCAAATGATCTATAAATGTAAGTTTTTAGATATAGTTTATGAGAGTTCTTTGAAAGGCCTGATTTGGCTAGTTGGAATGCTTTTTCTTCTCTTTTCCTCCTTCTCCTTTCATAGAATAAAATCATCATGACTGGAGCTACAGGAACCCTCATGGATCCTGAGGGAAAGAGCAGTAGAGAAGAGCCCTTGATTCTGATATATTTGAGTTACTGAATCATGCCAGAAAACATTGCAAACCTTGTTAGATTTCTCATCACACATACACAAAAATAAATAAACATAAGCCTTTGTGTGTTTAAGCCACTGTAAACAGATCTTCATTATTGTCTTGCATAATTGTTAATTGATAATGTTCTATTATTGTTGTGAATGAAATTTCCAATTAAAAAACAGTTGCTATAAGAGAAAGAAAATAAATAGATTGAAAGGCACTTTATAATGAACGCCAGAAAAGGACAATATTTCCAAAAGGAGGGACTTGTCTTAAAAAAATTAGTAGTAGAGTCTTAAGTCAGGCAGGTTGATTCCTCCAGTTCCATTCTTCTTTCTCAAGATTACTTTGGCTATTCGAGGTTTTTTGTATTTCCATACAAATTGTGAAATTATTTGTTCTAGTTCTGTGAAAAATACCGTTGGTAGCTGGATAGGGATTGCATTGAATCTATAGATTGCTTTCGGTAGAATAGCCATTTTGACAATATTGATTCTTCCAATCCATGAACACGGTATGTTTCTCCATCTGTTTGTGTCCTCTTTGATTTCTTTCATCAATGTTTTATAGTTTTCTGTGTATAGGTCTTTTGTTTCTTTAGGTAGATATACTCCTAAGTATTTTATTCTTTTTGTTGCAATGGTGAATGGTATTGTTTCCTTAATTTCCCTTTCTGTTTTTTCATTGTTAGTATATAGGAATGCAAGGGATTTCTGTGTGTTAATTTTATATCCTGCAACTTTACTATATTCATTGATTAGCTCTAGTAATTTTCTGGAAGAGTCTTTAGGGTTTTCTACGTAGAGGATCATGTCATCTGCAAACAGCGAGAGTTTCAGTTCTTCTTTTCCTATCTGGATTCCTTTTACGTCTTTTTCTGCTCTGATTGCTGTGGCCAAAACTTCCAACACTATGTTGAATAGTAGTGGTGAGAGTGGGCATCCTTGTCTTGTTCCTGATTTCAGAGGAAATGCTTTCAATTTTTCACCATTGAGGGTGATGCTTGCTGTGGGTTTGTCATATATAGCTTTTATTATGTTGAGGTATGTTCCTTCTATTCCTGCTTTCTGGAGAGTTTTAATCATAAATGAGTGTTGAATTTTGTCAAAGGCTTTCTCTGCATCTATTGAGATAATCATATGGTTTTTCTCTTCCAATTTGTTAATGTGGTGTATTACATTGATCGATTTGCGGATATTAAAGAATCCTTGCATTCCTGGGATAAAGCCCACTTGGTCATGGTGTATGATTTTTTTAATATGTTGTTGGATTCTGTTTGCTAGAATTTTGTTAAGGATTTTTGCATCTATGTTCATCAGTGATATTGGCCTGTAGTTTTCTTTTTTTGTGGCATCTTTGTCTGGTTTTGGAATTAGGGTGATGGTGGCCTCATAGAATGAGTTTGGAAGTTTACCTTCATCTGCAATTTTCTGGAAGAGTTTGAGTAAGATAGGTGTTAGCTCTTCTCTAAATTTTTGGTAGAATTCAGCTGTGAAGCCATCTGGTCCTGGGCTTTTGTTTGCTGGAAGATTTCTGATTACAGTTTCGATTTCCTTGCTTGTGATGGTTCTGTTAAGATATTCTATTTCTTCCTGGTTCAGTTTTGGAAAGTTATACTTTTCTAAGAATTTGTCCGTTTCATCCAAGTTGTCCATTTTATTGGCATAGAGCTGCTGGTAGTAGTCTCTTATGATCCTTTGGATTTCAGTGTTGTCTGTTGTGATCTCACCCTTTTCATTTCTAATTTTGTTAATTTGGTTCTTCTCTCTTTGTTTCTTAATGAGTCTTGCTAATGGTTTGTCAATTTTGTTTATTTTTTCAAAAAACCAGCTTTTAGCTTTGTTGATTTTTGCTATGGTCTCTTTAGTTTCTTTTGCATTTATTTCTGCCCTAATTTTTAAGATTTCTTTTCTTCTGCTAACCCTGAGGTTCTTCATTTCTTCCTTCTCTAATTGCTTTAGGTGTAGAGTTAGGTTATTTATTTGGCTTTTTTCTTGTTTCTTGATGTAAGCCTGTAATGCTATGAACCTTCCCCTTAGCACTGCTTTTACAGTGTCCCATAGGTTTTGGGTTGTTGTGCTTTCATTTTCATTCGTTTCTATACATATTTTGATTTCTTTTTTGATTTCTTCTATGATTTGTTGGTTATTCAGAAGTGTGTTATTTAGCCTCCATATGTTTGAATTTTTAACAATTTTTTTCCTGTAATTGAGATCTAATCTTACTGCACTGTGGTCAGAAAAGATGACTGGAATGATTTCAATTTTTTTGAATTTTCCAAGACCAGATTTACGGCCCAGGATGTGACTCTACTACAAAGCCACAGTCATCAAGACAGTATGGTACTGGCACAAAGACAGAAATATAGATCAATGGAACAGAATAGAAAGCCCAGAGATAAATCCACGAACCTATGGACACCTTATCTTTGACAAAGGAGGCAAGCATATACAATGGAAAAAAGACAATCTCTTTAACAAGTGGTGCTGGGAAAACTGGTCAACCACTTGTAAAAGAATGAAACTAGAACACTTTCTAACACCATACACAAAAATAAACTCAAAATGGATTAAAGATCTAAATGTAAGACCAGAAACTATAAAACTCCTAGAGGAGAACATAGGCAAAACACTCTCTGACATAAATCACAGCAAGATCTTCTATGACCCACCTCCCAGAATATTGGAAATAAAAGCAAAAATAAACAAATGGGACCTAATGAAACTTAAAAGTTTTTGCACAACAAAGGAAACTATAAGTAAGGTGAAAAGACAGCCCTCAGATTGGGAGAAAATAATAGCAAATGAGGAAACAGACAAAGGATTAATCTCAAAAATATACAAGCAACTCCTGAAGCTCAATTCCAGAAAAATAAATGACCCAATCAAAAAATGGGCCAAAGAACTAAACAGACATTTCTCCAAAGAAGACATACAGATGGCTAACAAACACATGAAAAGATGCTCAACATCACTCATTATCAGAGAAATGCAAATCAAAACCACAATGAGGTACCATTACACGCCAGTCAGGATGGCTGCTATCCAAAAGTCTACAAGCAATAAATGCTGGAGAGGGTGTGGAGAAAAGGGAACCCTCTTACACTGTTGGCGGGAATGCAAACTAGTACAGCCACTATGGAAAACAGTGTGGAGATTTCTTAAAAAACTGGAAATAGAACTACCATATGACCCAGCAATACCACTTCTGGGCATACACACTGAGGAATCCAGATCTGAAAGAGACACGTGCACCCCAATGTTCATCGCAGCACTGTTTATAATAGCCAGGACATGGAAACAACCTAGATGCCCATCAGCAGATGAATGGATAAGGAA
This sequence comes from Muntiacus reevesi, assembly GCF_963930625.1. NCBI lineage: Eukaryota > Metazoa > Chordata > Mammalia > Artiodactyla > Cervidae > Muntiacus > Muntiacus reevesi. Next base: position 47,435,729 of record NC_089254.1, on the reverse strand, counting down.
GCTGTGGTACATATACACCATGGAATATTACTCATCTGTTAAAAAGAATTCATTTGAATCAGTTCTAATGAGATGGATGAAACTGGAGCCCATTATACAGAGTGAGGTGAGCCAGAAAGATAAAGAACATTACAGTATACTAACACATATATACGGAATTTAGAAAGATGGTAACAATGGCCCTATATGCAGGGCAGAAGAAGAGACGCAGAAGTACAGAACAGACTTTTGAACTCTGTGGGAGAAGGTGAGGGTGGGATGTTTCGAAAGAACAGCATGTATATTATCTGTGGTGAAACAGACCACCAGCCCAGGTGGGAGGCATGAGTCAAGTGCTCGGGCCTGTTGGGCTGGGAAGATCCAGAGGAATCGGGTGGAGAGGGAGGTGGGATGGGAGACCGGGATGGGGAATTCGTGTAACTCTATGGCTGATTCACATCAATGTATGACAAAACCCACTGGAAAAAAAAAAAAAAAAAAAAAAGAGTTAGTTCAATGAAAAGAGTTGATTAAAGAGTACGTTTATATATTTCAATTAATCTGAAAAAAATAAAAAAAATAAAAAATAAAAACAACAACAACAAAAAAAATAAAATAAAATGAGAATATTAAAAAAAAAAAAAATTAGTAGTGCCCTAGGGTAACAATGAAGAAAATAACTAAAAAAAATACACAAAAAGAGAAATGAGAGATCAAAAGAATAAACTAAGAAAAAGATCTAATGTAAAATAAGGCACCATTGGAGGATTTGATCACAAAAAGATATAAGATATAAAGGTCATAAATAGCAAAATAACAGTCCTTCTTTGTCTATAATCACTTTGAATGCAAATAGATTAAACTCACCAATTAAAAGACAGAGATTCAAAGAATAAATTAAAAATAATTTTTGTAGATGGAGATCCAAAATGTACTGTCTACAGAGATTCACTTTAGATCCAATGACATAAGTAAGTTGAAAATTAAAAGGTGTAAAAATATATCTCATACAAATAGTACCCAAAAGAAAGCTATGGTATGCTAATAACAGGGGAAAGGACTTCAAATAAAAATTGTTACAAGAGATAAAGATATCATCAATTGACTAAAAGTTCATTTCATCAAGAAGACATAAAATTATATATGCCCCAAACAATAAGGTTTCAAAATACATAAAGAAAAATATGATTATTGAAGGGAGAAACAGTTCTACAATATTAATTGGAGACTCCTTACCTCATTTCCAATAATGAATAGAAATAGTGGACAGAAATGTACAGTTACCAAAACTGACTCAATAAGAAAGAAATAAAAATCTGGAAAGACCAATATCAAGCAAACAGATTAAAGGAGTAATCAAAACTTTGCAACAAAGAAAAGCCCAGGATTAGCTGGTTTCACTGGTGACTTCTACCAAACATTTAAAGAATTAACACCTTCTCAGAATTAAATCCTTCTCAAACTCTTCCAAAATATAGAAGAGAAAGAGTACCTCCTAACTTGTTCTATGAGGCCAAAATTATTCTAAAACTAAACTCAGACAAAGATATTACAAAAAAGAAAGTACAAAGTACCAATGATCCTTATGAATATAGATGCCAAAATCAAACATAGGTTCCAAATTATTATACTAACAGATTGAATTCAACAGCGTATTGAAAGAAACCGTAGCCAGTGGGGGACTTACTTATTCCAGGAATGCAAAGGCATACCAATATAAGGAAATGAGTGTAATATATACCTACATTAGTACAACAAAGAGGAAAAACTAGATAATCATTTCACTTGATGCAGAAAAAGTATTTGACACAATTCAGCACCTTTTCATGATTTAAAAAAAAAAAACAGAGAACTAGGTTTAAAAAGGAAATTCTTCATTGCAATAAAGAGCACTTACGAAAAACCCACAGCTGACATCATATTTTATGGTGAAAGACTGAAAATTTTCTCCTAAGATCAAGAACAAGAAAAGAATGCCTACTTTCACCATTGCTATTCACGATTGTACATGGAGTTCTAGCCAGAAAAATTGGGCAAGAAAAGAAATAAAAGTCATCCAAATTGGAAAGGAAGCAGTAAAACTATATTTGCAAGTGAAAAGACACACACAAAATACTAGAACTGATTAAAGAATTCAGTAAAATTGCAGCCTAAGGGATCAACATAAAAATCAGTTTTATTTCTATAAGCTACAAGTGAAAAATCTGAAAAGGAAATTAAGAAAACAATTCTATTTACAATGGCATCGAAGAGAATAAATTCTTAGGAATAAATTTAACCAAGGAGGTGAAAGCTTTGTACACTGAAAACTACAACATTGCAGAAGGAAATTGAAAACACAAAGGAACTATATCCTTTGTTCATTTACCGGAAGACTTAATATTGGTAAAATGGCAATAATATGCAAAGCCACCTATAAAGTCAATGCAAATATCAAAATTCCAATGGTCTTCTTTTGCAGAAATGGCAAAGCCCAAACTCAGATTCATATGTAATTTCAAGGAGCCCTCAATAACCAAGACATTATTGAAAAAGAAGGGGTTATATTTCATAATTTTCAAAACTTGCTACAAAGCTTCAGTGATGAAGATAGTGTGGTACTGGCAGAGTGCGTGCATTCTTGTGTCTGACTCTTTGTGACCCCATGGACTGTAACCTTCCAGGCTCCTCTGTCCGTGGGATTCTCCAGGCAAGAATACTGGAGTGGGTTGCCTTTTCCTCTTCCAGGGGATCTTTCTGACCCAGGGATTGAACTGACATCTCCTGTGGCTTCTGCATTGGCAGATGAATTCTTTACCACTGAGCCACCTGTGAGGGCCATGGTACTGGCATAAATATGGACATATAGATGAGTGGAATAGAATTGAGAATCCATAAAATAACCCAAACATCGTGACAAATAATCTAATATTTAAGAGATAAATATAAGTGGTAAAACTCTTAAGAGAAAACTTAGGGGTAAATCCTCATTTCAAACCTTGCATTTGCCAATGTAGTCTTACAAATGACACCAAGAGCATAAGCAACAGAATTTAAAAATAAATAAATTGGATCTTATCAAAATTAAAAACTTTTTGCATTGAAGAACAACATTAAGGAAGTGAAAAGACAAGAATGGGAGGAAATATTAAAAATTGTATTCTGATGAGAGTCTAGTATCCAGAGTATATAAGAACTCATACCTCAAAAATAAAAAGATAAACAACCCAATTTAAGATATGCAAATGATTTGAAATGCATTTCTTCAGGAAAAAATACACAAATGGTCAACAAGCACCTAAAAAGGTGTTCAGAATTATTAGTCACTAGGGAAAAACAGATCAAAATCACAATAAAATACCTCTTCAGCCCCACTAGACTGGCAATAAATGTTGACAAGGAGGTGGAAAAAATTGGAACCCTTGTATATTGTTGGTAGAAATGTAAAAAGGTACAATCACTGTAGAAAGCAGCTTTGCAGTTCTTGAAAAAGTTAAGTGTAGAATTGGTATGTAATTTCACAGTTTCTTTCCTAGGTATATATCCCCCCTAATTGAGAATTGTGCTCAAACAACACTTGTATGTGGATATTCATAGCAGCACTATTCGCAGTATTCCCCAAATGGAAACAACACAGGTATCTAGTAATTGATGAACGGGTAAGCAAATTGTGGTATATACATGCAGTAGAATATGTGGTTCAGTTCGGTTCAGTTGGTAAGTAGTGTCAGACTCTTTGCAACCCTGTGGACTATAGCCCATTGGGCTCCTCTATCTATGGGCTTCTCCAGGCAAGACTATTGGAGTGAGTTGCCATTTTATTCTCCAGGGGATCTTCCCAACCCAGAAATTGAATTCGCTCTCCTGCATTGGCAGGCGAATTCTTTACCACTGAGCCACCAGGGAAGCCCACAATAGAATCTTGTTCTGTAAATACCCATGAAAAAGGAATGAAGTATAGATAGTGTGGATGAAACTCAAAAACATTAAGCTAAGTGACAGAAGCCAGACACAAGAGTTAACTACATATTATATGTAATTACATATTATAATTATAAAAGTTAATTACATATTATAATCACATATCATATGATTTCATTTATATGAAAATATCCAGAATAGTTAATCCATAGAGACATATAGCTGACTGATAGTTTCTAGGGGGTAGGGGAGGGGATTTGGCAATAAGGAGTTAATGATCTGAGCCACAGTCAGCTCCCGGTCTTGTTTTTGCTGACTGTATAGAGCTTCTCCATCTTTGGCTGCAAAGAATATAATCAATCTGATTTTGGTGTTAACCATCTGGTGATGTCCATGTGTAGAATCTTCTCTTGTGTTGTTGGAAGAGGGTGTTTGCTATGACCAGTGTGTTCTTTTGGCGAAACTCTATTAGCCTTTGCCCTGCTTCATTCCATACTCCAAGGCCAAATTTGCCTGTTACTCCAGGTGTTTCTTAACTTCCTACTTTTGCATTCCAGTCCCCTATAATGAAAAGGACATCTTTTTTGGGTGTTAGTTCTAAAAGGTCTTGTAGGTCTTCATAGAACCGTTCAACTTCAGCTTCTTCAGCATTACTGGTTGGGGCATAGGCTTGGATTACTGTGCTATTGAATGGTTTGCCTTGGAAATGAACAGAGATCATTGTGTCGTTTTTGAGATCGCATCCAAGTACTGCGTTTCGGACTCTTTTGTTGACCATGATGGCTCCTCCATTCTTCTAAGGGATTCCTGCCCACAGTAGTAGATATAATGGTCTTCTGAGTTAAATTCACCCATTCCAGTCCATTTTAGTTTGCTGATTCCTAGAATGTCGACATTCACTCTTGCCATCTCCTGTTTGACCACTTCCAATTTGCCTTGATTCATGGACCTAACATTCCAGGTTCCTATGAAATATTGCTCTTTACAGCATCGGACCTTGCTTCTATCACCAGTCACATCCACAACTGGGTATTGTTTTTGCTTTGGCTCCATCACTTCATTCTTTCTGAAGTTATTTCTCCATTGATCTCTAGTAGCGTATTGGACACCTACCGACCTGGGGAATTCCTCTTTCAGTGTCCTAGCATTATGCTTTCTCATACTGTTCATGGGGTTCTCAAGGCAAGAATACTGAAGTGGTTTGCCATTCCCTTCTCCAGTGGACCACATTCTGTCAGACCTCTCTCCACCATGACCCGTCCGTCTTGGGTGGCCCCACACGGCATGGCTTAGTTTCACTGAGTTAGACACGACTGTGGTCCTGTGATCAGATTGGCTAGTTTTCTGTGATTATGGTTTCAGTGTGTCTACCCTCTGATGCCCTCTGGCAACACCTACCATCTTACTTGGGTTTCTCTTACCTCAGACGTGAGGTATCTCTTCGCGGCTGCTCCAGCAAAGCGCAACAGCTGCTCCTTACCTTGGACAAGGGGTGTCTTCTCACGGCCGCCCCGTCTGACCTTGAACATGGAGTAGCTCATCTCAGCCCTCCTGCGCCCAGCAGCAGCCGCTCCTTGGAGGGTGGGGTTGCTCCTCTCAGCTGCCACCCCTGACCTCGGGCTTGGGGTAGCTCCACTCGGCCACCGCCCCTGACCTCGGGCATGTGGTAGTTCCTCTCAGCCGCCGCCCCTAAATTGAAGAAAGTAGGGAAAACCACTAGATCATTCAGGTATGACCTAAATCAAATCCCTTACAGTGGAAGTGAGAAATAGGTTTAAGGGACTAGATCTGATAGACAGAGAGCCTGATGAACTATGGACGGAGGTTCGTGACATTGTACAGGAGACAGGGATCAAGACCATCCCCATGGAAAAGAAATACAAAAAGGCAAAATAGTTGTCTGAGGAGGCCTTACAAATAGCTGTGAAAAGAAGAGAAGCGAAAAGTAAAGGAGAAAAGGGAAGATATTCCCATTTAAATGCAGAGTTCCAAAGAATAGCTAGGAGAGATAAGAAAGCCTTCCTCAGTGATCAGTGCAAAGAAATAGAGGAAAACAATAGAATGGGAAAGACTACAGATCTCTTCAAGAAAATTAGAGATACCATGGGAACATTTCAGGCAAAGATGGGTTCGATAAAGGACAGAAATGGTATGGACCTAACAGAAGCAGAAGATACTAAGAAGAGGTGGCAAGAATACACAGAAGAACTGTACAAAAAATATCTTCACGACCCAGATAATCACAATGGTGTGATCACTCACCTAGAGCCAGACATCCTGGAATGTGAAGTCAAGTGGGCCTTAGAAAGCATCACTATGAACAAAGCTAGTGGAGGTGATGGAATTCCGGTTGAGCTATTTCAAATCCTGAAAGATGATGCTGTTAAAGTGCTGCACTCAATATGCCAGCAAATTTGGAAAACTCAGCAGTGGCCACAGGACTGGAAAATGTCAGTTTTCATTCCAATCCCTAAGAAAGGCAATCCCAAAGAATGCTCAAACTACCGCACAATTACACTCATCTCCCACACTAGTAAAGTAATGCTCAAAATTCTCCAAGCCAGGCTTCAGCAATATGTGAACCGTGAACTTCCAGATGTTCAAGCTGGTTTTAGAAAAGGCAGAGGAACCAGAGATCAAATTGCAGACATCCACTGGATCATCGAAAAAGCAAGAGAGTTTCAGAAGAACATCTATTTCTGCTTTATTAACTACGCCAAAGCCTTTGACTGTGTGGATCACAATAAACTGGAAAATTCTAAAAGAGATGGGAATACCAGACCACCTGACCTGCCTCTTGAGAAACCTATATGCAGGTCAGGAAGCAACAGTTAGAACTGGACATGGAACAACAGACTGGTTCCAAATTGGAAAAGGAGGACATCAAGGCTGTATATTGTCACCCTGCTTATTTAACTTCTATGCAGAGTATATCATGAGAAACACTGGGCTGGATGAAGCACAAGCTGGAATCAAGATTGCCAGAAGAAATATCAATAACCTCAGATATGCAGATGACACCACCCTTATGGCAGAAAGTGAAGGTGAACTAAAAAGCCTCTTGATGAAAGTGAAAGAGGAGAGTGAAAAAGTTGGCTTAAAGCTCAACATTCAGAAAACTAAGATCATGGCATCTGGTCCCATCACTTCATGGGAAATAGATGGGGAAACAGTGTCAGACTTTATTTTTGGGGGCTCAAAAATCACTGCGGATAGTGACTGTAGCCATGAAATTAAAAGACGCTTACTCCTTGGAAGGAAAATTGTGACCAACCTAGATAGCATATTGAAAACCAGAGACGTTACTTTGCCAACAAAGGTCCGTCTGGTCAAGGCTATGATTTTTCCAGTAGTCATGTATGGATGTGAGAGTTGGACTATGAAGAAAACTGAGTGTCAAAAAATTGATGCTTTTAAACTGTGGTGTTGAAGAAGACTCTTGAGAGTCCCTTGGACTGCAAGGAGATCCAACCAGTCCATCCTAAAGGAGATCAGTCCTGGGTGTTCATTGGAAGGACTGATGCTGAAGCTGAAATTCCAATATTTTGGCCACCTAATGCGAAGAGTTGACTCATTGGAAAAGACCCTGATGCTGGGAGGGATTGGGGGCAGGAAGAGAAGGGGATGACAGAGGATGAGATGGCTGGATGGCAGTACTGACTCGATGGGCATGAGTTTGCATAAACTCCGGGAGTTAGTGATAGAAAGGGAAGTCTGGCGTGCCGTGATTCATGGGGTCACAAAGAGTTGGACACGACTGAGCAACTGAACTGAACTGAAGGGAGGGGAAAAATGTGAGTGACTGTTTAACAAGTATGGAGTTTTCTTTTGGGGTGATAAAAATATATTCACATAGATAGAGGTAGTGGTTGAACAACACTGCCTATGCTAAATGCCGCTGGGGGCTTCCTAGGTGGCTCAGTGGTAAAGATCTGCCTGCCAACGCAGGAGATACAAAAGGCATGGATTTGATCCCTAGATTGAGAGGATCCCCCGAAGTGGGAAATGGCAACCCACTGCAGTATTTTGACCTGGGAAATCCCATGGACAGAGGAGCCTGGTGGGCTACAGTCTGTGCACGTGTGCCTGCTAAGTTACTTCAGTCATGTCTGACTCTTTGCAACTCTATGGACTGTATGTAGCCCGCCAGGCTCCTCTGTCCAAGGATTCTCCAGGCATGAATACTGGAGTGGATTGCCATTTCCTCCTCCAGGGGATCTTCCTGACCCAAGGATTGAAGCCACATCTCTTAAGTCTCCTGCACTGGCAAGTGGGTTCTTTACCACTAGTGCCATCTGGGAAGCCCAAGCCTATGGAGCTGGACATGACTGAGCCACTGAGCATGCACACACTCGGATGACATTGCATTGCACATTTTTAAATGGTTCATTTTAAAATCTGAATTTCACCTCAATTTTAAAACCAAATAAATAATTTTTTTGATTAAAGGTAGAGCCACCAGGGAATCCCTAAGAATACCAACTAGGGGCCTGCAAAAAATAATAAATGCAAGTAACTGGAATGACTTCATTTTAAAATGTGTAGTAATGATTTCATCTTTGTTGCCCATTCTAATATGCTATTAGATTACTATAATATGTTATTAGATACATATAAATAATGCTTGCCTTGAATTGAAGGGGAATGAGTGAAAAGGAGATAGAATCAGAAGATTCTTTTCTAAAACCAGACAAGAACCCCAAGCTTTCCCCAAGACACTTCTACAAGCACAAACCTACAATATGTACTGAAACAAGCGCATCTGTTCTCATATTGACAATCCACATGTGTTATCTTTTTTCAACTCCAAAGTTATCACCCAAATTGTTATGATTTTCATTGCTTGTAGTTCCTTCTCTAACATACTAGTTAAATAGTATAAGTATTTAGAAGAAGTATCTGTACTTTTTCATAAGTACAGAAGCATATCAGAAAACTTAATTTTTATGTGGGAAGTTGCCTTGATGCAGTGGTAATGTCCAAGTTATACTTTACCATCAGGCTCCTCCAGAGTCTCATAGGCTAAATTAAGATGCTTGAATCATTCAATTTACTAAACTAATGTAAAATACACAAAAAGAGAAAAAAGTAGTAAGTTGCCACATTAGGTATAGTTGTAAGCAGAGCAGAAGTACCACACTACCTAGATCCTCATTTAAGAAATGTTTATATGGCTTGCCTCTCCCTTTGCTTCATTAGCAGTCCTTGTCAATCTTGGAATTTTGAGGATCTGAATAAAGGTTAAACAAAGGGATTAAGTAGATGGAAGATGCCCAGATTAAACAGTGATAATTCACATCATTAACTAATGGCCTTACTTCTCTAATACAGGATCTGGTACTATCCAAATTCTCTGGCAAGTAATATGCAGAGTCTGCAGAGTGTCCCAGATGCACTCAAAATCAGCCTACTGATTGTACTGTACTGATTTGTACTGTACCCTACTTGTATTTCAGGAGTAGAATATCCATGCCTTTCAGGTGGCTCCAGTGGTTAAAGAACCCATCTGCCAATGCAGGAGACATAAGAGATGTGGTTTCAATCCAGTATTTTCAGTATTCTTACCTGGAAAATCCCATGGACAGAGAAGCCTGGTAGGCTACAATCCATAGGGTCACAAAGAGTTGGACACAACTGAAGTAACTTAGCATGCTAGAAGATACATGAGACAACTAAAACTTATTTCCTATTGTCATTTAGAGTTTATTTTGAATTTTCTTCCTTCATCTCAGAGAGTATTTCTGAGATTTGAGTTCAATATGGGAGTGATGTTTCAGTGATTCTAAATGATTAGAAAATTGTAGTGTTCTTGAGTCTGCTCTATGGGATCACTTTCATTATTCTTGAAGCATCCTTTAAGAATCTTTTAAGGCACTGTGGTCCTGCTTCAATGGGTTTTTTGTGGTCCTACCCCACATATTCATCAGGAGCAATCATACACACATTTCAGTCTCTGACTCAAGCCAGGAAGCCCCAAACCCACTTGTATATCACTCATTTATTATTTAAAATCTTTTTAACAAGTTTGAATGACAGGTACCATCACAGTGGAAGAACTTGAGATTCCACAGAGGTGAAGCAGCTTACCCAAAGATAACAGTCCCTGCCTTGGCCTGTCACACTTAGTTGCTCTTAGGCCTTGTTATAACTGTAGGTGACTGTTCATATGCTTATATTGTCTTATGATGACTGAGGATAAGAGAGGATTTGTCATTATCAACATCAAAGCTAGATGACAGTTGGGAAATAAGTTAACCCTGCTTGTTAACTGTAGGTGTTGGGGCTTTTACTGAGGTGTAATTATACACTTCTTATTTCTTTATGCTGATGACACCAGTACAAGTTATTATTAGGTTAGTGAGTGAAAACTATACAGATAATCAATCCACTATTGGTCTCATGGATTCTCCTCCATGTCTTCCATGTCTTTCCTTGGCAATAAAGGAAATGGAAATTATTTCAAGGCCTTATAAATATTGCATTTTCTGTCCTGTCATTCCAAATTACAGTCTGGTGATTGGAATGTTATACTCAAAGACCATGTCTCTGACTAACAGAAATCTTAGGGTTACAGGAGGAACTCTAAACAGCAGCCCCTTCATGAAAATTTAGCCACTTGGATCTGGTATTTTGGAAGCTGAAAGCTTATCTACTTCCTTTAAGGAATAATTTGGAACAAGAGGCAATATTTAAGCAGATCCCTGGAACTCAAAGTCAATGGCATATTTCAAAACAATCAAATTTAATATGGTTTGAGGTTTTGCAATAAAATCTCATATGATCCTAAGCAAGAATGAAACTCCCTTTCCAGAGCCCAGGAAAAAACTTAAACTGACAATACTAAAAAATAGGTTAAACCAAACCAAAGGAAACAGACGGTAGAATGGGAGGCTCTGCCAACACAGGGTGGACTGGAACAGATAGTCACATACATTATCATTTTCCAAAACATCCTCTGTCCTGGAAGCCAGTGTTACCACTTGGCCTGCCAAAGACCATGTGACCAGCCATTAATAACAAACTCAGATCAACCATATCCTATGAAATGCTTAACCCTTTAATCTTATAACAGTACTGTTTTGAAGATGCATTGGTGTATTTCTGTGTTGAAGGGATTTGAAGATTTGAGGTATCCCAAAAGAAGATGCCTAGTCGGACATTTTTCTCTCAGAAGTTACTTAGTGTGTTCCTTTGCTAAGGATTGCAAACGATGACAGTTAAAATTGTGCCTAACATTTTAATCCAGTCACAACAATTTATAGGAAATTTGTGTTTGCCCCTGGCAACCACTATTCAACTCTATGATTTTGACTATTCTAGGTATCTCATGTAAGTGAGATCAAATAGTATTTATCTTGTGACTGGTTTATTTCACTGAGCATAATGTCCTCAGGGTTCATCTATGTTGTAGTATGTGCCAGAATTTCCTTCCTTTTTAAAGTTGAATAATATTCTATTGTGGGCATATACGACATGTCGTCTTTATAGTCATCTCTGTGCAGATACTTGTTTTGCTTCCTTGTTTTAGCTGTTATGAATAATGGTGCTATATACATGGTAGTTTGGCTATCTCTTTAATACCACACTTTCAGTTGTTTTGGATATATGCCCAGAAGTGAAATTGTTGGATGGAATAGTAATCCTAGGGCTTCCTCAGTGGCTCCGTGGTAGAAGAATCAGCCTACAGTGCAGGAGATGCAGCAGAAGCTGCAGGTTTGATCCATAGTTGAGGAAGATCCCCGGAGAGGGAAATGGCAACCCACTCCAGTATTCTTGCCTGGAAAATCCCATGGACAGAGGAACCTGGTGGGCTATAGTCCACAGGGTCAAAGAGTCAGACATGACTTAGTGACTAAACAGCAACAATTACAATAGTAATTCTAACTTTAATTTTTTAAAGAAGCACCATATTCTTTTTCACAGCAGCTGTGCAGTTTTGTGCATGGGTTCTAGTTTTTCCACATTCTTGCCAACATCAGTTGTTTTCTCTTTTTTGATAGTAACCATCTTAATGAGTGGGAGATGGTATCACACTATGGTTACAATTTACATTTCCCTAGTTATTAGTGACATTGAGCATCTTTTCATAAATACTTGAAAATAGACTTGGTCATAATGTACAATTATTTTAATATAATGCTGAATTAAGTTTCCTAATATTTTGTTGAAGATTTTTTTTGTTTCCAATAAAATTTTATTTCAGTTTTGTTGACTAGGAAGGGACATATTTGCATAGTATTCACTGTTCAGACAAGTTTCAATATGGTTGATTTTGTCTCTGTATTGAGTAGAAATAATTTAGAAAACACCGTCCTTCACTTACACATGGAATCTAAAAAGCAAAACAAATGAACAAATATAGTAAAACAGAAACAGACTCAGGGAAACAGAGAACAATCTAGTGGTTCCCAGAGAGGAGAGTGGGAAGATGCATGAAATAGGTAAAGGGGATTAAGAAGTACAAAGTACCAGTTATAAAATAAAAACATCACAAGGATGTAAATACAGCACAGGGAATATATTCACTAATTTTGTCAAGTATTTTTGCATCAATAATCACATTTATTGTTATGTAGTTTTCTTATAGCATCTCTGACTGGCTTTGGTATTGGGGTAATGCTGGTTTCACAGAATAAATTAAGAAGTGTTCCATACTCTTAAGTTTCTTGGAAAAGTATAAGAAGGATTGGTGTTAGTTCTTTAAATGGTATAATTCATCAGTGAAATCATCAGTTCCAATGCTTTTCTTCACTGGAAGGTTTTTTGATTACTGATTCATCTCCTCACTAGTTATAAGCTTATTCAGATTATTTCTTAGAGATTCAGTCTTGATAGGATTTATGTTTCTTAGAAAATGTCCCAATTCTTTCTAGATTATATAATTTGCTGGTGCTCAATTTCTATTTTTAATTAATTTTTATTGGAATATAGTTGTTTTACAATATTCTGTTAGTTTCTACTGTACAGCAAAATGAATCAGCTATACATATATATATATATATATATACATCCCCACTTTTTTGGATTTCCTTTCCATTTAGGTCTTATTGTGGTTCAGCCACTCAGTTCTGTCCAACTCTTTGCGACCCTATGGACTGCAGCATGCCAGGCTTCCCTGTCCTTCACTGTCTCCTGGAGTTTGCTCAAACTCATGTCCATTGCTTCAATGATGCCTTCCAACCATCTCATCCTCTGTCACCCCTTCTCCTTGTGCCTTCAATCTTTCCCAGCATCAGAGTCTTTTCCAGTGAGGTGGCCCTTTGCATCAGGTGGCCAAAGTATTGGAGCTTCAGCTTCAGCATCAGTCCTTCCCATGCACATTCAGGGTTGATTTCCTTTAGGACTGACTGGTTTGATCTCCTCGCAGTCCAAGGGACTCTCAAGAGTCTTCTCCAACACTGCAGTTTGAAAGCGTCAATTCTTTGGCTCTCAGCCTTCTTTATGGTCCATCTCTCACATCCATACATGACTACTGGAAAAACCATAGCTTTGACTAGACGGACCTTTGTTGGCAAAGTAATGTCTCTGCTTTTTAATACGGTGTCTAGTTTGTCATAGCTTTTCTTCCAAGGAGCAAACATCTTTTAATTCCATGTCTGCAATCACCATCTGCAATGATTTTGGAGCCCTAGAAAATTCCCCATCTATTTGCCATGAAGTGATGGGGCCAGATGCCATTATCTTTGTTTTTTGAATGTTGAGTTTTAAGGCAGCTTTCTCACTCTCCTCTTTCACCTTCATCAAGAAGCTCTTTAGTTCCTCTTTGCTTTCTGCCATTAGGTTGGTGTCATCTGCATATCTGAGATTATTGATATTTCTCCCAGCAATATTGATTCCAGCTTGAGCTTCTTCCAGCCTGACATTTCTCATGATGTACTCTGCATAGAAGTTAAATAAGCAGGGTGATAATATACAGCCTTGACAAACTTCTTTCCCAATTTTGAACCAGTTTGTTGTTCCATGTCCAGTTCTAACTGTTGCTTCTTGATCTGCATATAGGTTTCTCAGGAGGCAGGTAAGGGGGTCTGGTATTTCCATCTCTCTAAGAATTTTCCACAGTTTGTTGTGATCCACACAAAAGCTTTAGCATACTCAGTGAAGCAGAAGTAGATATTCTCTGAAATTCCCTTACTTTTTCTATGATCCAGCAATGTTGGCAATTTGATCTCTGGTTCCTCTGGCTTTTCTAAATCCAGGTTGACCATCTGGAAGTTCTCTGTTCACATACTGTTGAAGCCTAGCTTGAAGGATTTTGAGCATTACCTTGTCCCAGTTTCATTTCTGATTTTAGTACCTTGAGTTTTCTTTTTTTTATTTTTCCATAGTCAATCTAACTGAAGTTTGACAATTTGGTTGATCTTTCTGAAGGTCATTAATTTCCTCTATTTTGCTCCTGTTTTCTACTTTATTTATTTCTGCTCTAATCTTTATTGTTCCTTTCCTTCTGCTAGACGAGGACTTGATTTATTTTTTCTATTATTAGTGCCTTAGTTTGTACATTTAGATTGTTGATTTAGGATCTTTCTTCTTTTTTTAAATGCCAACATTTATAGCTGTAAATTTCCTGTTGGCACTGCTTTCACTGAATTCTGTAAGTTTTGGTGTGTTGTGCTTTCATTTTTATTAATATCTTAGTATTTTCAAATTTCCCTTGTGATTTCTTCTTTTATTCATTGTTTTTTTTTAGAATGTGTTGTTTAATTTCGATAAATTTGTGAAATTTTCAGTTTTTCTTCTGTTTTTGATCCTTGTAATTAGAGAAGATATTTTATATGATCTCTACCTTTCAAAACTGACTGAGATTTAATTTGTGTCCTAATATATGGTCTATCCTGGGAATGTTCTGTGTAGAATACATTCTGTGAGAAGAATGTATTGTTGATAGAGTTTGGTATATGTCTGTTAGATCTAATTGGTTTATTGTGTTCAGATTATCTCTTTTCTTACTTATCTTTGTCTCATTCTTCTATCCATTATTGATAGTGGGATATTGAAGTCTTCAGTTATTATTGTAGAAATACTTATTTCTTCTATTTATCCCTTCAGTTCTATCAATTTTTATTTTATACATTTTGTTAATTTGTGTTGGGTGCATAAATGTTTAATATTGTGATACTTTTTGTATTAAAGTTATTTTTAATATATAGTGTCTTTCTTTGTCTTCTATAAACTTTTTGATTTAAAGCCTGTCTTGTCTGACACTAGTATATGACCACATACTTTATTTTTTTAATGTGCATTATAAATATTTGAAAATGGATAAACATATACTAATTTACATATGTAATTACAGTTTGAAAATTACAAATATAGTATCTCTATATGTACAGTAGTTTTAGTAGTTATTCAGTGTTTTGTTTCTAGAAAGTTTATGGCTATTTCTACTGCCATCATCAATATTTTTTCAATTATTTATCTTTTCTTTGTTAGAGCTCATTTTTTAAAATATTGTAGCTACTAATCTTTGAAGTATCATTACATGACTTTTAAAATCTTATCTTTGGTTTTACGGTCATAAAATTTTAATATTGAAAGTCCAAATATGTATTCTTAATAGTTTCTGGGTTTCCAATATTTAACTCCAATAGGGGAGTTGAGACCTCCCCTGTCTTAGATTGAACACATAGTCTCAATTGTACAGTTGTACATAATTGTATTGTAAAGCAATTATTATTGTACTTATTTTTACCGCATCTAGAAGATTTCTTTTAATGGTTAAGAGTAGGATCCAATTTTATCTTCTTCTATTTTGATAGCTAGGAGGGACTTCCAGGTGCCACTAGTGGTAAAGAACCCACCTGTGAATGCAGGAGACATAAGAGATGAAAATTCACACCCTGGGTTGGGAAGATCCCCTGGAGGAGGGCATGGCAACCCACTCCAGTATTCTTGCTTGGAGAATCCCATAGAGAAAGGGGCCTGGCGGGGTATATTCCATAGGGTCGCAAAGAGTTGTGCACAACTGAAGTGACTTAGCACACACGCACACAGTAATAGCACCCTGCATTAAATTACTTGCCTTTTTACACTTGTAAAACCAAAATTTTAGCCAAGTATTAAAACTATCTTATTTACTAGAATCTATTTCTGTACTCTGTGACCTGCTCCATTGAGTAAAGTCATTCCATAGCTATGCCAATATCATATTTTTTTTTCTCAGTCTCTTTGTATTAAGTTCTGATAACCTGAGAAACAAGTCTCCCCTTCTTTGTTCTTTTTTGTAACTGTCATGATTATTCTATATGAACCTTTTTTTCCACATAAACCTTAAGCTAACTTAATCTAATTCCAACAAGAAATTATTAGAATTCTAATGAAAATTTGGTACATTTTGTATTTAGTGAGAATAGCATTTCTATGATGGCAGTTCTTCCAATCTGAGAATATATTCATATGCTCAAATCTTGATATATCTTTTACTAATATACTATGGTTTTCTGCATATTGATCACATGACTTTTTATTATATTTGTTTTTAACATTTTTATAGTTATTTCTGTTAAAAGTGGAATATTTCTCCCTGGTTTCATTTATAGGTGGTAATTGCTAAAATAGAGTAAATCTAATGATAAAATATACTTAGCTTTCATTTAGCTATGTTGTTAATATTCTCACAGATCTTTTTTTTTCTATTGTAACTATAAGGTCCTTGAAAGTTCTAGTTGTATAATCATATTATTTGCAAAATTAATAGTTTTATCACTTTATTTCAAATAACAGAACCAGTCATTTAAATTTTTTGTTATTACTTTCACTACCCCAACTTGATCCTGATTTTTAAGTACTTTCATGTTTTGCTAGTGGTTTTTTTGGTAAAGAGTTCATCATATTTAGTTTTTCCATGCATTCTAATTTTACACAGAATTTCTATGAGAAATGACTGTTGAATGTTACTCTTTTCACCATCAGTTATTATATTATAATGTTATATATTGGTTGTTATATTCACATCAGTTATTATATTCACATGATTGTTCCCTTTTAACCTGTTAATATAATAAAATATATTGATAAAAATCTAGCAACGTATCAAAATAATATTAAATGTAAATTAAGTAGGATTTATTTTAGTACTACATTGGTAGTTCCATGTTAAAAAAGACTTATTTTTTAATATATAGTGCAATTTATGTATCTATCTAAGTAAGTGAAATCAATCTATATCTTTTTTTGGATACTGTCTTTATCAGGTTTTAGGGTTATCCTGGGTTCATAAAATTATTTGGAAACTGTTCCAGTTTTACATTGGCCTGGAATAATAGATATTTTTAAAATACATAGTAAAGTTTTAAAGCAATAAATGAAAAATTTTAGGTGCCTGAACCAAAAATGAAAACACAAAGTTAGAGTGATGAGTAGGAGTTTAAGCCAGAAATGAACTTCCTACATAAAGGTGAGATTCATGCTGGCCATCGCTTTCAAGTGATGGTGATCTCTTTCAAGTGCTAAGGTTTAGAAGAATTTTACCTTATTTAACCTGAGAAGCTGCAAGATTCTTATCAGCTTCCCAAAGCCTTGAAAACAAATAAAAGTGTCAGTCGCTCCATCATGACCAAGTCTTTGTGACTCTTTGGACTGTAGCCTGCCAGGTTCATGGAATTCTCCAGGCAAGGATACTGGAGTGGGTAGCTATTCCTTTCTCCAAAGGATCTTCCTGACCCGGGGATCGAGCCTGGGTCTCCTGCACTGCAGGCAGATTCTTTACCATCTGAGCCACTAGGGAAGCCCGTGGAATAAACATTTACCTTAAGGCAATAAAACACCAAATCTGTGCCATGCTAGGGTGTTGAGTACAAAAAGACTTTACCTATATAAACTCAAACCAAAAAGTTAACATTGAAATACACTAAAACTATTTGACCTTTTGTCATTGTTCTTTAGTTGCTAAGTGTGTCTGACTCTTCTGCTCTTGACCTACAGGGGATCCCAATAAAAGCAGTGACTTTTGAGAGTACCTCCAAAACCTATGGAACAACCTCTGCTGGAGAGGTTCTCAGACCAAAATTAGAAACTACATTTGGAAACAGATCACCATGAGGGAGATTCAATAAATGCAACAGAAGAATGAACAATTGAAAACTAAAATTGTGAAATACAGTAATCAAAATAAAAATATGCAGTGGAATAATTAAATAGATGAGACAAGCTAAAGAGAATTGATACACTGCAAGATTGATTAATAGCAAATATAAAAAATATATGAATAAATACAAATAGTGGGATAGGAGGCATCAGCTTAGTCGCTCAGTTGTGTCTGACTCTTTGTGACCCTGTGAACTGCAGCTCGCCAGGCCTCCCTGTCCATCAGCAACTCCCAGAGTCTACCCAAACCCGTGTCCATTGAGTCAGTGATGCCATCCAACCTTCTCGTCCTCTGTCATCCCCGTCTCTTCCTGCCCTCAATCTTTCCCAGCATCAGGGTCTTTTCAAATGAGTCAGCTCTTCGCATCAGGTGGCCACAGTATTTCATGAGGAAAGAATAGAAAGGATGCTATACCCTGTATACAAAAAGTTAATTAAGGAGAAATTTCCAGAATAAAGGCATGAATTTTTGGAATAAAAGTTCTTGCTGAGGCTCAAATGTGACAGATTAAAACAAACCACAACTGGGTAAATCATATTAAAGCAAAACTGACATTCAGAGCTTAAAAATCATTTTGAAACATTTTTCAGTAGTATAACTTCTCCATATATTGTGTCCTTAACCTTCATACATACCTCTTCCACCAACCACTCCATTCTTTCCTTGCCTTAACTAAATCTTTATCTCACCTCAGAGCTCTGCTTCAGCAAACATTTCATTCCAAACCCCAAAAGATTTGGGTGGGCTAGTTTCATAAGCACACCTAAAAATTATTGTTTTTCCTCTTTTTTTTTTGTTTTTGTAAAAATCCATCCTCTGAGATTTTTGCCTCTTATTATAGCATACTTTCTCCCTTTCACCACTGTTTTCATTGATTTTCCTGGTTAATCATTAATTTATAGATTCATGGACAAGAAGTTGAATGAAATGGAAAATTTTCCTAACTAATAGTCTCTTAAGATGTTCACCTAGATGGTCAACTGACATTAGTCTGTTTCAGTCACAATCTGGCCATCTGTCACTTACCCCATATTGCTCTATATTTCGAAACAGCATCTAATTCAGTAGTACATATCAGACTTCATAATCTGTTATGTAAATTACCTTGCTAACATTTTCAGTTACCTCACTTACTAATCCTTTTTCTCCAAAATTTGTACTTTAGGTGAACACAAATGTCTACAATTGGTAATTATATACTTAGACTAATGACTCTACCTGGTTAAAAATAATCCATACAGAGTAGTGCTCAGTTCAGGGTCTCTGTGGTCATCTGGGGTCTCAGTATTGTCTGCCATTTCTTCCACATTTCTCCAGTTAATTATCTCTTCTTATATTCACAATAATTATTTTATATGCTTACCTTTGAGGTTTTTTTTACTCATTAGGCTCTATGTTTATCCATTATTTCATTGAAAATAGATACTCAGATGAGTTGACTATATGAAATGTTCTTCACATGGAAGAAGAGCACATTGAAAACTAAAATGTAAATGAAACTGGGAAATAATTGTTATATTCTAAATAGATAATTGCTTATTTGTAATATAAAGGAAACAGACATAAATAAGAAAAAGATAAATATTATTGTTTAAAAACAGGCAAGGAACATGGACATCCATGGGACTGACTGGATAAGATGTCATGTTTTTCATCCATCAATCTACCCAACACTGGGCATGGACAGGACCTGCTTAACAAATATGCAAGAAAATTGCTATTATCTTTAGGAGGTGGGAAGCAGCAGGTTATACCAGACAGTTATACCAATTTAGATACATATTACCAGAATTTAAATTTTGATTCCACTCTTTGGAACCCATCCGAATTTTGGAACTGACTTTTTCTCCTAAGGTTGTAAGAAAAAGTTTTGTTCTTCAGTCACTAAGTGTGTCTGACTCTTTGTGACCCCATGGACTGCAGCGCACCAGTCTTCCCTGTCCTTCACTATCTCCCAGAGTTTGCTCAAACTGATGTCCATTGAGTCAATGATGTCATCCAACCATCTCATCCTCTGCTGCCCTCTTCTCCTTTTGCCTTCAATCTTTCCCAACATCAGGGTCTTTTCCAATGAGTCAGCTCTTTGCATCAGGTGGCCGAAGTATTGGAGCTTCAACTTCAGCATTAGTCCTTCCAATGAATATTCAGGGTTGATTTCCTTTAGGATTGACTGGTTTGATCTCCTTGCTGTCCAAGGGACTCTCAAGTGTCTTCTCTAGGACCACAGTTTGAAAACATCAAGACTGAAGTTTTGAGTGACAATGATTTATAGGGTCTGAAATAAATGAAATGAGCCAGTCAAGAGAGAAAAGAAACTTTCAGGGAAGTAGAGGATAACTAGAAGGTGTAATATCAAGAAAATCAGAGAAGAAATGAAATTCAAGCAAGATGTCAACTCTGTCAACTTCCACAGAGAATCAATGAACATAATTTTCAAATGGATGAACTGGGCTGACCCCTTTGAAAGCTGATATTAAAATACTGTAGAGAACTTGTTTGACAATATCATTTTTGGAAATTGTAAAATACACCTATTGCTCAGCAACTGGTTAAACCTCCAAGAGAAGTAAATATATATACATATTCACTGTTGTTGCCTTTTAAAAAGCTCTTGTATTTAAGTCAAAACCAAAAGACATAGACATAAGAGTTTGAATCCCAGGCTTTTCACGAGGCAATGTTGCATTATTTTGCTCTACACCATCAAAATAAAAACTATTCAAGAAGTCAGCAGCTGCTATAAAAGTCATCTGGAAAGTCCAGGGAAGGGCCCTTAGCTGCTGCTGGGAAAGGGAAATTGTCCTTTGGCCCGTGAGCTGGCGTGTTTGTCTGCTGAGTGGCTTCAGCGGTTTCATCTGTTGCTGAAAGAGCCAAGAGAAAGGGGTAAAACAGGACTGTAATCCACACCACAATGAGTGGGACCAGCAGCCAAGTGACTGTTTTGTTTTTGTGCTGCCCCTTCTGGCACACTGCATCGTTGCACAGATTGCATGGGCTTTTAATCATCATTTAAATATAAGTGATCCAACCTTGGCGTTAGTTGGCTTTCCATGCAGCTTGCTGATCACCCAAAGGTGCTAGCACATACCACTCCAAGTTATGATTTTTCAAAACATAGTGATATCATGATAAGAAGGGTAAATGCCTCCCATAGTCTTACATTCAGTGCATGTTCTTTGGGTGTTTACAGAGAGAAAAGACTATATAGAAAACCTAGAAATTGATTTTTGCATTCATTCAGACAATCTCTGATTAAACATGGCATCCATTTCAAACCACAAAAATAGATTTCAGGCAAATTTCTTTTTGGATCTCTGAGATTCAGATTGTTAGTTCAACATTGGGCGTTGAACAGTCTTCTTTTTTAAGTCCTTTTTTCCTTGATTCTGAAATGCTGAGGGAGAAAACCAAAAAATAAATTATAAAAATATTCCATTAATGTTATAAAATTTTTAAGCAAAGATGGAAAAAGAACAATGAAGTAAATGTCTTCTATTTAATAAGAGAAAATTATCCCAAGTCTTCTGGATGAAAATAGGGCCCAAATTCTTAATTCTTTATTGACTTAGCAACTGTGCTCATAGGATTTTGTCCTAAGGATCCTAATAAGAGTCTAAGTATCTACATATAAGGATAGTTGTATTATAGCTTATTCTGCAAAGTTTTAAATAGCCTAAATGTTCAGTGGTGAGTAAATTGTATTCCATTTTACAGATGTTGATTTAATCAATCCTTAAAAATATTGTGAAAGCATATTTGACACAGAAACATGTTATGTAGTCTTTTTTCTCACTAACACTTTAATATGAAAAAGTTTTAAACATACAGAAATGTTAAACAAGTTGTACAGATAACACACACATAACTACTACTGGATGCTATAATCTACATTTTACTATGCTTCTTTATAACTCATCTATTCACCTATCCCTCCTTGTTTCCAACTGTCTTTCTTAAAAATTCATTTCAAAGTAAGATGCAGACACCAGTTCACTTCCCCCAAATACTTTAGCATGCACACTATTAACTAGAGTTTGATACTTGTTGTTCTTAAGTAAGATTTGTGTAAAATGAAATATATGTAATTTTAAGTGGACCATTTGATGAGTTTTGACACATGCATACACCTGTGTAACTCAAATCCCTATCAAGAAGTAGAACATTACAACCACTGTCATTCTTATCCCTTCTGCACTACCTGCCTCAGGTTTTGTCAAGGCAACCCCTTTTCTGATTTTTTTCCTCTTAAGTGAGCTTTGCCTGTTCTAAAATGTCATATGAATAAACTCATACAATACATACTGCTTTGGGTAAGCCTTCTTTCATTCAGTGTTATTTTTGAGATTCATCCATATTTTTATGTATATACATGGTTCGTTCCTTTTTTATTGCTGAGTACTATTCCATTCTGTAAATGCATGATGGTTTATCTCATCTCATGTTTTATGGTCACCTGAGTTAGGAAACATGTGATATTCTCTCAAACAGACAAACTTGCAAAACAAAGTAGTTCATATGATTTTGTATTTGTAAAAAATGTAGACACTCAAAAAAATACATATATATACACATATATGTCACAAAGATATATCACAGTATGGATCTCTGAGATTATGTTGTTGGTTATATATACATAACCACTTTTAATACATTTCTATAAAAACTTTATAGTATATATACTCTTTATATTGATATATGTACACACATACACATGAAGGCTTCCTTGGTGATTCAGACGATAAAGAATCTGCCTGCAATGCAGCAGTCTTGGGTTCAATCCCTATGTCAGGAAGATCCTCTGGAGACGAGAATGGCTACCCACTCCAGTATTCTTGCCTGGAGAATTTCATGGACAGAAGAACCTGGCTGGCTATAGTCCATGGGGTCGCAAAGAGTCGGACACATCTGAGCAACTAACACTTTTTACTTTCACACACACACACACACATATGTAATATATATATATATATATATATATATATATACACACACACACACACACACACACACACACACACACTAAATATAACCACTTAACTACTAGCTATATAGAAATTTATCTAAGTGGGTAGTCACTAACAGTATAGCAGTATATCCCATCTGTGGTAGAATTTGGGTGATTAACTTTTTACACATTCATCGTTTCTGGCTGCTATATAATCAACATTCAAGAACTAAAAATTTACCCTTTTTTATTAGACTGCATGTGATTGGACTGTAAGAAGCTGAGATTGAAAAGAAAACACTGAGCTATAACATGAGCCTCCTTCCCTGAAATCAAAGGAAAGAACAGAAATGTGACTGTTTGGCTGGAAGAGCCAGGAGGTGATTGTCTCCCCACAGAGATTGGTTACATAGAGGTTTGGTTACTGTAAAGTGACCAAAGTGCCGTCTGTGGAGAAACAGCCTGTGAAAAACTCCTCTCTAAACAAAGACTCAGACTGGAGTCCTGTGCCTGGATTAGAAAGCCACCTCGTAAAATCCCCCAAAGCTATTTTTTTCTCTACTTTACAAAGATTCTGAATTAACCTCTTATTGTTTCCAAGGGAGAACAGGGTAAAGAAAAGTGGAATATTTTACTAAAGGCAATTGAGAATAGAGTGCTGAGAGAGGGAAAACCTGAGTTTTTGTGAAACGATAACTAACTAAATGCCGCACGTCATATCATCTTTAAAGTCACATGAAATATACTGGATAAATTTTAGTTTCACTGAAATAATTAAGTGCCATGACAGCAAAAATCATGAAAAGTGGTAGTTTAGAACCCTTGTTCAGTTCAATTCAGTTGCTCAGTCATGTCTGACTCTTTGCAACCCCATGGACTTCAGCACTCCAGGCTTCCCTGTCCATCACCAACTCCTGGAGCCTATTCAAACTCATCTCCATCATGTTGGTTATGCCTTTCCAACCATCTCATCCTCTGTCGATCCCCTTCTCCTGCCTTCAATCTTTCCCAGCATCAGGATCTTTTCCAGTGAGTCAGTTCTTCACTTTAGGTGGCCAAGTATTGAAGTTTCAGCTTCTGCATCAGTCCTTCCAATGAACACCCAGGACTATCTCCTTTAGGATTGACAGGTTTGATCTCCTTGCAGTCCAAGGGACTCTCAAGAGTCTTCTCCAACACCACAGTTCAAAAGCATCAATTCTTCGGTGCTCAGCTTTTTTTATAGTCCAACTCTCATATCCATACATGACTACTGGAAAAACCATAGCTTTGACCACACAGACCTTTGTTGGTAAAGTAATATCTCTGCTTTTTAATATGCTGTCTACGTTGGTCATAGCTTTTCTTCCAGGGAGCAAGCATCTTTTAATATCATGGCTGCAGTCACCATCTGCAGTGATTTTGGAGCCCCCCAAAATAAAGTCTCTCAGTGTTTCCACTGTTTCCCCATCTATTTGCCATGAATTGATGGGACCGGGTGCCATGATCTTAGTTTTCTGAATGTTGAGCTTTCAGGCAGCTTTCTCACTCTCCTCTTTCATTTTCATCAAGAGGCTCTTTAGCTCTTCACTTTCTGCCATAAGGGTGGTGTCATCTGCGTATCTGAGGTTATTGATATTTCTCCCAGCAATCTTGATTCTAGCTTGTGCTTCATCCAGCCCAGCATTTCGCATGATGTACTCTGCATAGAAGTTAAATAAGCAGGGTGATAATATACAGGCTTGACATACTCCTTCCCCTATTTGGAACCAGTCTTTTGTTCCTTGTCCAGTTCTAACTGTTGCTTCCTGACCTGCATACAGATTTCTCAGGAGGCAGGTCAGGTGGTCTGGTATCTCAGTCTCTTTAAGAATTTTCCATAGTTTGTTGTGATCCATACAGTCAAAGGCTTTGGCGTGATCAATAAAGCAAAAGTAGATGTTTTTCTGGTATTCTGTTGCTTTTTCGGTGATCCAGCGGATGTTGGCATTTTGATCTCTGGTTACTCTGCCTTTTCTAAATCCAACTTGAATATCTGGAAGTTCACAGTTAACATACTGTTGAAGCCTGGCTTGGAGAATTTTGAGCATTACTTTGCTAGTGTGTGAGATGAGTGCAGTTGTGCGGTAGTTTGAACTTCATGGGGTTCTCAAGGCAAGAATGCTGAAGTGGTTTGCTATTCCCTTCTCCAGAATGTCTGTACTCCTATACATAAACCAAACCTCTCTCTATTGTGTCTGTTGAAGACCCTTAATAGTTACTGTATTTAAAACATTTTTGAAAA
This sequence comes from Muntiacus reevesi, assembly GCF_963930625.1. Lineage (NCBI taxonomy): Eukaryota > Metazoa > Chordata > Mammalia > Artiodactyla > Cervidae > Muntiacus > Muntiacus reevesi. The sequence goes on along the minus strand of NC_089254.1, from coordinate 47,410,559 downwards.
GTTATTTCTTAATTCTAGGCATGGTGGGATTTGTTATTAAGACCAAAAGGTGAAGTGAAAAGTGAAAGTGAAGTTGCTCAGTCGTGTCCGACTCTTTGTGACCCCATGGACTGTAGCCCACCAGGATCCTCCATCTGTGGGATTTTCTATGCAAGAATACTAGAGTGGGTTGCCATTTCCTTCACTGGGGGATCTTCCTGACCCGGGGATCGAACCCAGGTCTCCCGCATTGCGGGCAGACGCTTTACCATCTGAGCCACCAGGGAATCCCCCAAAAGGTGAAGAAGTGTTATAAATAGACAACTACCTGTTTTGTCTTCAGGAGGATCCCAAGAGGAGAAAGAGCACCTCACCGTTTGTGCTCAGGCCTTCCTGAGGAACCCATGTAATTCAGTTCCTGGTTCTTGGAAAACAGGATTACAGACTAAGAGCCAGCCCTGATTTTTACTCCCTTTTTGTACCCAGAAGGGAAGTGATTCAATAGCACAGGATTCTTGGTGACATAGGAACAGAACCTAGGCTTGACAATTTTTGACTTGCGAGTCAAGCTATTGAATAAAGCTAGGCAAGATCATCTGAGGGTCAGCAAACACCTCAGTTCCATGGGTATCACACATCTCCCTCCACATTTATTCTTGGCTGTGCAGAAAAAATCCAGTGAGGTCTCTTGCTGATCCACTGGTATGAGAGCCTCAGAGAACTTTTGCAGCTACAAGAGGACCAAGTGATCCAATTGTGCAGTTCCAAGGTGAGTAGAAAGATCACTTGGAGTTGCTTGTATATTTTGAGATTAATCCTTTGTCTGTTGCTTTGTTTGTTATTATTTTCTCCGAATCTGAGGGCTGTCTTTTCACCTTGCTTACAGTTTCTTTTGTTGTGCAAAAGCTTTTAAGTTTCATTAGGTCCCATTTGTTAATTTTTGCTTTTATTTCCAATATTCTGGGAGGTGGGTCATTCCAGAAAAATAAATGACCCAATCAAAAATGGGCCAAAGAACTAAGCAGACATTTCTCCAAAGAAGACATACAGATGGCTAACAAACACATGAAAAGATGCTCAACATCACTCATTATCAGAGAAATGCAAATCAAAACCACAGTGAGGTACCATTACACGCCAGTCAGGATAGCTGCTATCCAAAAGTTTATAAGCAGTAAATGCTGGAGAGGGTGTGGAGAAAAGGGAACCCTCTTACACTGTTGGTGGGAATGCAAACTAGTACAGCCGCTATGGAGAACAGTGTGGAGATTTTTTAAAAAACTGGAAATAGAACTGCCATATGATCCAGCAATCCCACTTCTGGGCATACACACCGAGGAAACCAGATCTGAAAGAGACACGTGCACCCCAATGTTCATCGCAGCACTGTTTATAATAGCCAGGACATGGAAGCAACCTAGATGCCCATCAGCAGACGAATGGATAAGGAAGCTGTGGTACATATACACCATGGAATATTACTCAGCCATTAAAAAGAATTCATTTGAATCAGTTCTAATGAGATGGATGAAACTGGAGCCCATTATACAGAGTGAAGTAAGCCAGAAAGATAAAGAACATTACAGCATACTAACACATATATATGGAATTTAGAAAGATGGTAACGATAACCCTATATGCAAAACAGAAAAAGAGACACAGATGTACAGAACAGACTTTTAGACTCTGTGGGAGAAGGCGAGGGTGCGATGTTTCGAGAGAACAGCATTGAAACATGTATATTATCTAGAGTGAAACAGATCACCAGCCTAGGTTGGATGCATGAGACAAGTGCTCGGGCCTGGTGCACTGGGAAGACCCAGAGGGATCGGGTAGAGAGGGAGGTGGGAGGGGGGATTGGGATGGGGAATACATGTAAATCCATGGCTGATTCATGTCAATGTATGACAAAAACCACTACAATATTGTAAAGTAATTAGCCTCCAACTAATAAAAATAAATGAAAAAAAAAAAAGAAAGAAAGATCACTTGGCAAGGTAGGCAGAGACCTGAATATGGAGTCAGATAATTTTGAATCCTGGCCCCAACCAAAAAGTCAGGGTTCTTAAACTCTCTTAATTTCCTAATGTGGGTGGAAAATGTATTAAATATAAAATACTTAAAATATTAAAGCACTTTATTTAACATCCCCGATTAGAATAATGAACTTGGATTTTTTAAATTAATCATTTGTTTATTTAATGCTGTTTTAAGCACTGATGACTGTGTAAAGACAATTTCATGATTTAATGATTGGAAGCCTAGACCTCAGAGTTACATTAACTCAGTTTGAATTTCTGCTCCACAACTGACTGCTGGCAAGATATTGGGAGGTTATTTAACCTCTCTGCTCAGTTTTATCCTCTCTAAAAGGAGAATGATAAAAGTATCTTCCTCATAGGGTTACTGCGAGCATTAAATAACTTAATATAACCAGCTAAGAATATTACTTCCCAAAGAAATATAAGGAAGCTATTAATCTGTTTATGCTTTCTGGTCTTAGCTGATGCAGTGTCCTATGGTGGAATATGATTGACTAGGGTCATGGAGTTCCTAAATTGATCTCTTCAATTCTGTCAGTCAATACTAGTAGCAGTTTGAGGGGAGTGGGCTGGGGAGGGGTAACAGGGAAAGGGCTGTTGGCTCTTCATGGGTAACTCTGGGGCCAACTTATTGAGCCCAGTCCAGCTGTCTGTATAATCCTCCTTCTTCTCAGAAGCATAGCAATCTGTGCTGACCTTTTCCATTGCACCTCCCTATCCTTTTCCCCAGATTTATTTCTCCCAAGGGAGAGATTAGGAGGAATAAAAGAATTGCACAATATTTCCCCTTTCTGCCTTCACTAAAATTATACTGATGTTCTGGCCACAAAACACCAGCAGCTCTAAAATAGGAGTCTGACAGGAGTTGTTGCTGAGATAGAGAACACACACTAGGACCAGTTTGAAAGGCAGGTCAAGAATAAGAAGGCAAGTCAGAGTCAGAGACCAGCTGTCAGTACAGAAATTGCTGGGAGCTGCTGGGATGAATATGTGAAATCAGAGACAAGAAACAACAGAAGGAAGGGAAGTAAAAACAGGAATGAGCAGAGGCAAAAGGTGGTAGTGGAAGAATTACTGAATTATTTCTATGTAATATTTTAAGAAATAGAATCATCTTTTTGAAAAATAGAGTCAGGCTACATTCACAGTTATGCTGTAGGACTTCTTAAAGACACCAATTAGCTGAGTTTCACAGAATGTTTTTCTCCACTACTTACTTTTGGGAGGAAAGTTATATAGACTCCCAAGGAAGAATTAAAAAGCAAACTGGTGTTCTCAAATGCTCAGATTTATTTGTTTGTTTGACCTAAATGCAGTTAACTACCTATACAGCAAAGATAGTCCATGTAGAGAAACCCAAGGAACCATGAGTTGAATCAAGAAACTTGGTGACGGGATGGATGTCTGGAGGCAGGAAGAAAGATCTTCTGTAGATGGAGCATAGAGTTACATCCTCTCTCTTGGCTCAGATGTACACCTGGAGCTCATTCTTTTTAGCACCACACATGTACACTCACAGAGGTGTTCCTCTTCCAACATTCTCTGTTCTTGATGTCAAGGTTTCAGCCTCTTCTTAAAGCTGTCTTATTTCTATCTTGAGCCATCTAAAAGAGGGAAGTCCTACTGAGCACACTTCAGATAGGACTGTGTAAACTCAGGGCACAGACACTTCTTCTTTCTGAAGGATTAACAGGTGATAGGCATCTCCAAATGGGAGGTTTCCATTTATGATAACCAGGAGAACAACCAGTGTTCTCATTTAGAATGGTGTGCACAGCTGTCTCAAATGTAGTGGGCTCTGCAGTTGTTGGCTCAGACCAAGATAAATGATGATTTCTTTGGCACAGGCCAGGCCAGCTCTTAATTCATATGCATCTTCTGTTCCCCTTCAGGTGCCTCCTCTGAGCAGGGCTCCACTGTCCTCCTTCTGGGTCATGTTTTCTCCTATTCTTGGCCATATTTCCTCATGGGAAGGTCTGGTTTTCCTATATTCCCCTTCTAAGCTCTGTCACAATCTTTATCCTTGATCCCTTCAGAACTTAGTTCTTTTTACTCTTAAAGTTCATGTTGACAGTGTTCTTTAAAAAAAACCAAACCTTTATTTTTTTATTTTTTTGCTATTTGTCAAGCTGACTGACTGATACTTTCACTTGATCTTCATTTCTGTTCTTCAATTCAATGCCCACATCCCCCCTTCCCCCGCCCCCGGCCCCGAACTCCAGATGTATCAGAACTTGTGCTGCTTTTGGTTTTTTCCATACATCTCACCTTGCACACATACACTGAGGTCTGATAAAAATGACCTATCAGAAGTTCAGGTATAGCCTTCCTAGAAAATAGCTCCTGGGGACAGACAACCATATAAAGTTCAATCAAGTTCCACATGTTTAGAATTCAAACTTTTGGATTTACAATGATTTAAGAAAAATATATAGCATATCCAAATATTTAAGCCTCTGTCTCAATATCACCAAAGTCGTATCTTTGTCTTTTCTTATTTCCAGCCCCAATTCAAAAGAAGTAAGGCAGACTCTCCTACCACAGACCTCCAAACTGTCATGGCACTCCAAACTTCTGATAGAGTCAACCTTTGAGGATTTAAACAAGTTAGGAAGTAGAGAATAAGATGAAAAAGTAAACAAAGAGACTTCAGAAGGACTTGTTGCTACTTAAAGGATGAACAAACAGGATTATCAATAGAAGTCCACACATCAGCCATGCTGGAGTGAGTGTGAACATGGGGAGCAGAGTAAAAGGCATCCTTCTGGCTTTCAGGCCATTGCCTCTCTCTTACTGCTCATTCTCCCTTTCATCAGCCTAAGTATCCTCAATGACCTCCTTCATGTAGGTGAATAAGAATCTTAAAGTTCCTTCTTCATGTTTGGAGACCCTGACACTGGCCTATCCACTAAGAAACTGAACAGGGTCGAAAGTTCTTTAATTCCTCACATCTAGGTCCTATGCAGATATTTCAAGTCCCAGCTTTATTATGTAAACTTTCACTTTCAGAGAATATTTTTAAAGGATTCAACTGCTATAGATGATTTGGCTTGGTGCGTGTCCTTGCTCTAACTCCTCTGGGATACAGCCAGAGGCCTCAGTCAGGAAGAGCCCAAAAGCCCATGTTTTTTTGGGGTCATTCTAGGGACCACTTAGAAACATAGTAGTTGTGATTTGTCAAATCATTTTAGAAACATTTTTTTTTTTTCTTTTTTAAAAAATTTTAGCTAAGCATTAAATGCATTACATATGAGAAACCCTGATCTGTGAACTCAGTGGATACATGCTTTTCCCAAAGCAGTGAGAAAAATTCTTTAGCACATACTTCCTTTTGATGTTGACCCAATGTGGCCATGATATAACACATCCTATATTTAGACCACTGATGTTTATATAAGCTACTGACTATTTACCAAGTTTATTTACTCAGTTAAGAGAAGAGTCCAGATCCAAGTGAGGGTACTTGTTTCAGCACTTTAAACACTAGGGTAACAATGTGTTTACATTCCCATTATAAACTATTGCTCAAGCAAACATTTGGAATTTCACATTTGTAAATTAAGGTGTACCTAGAAAAGGAATAAAAGCATTCCCAAATTTTGGAATGGAAGGGAAACTTCTAAATAAAGAAACTGAACCCTAAAACGAGGTTAGACTAAAAGATTCACCATCATATGTATCAAATAACAACACATTCTGATTTCTATTTTTCCATCTCCAAGTTATGAAATCTTTTGAATACATAACAATGTAGAACTGGTTCATAATTCTTGATATAAAGTTTTGCCATATTTTAGTCAACAACTGTTTAATCTGAATTTTAAAATTCTGTATACTCTTCACTGATCCTACTTCTGTCTCCTTCCTCAGAGTTAACCATTCTTCTCACTTGCTATTCACCATTTCCATGTTTTAATGTTTTAAAATCGTGTTTATTTATCCAAGTATATATGTAATATACTTTGTACATTTAAGCTTTTTTGTTGTAACTTTTATCTTTGTGTTTTCTGCAGTGTTGGAATCTTGTATAATGAAAAACATAAGAAGTAATGCTGAAGACCAGCCACAGACTAAGAAAAAAATATTTGCCAAAGACATCTAATGAAGCACTATTATTCAAAATAAACAAAGAACCATTAAAACTCAACAACAAACAACTTGGTTTGAAAATGGGCCAAAGTCATCGACAGATATCTCTCCAAAGAACATGTACAGATGGCAAGTGAGCAAATGAAAAGATGCTCTACATCATATGCCATCAGGGAAATGCAAGGTAAAACAATGAGATTCTGCCGCATAAGCACAGCTGCATACCGTGGCCAATGTCCAGAACACTGACAACATGCTGGTGATGATGTAGAGCAACAGGAACTCTTATTCATTGCTGGAGGGACTGCAAAATGGTATGGCATCTTTGAAAGACAGGTTGGTGGTTTCTTATAAAACTAAACATACTCTTACCATAGGATCCAGTAATCACACTTACTGGCATTTACCTAAAGGAGTTGAAGACTTAATGTCCACACAAAAACGTGCACACAGATGTTTACAGAAGTTTTATTTATTTATTTATTTATTTATTTATTTTTAAATTTATTTTTTTATTTTTCAGTGGGTTTTGTCATACATTGATATGAATCAGCCGGGATGGGGAATTCGTGTAGAAGTTTTATTTATAATTGTCAAAACTTGGAAATAAGATGTCCTTCTGTACCTCAATGCATAAATAAATGTGGTGTAGTAAGACATTGGAAATTATTCAATACTTAAAAAGAAATGCACTATCAGACCATGAAAAGATATAGAGGAACTTTTAAATGCATATTGTTAACTGAAAGAGGCCAATTTGAAAAGGCTACATACTGTGTGATTTCAACTGTATGACATGATTGAAAAGGTAAAACTATGGAGACAGTAAAAAGATCAGTGGTCGGCAGGGTTTGAGGGGTAGGAGAGTGCGTAGGCAGAGCACAGGAGATTTTTAGAGCAGTGAAAATATTGTGTATGATACTACAATGATGGATACTTGTCTTTATACATTTGTCCAAATCAGTAGACTGTAAAACACCAAAAGTGAAACATAAGATAAAGGATGGACTTTGGGTGATTATAATGTGTCAGTGTAGCTCATCAGTTGTAACAAGTGGGCCTGTCTGGTGAGGAATGTTGATAATGGGGGAGGCTATACATTTGGAGGGGCGAAATGTAAATGGAAGTTTTCTTACCTTCCTCTTGATGTTGCTTTGAATCTAAAATGACTCTAAAAATTTAAGTCTTAATTTTTTAAGTCTTTTGAAAAGTTAAGCTGATTAGCAAAAAGAAAATACTAATAATCAAACTGATATTGTATACTTATACAATACTTATTTATATATATTTATATAAATATATGAGTTTATATAAATATATATATTTATTTACTTATACAATACTTCAATAATATTTATTGAAGTGTTAATGATGTATAAGTCACTTATCACTTTTATTTTCTAGCATGAGCCACTAGGTAGATAAGATGAAAGATATGATCCCAAGATATGAGATTTCCAAAAAGTGAATATGAATATCAACATTTAAGAGATGGATGGAACAGATTACAAAAAGAACAGAAAGACAGAAGGAAAATGGAAGAATATGATGTTATCATAGAGCATCATCAAAGTATTGGAGTAGTTAGCAGTGTTAAAAGTGACAGACACTGTTTTAGGGACTATTACGAGAACACTGAATTTTTACAAAGGAAGGAATGAAGGGAACAGAAGAATTTATTTTACCACAAGTCATGCAAGCTTTCAACCATTTGCTCAGCCTGCAGACCTGAAGACACACAGTTAAGTTTTTTTCATTTACGGAAACTTATGTGAGAGTATCTAGAATAAGATAATTTCAGATTTTATAATTTTTCACAAGGGATAATCTTTGTAAAATAGAGTATAGTTTTTCTTGATTTTATTTCATCTATGAGTATCACTTGAAAACATTGTTTATCAACACTGACACTGTAAAATTCTTACCCAATTTGTTACATTGCCTTCTCCAAAAGAAACTTGAAATTTTGAGTTTGGAGCCAGTTGGAATGCCGTCATCAGCACTTATCAGCAGTTTATCATTGGCCAAATCATTTAACCAAAATGAGTTTCAGTTTTCTCTTTCTTAAGTAGAAGTGATTGGGTTTTTTTTCAGGATGTGTTAGATATTGCATGTGGTAAGTGCTGATCAAGCCACATTAATACTACAACTTTCATTGTATGTGTGCTCAGTCATTCAGTCATGTCTGACTCTGTGACTCCATGGACTGTAGCCCACCAGGGTCCTCTGTCCACAGGATTTTCCAGGCAAGAATACTGGAGTGGGTTGCTGTTTCCTACTTCAGCAGATCTTGCTGAACCTGTGTCTCCTACATTGGCAAGGGGATTATTTAGCACTGTGCCACCTGGGAAAGCCCATGGCTGTCATAACATATTATAAAACGCCTTCACTTTGCTTTGGTAACTCTTCCTCTCAGGTCTTTTGTCTTTGAAAAGTACCTTGTAACTTATGCTCTGACTTATCTGCACTCGTTTATAAGTGCTATTAGTATAAGCAATGTGACGTTCGTTGACAAAATTGAGCTCCTGGCCTTCACAGAATGTTTTAATTTTTAATCCTCAGCACTCAGTGGTATTTGGCTGCTAGTAATATGTTACATTAACTAACTGAAGGACACAATCATGATAATTTCAACAGATGCAGTAAAAACACACATAATGATGAAAACGTACATCATTCATTTATGATAAAAAATACTCATCAAACAAGGTTAGAACAGGCAATTCATTAATTTAATGAATATCTACAACAAACAAAACAACAAAATGTCAGCAAGTACACTTAGTGATGAAATAATGAAATTATTTTCTTTTCATCCCTCTTATTCAGTAATTACTCAAGTTCATAGTAATACAGCAGGTAACAAAAAAGACACAAAAGGTCTAAAGTTTAGAAATAAAAAATAAACATAAACTTCTACTATTTCCACTTACTATGAAATATATAAACATTTAAAAAATAATTCATAGTTAGATCATAAGACTTAAAGAAGTTTTTGCAAGTTTTTCATGTTTTCTGTACATGAAACCAATATTTAAAAATCAGTTCATTTCTATATATCAAAAAGGTTAGGAAACAGAATTTAGTGTATGCTTTTATAGCAGCATCATAATGTTATGTACCTAGGAATGAATCTAAATAAAATTCTGCTATACTTCTATACAAAAAAACCTGGCAAACATTAAGAGAAATTAAAGAAAGCCTAAATCTAAATTGTGTTATGAAATTTGAATGGATTGGACAACTCAATCTTATTGTCTATAAAATGCTGCAATCTAAACTCTTATGGATTTTTTTTAATTTGACAAGCTGATAGTAAAGTTTATAAGGAGATGCAAAGGACTTAAGATCGCCAAGACTTTCTTAAAGAAGAAATGTGAGATGAGAAGACTTATTCTCAGATGCCAGAACTTATAAAGCTACAGTAGTTGAGACAGTGTAGTGTTGGTCATGAATAGGCAAATAGATGAATGTAGATCTGAAAGAGACCAAGGGAATCAGAAATCATTTGCTGCATATGGGAACAGTTGCCACTGCAAAATATATCTCTAAGATCTGCCTAGATTCCACTTTGCATGGGCAGATTCTTGATTAGGGGCTCTGGGATCCAGGGGAAGCTGTGCTGTGATAACACCACACTTCTGGGTAATATGGCCATCTAGTTTCCACTAAGTTTTAGTGCCTTTCTCTAGAAACTTAATTTATTGTAGCTCATCTGACACTTGTTACAGACGTTTTGGGGGTGAAAACCAAACTAGAACTGGGGACAGATGCCAAGATTCTCAGGGAGAGAAGGGGGACCAAAGTATGTTGTGTTTAGACACAACAGCCCAACAACAAAAAGCTGTTGGATCTTTAGAGGCGCTTTCTATAGGCAAATCATGTAAGTTGAATTTGTCTACTAAACCCCTAATTTCAAATGGTATGGCTTTAGGGATAAAGAGAGATAATGTGATACATGCAGTAGATAGATTCCCAGTAGCTCCTAATCCTTGTAGCTGAGTGCTGGGAGTGTAAACCAGCCAGTTTGTAAGAATGATTAGAGTCATCACAGGCAAACAGCAAAGGGAGGACAGAACTGTGGTCCAGGTATCACAAGTGGAGGCTCCTCCTCTGGGAGCCTAGCGTGATAACATGGGGAAGAAGCAAGGTCTGAACCTCTCTCAAGTGCCTACCAAACGAGCAGTGGTGACTTTTCAGTTAGAAATTAAATCAATACCAGAAGTGTGGATGCAGAAAGATGAGAGAATGGTGCTTCCTTGACCCAATTCTCTGTTTGGTTCAGTTCAGTCACTCAGTCGTGTCCAACTCTTTGCCACCCCATGAATCACAGCACGCCAGGCCTCCCTGTCCATTACCAACTCCAGGAGTTTACTCAAACTCATAGAAGGGGCTAAAAATACAGAGGTTGAATACAAGTTAAGCAGAATTTATAGTGCCTATGTTATTGCTCTTAATTTAGAAAAATTCTGCTTTTACGTGCAGGTTAATCACTTTTATTCTTACAAATAGCTCTTCTGCCTTCTGAAAAGAGCTAGACCAGACTCTTACTGAACTACTATATTCTGAGCTCTTTGAGTTTTTTCTCAAAATTATATTAAGATGATAAGACCTCAAATAATTTTATGCTTGGAAAGATACTTTTAAAGTAGAGTATTAAGGATATGTAATAGAGACATAGGTCATGTATTAGTGAATTATAAAAAATTATTTAAGACCCATTTTGGTAAGGAAAATATTACTTTGTTGACTGAGAACTGAGGAAAAACAATGGAGGGAGATATGCTGGGGGAAAATGGACTTTAAAAAGTTCTCCACTAAACAGAAAGTACAGATAGCAGCTTCAGGTATAGCTGGATTGTGATGACCAGAAAACTGTCTGTATTGACCTTTTATTTCTGAGTTTCTTTGCATTATCTTCATTCTCTGAAAGACTCTTCCCACCTAGGGATAAAGATGGACAGAAATAACTCAGTCCTCATTCTTATCACCTTCATAACTCTACCAAAGGAAATGCATACCTTTTCTGATGGCATTTTTCAAAATCTTTGGATCAATATAGTACAGAGTTGGGGACTAGAATTGAAGTTGGAGCCAGTCTAACCTAAATCAGACAGACAAGAATGTGGAAGGGAGTTTCCCCAAAGTTGTACTGTGTTGATAAAAATTCTTTTCACTGCCAGATCTGTTGCTTAGGAAGTATTTGCCATGCTTCTAACATCACTGGTCTTGCCAATATGCCTGCCTTGCTTTTAGAAGACAGTCAGGTTGTCTTTACTAGTGAAGTCTGCTTCCTTTTTAGCTGTTCACACTTCCAGATGGGCAGAGACCACTGGAACCTGTAGTATACCATGTTTTTTCCCCATAGGAATTTTAATGATTTTAAATCAGTGGTATTTTTCAAGGCATTGTTTTCCATTTAATAAAGTACTTAATATATGTAAATTTAAAAGATGTGGTCTATAATTATTTGGCTCATATTTTGAGACACTTCTACCCCCACCAGTATTCTTAATGAGATATCTAAATTCCAAAAGTAAACTTCCTCCCACTAAGCCACTCAACAGCCATTTATTACGTGCCTGCCAGTTATACTCTATTTAGGCATGTGTGTAATATGCATGTGTGCTCAGTTGTGTCTGACTCTTTTGCAACCCTATGGACTGTAGCCCACCAGGCTCCTCTGTCCAGGGGATTTTCCAGGCAAGAATACTGAAGTGGGTTGCCATTTCCTGGTTTAGGGGATCTTCCCGATTCAGGGATTGAACCCATGTCTCCTGTGTCTCCTATATTGGTAGGCAGATTCTTTACCACTGAGTCACTTGGGGAGCCCCATTTAGGCACAAGGAATATCAATTAACAAGTAAATGAGGGTCTCTGTCCACAAGATCCAGCGTAATGAATCTAATTTACCCAAATTTAAATCTCTTCTGATTTAATCTGAGCTTAGACTTGCCCTATGTAAGAAACTACATTTTTTCAACAAAAGCTTGATATTTCATGTAAACCAAAGCTATATTTGAAGGGATAGTCCAATAAGTGTTGTTTGACACAAATGACACCACTCATAGCAAACAGTAACAAGCCAGCTGCAGTTTGAGTCATGTTTCAGTAAATAAAATATGTTTATGAACTCTGACCCTCAGGCAAGGTTTCTGCAACAAATAAAATAGTGAATGTGATAAATTCCTGAAAATTAGCTTAGATGTCAGAAACTCTAGCCAAAGTGGTGTTGCCAGACACTGTTCTTGAAGCAACATATAATAAAAGAAGAACATTTTTTTTCTCTTACCCCTCATTTTTAAGAAAAAACAAAAGGCGATTTGGTGAATTGAAGACACAACTGGAGGTGGTTTAAAAGGATGGAGTGCAAAGGTAAGTAGAATTTGTAGGAAATAGCTTTATTCTCTCCCTTGGTCCCTGGTGTCACTGGCTTAGGCTTTTGGTGGCAGCCATTGTAGTTTAGTTATCTGAAGGGCAAGAAAGCTGGAAGACAAACTGGAAGAATCCAAGTCACATCATCTGAAATATAGAGTTGTGATCGTAAATACCAACACAGTCAAGACCTCCTCCAAAGGCTAGCAATTCTGAAAGCAGTTGCAGCCTTGTGCCAAGCCTGGCAGGGGGCATGTGGGTGACAGCCCAGACAGACCTCTGTGCGGGTGGTCTGTTCTGTCAGGCTGCACTGATGCACAACTTGCTTCAAGGATGAGATTTCCTTTGAGGACTCTGGGTGAACTCTTGGGGCTGTCTAACTGGCTGACCTGGGAAACCCACACCAAGTACCAAAGGCACCAGAGAGATCAGGTTTAGACTTTTGGCCGTCTGCATGCAATCTCCGCCTCATTCTGGGAAGTAGGCAAAAAGCTCATCTCTTTGCAAAGCTGAGAGAAGATTTTACAAGGAAACACAAAAGCCAAGGTCAGTTTAGATTCAGAAAGTCACTGCACCAAAGATTCCATGAACCTCTCCCTGCAAAATGAGAGGCGGTTCTGGGTCAAGCTAGATCTTAACACATGTGCAAAATGGACCACCAAGAGGTTGCTCTTCCTGAGCACAGTGGCTTACCTGCCTTCTGCCTTCCTGTGTTTGCAACAGTGAGCCCAGGAGCAAGCTGATGATACCAGTCCAGGGACATAGAGGACCATTCCTAGCCACTGTGGGCATCAAAGACAACAGTAGAGAGAACTGTTCAATTCAAAGCCTTTACCAGTGGCTATCACATGCAAAACACTTCCAATGGTAAAGTGTAGGAAAGGGTTTAACAAATGAAAACAGCCAACTCTTTAATGGATTTTTTACCCATCTTCCTTTCACACTTGCACCATATGACAAATTCAGGCAGAGGTGACCTGGGGATATCTTAGAATAATTCATAACCAACTGGTTTTGCTATTATATCATTACTGCTGATGGCCCACAGTCTAAGCCTCCCTTTTCATATTATATCCTTTGTATTGTTTATTCTTTCTATTGTGTGATTTGCCTGTTCAGCTCTCTTTTCCAAATAAGATAGTTTAGCTTAGGCTTTGACTTCTACTAAAACACAAGATCTTCTTCAGGTAGTAGTATACTTATTAGTGTTTTCACTTAGGATGTGAAGTTTTGTATCCTATCCTATCAGCTGGTTATATGAAAGAATCTTTAAAGGCTGGGCCCAAAATAACCTCAGCCAAGTTCACCAATTTGCAGACTCTAGACTAAATCTGGCCTGCAGATATTTTGTTTGGCTGGGCCAGTGATTTTTGTTTTATTTTGTCTTGGTTTTGTTTGGTCTTGTTTTGTAATTGAATTTGAATGACTTCTGGCAGAAGCTTCTTTTCAAATTCCATAGATCCTTCCTTTCTCTGTCATCATAACCTTTATAGTCATTTGGGTTTATGGTGTCTGCCCTATACAGTAAGTGGTGATAGTAAGCATCCATATCTCATTCCCAGTCCTATGATAAAAGCTTGAAATTTTATCTCTAAATTTGAAATGATTTTTTTTATTTGTACTATCTGTAGTCTTTTGAGATGCTTATCATTAGATAAATATCTTTCTATTTCTAGAGTATTTTAAGTTATTATCATGAACAAGTATTGAATTTTACCAAATGTTTTTCCTGCTTCTACTGTAAGCCATATTTTTTTCCTTTTTTTCTGTTAATTACTAAATTACATTGCCCGATTACCACATGTTAATCCAACATCAAATTCTCAGAATAAATCCTTCTTGGTTGTGATATATGATCCTTTTTACATAGATCTTGAATTATGTTTGCACTTATTTTCTTTGGAATTTTTACCTAGTTTGAAGAGATAGTTTAGTTTTTAGCTTTCCTTTTTGGAAAAGGAAATACCCTTGCTGGGTTGTGGAGGTCAAGGAAGTGCTCAACTCATTATAGAAGTCAGCAGGGGTTTCCTCTTCTCTAATCTTTGGAAGACCTTGAGTAAAATGTCTGTTATTTAAAGTTGTGGGGAGGTTGGAATTTCAAGTTCAATTTCTTTAATAGATGTAGAACTATTCATATCTTCTTTTTCTTCAAGTAGCACTTTGGTAAGTTGAGATTTTCTAGAAATTTAACCTTTTTTCCAATAAGTTTTCAAGGTAATTATTGTAATGTTCTAAATCAGGGGTCCCCAACCTTCAGGCTGTGTCAGATCAGTGGTGGCATTAGATTAGGGCTTCCCAAGTGGTGCAGTGGTAAAGAATCCGCCTGCCAATACAGGAGAAACAGGAGATATGGGTTTGACACCTGGGTTGGGAAGATCCCCTGGAGTAGGAAACTCACTCCAGTATTCTTGCCTGGGAAATCCCATGGACAGAGGAGCCTGGTGGGCTACAGTCCATGGGGTTGTAAAGAGTCAGACATGACTGAGCGACTGAGCATACAGGCACAATAAATGTAATGAGTTTGAGTCATCATGAAACCATCACCCCCCTTTCTTAATCCATGGAAAAACTGTTTGGTCCTTGGTTGCCAAAAAGATTGGGAACCACAGTTCTAAATAGTATCTTTTTATTACCTTCTCAATGCCTGCATGATTTCCAGTGATGTCTCCTTTTTTCATTTCTGATATTGGTAGTTTGAGCCTTTTCTCTTTTTCATTAATCTTGCTAGCTGTTTATTTTATTAATATTTTTTCATAGCTAACTTTTGGCTTTATTTATTTTCTTTATAGCAACTGAACAATAACAACAATTATATGTTTGTTTTAGTTTAATTTTAATTCTCAATAACTCAGATATGACTGTATCATCAGACAATCAAGCATCCCAGTGTTGGCAACTAGGTGTAGAATCTGTGTGAATGTGATAGCTACAGACTCT
Organism: Muntiacus reevesi; assembly: GCF_963930625.1. Lineage (NCBI taxonomy): Eukaryota > Metazoa > Chordata > Mammalia > Artiodactyla > Cervidae > Muntiacus > Muntiacus reevesi. The sequence continues at coordinate 47,395,137 of NC_089254.1, read as the reverse complement.
AACAGTCCAGGTGTGTTAGGTAGGTGGCCCAAATATCATTAGCAACATTATTCTCAGGGATGTGGTTTTCTGAGATGGTGAATGCCTCATGGAATCATTCTAATCAAGTCAAATACCTCCTCAATTTGCAGTCTTTATTACAAGATTCAATGTATATTAAAACAGTGCAGAAATTTTTTGTGTTCTCTATAAAAGGAATTAGGCTCTAGATAGATTTTTTTCTTCTATATAAATATCCAGTGAGATAATTTGGAGTTTGTACAGGTGTAAGACAAATATTTGATTGCAGGACAGTATGTATCCCTGAACCTTCTTACTGAATGTCCATAAGATTTCCCAATTAGTGTGACAAAAAGTAGAGAAGTCTCCTAAAATTTCCAAAATGCCTGGCTAGGTGGCTCTACCATTCCCTTTGAGATATGACCACTGTAATAGGGGAGAAGTCATATAACAGATGACCCTCACTTTTTTGTTGTCAAAAGTGCTTCTTTCTTTCCATCTCCATCATCATTCAGGATTGACTACCAGACTCAGATTCCACTTTGCCTTTCCTGTTCAGAGAGGTTGTGGCTTCCTGGGACTTGCCCTAACAGAAACTTCCTCTAGGCTGAATTGAGTCTATTCCTATTATTAATATGTAATAGTGTTCACTCACCACCACTGCACTGATGCTAGTGCAAGATCTGTCCCCAACCTGTGTGGCAGCAGTTTTGGTCTTTCTAAAGTCCTGTGTATATACTTCAGCTTCTTTACTTGGGCTGTTCTGGACTGACTTCTAGTACTGACCACTCACTTCAGTGAGTGGTCACCTCAGCGTAAGGCTCCCTCCCAGTCCCTTGGACTGCAAGGAAATCCAACAAGTCCATCTTAAAGGAAATCAGTCCTGAATATTCATTGGAAGGGCTGATGCTGAAGCTGAAACTCCAATACTTTGGCCACCTGATGCGAAGAACTGACTCAATAGAAAAGATCCTGATGCTGGGAAAGATTGAAGGTGGGAGGAGAAGGGGATAACAGAGGATGAGGTGGTTGGATGGCATCACTGACTTGATGGACATGAGTTTGCATAAGCTCCGGGAGTTGGTGATGGGCAGTGAAGCCTGGCATGCTGTAGTCCATGGGGTCTCAAAGAGTTAGACACAACTGAGTGACTGAGCTGAACTAGAGGTCCCAGGGCATTTTCCAGATGCAAAATTGGCATCAAGGCTGATTGAAGGTCCTGATTGGGTTTGGGACTCCAGTTCACTACATATTTTAGGAGCACTGCCTGGATTATCTGTCAGTTTCAAATTCCTCATCCAAGCTTTAATCTAGTTGTCACTTTTGCCCCTTAACTACCTCCTTTCTTGGACCAACATGGTGTTGTGTACCAATTACAAAACTGGCAGTCTCTAGTCTGGTAGAGAATTTTGTGATGACATTAACCCAACAAATTATGGGGGCGTCAGCCTCCAGTCCCATAGCTAGCTGGGATTTCCCTGACTAATGAATTCACTGTATGCTTGATACTGGGGCCCTCACCTTGGAGACTTGTGACACTGTATACATCAAGATAGTTTCCCTGCTCCTAGTACTACACTTACCCATGTTATACATCAAATCTCTTCCTACCTTTTCTTTGGTATGAGTTGCTGCTTACCTGCTAAGCTAGAGGTGAGGCTGTGTCATGGGCAGTGTGACCAGTGGCTCTCTGTTGCAAAGGCTGCTCAGGTAACTGACTTTACCTGATGAAAATCCTTGTTGTGTTAGAACTCCTTCTCTTGGTGAAACTCCTACTAACTGTATCCCTTAGACCTGGAGGCTTCCACTGCCAAGCAAACCATGTCCCCAGCTGCTCACCAGTACACTGCCAAATCAGGGTAGAAAAGGAGCCTGATTTTTTGTTCTGTTTTGTTTATTGTTTTAGTTATGCTTTCCTGATTCTTACTGTGATCCAGCAGTAATTGTCAGAGTGACATAGGCAACTAATTTTAACACAACTAACAAATGGGACATACTTAAACCAATTTGAACACAATTTGCACATGGTCAGTAAGTGGTTGGTCAAACTTTCCCCAAGCATAGGTGTGGTATTAATATAACAAGACAGGGCAGACCTAGGGAAAGCACTTTTTTTTTTTCTTTTAATAAAGGGTACCATTTATCTAAGCAGTTGTACTGATCCCAGTTCTTGATTGCATGTCCATGTACATCAACCTTATTCATGTGTGTTTCTTCATTTCTGGTTTTGTTGTCACTTTCTTGTGTCCTAACATTTTTCTATTCTCTGGATTCAAGTCTTAAGCATCCTTTTCACTTTCCAGGATTAGCAGTATTCATCTTCTATCAAATGCAGACAAACCCAAACCGTGAGCGGAGATGCATAGATGAGTGATCTGTTGGGAAGCTTGGCTTCATTCTAATTTTGGCCACAAGCTGACTCCTCTTGTGTGCAGAATGCTCCTAAATTAGGTGCTTGAGGTAGGTAGTGCTAACAGTGTATTATAAAATGAGAACATTCACAGAATGGACCCTGAGGGGATATCAGTGTGTATAAGCACATAGACACTGACTAAAACTTTTCTTTGTAAATATTTTCTTTATAGTTAGTCACTAAAAATTACAGAGCTTCAGTCACCAAAATGTATTTCTTATGCATAATCATTGAAACCAGAAATGTAACCCAATTCTGCATTTGAAACAGGACATTTTATTCTGGTTTTGTTCATGGGAAATGGCTGACTTTAAAAGAGTAGAAAATTGAAATTTAGAAGCTTATGAAGAAGAACCATAATGCACAAAGCACCCATCACAATGTTTGATAAGTCAAATTTTATCTATAAAATTAAAAGTAGCCAAAGAATATTGTAGTGTTGACTTTGTAAGGAACTAAGCTATATCTAAGTTAAACTTTTAACTGTTCAAAAACTTTCTAAAATACCTGTTTAAATGGATTTATTCTCAAACTCAGGGATGGTTCCAGCTGCACCTGTGGTGCCACAGTTCCAGGTCGCATACATCTCCTCTTAATGCCTTTGTACTTTCCTTGGTCAGATCAGCTATCTGAGAAACTTTTTTCTCATTTGACAGCAAGCCTGATGTAGAGGGATTGTGAACAAAAATAAATAAATAAGTAAATAAACCTATTACTGTCCACCTTCTGTGGCCTTTTTCCATTAACATGCAGTGTTGCTAACAGAAAAGTATGCCATGGAAAGTGAATAAGCTACTTTCTTTAAGAAGCACAAACTGGGAGATTAGGAAGAAGAACTCAAAACATACTAAAATTCCACTTCTGGGAATTTTCACACATTATATTTCGTTAGTATAAATATCTATATCCAAGACATATGTGTGTGTGTGTGTGTGTATATATATATATATATATGTATATATATATATAAGAAAAAGAGAAAAAAAGCATGCAACAGAAAATTGGTTAAGTATATGTCCTCCATATCACAAAATGCTGTTATTATAGTTCTTAATGTTGATCTTTATTAAATATCATTGAAAATATTTGCAAAAGAATATCAAAAGTTTTGTGGAAAAATAAGTTATGAAACATACCTAGTTGGCCAAATATTTATAAAAATAAATTTTTCTTATGTTCATACAAAATCTGGATAGAGATGCTTAAGTCTATAATAATGGTAATTACTTCTAAATGGGAGATATTAGTTTTTTTTTTAACTTTATTACTTCTAATCTTTCTGTGATGGATTTGGACTGATTATATAATAAATATGCTGAGTACAATAAAAAGTATAGTATTCCCCAGAGTCTCAGTCTCTAGTCAATGATGTAACTAGTAGGAATGAAAGTAGGCCCATGCACTGTAGAGTGGCTTCATGGCCTTTCTAACTGTTGCTTAAACTACCAGCTCTCTTGCTTTGTAAACTTCTGTCCTACGTTAAATGACACATAAGTTGATAGAAAATACTTGCTAGTCTTACCTTTTGCTGTAAGTGAAGAGGACTTATTTTATCATGTAGTTTGAATGAAATTTACAATATAGATGTGGCTGATTATAAGCACATCATGAAGTTATGTGCATTAAAATTGCATCAAAATAGTTTATACATCTTAATTATTCACTGTTGTTTTTAATAAGAAAAGACAAGAGATCAGGAAGAGAGGCCATTTCGCACCTCAAACTATGAATGGCTGAAGTATAGCATATTTAGCCTTCAATTTCCATTTTGACTCAGGTAGAGCTGTGTTTTCTTCAATTGTGTAATCCACTACATGCTTTTGCATCTTTCTTAGTATTAGTTATCAGAGTATTAGAAGATTAAAACTAGTATTGTACTTGAGTCTTTATGACACATTGCTATCCAAAAGTCTTTAACTTTTAAGAAACATTGTTTTACCATAAGAGAAAAATGAATCTGTGAGCATTGACTCATTTCATGTTTTTCTTCAGAAGAGATTGATCTGATAGCATCGGACAGCACCAAGTAGTGGTGTTTATAAAAGGAGAAAGATGTCATAATGAAAGATGCCTTTACTCAAAGGCAAGTGGCAGAATTCATTGATTATAAGAAAGCAAATCTGAAAATGACAATTCTTCCACATATTGAAGCTATGAGTGAGGTGCTTTATGCATTATCTCACAACCTTACTACAAAACATCCTGTTTTACAGATGAGGGAACCAAAATAGACTTTCCAACCCAACAAGCTGAGAAATGGAAGAGTCAATATTTTAGATAATTTTGTTTTATTTCAGTCTTCTATTCCGTGAAATTGCAATAACCCTGTAACTACCATGCTTTTCACAGTGCCACATATAATACATACTGTAGATCATAAACTGATATGACAGTCAATAGAAGTGTTTATCATAGTCACATTTATGGCTAATGAAAATTTTTGTAATATAGAAAAAAGTCTAAGAGACATTCAATTTTTGTTATTATACTATAAATCCTGTCTTTTCTTTCCTGAAAGGTATACGAAACATTTAAAATTGCTTATGGAGAATAAAAAAGTCTTTTACTCGGTTTTGATCCAATTCCAAACCAAAGGAACTCTTGTGCTGGGGTTTGAAACAAAGTGCTGAAATGATGAATGTCCTATGCTAGACTGTAAACCACAGTCCCTTCATTCAGATGACCTCAAGGCTAGACCAGAGAGTACTCAGCTGCTGCTTCCGGTTACCTTTTCATGCTGGCTTGTCCTTAACATAGCTAATGCTCCCCAGATGTATCGGCTGCTTGTTCCCTTTAACCCTCGCTGGTCTCGCATGCAGCACTGGCTGCTTTTTTCAGACACAGCAGAAAAGAAATAACTGCTTAACGGAGAAAATTGCAAATATTTCAAGTGCCTTCAGGGCATGACAGTGCCATGCAGGTTTTTGTTTTAAATGTTTTATTTTTGAACATTTATCCCCAAAATATATGGAACAATGTAGTAAACTCCCCATGTGCCATTATCCAGCTTTAACAAGATACCCTTACCCTATATTCATCTTGCCAAATTATTTTGTGGCAAATTCCAGATAACATTTTATTTTGTGAACAAATATTTCAGTATGTAACTCTAAAAGAAAAGGACTTTTTTATATAACACAATATCATGATCATATTTTTTAAATTAATAATTCCTGAATATCATCAAATATTCAGTGTTCAAATTTCCAATTATCACTTTAATGTCACAAAGTTTTCTGGTTTGAATCAGGATCCAAACAAGGCTCACGTGTAGTGATTGGTTAATATATTCATTTTAAGTTGCTTTTCATCTATTGGTTTCTGATTCCGTCTTTTTTTTTCTCTTTGTAATGTATTTGCTGAAGAAACTTGGTTGTATGTCCTATAGGATTTTGCTGATTACATCCCCAAAGTATAGTTTAATATGTTCCTCGTCCCTCTGAATTTTTTATAAATTAGTCTTTGAATTTGGAGGATTAACCAGATTCAGACTTGATTTTCTGAAAATACTTTTTTTTTAGGAGGCACTGTTTTCCTCCATCGGGAGACACCTATCTGATTATCTTGCTCTTTCTGATATTAGCAGTAATTCTATGCCTAGATCCACTAATTCAGGAGTTCCCAACCTCCCAGCCATCCATAGGTACCTCCTGTCAGATCAGCAGTAGCATTAGATTAGAAATAAAGTGCATAATATATGAAACTTAAAAGCTTCTGCACTACAAAGGAAACTATAAGTAAGGTGAAAAGACAGCCCTCAGATTGGGAGAAAATAATAGCAAATGAAGAAACAAACAAAGGATTAATCTCAAAAATATATAAGCAACTCCTGAAGCTCAATTCCAGAAAAATAAATGACCCAATCAAAAAATGGGCCAAAGAACTAAACAGACATTTCTCCAAAGAAAACATACAGATGGCTAACAAACACATGAAAAGATGCTCAACATCACTCATTATTAGAGAAATGCAAATCAAAACCACAATGAGGTACCATTACACGCCAGTCAGGATAGCTGCTATCCAAAAGTCTACAAGCAATAAATGCTGGAGAGGGTGTGGAGAAAAGGGAACCCTCTTACACTGTTGGTGGGAATGCAAACTAGTACAGCCACTATGGAGAACAGTATGGAGATTTCTTATAAAACTGGAAATAGAACTCCCATATGACCCAGCAATCCCACTTCTGGGCATACACACCGAGGAAACCAGATCTGAAAGAGACACGTGCACCCCAATGTTCATCGCAGCACTGTTTATAATAGCCAGGACATGGAAGCAACCTAGATGCCCATCAGCAGACAAATGGATAAGGAAGCTGTGGTACATATACACCATGGAAATTACTCAGCCATTAAAAAGAATTCATTTGAATCAGTTCTAATGAGATGGATGAAACTGGAGCCCATTATACAGAGTGAAGTAAGCCAGAAAGATAAAGAACATTACAGCATACTAACACATATATATGGAATTTAGAAAGATGGTAACGATAACCCTATATGCAAAACAGAAAAAGAGACACAGATGTACAGAACAGACTTTTAGACTCTGTGGGAAAAGGCAAGGGTGTGATGTTTCGAGAGAACAGCATCGAAACATGTATATTATCTAGGGTGAAACAGATCACCAGCTTAGGTTGGATGCATAAGACAAGTGCTCGGGCCTGGTGCACTGGGAGGACCCAGAGGAGTCGGGTAGAGAGGGAGGTGGGAGGGGGGATTGGGATGGGGAATACGTGTAACTCTATGGCTGATTCATGTCAATGTATGGCAAAACCCACTGAAATGTTGTGAAGTAATTAGCCTCCAACTAATAACATAAAATTTTAAAGAAAATAAAAAATAAAAAAAAAATAAAATTGACATTACTTTGTCAACAAAGGAAAAAAAAAAAAAGAAATAAAGTGCATAATATATGTAATGCGCTTGAATCATCCCCAAACCTTCCCACCCCATCCCTGGTCTATGGAACATTGTCTACATGAAATCGGTCCCTGGTGCCAAAAAGCCTGAGGACCCCTGCTTTCATTTTGGGTTACTGGACAGTGATATTCTATCAGTTATTTTTTATTTATTTGCTAAAATACCAAAATGAAAATCTTACTCTTCTGTTTCATTATCCAGTAGTTCTTTGTTTATAAGTTTTCAAGATAATGACTTGGTTCCCTAGTGTCTTTCAATTGCTGATAAATTTTTAATTATCATTATAAACTCCTGGATTTAAACCTATTTGATGTATTTCAGTCTTTTCAAGTTTTTTTTGTCTCATTGATCTTCATATTGTCTCATCTTTGACAGTCTCTGCAAGTTGGTTCCCAAATCTTTGACATAAACTTGGTAGTCTTTGATAGCTTCCTTATTATTTGATGTGACAAGAACATTCAACATGATCTGTACGTTTCCTGTCCTGGTCCTGGAATTAGCTGTTTCTCCAAGGAGCTCTGGCTCCTTTCAGAAAGAAAGTAGATTTCAACACTAAATTCTAGGTGCTGGAGGTACTCATTGTTAATGGGTGCATCAGTATTTATGGGAATTTTCAGTTGAAAAATTTAGAAAATAGTTTTTTTCAAGTAAAAAATATCATTGATTTATATTGATACTTCAGATTCAGGACTAAAAGGTCTTTACTTAATCTCTTCTTTCTGACATCTGTTTTTCCTTTCTCCCTTCCCAAGAATCTTGCTTGTGAAGGACACTGAATTATAGAATTGGAAGATCACAGAATTATACTTTATACACATAATGCTTTTTAATTGCAGTACAATCACTACTACCTACAATATGACTGAAAAAACATATATACATGCGTGCTCAGTTGTGTCCAACTCTTTGTGACCCAAAGGACTGCAGCCCTCCAGGCTCCTCTGTCCATGGAGTTTTCCAGGCAAGAATTCTGGAGTAGGTTGCCATTTCCTCCTCCAGGGGATCTTCCCCACCCAGGGATTGAACCATCGTCTCCTGTGTCTCATATATCTCCTACATTGGCAGGCGATTTCTTTACCTCTGACTCACCTAAAAAAACTGTTTAAGTTTTTCCAGCAATTTTTGTCCTTTAGAGTATATACTGTTAGGGATGTACAGCACAAAACTTTTTTTTAAAGTTATTTTGATTAGTTTCTGTGTTAATATGCCAGCAACTAGTTACCCATTTAGATTCATTTATATCGCTTTAACTTCAATGTTTAGAGATTTAACTTTTTTTGTCCAACTCTTTGTGACCCCATGGACTGTAGCCCGCCAGACTCCTCTGTCCATGAGGGTTCTTCAAGCAAAAATACTGGACTGGATTGCCATGCCCTCCTCCAGGGGATCTTCCCAACCCAGGGATCAAACCAAGGTCTCCCTCATTGCAGGTGGATTCTTTACCGTCTGAGCCACCAGAGAAGCCCATAAAAGGCTTGCATGGTTTCAAAGTCAAGTCTATAAGACAAAATATGTTTAAAGCAGTCTATGTTCTATCCCTGTTCCGTCTTACCATTTACTCTATACCCCTGGGGAAGATGTCAGCATTAGAATTGGTACATTACGTAGTAGAGCTTCCCTTGTAGCTCAGTTGGTAAAGAATCTTCCTGCAATGCAGGAGACCTGGATTCAATTCATGGATCAGGAAGATCCCCTGGAGAAGGAAATTGCAAACCACTCCAGTATTCTTGCCCAGAGAATCCCATGGACAGAGGAGCCTGGGAGTCTACAGTCCATGGGATCACAAGAGTCGGACACGACTTAGCAACTAAACCACCACCACCTTTAAGATCATTAATTACTGAGACCTGTTCAAGAGTAAGCATTATGTACTTTCTTTTTTATAATTGTTTATTCATAATGCTACAATTAACTATATGCTAATGCTCACCACCAGTTCTTATATGTATATATTACCAGTCATTTTAGTTGTCTGAAGATTATTCTCTAGTAGATACCTCAGGACTAACTTATGGGATATTGAAAAGAGTTTGACTTTCCAGTTGGAAAACAATTTATCTGAATATAAAATACTTGGCTCAGATTTTCATTTTTGGTTTACCCCAGAAGGCATAAAATTTTGCTATTGGGTTCTTAACAATTTGCTTTTCTTTCATTTTTACATGATTTAGACTTTTAATCCAGATGTCAAAAGAATTTACTCACTTTCTTGAATGACCTATAATTTTGTTAGATTTTCTCAGTGTTCTCAGTCTATTTTCCCAGGCACATAATGTGTCCTTTCAACATGTACATTCAGAGCATATTTATATATATATAGGTATATCCTAAATTTTAGGAAAGTTTGTCAGTTTTTAAATATCTAATTTTATTGTTTTGGTTTTCTTCTTCGGGAATTTTTAAAAATACATATTTTGTTTCTTCTTTACCTACCTTCCATAAGGCTAGGTGTAGCAGAAATTTTCAGAGGGCTGATATCTTAACTACACCTATAAAAGCCCAACTTTGAAGGAGAAGTATAATTTTAGGGCCCATAGTCCAAGAATAAACAGAGAAGGCAATGGCACCCCGCTCCAGTACTCTTGCCTGGAAAATCCCATGGATGGAAGAACCTGGTGGGCTTCAGTCCATGGGGTCGATAAGAGTCAGACACGACTGAGTCACTACTTTCACTTTTCATGCATTGGAGAAGGAAATGGCAACCCACTCCAGTGTTCTTGCCTGGAGAATCCCAGGTATGGGGGAGCCTGGTGGGCTGCTGTCTATGGGGTCGCATAGTGTCTGACACAACTGAAGTGACTTAGCAGCAGCAGCAGCAGTCCAAGAATAAAAGTGATTAACAACTGGGTAAGTTGAATGCCTGTTCTCTATGATTCAGACGATCAATAGGCTTCCTGGTTCCTACTAATATTATGCTCTCTTATTTTATTAAAAGGCCAAAATAAGAAATTTTATGAAATTTACTACTAAATTTAAGATTATGCAGCTTCCAAAGTAAAGTTTACAGAACAGTCCCAGAGGGAACTGTTTATGCTTTATTACTAGGCTTCATTTTCCCTAAGAGCTATGTTTCATTTTTTTTTTTTAATAAGAATCATCATAGCTAGGGTTTCTATTTTCTCCTGGCTCCTAAGAATCTGGGCCAAATTGTACTCAGTCTTGCAATGATAAACATAATCACTCAGAGATCCTTATTGCATGCATATATTCTTTAACTTGATCCCAACTTTTACTTTAAAAATTTTAAACTTTCATGTCAAAATACAAGCTTGCAGAGAAATTGTATACAAAATTTAGTTTGAATACTCATTTTTTCTTGGAAAGTCAGAACACTTCATCAGATGCTGATTCTAAGAGTATATGTGATATTAAAACTATTGTTCTTGAATTAATTATTTTATTTATAAAACTGAAGCTTCAATCCAATTTAATTTTAAAATCTCAGTGACTATCAAAATGAATGGTTTACTTTGGGGATCATTCTAAGCTTTTCAAAATCTTGACAAAATATAATTAATAATGAACTGATGAATTTACAGTGCAGACGCCAATCACTGAAATCAAGTCATGCCATTTACAAGTGTAGATCATATAATACAGGGGAAGGAAAAAAGCTAAACCTTTTCCTAAAAATTCCTCCACTGGATTCACTAACTTTTATAAGAAGGTTGGCATAATATATGATCATTCTAAATAGCTTCCTCTTTAAAGTAGGTCAAGACACAAACCACTTCAGTAAAGTCACTTATTATTTCTACAAGCTACTTTCACTTTACATTTCTCTTCCTCCTATCTTTACATTCTGTTTTCTTAAATTTACATGGGTAAATGTCTTGCGGTCTTTTGGTGTACATTTATCAAGTTGGTCATAGTCATATTACCAAACATCAGATGCCTCTGAAGAAATGCTTCCATCTACTTAGTCAAGAATTAAGGTCTACAAATAGTTCCCTTACTTGAAAAGTAAAGACAAAAGATATTGTAAGATAAAGTATGGTATAGAATTAAAACAAATACTAAAATTTCATTAATATGATATTTATCTATTCCAGTAGAGTAAAAAGTTAGAACCAGGCAGGCATGCACTACTTGTTAAGTCAAAGTTGACCAAACTTGGGAAGAAAAAATTAAACTTATGTTTGGAAATCTAACATGTTTCAATTAAATGTACAATTGAATGGAATCACTTATCTAGAATGCATGCATTTTGTATGTTGTTAATACCAATGATTTGTTTTAAAATATTTGTATCAATTCTTTAAGTCTTTTCTAGAATACAGTAAGTTTGTAATTCTATGAATAGATTGACATTTAAACAAAATAATTTGGTTCACTTGAAAAATAAAATTAACTTCTGATTTTGAACCTATTGGAAATTGTTGAAATTTACATTTTCCTTTCAACAGTCTAAGAATTAAGCTCTGAATAATTTCATCCTATTTTTCTTTTCTTAGTGTAATTAAACACTTTAAAATTTAGAGAGTTTAGATTTGACTTGACATTTCAAACTGTTTAGAAAGTGGCGGATGACTAAATATTGAATAATGGTAATATACATAATTTTCCATGATATGAATAAAAACATCTAGGTGAAATTTTGCAAATCATTTGCACTTTAAGGTAATGATTACATATTTTTGGTCTGTTGGGTTATTCAACCAACCAGAATTAGTACTTAACTTGCAATTTGATGGACTGAGGTGAGGAAAAAAATATTTGAGGTTGGAATTTGTTTATATGAATGGTTTTGTAAGTTGTGGAATCAGCTTAAATGCCTAAAGTGGATTCTGACATTGACACTTTTCTCCCTCCTGATTCAATTCACAGAGCCAGTGACACTTAAGTGGCCAAGTAGTTTACAAGCAGTCATTAAGGTAAGCAAACCCTCATCCAGAGCTTATGGTCAGACATGTGATTTTAATAATGGGAGAGGTATAAACATTGATGTTCTGGTTACATAGAGGCTAGGATGCCTTTTCTAAGCTCTCTAGAGCTTATAGCTTGCTAGTTTACACATACATACTCACAAGGGGTCTGGAATAAAGACTAGTTTCTGTATTCTTGTTTCTGTGTTTTTGTATTCTACTGATAACCTTCTATAGGAATAAATGTAACCCTAGATTTAAAAAGCAAAAAATATAGAAAAAAAATTATAGCTTTCAGATCATGTGCTCTCAAACCCACCCTCAAACCCCTATCCCTTGGTCTCACTGGGGTCATATTGCTGAGTTATTTATCCATAAACCACACAATATCATTTCTCTACATTTCTTACTTCCTTAATGGTACTCTAATCCCTGCTGAAAACAAAAGACCAAAACAACATTAAAGACCATATCACAAAGATTTTAACTTCCCTTCCCTACCACCTTCCATCAAGTGAATTCCTTAGAAGTCATATTATGACTAATAATGCTAGTTTTCAGTAGAATCATTCCACTAATTTTACAAAAATCTGAATCATAAAAGTAGAAGATTGAATATTATCTACATGTTCTTATTTCTTCTGAATTTTATGCTGTGGTCCTAAAAACCAAAAATTAATTTTTAGTAATGTCACCACTACACATGAAGCATATCAGAGAAAATTTACATAAATAAACAACTCATTTTACAGTAGCCTTACCCAGCTTATTATTGGTGTTATCTTTCAATAAATTTTCCCTCAACTGCCATAACTGCAACTTAAATTTATGTGCTTACTAAATAGAGTTTGGGTGACTTTTTTCTCTATTTTCTACTCTTCCATATTTTCTTTGTATAGTCCCACTATGCAAAGATAAGTCAGTAAAAAGTTTTGAAAGTTTTTGTGATATTGATCACATCCTTGAACTGAGGAAATAGCCAGGAAATATACTCCATGCTCCACTGCTTCTGAGTAACCACATGCACAAACCACTGTCACTTAAGGAAGACTCAGGATCTTGGCAACAATAGGTCACATGTGGCTACAAGCACTGTTTTAAAGATCAGACCAGCTCTGAGTTACCATGGGCAAGCTATTTAAAGTTTGTTCTACAAATTATACCTGTGGTATAGGATTGTGTAAAAGATATCAGTGGGAAACAACTAAATTCCTATTTCAATAGCTAAAGTAAATCAAACAAGCAAGCAAACACTTGCGAATATAATACATGTTTATTCTCATCTTGGCATCTGTTCCTTGGAGGACTTTTATGGTTACAGTACACTTGAAAGGGGAAATTTTACTGAATGTAAATTATAGCTCCAAAAAAAAAAGTGTAATGTATGGCATAGAGAAGCAGCTCCATAAATGCTAATTTTTGGTAGTTCTCATTAGTCAGCACTCAAAAATCAGAAGTATTACTCCTATGCAAAAACGACAATTTGTTGTTGTTTAGTCAGTGTCCGACTCTTGCAACCCCATGGTCTGTAGCCTGCTAGGCTCCTCTGTCCATGGGATTTCTCAGGCAAAAAGACTGGAGTGGGTTGTCATTTCCTTCTCCAGAGGATTTTCCTGACCCAAGAAGTGAACCTGTGTCTCCTGCGTTGCAGGTGGATTCTTCACTGCTGAGCCACCAGGGAAGCCCAGAATGACAATAAACATGATCAGATGGAAATGAACATGATTTAACTTTAATGGCTTTAGTCAAGTAGTTGCTTAAGAGTTTTAGTACTATAAATGACTTAATTTTAAGCACTCTTTGGCCAAAATAGGGAACTAAGTTAAGGATTTCCAATTAGGACTCAGTACATTGGTGAATCTAGTGAAATTAATGGTTTAAGATAAATTATTTAAATAAATAAGCTTGTTTAGAAAACCGTTCAGATATCCACAGTCTCAGATTTGCCCATTTTCAAATTTCAGAAGTAGTGCATTTGTGTTGAATATGTAAATCAACACAATGCAATTCAGAAATTGGCAGATCTAATAATCACACACTCCAGCACCTCACATCCTATTAATCCACCCCAACCCAAGATCAGACCTTAGAGGTCTTACTGTATATCATTTTTTTTGCTCATACGAGCATACATTGCCATAGATATATCCACATAGAAGTGTGGTTTATTCCCTTTATCCTGAAATAGGATCATAAGATACTCATTGCAAGATACTTTTTCTACTTAGTGTACCATGAACAAAGTCATTGGTAGAAAATCACCTTATTATTCCACTTTCTGTAAACATACATATGCACATATAATTTCATACAAAATGAAATTTCATATTACAGTCTCTTCCCAGCTTTTATTTTCTGCTTACCTCACTTTCCCATCCCACTCATCTGCCCCATGTTATGTATTGTTTTTTAATTTCACGTACACACACAGACACACACATACACTACACACTGCTTTATAAAAATGGAATATTAAATGCTCTTCCTCACAGACCATTTTCCTCATATAACACTTTTTAGAATACCCTCATGTCCCAAGTCACTTTTACATAGCTTAATTGTTCTTTAATAATAGTTTCTAATAATATTATTTCACAAATGGACCATTTTCCATTTGATCAGCATTAATTTTGCTTATACTTTATTTTTTGACACTTTAAACAATGTTGCAATAATTTTACTCCCTGCCCTCACTATACTCTAAGAGCACCTTTCTTTAAAGGTTTATTGCAAGGGAAATGCAAGAAAAAAATTTGGCAACACCAAGATTATTTGTTTTTCAGTCAGTAAAGATGACAAAATCCTCCATTAAGTCATTGCAGTGGAGGGGTTGGGCTATAGCAGGGTATGGAGTTTTAGTGCTAAGGCTTTACTTGCTGCAAAAGTGTTAGAAAGTTGGACTCACCAAATTCTTACAGCCTATATTTGAAAGGGTGGTGCACCTCACATAGCTTGATCACCACTAATTTCACTACTGAAAACATTTCTAATCAACAAATACAATGGTGGGGATTTAGACCTTGCAGTTTAAAATACTTTAAAAATTTGCTTCTAGAGCATGGAAACCAGACATTGCCCTAACTGAAATATTTTAAAGTAAATGAAGTTATGAAGCAGGTGTAAGGCAGTGGCTTAGCTTTGTTGCTTTTCCAAATAGCAAATGACAACAAAAGGGAAAACACATTTCTGTGTTTTACCAAATGTGCTTCAGTGATTTAAAGGCATCACTGATGGGACCTCCATTAGCCAAAGCTGCAAGAAGAGATGAGAAAGTCATAATGTTTGATGTTATTATTCCAAGTCTTCCTAATGGTCAAAACAGTTGTTCATTTAGCAATCTAAGTACCCAAGGCTGCAGTATAAGTGATAACAAATAGATTGAGACAAACTATTTTTCCACAGTCCATGTCACATTCTTATTTCTTCAAGGGAGGTTCTGAAAACATAGTAACGAAGTTGGAAATAGTTACTATTTTTCAAAGTATGGAAAAGTGTTCAAAATGCACATGGATATAATCATGGAATTTAAATCATAAGCCTAATATGATCAGCATTTTCAGGTATGCAGGGATGCTTTCCCAAAGATAATGCAATCACTTTGAGAACAGCTATTTGATTGCCTTGTTTCAACACAGGGATGGGAGTGTGTTATGGTCTGTGCAGTTTGATAAATGACCTTCCCATCATTCTCATTTTGTGGGTTTAGGCCAGACACCCATATTGTGACTTGGTTGGTGTGGAGGCTGGTGTTCTACTGTATTTTTAGAATATTTAGTCTATTTAGAAAGTTTACATAATTTTGGTTACAGTGACTAAAGTGACTAGGACTAAAAATAAGATTGGCTTTTATGAAAACAAACTTTTCTAGCATTAAAAGATGGCATGTGTACCAGTGTTCAAAGTCCTTATGATTCTGGGTTTGGTGCTTCAGATTTCAAATAAGGGTGCTAATCGATGAAGGAAAATATATTGTCTATATTATTTGTATGAAAAAATGTTCCTGAAGGCTAAAATTAAACATGTCTATTTTATTATGCCTCTTGGTCTAGAGTAGAGATGGCAAATAAGTGTAATTTATTTTGCCAACTCTGAAGAATTGATAGTGGCTGTCTGAAGCACTATATGGAGGAGAGTTGGAATAGAAAATTATTGTTTTGCTGGAAAAGATGCTAAATGTTGGTGATAACGCCATAGATTCAGTGTGAGGGGAAAGGCAGGATATGGTAACATATTAATATTTCCAGACTAATGCAAAGTGAGAGGGATATGGTTAAATCCTCCATTTCTAGTTGATATTTCCTAGGCAGTTCCTACCATAATTCCTACAGGTTGAGAAATTCCCCATCGGCTAGTTTTAAAAATAAATTGTACCATTTATAATGTTTAAACATATAAAATGCATGTTCACAGCTATTACATGTATATACATATGTATAATGTATATGTATGCGTGTTTATAGTGCTTCTTAAGCATGATAAAGAATTTTAATATCTTTCAAGAACTGTGCTTGAAGATTTAGTTGAGATAAAACCAATTTTTGCTTGCTAGTTGTAGTATTTAATATGCTAAGAATATTTTTAAGATGATATTTTCATGAGGACTGAAGTCACTGGAAAGATTAAAGAAATGTACATAGATGAGCAAGAGGCATGAGTGCTCTACATCTCCTGACTAAACATGCATATATCTAGGTGGTACACATTTTTAGACAGCTTTTGTTTTATTATAAAATGTTTTTTAAAAATTTCTATTTATGTTATAAAAGATACTTGCTTATGCCTTTTGTTTCAAAAAAAGAAGTTTTAGTTTTTCATACTGATCTATAGGGTTTCTATATATTCTGGATACTACTCTATTGTAGCTGTGTGAATTTGATATATTTTTCTAGTCTGTGAATTTTTTATTTTGTTTCTGGTGACTTTTGAGGATAATAAGTTCTTAATGTTAATACAATCAAATGTATTAATATTTTCCTTCGCAGTTTATGCTTTTTTGTGTCTTGTTTAGAAAATCCTTCTCTATCTTGATGTCAGAAAGATATTCTCCTATGTTGACAACTAAAGGTTTTACAGTTGTGTCTTCAATATATGTCACTAATCCAGTTGAATTTTATTTCTACCTATAGTATGAAATAGCAAATTCTAGCAACACAATTACTAAACATTTCATCTTTCCTTCAATGATCTGTTAGACTCACTCTCATGATTCAAGTTTTCATGTATGTTTCAGTCTATGTCCAGTTTTCTATTCTTCTTTATTATTTATCTGCTTCTATAGCAAAATTATACTGTCTCATTTCCTACATCTTTATAATAAGTCTTGACGTCTGATAGTGCAGAGATCACCACCAACAACACCCGTTTCCCAACTTTGTTCTTCTTTAGCAATTTCTTGAATATTCTTGAATTTTTCTCTTTCATATAAATTTTAAGATCAGGTTCTCAAATGCCATAGTAAAACTTTGTCTTGGCTTAAGTTCCCTGAGATACAGACTTAGATGGGGATTCATATGCAGCAGTTTATGCCCTTCATGCAGTCAGTTTATGCAGTCAGCAACTGAGAAAGGAGGGAGACAAGCAAGATGGAACAGAAGGAGACATTTAGCTATGATGCAATTTTATTAGAGGCCTCAGTAGATATCTTGAGGCACTCTGAAGCTACATGGACTCTTCAGAGATGTCCTAAATTGAGTTAAAGGAGCCAGACCTTTTAACCCCCACATCAGTCGAATGTTCCATGTAGACTGCTTCTCCAAGGGGAACAGAATGTTGGAGTAAGGCAACTCCTTTCAGCTCTCTTTGCTACAGAGAGTTGACTATAAATTGTCAGCAGTCGACAGTCCAGGCAGCTTGAGGAAGGAGTGCCATGGTAGATTCAGGTGGTATACTACAGCATCCACTACAGTTGAGATCCTTCAGGATTCAGTTTATTCTCTTTTAGGGGTAAATTTATAAGAGGAAGGCTAACTGAATTAACTGCCCATCGTACCTATTTATGCAATTAACTAATTATTCAAGTTACTCAAGGGTACAACTTAAATTCCACTTCTCCAACACCCTTTGTAGACTCTCCTCACCATTCACCAGTACCTCTACTGGTCCAGGTGACTTACGCAAAGCATGACCCAGACCCTCATCCCTAAATGTTTGAGACTGTCTGCCCTTCTCAGGACATGGCTCCTGCACTTGTCTATTTACTGTCACCATTGAGCAAGGGAGTGGCAAGAAATAACACAGAGGATCACCTGTGTGCCAAAGATGGTACAACATATAGACACATGTCCAACGGAACCCATGGATCCTATCACAAAACACACTGTCCAGAATATGCTGGCCTAATATAGCAATTGAATGGCCTTTCAAAGGTACAGATGAGGCATCAACTTGAAGATGATGCCCTGAAAAGATGGGATGCCATTTTCCAGTATCTCTCTCTGCAACCTGTAGGTATAGAGCTCCTGGTTCCCAGAGAGTGAGTGTTTTCACTAAGAAAATAGCTGGAGTTTTATTGAATGTAAAACTATGGCTATTACCCAGTCCCTGAAGACCTCTGTTTTGGGACCCTTGGTCCAAGGCAGTGTTAGGTAACGCTGTGTTCTGTGTTGGTGAATCCCCTGTAAGCTTTCAGTTGTGCTGACCAAGGTCCTGCCGGCAGGAAATGCAGACCATACCCATAATACGTATCAGTTTTAGATGAAATAAATTCCTTGCCAAGGGTGAAATGTCTTGTATTAGTTTTTAGGGCTACAGTAACAAATGGCCTCAAATTGAATGGCTTAAAACATAAAATTTTTTTAAAAAATTAAAAAAAAACCCACAAAATTATTTTCTCACAATTTCACAAACTAGAAGTCTAGAATCAAGGTGATGGCAGGACCATGCTCTTTCCCCTGGCTTCTTGTGGTTGTCAGCAGTGCTTCCTGTTCCTTAGTTTATAGCTACATAGTTCCCCTCTCTGCCTCTGTGGTCACACGGTTGTCTTACCTCCAGTTCTGTGTTTTCACATGTCATTCTCTGTGTGTCTGTCTCTGTGTCTCTTCTCCTCTTCTAGGGATACAAGTCAGATTAAGGGCCAACCCACTGTATGCCACCTCATCTTAACTTATATCTTAAATACATCTTCAAAGACCTATTTCCAAACAAGTTCACATTCAAAGATACCAGGTGTTAGGACTTCAGCGTATCTTTTGGGGGGACACAATTTAGTCATGAAGAGGTCCAAGGTAGTCAACCTGCCACCAAGTGGCTGCTTGCTCTTCTTGAGAGTTACGTTAAACTGGGTTGTCTAGAATTGGTTTCCAGAGGACTGAATATCTAGTATCAGCAGTAGATAGATTAGCTTTGGTGAGTTGGAACACTTGTCAGGTACATCCACAGCTACTTCATATTTAAGCCCATTGTGTTATTACTGAGGAGAGCTATTTCATATTTAAGCCCATTGTGTTAGTACTGAGGAGACCATGGCAGGGGCTGGCTGAGGTCAGCTGTTTACACTATATTCTCTATTGACTGCTTAACATTTCTTGTATAGTGAATGCTTACTGATGGGTATTATCATGTGAATTCAAAATACCATGTACCTAAAGCTGTGATAATTTGCTCTAGAAAGATACCTCAACCAGCATAGCATCAGTATTCTTTGGTTTAATTTGCAGTAGACTGTTATCCACCAGGATCTATCTAGTTTCTGTAGGAGCCACACAAGTGAAGTAAATGGGTATACACTAGAGACTGCCACCCCTGCACACTTTAAGACCTTAATGGTGGCACTCATCTTTGGCAATCCACCGTCCTCACTCCAAGGTGCAGTATTGTTTGTAACTTACTATTTTAGCTGCGTGAAGGAGAGAAGTTTCAGAGTCTTCAACCTGGCTTTCCCCATAGGGATAGATGTTATTTTACAGATCAAGAGATGAATGTGAAGGTTATGCCATCTACCAAGTATACTGTTTACATTTTAAATTCAGGGTTGAGAGAAATGACCACTGACTGGATTCACAGACTCAGTGGACACTCTGTGAGCTAGACCTGGGTCAAAATTCCTTTTATTTATTACTTTACTTCTACATGTCGTCATCCTAAGTAAGGGGTACCATTTGCTACTTTAGCCCCTGTGACCAGCAGTTCTCAGTATATTTGGATTTTCCCTTTCCCTTCTGGTAATGGCTTTTATGTCCTTTGAGGAAAGACTAGGAAAATTACCAGAGTGCTCTGATGTTGTGATGTTCTAAGATCCTACCTCCTAATCATCCAGTTTCTGCTTAAACCCAGTGGGTCTGGATCATAAAAGTGTCCATCTCTTGGGCCACTTGGAAGACTGCATTCTGTTAAATATCTCCATGGCTGCTCCAGTTTGTTATTGTTTGTGATAACTGTGCCCACTTCTATTCTAATGGTTCAGCCACACATCTTAACGTCTAGTATGTTGGGATGACCCCCAGTTGCTGTCTGTGAGCCCAGAAGTGTAATGACAGTCCCAAATTAAAGGGCTACTCAGTGATGTTGGTGCCTGTCTCACGAGAACATTATTTATTGTTCTAATAAATGGAAGCTCTTTCAGGCCTTCCTGTAGAATATAGTCAGATGACAGCTTTTTGCTTTATGTACTATATCCACTTTGGAATGTCCACTTCTGTGAACTGTTGATCCTCTCCTGCTGGCTGCAGTTCTAGCACTTATACTTCACTTAGTGAGTGCTATTGGTTTTCCCAGGCATCTAAGAGCTATCCTTGAGACTTCTCTGGTAACTCAGTGGAAAAGAATCTGCCTGCCAATGCACGAAATGCAGGGTTGATTCCTTGCAGGAAATGAAGAGTTGATCCCTTGCAGGAAATGCAAGGGTTGAGAAGATCCCTTGGAGAAGGAATGGCAGCTCACTCCAGTATTCTTGCCTGGGAAATCCCATGGACAGAGAAGCCTGGCAGGCTACAATACATGGGGTCACAAAGAGTTGGACACAACTTAGTGACTAAACAACAACAACAAAGAGCTATCCTAGCAGTGTGATAACATTGTCTTCTGGCATCCTTGCTAAGGGATTAAATCATATAGTGTAGAAATGTGCTTCCAAATAAAAAAACTCTCTCTTATCCAATTTTATGATCTGACCCACTGATCCAGCACCTTCAGAATCTAGTTCCCTGTATTCTCTTCCAGCTCCTGCTGATACATGTTACCAGGCCCTGAAGCACTGCAATGCTCTCTACAACCATTTGGGAATTTTTATTGTAAGTCATTTAATCTATGGCTTAATAGGGGCAAAATTGAGTCTTTGCAAGAACAGGTTATTTCTCTTGTTTAATCATCTTTGATGATTTTTGTCAAAATTTCTTTAATTTGCTCCATTAAGGGTTTGCCTGACTTTTGATAGAATTATTCCTAAGTATTTTTATATTTTTAGTTGCCATTGAAAATGTCCTTATTTAAAACTGCTTTGTAATGGCTATCCCTGATATTTAAATACAACTGATTTTTATGTCAAAACTTGCCAAACTTTCTTATTAAATGCCTTAATTTTTCTAAAATTTCTTTTAGATTTTTTTTTACATTAAGATGAAAATTATATCATCTATAAAAAATGAGTCTTTTGGTTCTTCTTTTCCTTTCTTATTTCCTTTGTTTCTTTTCTTCCTACTAGGTTTCATCAGCTAGATCCAATAGTCAGTGGTTGACTAGAAGTGATGGTAATAGCCAACTTGATCTCTTTCCTGACCTTAATGGAAATGCCTTCAACATTACATCATTAGGTTTATATTTAATATACATTTTTGTTTGACTGTTTCTGTTTGCCTTTTATAAAATTAGTGAAGTTTCATGCTTACCTAATTTGCTAAGATTTCTTTTAAATCATATATGAATATTGAATTTAAAAAATGCTTTTTCTGCATCTATTAAGATAATCATCTGCTCTTCTTCCTTTAATAATATGAAAAGTTATATTAGATGATTTTCTGTTGTTATCAACATTGCAATCCTGGGATAAACTTATCTCACGGATGATGTATTAACTTATATATTACTTTATGCCAACTGCTAATATTTTATTTAATTACTTATGTTTGGAGGATGGCATTGCCACCCACTCCATTATTCTTGCCTGGAGAATCCCATGGACAAAGAAGCCTGGTCGGCTACAGTTCATAGGGTCACAAAGAGTCGGACACAACTGAAGTGACTAAGCATGCACGCATTTATATTTTATATATTTGTTCAATAGTGTGATTATTGCATAATTTTTATTTATTTGTTCTGGTCAGGTTTAAACATGAAAATGCTGGACTTATAAGATGAGATTGGGCATATTCTCTCTCTCTATCCTCTTTTTGTAAAAACCTGAAATTATTTTTTTCCTTGAATGTGTGGTAAAACTACTCTATAAAGTTGTTTGGGTCTGATGTTTTGTTTGTGGGAAAATTTTTATTGACTTTGAATCATCTAATATGCATTTCATGGTATTTTGTGAGGCACTAATTCACTGGCAGGTGAATCATAGTACTTTTACTTTACCAAATTATATAGCATTATTATCTATGAGAAAGAATGTACTTACTGAGAAAGAATGTACTTACTGAATTTCTACCAACAGTGGCTGGAGTTTGCCAAATATTTCTGTTTATGTGGTAGAATTCTTGGTATTTCATTAAAAATCACTTCACAATGTATATCTAAGTAACAAAAAATCAATTGTTGATGTTGTCCGTATGTTTTACAAATCTTGATCTTGAAAGTAGTGGTTAGGATAGCTTAGCAATCATGGACAAATTTCCTGAATGGCAGTGTGGTACTAATTCTCAGTCAGACAAGTTTTCAGATTTTTAAATAATCCTTATTTGCCGATGATTTTATTTTCCTTTCACTATTATTTGGATGTGATTTTTCAAGTGAGTTAACTACAACTGAAGTTCATTTCTTGAATGTAGTTAGTCTGTATCAGGACTATTGTTCTCTCTCTAAACTAGATATATTAATAAATCTGTCTTTCTGACGTCCAGTTTCTGGCCTGATATATAAAGAGATTGGAACAAGTCATCACTCTTGTTCTCAAAACAAGAAAAATGCTGAACAAACTGAAAAATCAACAAGTCTTTCTAGATCCATCTGAGAATTGAGGTCACATGACAAACTGCTGCCACAAAATCTAGAGGGAAATAGAAACTGAGAATCACAGAATATGGGAACAGAAGCCCAGGAACAGAAGGTTATAGACAGGAATACTTAAAACCATCATTGATAGATTGCTGGAGGTTCAGTGTGGATAAACTTCACATTTTATAAGTTTTAACTCAAGGAGCTAATCAAGTTCTTAGGGTGAATATCAGAGGAAACCCCATCCCACCTTGCCTCCAGTGTTTCTGGCAGGGTGAAGGGAAAGTAATCATTTTGAAATACACTCAGAGCTCTTGGCCCTCCTTAACAAAGGCCTGCCCTCAAGGTAAAACATTACCAGAGCCTAACTGAGGAGAAAGGAAATATCTTCCTCCAGCCCCCTCTAGCCTTACTGTCACACCAATGGACAGAACTAGAGCAGGGACCTAAGAAGTACTTGTGAAAGTCAGTTTAGGGCATAGGCTCCATGAAAAGCTAAGACTTAATCACAGCACTAGAGCATTTCCCTTCGTCCACATCTTACCACCACAGGGATAGGGCCCCAACATAACAACAGTGAATTATAGCTAAAAGAACTGCAAAGCTCAGACCCTACTTACGAGAGAATCTCTATGGAAACTTAAAGTCAACAGGGGTCACTAAAGTAGACAAAGACAGTAAAGGAATTTTAGCCTCTGACAGCTATGGCTACAACAAAGAGTAAGCAGCCTCTAAGATATATCTATCGTTTTAATGCTCAAAACTCTCCAAGCCAGGCTTCAACGGTACATGAACTCTGAACTTCAGATGTTCAAGCTGGATTTAGAAAAGCCAGAATAGCCAGAGATCAAATTGCCAGCATCTGTTGGATCATCGAAAAAGCAACAGAATACCAGAAAAACCTCTACTTCTGCTTTATTGACTACGCCAAAGCCTTTGACAGTGTGGATTACAACAAACTGTGGAAAATTCTTAAAGAGATGAGAATACCAGACCACCTGACCTGCCTCCTGAGAAATCTGTATGCAGGTCAAGAAGCAACAGTTAGAACTGGACATGGAACAACAGACTGGTTGGAACTGGACATGGAACAACAGACTGGTTCCAAATAGGGAAAGGAGTACATCAAGCCTGTATATTGTCACCCTGCTTATTTAACTTCTATGCAGAGTACGTCTTGAGACGTGCCAGGCTGGATGAAGCACAAGCTGGAATCAAGGTTGCCGGGAGAAATATCAGTAAACTCAGATACGCAGATGACACCACCCTTATGGCAGAAAGCAAAGAATAACTAAAGAGCCTCTTGATGAAAGTGAAAGAGGAGAGTGAAAAAGTTGGCTTAAAACTCAACATTCAGAAAACTGAGGTCATGGCATCTGGTCCCATCACCATGGCAAATAAATGGGGAATCAATGGAAACAGTGACTGACTTTATTTTGGGGGGCTCCAAAATCACAGCAGATGGTGACTAAAGCCATGAAATTAAAAGACGCTTGTTTCTTGGAAGAAAAGCTATGACCAACCTAGACAGCATATTAAAAAGCAGAGATATTACATTGCCAACAAAGGTCTGTCTAGTCAAAGCTATGGTTTTTTCCAGTAGTCATGTATGCATGTGAGAGTTGGACTATAAAGACAGCTGAGCACTGAAGAATTGGTGCTTTTGAACTGTGGTGTTGGAGAAGACTCTTGAGAGTCCTTGGACTGCAAGGAGATCCAACCAGTCCATCCTAAAGGAAATCAGTCCGGAATATTCATTGGAAGGACTGATGCTGAAGCTGAAACTCCAGTACTTTGGCCACCTGATGTGAAGAACTGACTCATTGGAAAAAACCCTGATGCTGGGAAAAATTGAAGGCAGGAGGAGAAGGGGATGACAGAAGATGAGATGGTTGGATGGCATCACTGACTTCATGAACATGAGTTTGCATAAACTCAGAGTTGGTGATGGACAGGGAAGCCTGGAGTGCTGCAGTTCATGGAGTTACAAAGAGTCAGACATGACTGAACGACTGAACTGAACTGAACTGATCATTTTAATATTTTGTTGAATCTGTGTTGTCACTCTAATGTTGACTTAATAGAGCTGTTGTGGACATTATGCTGTTGTTTAATTTTTTATGTGTGGTACTGTAAGCCACATCCTACTTCTTTACAGTTGTTTGTCAAACCAGGTGTAGGATCTTGCATTTTGCTATGCCTAATGAATACTTATGTTTGTTAGCGACCAGTCACATTTAAGGACCTTGACATTGTCCATCTCAAGGACATCTGTCACTGTCTACTGTTCTAGTTTTGCAACATCCTGTTGGATTAACATATCCTTACAAACTTAATTCAGATTTTGATGTCTGTTAAGCAGCTCTGGAAACTCCTCTCCAAGCTGAATCAAGCTCACCTACTCATCTGTAGTTACCCTTGATTAATGATAGGAGTTTTCTGTCAGAAAGACTTTCTCTTATAAAAAGGCTTGTTGAAATTCAGATATATTGGGACAGGGTCAGTAAAGTATATAATTATCAAATTACAACAGAAAAGATGGCATAAATTTAGTGTAGCAAAACTGGATTTATTTCATCATTTGGCAACTTCAGTTTTTGAAAAACAACTTTTGAAAACATGATGCTAATATGATGATACTCAAAAGCCTGTAAATACATTAAGACCTTCTGTAAGATCCTCTGGAGTCTTAGGTGCAATATTATATTTTGAAACATATTAATATGATTTTTCCCCCTTGCTTTTCCTTATTCACAAACTTCCCCTATTCCATCTATTACCTGTGAGAACATTAGGATGTTTGGAACCTATGGAACATTCATAGAAAACAGTGCTCAGCACTGACTTCCAGAATAGGATTCTAAAGCTGCCTGAAAGCATATGTTTGATCAGAAACAGTTGGTAGAATATATAGGTTTGGAGATAGAGAAGAATGTAGACAGGTAGGACAGAGGATTGGGAGAAACCTTCTGTGCTTGGAGGAGAGGAGCAGGCTCAATATCCAAAGTCTGATCTTATTTTTTCTTATTTATGTTAGCACCATGCAGCACCCCAAAGCCTTTTGGGACCTGAGCCAGTGATGCTCAGAGGCCATCCCTTGTCCTCCAGGTGAGCACCCATTGCAGGTGCCTGTATGCCCTCTGATTGTTCAACAGGAGAGTGCTCTGCTATGTCTGAAGAATGTTGGCTTGTCTGAGTTACTACCATATGTAGGCATCCAACCTGTAGGCCTGGGGTGTTCCTAAGCCTCTCAAAATGTAGGATGGAGCTCAGGACACCCAAGGAGACAGTGGAAAGCTTTGGAAGGTTTTGTTCATTCCATATTAAGAACTATATTTCCTGTTTCACCTGCCCCATTCCCCTAGTCCCCGGGGTGGGGGGAGGGTTTTCACCTGCCCCATCCCCTAAAGAAGCAGTGGTGATGCCTTCAGCCATAACACAGGAATCATAACACCACTATCAGCAGGCACAGACTTTATCTCTATGGTGTCTGTTTTACTACTATTCTGTTGTAAAATAAATTTTCAAAAATATCCAATGCGATACAAATGGAAAACAGTGGCAGAATATCTAATAACAGAGAGGAAATATAATTTGGCAGGAGCAGCATTATTTAATATTTACAAGTACATATCTTGAAGCCAGAATGAAAAACTTCAGTTTTCTGACTTGCAGCAAACTACTCACCTGAACCAACTGCTATTTTTTCATTTGTGAAGTGAAGATAATAACTTTCTCAATTATTATGAAACCTAAATGGGATAATACAGACACACACCCACACACATATCCACACAAGAAAACCTGGTCACATTATTACCTGTTGGCACTGCTTTCCTCTGAATTTGCTGAGCACATATTACCATTGGCTGCTATAAACTGACTCCAATAAAGGCAAATCTAAGAGACCAGTATTCTTTCCTGGAGAATCCCATGGACAGTGGAGCCTGGTGGGCTACAGCCCATAGGATCGCAAATAGTCAAACTTGACTGAAGTGACTTAGCACAAGAGACCAGAAAGCAGGAGAATACCGTAATGATCCTGGATCCTTATATACACATACCCAAAAGTAGGACAGTAAAGGGATGGAGATGATCAACTGCTGGTCTCACATCTAGATATCAGTATTAAAAGGATATACAAAGGATCTTCAGACCCAGAATATCAGTACGGAATCCCAAGCAATAATATTGTCATCTTGGTCTCAAGTTTTGGATGAGTAAGAACAAGAGATTTTGTACAAAATATTTTGTGAAAATTCCTTGATTATGTATTTTCCTCTTATTTATTCATTTATGTGATAAAGAAGGTCTATTTTTTCACATGTAACTTAATGTGCATTAGGTACTTTGTATACAAAGAGACAGAAGCCACAAACATGCCCTTTGTTCTTTGGAATCCTACAGTACAGTGAGAGACACTTACCCAGTACTTTCCAAACACAGAGCCAGCACTGGAGAAACATGAGGCAAGGAGATTTAAATTATTATTCAGTGCTTAATTCTTCCTGACAAATATCTTAAATCCAAAATGCCATTTTCAAAGACACAATCTGAAAATGTCCTTTCCTCACTATATTTTCAAGGAGGTTGCAAAAAAGGTAGAAAGAAAATGTATAAAGAAGAGTAACTAGGACAGAGGAAACAGAGCTCAGGCATCTATAACTTATTCACCACGTGGTTAGTCAAAACCACAACTTTGAGGGAAGAGGCAAAGAGGAAGAAAGCTCTAATTTTACCAGAGCTAAAATCATGAAAGGGTCTCCTTTTGAAGGAAAAAAAAAGAAAGGAAGGAAGGAAGGAAGGACGGGGGAAAGGGTGGCATTATATTTTACTTGCTAATTTGTAAGTGCAATTAAGGTTAAAGTTATACTTCCCTTCACAAGAAAACATGACCGAAAGCATTATGAGCAAGAGAGCTTTGTTTGTAAAGAACTTTTCAAGATGCTGTTTTTCTCCTGGAAAATGTGGTTTATCTAATTGATGGCTGAGGAAAACCATCTTTTTAAACTTCCCACTCAGTGAGTCAGCCTGGGGTGTGTCTGCCTTGTAGCATCCTGTGAGATCCAGTAATCTAAAGTGGCATGACGGACGCAGCTCCAACCTCATGCGTCAAGCAGAGCTACCGGCGCTGGGAAACCAGAGGGAGCCCAGTTTTCTAAACAGAGTGGTTAACGAAATTGCATGTTATAAAGTGGGGTTTCATCCTCTAAAGGATCATTACCTATTTTTAAAAAGAACCTGCCGAATATGTCCTATCAACACCCAAAAGTCTGTAGTTGGTAAAGACCAGGTAGTTATTTCAACTGAAGAGCAAGTATTACCACCTTAGAGTTTCTTCATGTTTACCTTGAAGAGAATTTCCATGCCATCACCAGTTACATTAAGTGGAGGTGAAATGGAGAATTTGGACAAGTTTTTTTCAAACACAGTTTGATACATTGACAAAGTCAGGAATATAGAGTCAGATAGCCAATGAAACACTAAACACCAAGGAGAGAATTTCAGTGGTCCTCTGAGTCATATATCAGTACAAACTCGCCCTGTACCATAACTCTTTTTCCAAAAGAAGAGATGTGTGTGAATAGATTACTTATGGGTGTTTGGGAAGAAAGTAGATAAGATAAATGGAAATAACACAGTCATCTTTGTTGAAAACAATTGTCTACCTTCCTTATTATAGATAGGCCAGAGTAGGCATTTAGCTAGATATGATAAAAGAATGTGACAGAATACTATTTGGGATTCTTTAAGTATATCTCTTGAAATTTCCAGAGTTAGTTCTTTGGACCAATATAGAGGCTGCAAAATGAGGCAACAAAATGTAAGTTCTACCTCAGTCTGAAGATAGTTTACTCAAATCTTCAAGGATTAATATTATTAATAATGAAGTGAAAGTTGTTAAGTCATGTTCAACTCTTTGTGACCCCATGGATATACAGTCCATGGAATTCTTCAAGCCAGAATATTGGAGTGGGTTGCCATGCCCTCCTGCAGGGGATCTTCCCAACCCAGGGACCAAACCCAGGTCATTATTAATAATACATGAGGTAATTAAGGTTTTTGGAAGAATGGATGTGACACCAGATAGGTTGTTTCGCTGAAAGTATGTAGGATTGTATAGGATTTTTATTTTGGAGAAGCATTGATGTGTAGAAATTACATAATTTTTTTCTGCTTTTTTTTTTTGATTGGGTTATGGTTACTTTACAATGTTGTGTTAGTTTCTGCTATATAGTGAAGTGAATCAGTTATATGTATTCACATATCCCCTCATTTTTGGATTTCCTTCCCATTTAGGTCACCACAGAGCATTAAGTAGAGTTCCCTGTGCTATACAGAAGGTTCTCATTAGTTATCTATTTTATACATACTAGTGTATATATGGAGAAGGCAATAGCAACCCACTCGAGTACCCTTGCCTGGAAAATCCCATGGATGGAGGAGCCTGGTAGGCTGCAGTCCATGGGGTTGCGAAGAGTTGGACACGACTGAGCGACTTCACTTGCACTTTTCACTTCCATGCATTGGAGAAGGAAATGGCTATACAGAAGGTTCTCATTATTTATCTATTTTATACATACTAGTGTATATATGGAGAAGGCAATGACAACCCACTCCAGTGTTCTTGCCTAGAGAATCCCAGGGACAGTGGAGCCTGGTGGGCTGCCATCTATGGGGTCGCACAGAGTCGGACACCACTGAAGCGACTTAGCAGCAGCAGCAGCAGCAGTGTATATCTATCAGTCCCAATCTCTCAATTCACCTCAACCCCCCTTCCCCCCTTAATGTTCATTAGAGATTTATTAACTTCTTTAACTTTTCTTACATGATTAACATAAAAGTGAATTAGACTCTGGATGACACAGAGTTAGAGAAGAAGTGAGCTGAAAATACATTTTAAATAAAAGAGGTATGACTGGAAAAGATCATAACATTGGAAGGGATTAATCAGATTACAACGTTAGATTTCTAGAAACTTAATCAAGATATGCAAGCCATGTGCCTCTAGCCACTTTTGGCAGAAGTTTCCACCTATGAGAGTGTTTAGAATGATCACCACATTGTCCATCCAGGAGGAATCTACAGAGGTTTGATCCTGAGAAAACATATGTTTCTTGGTTCTCTGGTCTTTTCCTGACTGCTTATTAGCAACAGTGTAATTTTCACTGTTTTGCAGTCTGAGAAACATCACAATTATATTCCCAGATCACAAGGATCAACTCCAGGCAGCTCTAGATGGAGAAAGTCATGGCCACCCTTGAAAGACTGTAAGTCTCTCTTCACTCATAGTTGGCTGCTGGAATTGAAGACAAAAGCCCAACACATCACCCTGTTCTGACTACTAATAGAATTCCTTTGCAGCTGTGAATATCTAATGAATTCTTTACACTTGTTATTTTACCTCTTCCTTAATATTTCCAAAAAGCACTACCATTGCAGATTCTCTGATTTTCTTTTTTATCTTTTTCTTTAAAAAATATTTCTGCTTCATTGAGATGTAATTCATACATAAAACCATAAAATATTTAATATGTGCCTTGTGGTCATAGAAGTATCCCCCACCCAGTTAATTAACACATCTATCACCTCATATATTTATCTTTTTTGCATATGAGAAAACATTCAAGTTTTATTCTCTTAGCAATTTTCATTTGTACAGCACAGTGTTATCAACTACAGTCATCTTATTTTATATTAGGTACTCAGAATTTATTCATCTCAGAGCTGAAGGTTTGTATATCTTATCAGCCTCTTTCTGTTTCCCCCACTGCCAAGTCCCTGTCAACCACTTTTCTGCACTCTATTTCTATGAGCTTGACATTTTATTTAGATTCAATAGATAAATGAAACCATGTAGTTTTTGTCTTTTTCTCTCTGAGTTATTTCATATGGCATAATATCTCATAGGCCATTCATGTTGTTGCAAATGGCAGAATTTCCTTCTTTCTCATGACTTCAAAATTCCATTGTGTGTGTAAACAACATCTTCATCCATTCATCTGCTGACAGACACTTAAGAGTTGTTTCTGTATTTGACTATTGTGAATGGTGCTGCAATAAATAATGTGGCTGCAGGTATCCTTTAACTATCTTGTTTTCACTTCCTTTGAATATAGACCCAGAAGTGGGATTTCTAGAACACATTGTAGTTCTATTTTTAATTTTTTGAGAAACCTCCATACTGTTATCCATAAGTGACAACTAATTTACCTTCCCATCAATAGTGCACAAGGACTCCCTTTTCCCCACATCTTCACCAGCATTTATCACTTCTTGATAATAACCATTCTAACAAGTGTGATGTGATATCTCATTATAGTTTTGATTTGCATTTCCATGATGATTAGTGATGTTGAGCACCTTTTTTATGGGTTTGTTGGCCATTTGGATATCTTCTTTGGAAAAATGTCTATTCAGTTTCCCTGCCATCTTATTTAAAAAAAAAATAAATTTATTTGTTTTAATTGGAGGCAATTACTTTACAATATTGTAGTGGTTTTGTCATACATCAACATGAATCAGCCATGAGTGCACACGTATCCCACCCTCCCACCTCCCTTCCCACTCCATCCCTCTGATTGTCCCAGAGCACTGACTTTGAGTGCCCTGCTTCATACATTGAACTTGCATTGGTCATCTATTTTACATATGGTAATATACATGTTTCAGTGCTATTCTCTCATATCGTCCCACCCTCACCTTCTCCCACATAGTCCAAAAGTCTGTTCTTTACATCTGTGTCTTTTTTGCTGTCTTGCATATAGGGCCATCATTACCGTCTTTCCAAATTTCATACATATACATTAATATACTGTATTGGTGTTTCTCTTTCTGACTTCACTCTGTATAATGGCTCAGTTTCATCCACCTCATTAGAACTGACTCAAATGTGTTCTTTTTCAATAGCCGAGTAATAATCTATCGGGTATGTACCACAACTTCCTTCATATGCTGATCTAGGTTGCTTCCATGTCCTAGCTATTGTAAATAGTGTTGCAATGAACATTGGGGTACATGTATTCCTTTCAATTCTGGTTTCCTCAGTGTATATGCCCAGCTGTGGGATTGCTGGGTTGTATGGCATTTCTATTTCCAGTTTTTTAAGGAATCTCCACTCTGTTCTCCATAATGGCTGTACTAGTTTGCATTCCCACCAACAGTGTAAGAGGGTTCCCTTTTCTCCACACCCTTTCCAGCATTTATTGTTTGTAGACTTTTTGATGGCAGCCATTCTGACCAGCATAAGTTGGTACCTCATTGTGGTTTTGATTTCCGTTTCTCTGATAATGAGTGATATTGAGCATATTTTCATGTTTGTTAGCCATCTTTATGTCTTTGGAGAAATTTCTGTTTAGTTCTTTGGTCCATATAAAATGGGTCATAATAAAAATTGGGTCATTTATTTTTCTGGAATTGAGCTGCATGAGTTGCTTGTATATTTTGGAGATTAATTCTTTGTCAGTTGCTTCATTTGCTATTACTTTCTCCCATTCTGAAGGCTGTCTTTTCATCTTGCTTATAGTTTCCTTCATTGTGCAAAATCTTTTAAGTTTAGTTAGGTCCCATTTGCTTATTTTTGCTCTTATTTTCATTACTCTGGTAGGTGAACCATAGAGGATCTTGCCGTGATTTACGTCAGAGAGTGTTCTGTCTGTGTTTTCCTCTATGAGTTTTATAGTTTCTAATCTTACATTTTGATCTTTAATCCATTTTGAGTTTATTTTTGCGTATGGTGTTAGAAAGTGTTCTAGTTTCATTCTTTTACACGTCGACCAGTTTTCCCAGCACCACTTGTTAAAGAGATTGTTTTTTCTCCATTGTATGTTTAGCCTCCTTTGTCAAAGGTAAGGTGTCCATAGGTGTGTGGATTTATCTCTGGGCTTTCTCTTTTGTTTCATTGATCTATATTTCTGTCTTTGTGCCAGTACCATGCCATCTTGATGACTGTAGCTGTGTAATATAGTCTGAAGTCAGGCAGATTGATTCCTCCAGTTCCATTCTTATTTCTCAAGATTTCTTTGGCCATTTGAGGCCTTTTGTGTTTCTATACAAATCTTGAAATCATTTATTCTATTTCTGTGAAAAATTCAGTTGGTAGCTTGATAGGGATTGTGTTGAATCTATAGATTGCTTTGGGTAGTATACTCATTTTCACTGTATTGATTATTCCAAGCCACGAACATGGATATTTCTCCATCTATTTGTGTCATCTTTGATTTCTTTCTTCAGTGTTTTATATTTTATAGTTTTCTATGTATAGGTCTTTTGTTTCTTGGGTAAATTTATTCCTGGGTGTTTAATTCTTTTTGTTGCAGTGGTGAAAGGGATTATTTCCTTAATCTCTCTTTCTGTTTTCTTATTATTAGTGCATAGGAATGCAAGGGATTTCTGTGTATTAATTTTATATCCTGCTACTTTACTATATTCATTGATTAGCTCTAGTAATTTTCTGGTGGTGTCTTTAGGGCTTTCTATATAGAGGATCATGTCATCTACAAACAGTGAGTTTTACTTCTTCTTTTCCAATCTGGATTCCTTTTATTTCTTTTTCTTCTCTGATTGCTGTGGCTTGGAGTTCCAAAACTATATTGAATAGTAGTGGTGAGAGTGGCCACCCTTGTCTTGTTCCTGATTTTAGAGGAAATGCTTTCAATTTTTCGCCATAGAGGATAATGTTTGCTATGGGTTTGTTGTATATGACTTTTGTTATGTTGAGGTATATTCCTTCTATGCCTACTTTCTGGAGAGTTTTTATCATAAATGGATGTTGAATTTTGTCAAAGACTTTCTCTGCATCTATTGAAATAATCATATGACTTTCAATTTGTTAATATGGTGTATCACATTGATTGATTTGCAAATATTGAAGCATCCTTCCATCCCTGGGATAAAGCTCACGTGGTCATGATGTATGATCTTTTTAATATGTTGTTGGATTCTGTTTGCTAGAATTTTGTTGAGGATTTTTGGAAGATCCCCTAGAGAAGGAAATGGCAACCCACTCCAGTACTCTTGCCTGGAAAATACCATGGATGGAGGAGCCTGGTGGGCTACAGTCCATGGGGTCGCAAAGAGTCAGACATGACTGAGCGACTTCACTTTCTTTCTTTCACTTTCATCAGTGATATTGGCCTGTAGTTTTCTTTTTTTGTGGCATCTTTGTCTGGTTTTGGTATTAGGGTAATGGTGGCCTCATAGAATAAGTTTGGGAGTTTGCCTTCCTCTGCAATTTTCTGGAAGTTTGAATAGAATAGATGTTAGCTCTTCTGTAAATTTTTGGTAGAATTCACCTGTGAAGCCATCTGGTCCTGGGCTTTTGTTTGTTGGAAGATTTTTTATTACAGCTTCAATTTCCATGCTTGTGATGGGTCTGTTAAGATTTTCTATTTCTTCCTGGTTTTGCAAGGGTGTACTTTTCTAAGAATTTCTTCCAAGTTGTTCATTTTATCGGCATATAATTGTTCACAGTAGTCTCTTATGATCTTTTGTATTTCTGTGTTGTCTGTTGTGATTTCTCCATTTTCATTTCTAATCTTATTGATTTAATTCTTCTCCCATTTTTTCTTGATGAGTCTGGCTAATGGTTTGTCTGCTTTATTTGTCTTCTCAAACAACCAGGTTTTAGTTTTGTTTATTTTTGCTATAGTCTCCATTTCTTTCTCATTCCTTTTTTCCCTGATTTTTATGATTTGTTTCCTCCTACTAACTTTGGGCCCTTCTTTGCTTTCTTTTCTAGCTGCTTTAGATGTAAAGTTAGGTTGCTTATTTGCTAATTGTCTTGTTTCATGTTTTCTTGTTTCTTCTCTTGTAGGCTTGTATTGCTATGAATCTCCCTCTTAGCACTGCTTTTACTGAATCCCATAGGTTTTGGGTTGTCATGTTTTCACTTTCATTTGTTTCTATGCATATTTTTATTTCCTTTTTGATTTCTTCTGTGGTCTGTTGGTTAGTCAGAAGCGTGTTGTTTAGCCTCCATATGTTTGTATTTTTAATAGCTTTTTTTCCCTGTAGTTGACATCTAATCTTACTGCATTATGATCAGAAAAGATGCTTGAAATGTTTTCAATTTTTTTGAATTTACCAAGGCTAGATTTATGGCCCTCCCTGCCCTCTTCTTAATTGGATTATTTGTTTATTTGTTTTGCTCTTGTGTTGTATGAATTCTTATATATTTAGGATATTAACCCCTTATCAGATACGTGGTTTTCAAATATTTTCTCCCATTTTGTAGGTTAGTTGCCTTTTCATTTTCTTGATGGTTTTCTTTGCCCTGCAGAAATTTTTGTTATTTTTGTTTTGTTTTAAAGTTTGATGTAGTCCCCCTTGCTTATTTTTGCTTTTGGTGCCGAATCCAAAAACGTCATGGCTAAGACAATTTCAGAGTTTACTCTCTGTGTTTCCTTCCAGGAATTTTTATGGTTTCAGGTCTTATGTTCAAGTCTTTAGTCTATTTTGAGTTAATTTTTGTGTTCTGTTTAAGATAGTGGTCCAGTTTCATTCTTTTTTAAGATTAGTTAAGCACTTACTATTTTTAGTAAATATTTATTCATTTATTTAATTTGGCTGTTCCAGGTCTCAGTTGTGGCACACAGGATCTTCAATCTTTATTGTAGTATGTAGGATCTTTAGTTGCGGCATGCAGGATCTTTTAGTTGCAGCATGTGGGGCCTAATTCCCTTACCACATATTGAACCCAGGCCTTCTGCATTGGGAGCATGGAGTCTTAGCCACTGGACCAGCAGGGAAGTCCCCAGTTTCATTCTTTGGCATGTGGTTTTTCACCTTTCCCAACACCATTTATTAAAGAAATTATCCTTTCCCCAGTTTATACTCTTGGCTCCTTTCTCATAAATTAATTGACTATGTACATATGGGTTTATTTCTGGGCTTTCTATTCTATTTCTGGGCTTTCTAATAGAAAAGAGTTATGTATCTGTTTTCATGCCAATACTATACTGTTTTGATTACTGTAACTTTGTAATGTCACTTAAAAATCTGTCTCTAGTTTCATTCTTCTGTCTCAAGATAGCTTTGGCTATTCAGAGTCTTTTGCAGTTTCATACAAATTTTAGAATTTTTTTCCTATTGCTGTGAAAAATGCCTTTGGAAATTTGACAGGAATTGTGCTGCATTTATAGATTGCTTTGGGTAGTATAGACATGTAACAATATTAATTCTTCCAATCCATGAACGTTGAATATCTTTACATTTAATTTTGAATTCTTCAGTTTCTTTCATCAATATCTTATAGTTTATAGTGTACAGATCTTTCACCTCCTGATCAAATTTATCCCTAGATATTGTGTTCTTTTTGATGAAATTATAAATGAGATTGTTTGCAGAATACACTTGATACAGTTGATTCTTGTTTTTTTTTAAATCCATCCTGTCTTTCTTTTTAATTGAAGAATTTAGTTCATTTACATTTACAATTATTGATAGTTATGGACTTACTATTCCCATTTTGTTGTTTGTTTTCTGCCTCTTTTGTAACTCCTTTATTATTCTCTCTCTTTCTTTGTGAGTTCATAATTTTCTGTAGTACATGAATATATTCTTTTCTCTCTCTTTTCTGTATTTACTATAGGTTTTTGCTTTGTGGTTATCATGAAGTGTACATAAGATATTGCATATTTATAGCAGTCTGTTTTAAGCTAATAATAACTTTGAACACATACTAAAGCTCTACATTTTACTCTTTATCCCTACCTTTTATGTTCTTGATGTCACAATTTATATCTTTTTACTTGTGTATCCATTAACAAATTATTGAAGTAATAGTTAAATTTAAAGAAAATGTATGTTTGTTTGTTTTTTAAAATAAATAAATAAATAAGTGTAAATCCTTTTATAGTAGATTTATAAGTGATTTACCTACTACTGCAACATTATAGTATTCTGAAATTCCGTTTTTATTTACTTTTATCAGTGAGAGTTATACTTTCATATTTTCCTGCATCTAATTAATGTACTTTCTTTTTAGTTGAGAGAACTTTCTTTAACATTTTCCTTCCTGCAAGGTTGGTCTAGTGGTGATGAACTCCTTTAGCTTTAGTCTATTTGGAAAATTCCTTCTCTCCTTCAATTCTGATGGACAACTTTTCTGGGTAGAGTATTTGTTGGAAATTTTTACTTCTTTCAGCACTTTGAGTATATTATGCCTCTCCCTCTGGCCTGAAAATGTTCTGCTGAAAAATCTGCTGACAGTCTTATAAGAGGTTCCCTTGTGTGTAGCAAGTTGTTTTTTTCTCTTGATGCTTTTAAGATTCTTTCCTTGTATTTAACTTCTAACAGCTTAAATATAATGTGTCACAGTATGGGTCACTTTGGATTCTTCTTATTTGAAACTCTCTGAACTTTCTAGATCTAGATATCTGTTTCTTTCCATGGGTTAAGAAAATTTTCATTTATTATTTCTTTGAATAAGTTTTCTCCCCTTTTTCTCTGTCTCCTCCTCCTGAGACCCCTACAATGGGCTGCTTGATCTTTTCCATAATTTCCTTAATCTGTCTTCACTCTTTTCATTCCTTTTTTCTTTTTCCTCTTCTGATTGGATGAATTCCACCACCTTATCTTTAGGTTCAATGATTCTTTCTTTTGCTGGATCTAGTATACTGATGAGCCCCTCAATTTAAATTTTTCAGTTCAGTTATTGTAGTCTTCATCTTTGTAGGGTTTTTTTTTTTTAGTACTTTCTTACATTTTTATCTGTTGATATTCTTACTTTGTTGATGTATTGTTCTTCTGACTAGTGAGAATCTTTATGACCATTATTTTGAATTCTTTATCAGCTAAATTACTTACCTGTTTCATCAACATCTGCCTCTGGAGTTTTATTTTGTTCTTTAGATTGGAGCATATTCTTATGTTTCTTCATTTTGCTTGACTCTCTGTGTCCATCTTGCCTATTTCCCAAACGTGAGAAGTGTTTTCATCAATTTCAAGTGTGATGGAATGAGATCATATGGGCAGAGAACATGACAATGGTGCAGTCATTTATTGTACCAATATATGCTATGAGATAAGGAATACAATTTCTAGCAAGTAGGTAGGGAGATACCAAGTGACCCACTGACTTAGACACAAGCACATACCTCACCAGAACAGCACTGTCTCTATCTTCATTCCAGTCAAGTCAGAACCTGGTTAATTAGAGACTTTCTCTAAAAAGGTAACAATATTAATGGAAATTTGGTGTCCTGGTGCTAGTTCACTGATCTGAGAAAGATTATACATACAAGTCTGTCTTAACTGGAGTAGAAATATACAGAAAAATGCTTCTGAGTAGCAGAAGCATTAAAAGATAAAACATAACTTGCCCCATCTCAGTAACCAGAGCTGATCATCATGTTCTGGGGATGTCATTGTGATGTTTTTTGATCTATAAAGCAGTGAAAATTACATTGTTGTTAGTAAACAGTCATGAAAACACTGAAAAACCAAAGGACATAGGTTTTCTCAGACTCAAACTCCTCCTAAGTCATCATTGTGATCATCATTATTTTAGGTCATATCTTAAAAGATAGAATAGCAACAATAACAAGCCCACAGAGAGTATTAGAGCAAGGAAGTGGGAATAGGATGGCACATCAACCCTTAGCTGGATAGTACGGACTGGACCGGGCTTCCCCAGTGGCTCAGTGGTAGAGAATCCACAAGCAATGCAGGATTTGCAGGAGATGGAGGTTCAATCCCTGGGCCTGGAAGATCCCCTAGAGGAGGTCATGGCAACCCATTACAGTATTCTTGCCTGGAGAATCCCTAAAAGAGGAGCCTGGTGGGCTACAGTCCATAGTGTTATGAAGAGTCAGACATGACTTAAGTGACTTAGCATACATGAATGCAGGGACTGGGCAAGAAGTTTTGAAATCTTGTTGCTTGACTGTAAATGTGAAGAAGAGATTCAGGTCTACCTTTAGTTTCAGCTTTGACATGTAAAGAGCATGGAAGTCACCACTTCTCTTTTCAGAACAGGAAAAAACTCAAATAAACTAAGATTCAGTGAGTTTCATTAGGCTCATCAGAGAAAGAAGGTCACAGGGCATACTGCCACTCTCAAATCTGGAGAGACAGGTGGATATAAAGAATCCCAAATACCAATTCACTAGGAACAGAAACTGCTGAAGCTGTGTACTCATTGGAAGATTAAATTTTTAATTTTAATGAATTGCTAGAGGCTGAGTGTGGACCAATTTGAGAGTTGAAAAATCTTGGTAGTCCAGTCTTAGTGGCTGCCCTCACAGTTTCATGAGGTTTTACTCTAGGACCCCTCCCCTCAGTTTCATATGATGAAGATTGTATAAACAGAAAAATTATATAATTGTATTAATAAAAAAAGCACTTGACAAAATCAATATTGGGTAATTCATTTTTTAAATACTCAGCAAACTAGTAATAGACAGGAATTTTATCAACTTGGTAATGAGCATCTACCAAAAAACCTAAGGCTAACATCATATTTAATGGTGAGAAGTTAGATGCTTTGCCAGGAAGTCAGGAACAAGGTAATAATATCATCTCTTACCACCTCTATTCGTTATTATACTAAAAGTCCTAGATGGTTCAATAAGACAAAGAAAGAAAAGTATACATATTAAGAAGGAAGAAATGAAACAATCTTTTGTTCACAGGTGATATGATCTTTTCTATAGAAAAATTTTCAAAAGTTCTGGATCTATAGCTGATTAGAGCAAGTTTGCAAGATGCTAGTTACTTTGCAACAGTCAGTTTTATTCTATGCCAGCAATGAACAAGTGGATTTTGAAATTGAAAACACAATACAATTAATGATAGAACCCCCAAAATAAAACTTAAATATAAATCTAAGAAAATATGTATAGGATCTCTCTGTGGAAAAGTATAAAATTCTAATGAAAGAAATCAAAGAAGATCTTAATAAGTATAAAGATAGTCATGGATTGAAAGACTCAATATTGTTGATACATTGATTTTTCTCAACTCAATCTATATATTTGTTGTAACCACATCAAAATTCCATCACGCTGTTTTGTGGATATCAATGAAATCATTCTAAAGTCTATGTGGATAAGCAAAAGATTCAGAATAGCTAACATAATACAAAAGAACAAAGTCAGAGGACTGACACTACCCAACTTCAAGACTTATTACAAAGCTTAAATAGTTAAGTCAGATGAAAGAACAGATACATAAATTAGACCGACACAGAGTTAACTGATCTTTGGCAAAACAGTAAAGGCAATTCAATGGAGAAAGGATAATCTTTTCAAGAAAATGTGCTGAAACAATTCAACGTCCATAAGCAAAAACAAATAAATCTAGACACAAACCTTAAACCTTTGACAAAAAAAGTACTAAAAATGTATTTAAATCTAAATATAAATCACAATATTATAGAACTTTTAGAAGAAAACATAGAGGGAAATCTCAGACTTTGGGTTCGATGATGAGATTTTAGATACAATATAAAAACCACAATATGAAGTAAAATGTTGTCTTTATTGAAATTTAAAACTTCTGCTCTGTGAAAGACACTTTTAAGAGAATCAAAAGACAAACCACAAAAAAGGAGAAAATATTTGTAAAACACATATCTGATAAAGGACTTGTTTCCAAAATATACAAAGAACTCTTAAAACTCAACAATAAGAACACAAACAACCCACTTAAGAAATGGGCAAAGGATCTGAAAAAACAACAAACCAAAGAAGACATACAAATGGCAAGTATTTATAAAAAGATATTCAACATCATGCATGATTAGGCAACTTCAAATTAAAATGACAATGAAATACCACTACATACATATTAGAAGTTAAAATTTAAACAGATAATACCAAATACTGACAATATTGGTTAGAGTGCAGAGCAAAAGGAACTCTCATCTCTTCCTGTTGGGAATGGAAAATGGTACAGTTGCTTTGAAAGACAGTTTAGCAGTTTCATGCAATGCTATAAGCAGTCTTATAACCCAGTTCAGCAGTCACACTCCTAGGTATTTACCTATGTTACACCCAGTTGAGTTGAAAACTTACAAACCTGCACACTTGTGTTAATAGCAGCCTATTCATAATCACCAAAAACTGGAAGAAATCCTTCAATAGGTGAATGGCTAAACTGGAGTACATATGTACAATGGAATATTATTCAGAAATATTATTCAGCAATAAAACAAAGTGAGCAACCAAATGGCAAAAATACAGACTGTATGATCCAACTATATAACATTCTATAAAAGGCAAAACTGTAGAGGAAGTTAAAGAGTGGTAGTTGTCAAGGGTCCTGGGATAAGATCGGGTTCAAGGAATTTTTAGGCAGCAAAACTTTTCTATATGTAATTGTGACACATGAACATGCACTTGTCAAAGTCTGTGGAACTTTATAGCACAAAGAGTGAACATCAATGTATACAATATTTTTAAAAAATCATTTAGGAGGTTTGGGGATAACCAGGAAGGAATTCAGACTGACAAGAACATCTGAAATACATAAAACAACCTCTCTGCAGGGGTTGGGGGGAAAGGGGCTGATCTAAGTAACTATGGTAGTAAGTGGAGACTGTAAGGGTAAAGGCAAAAGGAACCCCACATTAAGAACTGTGTTCTAGTTAATGGTAAAGAACCCACCTGCCAGTGAAAGAGATTTAAGAGATGTGGGTTCATTCCCTTGGTCAGGAAGATCCCCTGAAGCAGGACATGGCAACCCACTCCAGTACTCTTGCCTGGAGAATCCCATGGACAGCAGAGCCTGGCAAGCTACAGTCCATAGGGTCGCATAGGGTCAGACTGGACTAAAGTGACTTAGCACAGCACAGCACTAGTTGATAAAGCTGTTACCTCCTGGGTTATAAATCAGTAATTCTGCTGCTATCCAAGTATACTGGAACTGAGCAATTGAGTAGATGGATAGCAGACTGTTGGGAGACAGCTTTGATCTACAGAGACAAAAATTGCACTTCATTTTACTATAATCCCTTTTAAAAATCAGTGTACATATAAATTTAGTAATATCCATTATCTGCAAATATTGTTGTATATAGTTCTGATGAAGTGAAATTACTCCATCTTTTTTTCAGCATTAACATCCTCCAAAAGATATTTAACTTCAAATGCTTCACTTGAGTGTGTTTATATGTGTGTATGTATATATGTGCCTGTGTATGTATGTGTATGTGTGTGGTTTAATTTATAATTCTTTCATTCCGGATATATTAGGTAATAGAAATATTAGAAATATGAGATAATAGAAGATGAGGTGTTGTCCTATTTTGAAAGACTGAGAAAGTATCTTCAGTTCAGTTCATTCGCTCAGTCCTGTCTGACTCTTTGCAACCCCATGGACTATAGGACACCAGGCTTCTCTGTCCATCACCAACTCCTGGAGCTTGTTCAAACTTGTGTCCATTGAGTCAGTGATTCCATCCAACCATCTTATCCTCTGTCATCCCCTTCTCCTTCTGCCTTCCATCTTTCCCAGCATCAGGGTCTTTTCCAATGAGTCAGTTCTTCGCATCAGGTGGCCAAAGTATTGGAGCTTCAGCTTCAGCATCAGTCTTCCAATGAATAATCAGGACCAATTTCGTTTAGGAATTGACTGGTTGGATCTCCTTGCAGTCCAAGGGACTTTCAAGAGTCTTCTACAAAACCAGAGTTCAAAAGCATCAATCCTTCGGCACTCAGTTTTCTTTATGGTCCAACTCTCACATCCATGCATGACCACTGGAAAAACCATACCTTTGACTAGATGGACCTTTGTTGAC
This sequence comes from Muntiacus reevesi, assembly GCF_963930625.1. Taxonomy (NCBI): domain Eukaryota; kingdom Metazoa; phylum Chordata; class Mammalia; order Artiodactyla; family Cervidae; genus Muntiacus; species Muntiacus reevesi. The sequence continues at coordinate 47,352,108 of NC_089254.1, read as the reverse complement.
AAAGTAATGTCTCTTCTTTTTAATATGCAGTCTATGTTGGTCATAGCTTAAGAAAGGATCTTAAGATTCATTTTTGAGACCATTAGAATTATTTTAAATCGAATGATAGATTTTAAATTGTTAAATTCAAGTGTGAAATGAGTATTTCTCAAAAGAAATCATTGGAATATGCATATCTGTAGGAGTAAAATACCCATAAGTTAAAATATTTTTTCCTTAACTTTCCTCAGACTTTTTAATGAAAAAAAAAAAGTCTTTATTCATAAAAAAAATGTGTCATGCTTTCTACAATTCTACAATGAGTATATTTTACTGTAAATTCTGGGTACATTCTATTCTTTAACCAATTTTAAATAAGACTGTTGATCACAAATTATCCACATTAACACAATTTACAGTGAGTTCAAATGTTTCCTAATGTTTTCCAAATTGTTCATTCCAGTTATAGACTCCTTGTGGCATTGAGGTTTTCTGCATTATAATTTGTAGCAAATAGATCGTTCAACACCAACAATAGAATGAGACATCCTCTCCTGGTAATTAAAAAAATCTCAGCATTGAGAGTCATTACATTACATTTTGTTTGCTTTTACATTATATTTTTAATACTATCATTTTCAGTAGTCTCAGACTACATGCAAAATCAAAACTTAACACTGCATCTGTATTATTACCAAATGTCTTATGACTAATGAAATTCTTTCACAAGGGTCAACACCAACCAAGGTCTGACTTGCCACATGAAAAACATGCTTTGTTTAGCTTTTTTTTTACACCAGAATTAAACTTGAGAAATCTGTATACCGGTCAGGAAGCAACAGTTAGAACTGGACATGGAACAACAGACTGGTTCCAAATTGGAAAAGGAGGACATCAAGGCTGTATATTGTCACCCTGCTTATTTAACTTCTATGCAGAGTATATCATGAGAAACACTGGGCTGGATGAAGCACAAGCTGGAATCAAGATTGCCAGAAGAAATATCAATAACCTCAGATATGCAGATGACACCACCCTTATGGCAGAAAGTGAAGGTGAACTAAAAAGCCTCTTGATGAAAGTGAAAGAGGAGAGTGAAAAAGTTGGCTTAAAGCTCAACATTCAGAAAACTAAGATCATGGCATCTGGTCCCATCACTTCATGGGAAATAGATGGGGAAACAGTGTCAGACTTTATTTTTGGGGGCTCAAAAATCACTGCGGATAGTGACTGTAGCCATGAAATTAAAAGACGCTTACTCCTTGGAAGGAAAATTGTGACCAACCTAGATAGCATATTGAAAACCAGAGACGTTACTTTGCCAACAAAGGTCCGTCTGGTCAAGGCTATGGTTTTTCCAGTGGTCATGTATGGATGTGAGAGTTGGACTGTGAAGAAAGCTGAGCGCCGAAAAATTGATGCTTTTGAACTGCGGTGTTGGAGAAGACTCTTGAGACTCCCTTGGACTGCATGGAGATCCAACCAGTCCCTCCTAAAGGAGATCAGTCCTGGGTGTTCACTGGAAGGACTGATGCTGAAGCTGAAACTCCAATATTTTGGCCACCTCATGTGAAGAGTTGACTCATTGGAAAAAGCCCCGATGCTGGCAGGGATTGGGGGCAGGAAGAGAAGGGGACAACAGAGGATGAGATGGTTGGATGGAAAGGCTTTGAGTAAACTCGATGGACATGGGTTTGAGTAAACTCCAGGAGTTGGTGATGGACAGGGAGACCTGGCGTGCTGCGATTCATGGGGTCGCAAAGAGTCAGACACGACTGAGCGACTGAACTGAACTGACTGAAACATTTTTAGTTTGTTAATATTAACTGTTGGCATTTAATATTGAAGAATTTGTTATGATTTAGTAATGAAGACTACTTCACACCCCCTTTAGTCTTCTTCTTGTATTGTCAGGGCTAGGAGGCCTAGAAGGGAGCTTCCATTACTCCCTTCCTAGATGCTCTTGCCTAGGCTTTGAATTTGTTCAGTGTGCCACCAATGACATATACTCTTACAAGGCAGGAGAAACAAAAAACATATTCTTTTCCCTATGACAGTAAGTGGGAGTGTAGAATTCCTAGACATGAGTTTTTGCAGAAGATTCTGCTTTCTAACGCCATCCACCTTCCTGGATGCTAGGAAGGAGTTCTGAAAGCTTCAGCAGATTTCTGCAGATTGCTGACTCTGGATGCCTGCAACTATGTCTCTCTGTAGTGCTAAATCTAAAATGAGGGACTTTTGCTACTTCAGGCTTGCAAAAGTTTTGTAAGCACCTGATTCTGACCAGGGGTAGTTTTTTTCTTATTAAACTCTAGCATAAATGAAATGAAAAAGTACTAAGTATTGAGTAACATTCAGCATCAGAGGAGTAAACCATCTAGAATGGCAGGTTGAGCTAAGGTAGAGAGAAGTTAGTGGAAAGCTAAGAGTTTAAAGTTGAGAAAACTCAGGAAAAGTTAGGATAATGAGCAAGGTCAGTCAACACTGGTCTTTGTAGAGGTGGTTAGTTCTCCATCCATTTTATACCACTTGCAGTATATGAGTAGCTCATGACTATAGAAAATAAATGCCAACTTTATTCCATGAATTAAAAAAATGCTTAATTATCCTCCTACTTCCATTATTTCCCAGTGTATTTCCACTCAAAAGGCCAATCACACCCCTCTATCCATCTAGTTAACATTTGTCACTTAGTAGGCAAATCACTTAACCTGAAAATAATTCCCACTCTCTAACCAAGGAGTTGTGGTTATTAAGTCATTTCTGATATATAAATGTATCCAGCAGAAAGCAGAAGCAAGGATATTTTCTCAGGAAAGCTAAGCAAATAAGCTAAGTTACTTAACCTGAGTAATGAATGCTGACTTCTGTTGAGTATTCTATTGGTGTATGGAACTAGGGAATCCATATCTGCCTCTTGTCACCAGTTACTATGCAGGAAGCAAAACAGTTGAATAGTTTTAGCACCCAGTACTAAAATATCAACTTTTTACTTGCAACTAAATTTGACATGCATCTTGTTCACTTTATTCTTTATTCTTGCTTTTATGCTGTCACGTTATTTATTTATTTTAAAAATATTGGACTAAGGCAAAATCAGTATGTTTCAACCTATCACTCTAGCTGAATGGACCCATAAAACCTTTACATAATGCCTGGAGCAGCTATTTGAAGATTCTGAAAATAAAAAACAGCAGACAGATTGAAGAAGACCATCATTTGAAATACTACAGATCCAGTAACGGATTTAACATTTTTTGACTCCAGGATCCTCCAGCCTGGACTCAAGACAGCCTGAAACCCAGAAGTGGATATTGACACTTCAGTATCAATATTGAATTTATATTGACACCTCTGTCAAAGAGAGCTACTGGAGAAGTCCTCTAGTTCTGACCTGACATGAGAAAGGGATCTCTGAGTTCTTAGAGAGAGTGGAGAAAATCTCTTACTTTTTTCTTTCTTTTTGTCTTATTTTTTTGGTTTTCTTGCATCCCAGCTCCATGGCTGTGGCTATAGGACAGCAGCACCAAAGGCATGCAGGTGGCTTAAATTCTGCAGGACAGGACTATTTCTCTCCAATCAGAGGACCTGTAATTTCAAAAGATTGGGGTGAACCCTTGTTGCTCTTTTATTCCCTGTCCTCCTTCCTCTTAGTTGAAACATAGATATAACTATGGACTGTGTGCAGCAGAGTAGAGTAGATAAAACACTGGATTTCTGTCCAGAGGACTGAAAGGAGAGCCATAGGGACCAAAAAGTAACAGATGATGAAGAAGTAAGCACTTGGTTAAGTGACTACTGTAAATTTGCTTGTGAGCTCCTGGGCTCACTCCCAAGTTGCACATACATAATCTGATCTTAAATAACAAGTGAGCAGTTGTTCAGTTAAGAACTAAATGAAGAGATAGACCACTGCCCAGGACCCAGACTGGCCACTGGGTGGCATACATTCTGGATAGATCTAAATGGCTTTACAAAGACTTTAAAAATGGAACTGACATCAAAATCACCATTCATAGAAATCTACTTGGACCTTGCAACATAAATTCAATTGATCAAATGCCTAGTAAAGCAAAATATTAACATTATCCATAGAACTTAATTAAGACTCAGAGTTTTATGATATAATTTTCAAAATGTTCAGGATACACTCCAAAATTATTCAGCATATGAAGAAACAAGAAAACTCAGATGGGAAAACAATAAATGTCAGTGCTGGGATGACATAGATATTGGAACTAACTGATAGACACTTTAAGGCAGATATTATTTTTTTTAAATGCTCCAGAAAGTAAGAACAAATTCGAATGAATGAACAAATTAGAATGAATGGGAAGATAGAAACTCTCAGAAAATAAGTAGAAGATATAAAAGAAAACCAAAGGGAAATTTTAGAATTAAAAGTATAATTAAAACTCACTGGATGAACTCAGTCAAGTGGAGATGACAGAAGATCGAGACAATGAGCTTGAAGGTAGAAAAACTGGAATTATCCAGGTTGAACAAGGGGAAAAAATTGAAAACATTTGCAGACCCTCAAAGACCTGAATGACAACAGAGAATAGTCTAACATTTATGTTACTGAAGAACCAGAAGGAGGGGAGAAAAATGCAGTACAAAGAAAAAGTTTCTGAAGAAAATGTATTTGAGGAAAACTTTACATATTTGGTGAAAGACATAAATGTACAAATTCAAAAAGCTAAGCAAATTACAAACAGGATAAACTCCAAAATCATAATCAACATAATCAAATTTCTATAAATTAAAGACCAAAAAAAAAAAAATCTTTAAAATAGCCAGAGACAAATAGTTTGCCATAAAAAAAGAAACAACAATTTGAATAACTATATTTCTCATCAGAAACCACAAAGAAAATGGCACAACAAATTTCAAGTACTAAAAGGAAAGAAAAGAACAACCTCAAATCCAGAATTCTATATGCAACAAAAATATCTTTCAGAAACAGACATGAAGGAAGACATGTCACTCTTTCCGCTGAGAGAAAACTAAGAAAATTTCTTCCCAGCAGACCTACACTAAAAGAATTACTAAACACAGCTCTTAAGAAAGAAGGAAAATAATACTACAAGGAAACTTGAAAGTTTGGGAATGAGCAACAGAAATGGTAAATATCTGGATGCTTCTGATAGGCAATTTCCCTCCCTTTGAATTTATTATGATTGAGAGCAAAAATTATAACATTGTCTGATGGAGCTTTCAATGTGTGTGAACTTAATACATAAGACAACTCTAACATAGAGGGAGTAGGGAGAAGTCTATAACACTGTTTCTATTTTCCACTTCATGTGGTAAAATACTGATTTAAGTAGATTGTAGAAAGTTAAATATGTATACTGTAATTCCTAGATTAGCCTATAAAATGTTCTATGTAGAGATATAGTAGAAAACACAAGTAAAATTTAATACCAAAAGGATATTCACATAATCCAAAAGAAAGTAGAAAAAAAAAAAAGAGGTAACAAACAAATAATAAAATGACAGATCTAAATCCAAAACCACCATCATCATATTAAATGTAAATGGTCTGAACACACAAAAGAGATTGTCAAAGTGGATAAAAATATATGACTCAACAATACACTGTCTATAAGAAACTCAATTCAAATATAATTATATAGATAAGTTAAAGTAAAAATATGGAAATTATATAACATGCAAACAACCCTCTCCTTAATGAGAAGATACTGTGTCTAGGAAACAATAGTCTTCTAAATGCCTAGGGATAAGAAGATGGAAATGGCAGAAATTCCAGATATTAAATGGCTGGTGTGGGCCATACTGGAAGCTGGGATCCCATAAAATTATGAATCATACCCTTTTACTCCCAATATATGTGAGGCTGGAAGCTGACTGATATAGATGGTTTAGCCGTGGTCTCCCTAAAGGGTAAACGAATATGGACTTTTTCCCACCACGTAATATTTCCAGAAAAGGTCCTCCTTGAAAATTAAACATCCCTTTTTTCAACATTTAAAAACTAGTACATATATCCATGGAAAAAAATGCTGCTACACCCAGATCACTTTATCCTAGGCAGCCGAGAGTCTATTATGTTTGCTTGCAGAAAGCATTTCATTTTAATATAGTCTCCCTCTGCAGAGGCGACCTCTTTCCTGAAGTCTGTTGTTGCCATGCTTTGACTTCATTCCCTTTAGTATTTTTTTACCCTCATACTTACACTTCTGTCTTCCAAGGAGAAAGGCTCCTTTCACTTAATGAGAGAGGATGGTATCCTCTTCTATCCTTTTCCTTTTCCCCCTCAAAAGGTCTTAATGCTATTCTTACCTGGTTCAAGATACTAGGAATGATAGACTGTTTTGCCAAAAGTTTTACTTTCATTTTAGGTTCAAAGGATTTGTTAAGAAAAGAAACCACTTGTCACACACCATTAACAATTTCAATATTTAATAGAGGATTAATTGACTTAGTTTCAATATGTAGTCATTAAAAGAAAAGAAATAAAACAAAAGAAAAAAGTAACAGATCTACATCACCAAATTGAGCTGACCAACACCCAGACTAAAGAGTGCTGAGAAGGCCCTCCTTAACAGCAATCTGGAGTCCCTGTTGGTAAAATACACCCAGGTGGTACATTCACCCCACCGGTGAGACCTCAAATTGCAGTTTCGGGGGCTCCCACTTATAATCCCAGGCCACAAACTGATATCATCATCAGTTTGTGTACAGAAATGTAGCTCTGTTTTGTTTTTTAATTTTATAATGCTGTTTGTTTCACCTTGTGAGTCACAGGATTTCTTGGTCAGACCCTCAGGGCCTTAGATTTCCAAGACCTACTCCCTTTCTTATCTGAAGTGCCACCTGGACTTGCTGTGCTTGCAGGAAGGTCAGAGGCCTACCCTCCTGCTTCTGAAACCTGAACAAAGTTTCTCCATTTTAGTTTCCTAACAGTTAGCCTCAGGATTGTTTAGGTTGAGGAGCACAGAAATAAGGCAAAATTAAATAAGCAGCTTTCCTAATTCTATACAATTCCAGATAGTCAAAAGAAACAGAATAATCAAAGAGACAAGTAAAGGATTAAGCAAAGCAGAAAACAATTTTTGAGCAGTAGGGTATTTAGTAAAGAAAAAGCCCCACCATGAACTAAAAGTATGTTTTTATACATCAACTCCTTCAATAGTAGTAACAACAGAATGTTCTATCAAGGTAGCATTGCATTTATCTATGAAATTTTGTAACTCTTTGCTTCCTTGCAAAACCTTACATAAGGATTCTAAGAGGAAGCTAATATGGGATCAGAAAGAGTAAGGAGTAGCATTTGTGTCCACAATACCTGAGTTCTCTTGGGGGGTGCAGAAGTAATAGGTGGTCCCTTCCAATATAAAGGATCAACATGTGTTAGGCATCAGATAAAAGGGGCTTCCATACATAGAAATAGTTTCTAGATCATTGGTTACAATACATACAAATTGAGGGGGGCTATTTTAAAAAAAAATAGGACTTAGGAAAGATAGTCCATTCATAATAGTTAATGAAGTTCTCCAATAAGTAGGATTCCCAAATGCAGAAAGTTGGTCCACATAGCAGTCCCTTGGTAGCCTTAACTCAGTCTATCAGTTAGTAGGTGTGGTTATCAAAGTCCAAATAATTACCAATGAAATGAGGGAACAATATTCTTCTCTAAATACAGTAGGTAACACATGAAATTTGCACATGATACCTGTGTTAACTACACTATAATGATAACGTTCCTCAGCACAAGGTGTCAGGGCACTTTGTAAGCCATTAGGGATGATTGTTAGCAATCTATTCTCTAAATAATTTTTTCCATGTGTACACATTAGTAGACATTAAAAATGCCTTGGGCCATATCCTTTTGAGCAAGGTAATATAATACCTGCATAGAGTCCAACGAAATATATCAGTTAAGGATTTAGTTTGGTGTAGCTGAAATGTTACTGAGGCATTAAATAATTGCAGAAAGTTTTTGTCATACATTAAGCTAAGTTCATGTGCTTTAAGTGTTGTAGGCATCCACTTGCATTAATGGTCAAGGCTTGAACTATATCTCTACCAGTGTGTAATCTATCAAACAGATAAATTCTGTCCAAACAATGTCAAAGTTATGAAAGGACAGGCCTTGTTTGCTGGGCAGGTTAAGTTATCCTGAGTTCAGGTCTGACTCATATTTCTTCAGCTGAAGATTACCCAGTAGCTTTCTTCATATTTTCCTTTTACTGTAACATATCCTTGAAGGTTGAGGCAAGAATGACAATCCACATTACAGTCAGGCTTCCAAGAATAGTCTATTTATGAGAATGTTGTTGTTGTTCAGTTGCTAAGTCATGTCCAACTCTTTGCAACCCCAAGGACTGCCACACACCAGGCTTCCCTGTCCTTCACTATCTCCCCAAGCGTGCTCAAACTCCTGTCCATTGAGTCAGTGATGCCATCCAACCATCTCATCCTCTGACACCCTCTTCTCCTCCTGCCTTCAATCTTTCCCAGCATCAGGGTCTTTTCCACTGAGTCAGTTCTTCACTTCAGGTGACCTAACTATTGGAGCTTCAGCTTCAACATCAGTCCTTCCAATGGTTATTCAGGGTGTATTTCCTTTAGGATCGACTGGTTTGATCTCCTTGCTGTCCAAGGGGCTCTCAAGAGTCTTTTCCAGCACCACAATTCAAAAGCATCAATTCTTCAGCACTCAGCTTTCTTTATGGTCCAACTCTCACATCCATACCTGACTACTGGAAAAACCATAGCTTTGACTATGTGGAACTTTGTTGACAAAGTGATGTCTCTGCTTTTTAGTATATTGTCTAGGTTTGTCATAGCTTTCCTTCCAAGGAGCAAGCATCTTTTAATTTAATTTATGATAAACACAATATGTTAATGGCACATATTTCCATCTTTCTTTTCCAGGAATCATCACTAATAGGGTATTTTTCTTCCCATGGGCAATCACATGAGCAAGTACAAGAGAACCATGAGGCTGCTTCATTCACCCAGACTCCAGTTGCGTGTATTATCATTTGTGGATCCAAATCCTCCATCACCTCTAACTGTTAATAAGGTAAGAGGTTCTCTTTTTGTACTTTGCCAATTACTCATGGAGCAATCAGCAATTGGGTGGTTTGATCAAGTTTATTATAAACAGATCACACTTCCCCTCATTTTGTAATGTTACTTGGAGTTCTCCATGGTAGTCTGGGTCTATAACTTTCCTACAGACACAAATTAAAATGGAGGAAGTCTTGTTAAGGATTCAGAAGCAGGAGAGCAGGCCTCTAACCTGCTTCTGATCTGCCTGGACACTGCTTGGATTCCATGCCTGCCTGCAAGCACAGCAAATCAGGTGGCACTTTAGATAAGAAAGAGAGTGTGTCTTGGAATTCTTGAGCCCCTGAGGGTCTGGCCAAGCCCCTGGAGTCTAAGGAAATCCTATGACTTATCAAATGAAACAATCGGTATTGTAGTAGTTAAAAAAAACAAAAACAAAACAGCTGCATTTTTGCACACAAACAGTTTGTGGCCTGAATTGTAAGTGGGTATTCCCAAAACTACAGTTTGAAGTGTCACCCATGAGGTGGATGCACTGCTGGGGACCTTTTCCTAATTGGGACTTCAGTTTGCTGTTAACAAGGGACTTCTCAGCACTGTTTAAGTCTGGATGTTGATCAGCCCAATTTGGTGATGTATATATATGCTGTTACTTTTCTCTATTGTTTCTTTCTTTACTTTTAATGACTGTATACTGAAATTAAGTCAATTAATCCTCTGTTAAATATTAAAATTATTTATTGTGCTTGACAAGTGGTTTCTTTTGTTAATGAATCTTTCAAACCTAAAACAAAAATTAAACTTTCAGCAAAACATAGGCATTTTAGGTAGTTTAGGATAGAAGATGTAGGTAAACAACTATGTTTACCTTCTCCTACTCTCACAGCACAACCATCCCTGAAAGCATTAGAAATAAAACACAAAACAAGCCTCCTGAGGAGGAGAGATACCTCAGCAAGAATATTTTAGTTCTGACACTCTGCATAAGGTCCAGAAGCCTAGAGACACAAAGTTTAGGTTTGATGAGGATAAAAGAATGGGCAATTACTAAGAAACTATGGTACTTAAAAAATGCTTTTGCTAGATATTTGGCCACCTGTTAGGAGTTCTTAAGAGCTGAGCTTGAATGAAATTTTGTCAGAGATGCTGGTAGAAATCGTAGTGATGAAAAACTAATGTCAAAACTAACAACAGCAACAAAAACAGCACTAGTATGGGCCATTCAACAGTAGTTTTGCTAAAAGTGTCAGTCATTTAGATGTGGAAAGTGAACCACCTGCCACGTATAGCTATTTATACCAGAACTATCCTGATTAGGGGCCTCCCTGGTGGCTTAGATGGTAAAGGATCTGCCTGCAATGCAGGAGACCTGAGTTTGATCCCCAGGTCAGGAGATCCCCTGGAGAAAGGTATGGCCACCCACTCCAATCAGTATTCTTGCCTGGAGAAGAATCACATGGACAGAGAAGTCTGGTGGGCTACTGTCCATGGAGTTGTAAAGAGTTGGACATGACTGAGCAACTAACATTTTCACTTTTCACTTTCACCCTCTAGGCTCTGTCGTGTATTAAGATCCTGGTTTGAATTTTTGCCGTTGTAGGGCTGCATATTTGGAAGGGAGTGAGGAAGAAAGTCATGAGCTGTACACATGGTCTCAAAGTTAGATTTCTTAAGAATCGTTAATTCCTTGCTCAGTCTTCCACTGACTTCCTGAGTCAAGAGGCTTGAACTCAAGAGAAAGCCTATATACTTTAAACTGGATTTCTTCCAAAGGAAACTGGTTTCACAGTCCTTTGAGGAGGTCTTTCTCATTTGGAACCTTGTTCTTTGTTTCTCCTGCTGTTCCCCTCAGCTAAAAGAATCTGATTTTCTTTTGCCACTCTCCAAATCTTTGAACAGTTGGTCTCTTCGACACTGGGTTACAATAATTTTTTTCTCATTTTCTCATTTTTTAAAGCACTGATATATACCTGCCAAAATAAGAGGCACAGACTGTTCAAAGCTTATTACCTATTGTCTGTGTATATCTTGGGTCTACAAATGGATTTAAATCCTTAGAAGCCATGGATTATTACAACTCTGGCTTACATTTGTTTTCCTATTACTAAAGCAAAACAGTTGAAATTTATCTTGACAAAGTTCAAAAGTAAATTTCAGCTTACTTGTGAATATTTTCCAGGTCCATTAATCAGAGTTTTTTTTTTTTTTTTTTTGCATATGTACATTTATGCCACTGGCATTCTTATACCTTGATCAAAACATATGTTCCATGTACAGAGTAAAAGCAATGATTTTCTTGTTACACCATGGAAAGTTGAAATATGGCAGTACCATGGCTAATATTTGTTTTATATGGAAATTACAAGTATAGATAAAGAGCCTTGCTGAATATGTTTATTATTAACAGATATTAATCCTCTCTTGGTAATTGGTAATAAAATTTTCTGTATTCTTATAGGCATTTTGGTGATGGTGGTTTGGTCGCTAAGTCATGTCCATCTCTTGCGACCCCATAGACTACAGTCAGGCTCCTCTGTCCATGGGATTCTCCAGGTAAGAATACTGGAGTGGGTTCTTGCCTGGAGAATCCTGTGGGTGTGGCATTTTAAGTGACAGTTACAATGCAGAATACTCATGCCTGACTTGCATCAGATTTCTGTTGTTACTTTGAGGTGTCCATTGATTGACTCAGATCCAGTTTTTTGTTTCAGGTGAACATTTGATTTTTTAATAAAAGTATATGCTTTAAATAAAATACTAATTGTAAAATATTAGACATTATAGACATCTTATATTTACATGTAAAGAGTAAAAATCCTCTTTCCCCTCAATGCTCTCCTCAGGGGTAACTACTATGAACAGTTTTTAGTACAGGGGTTGGCAAACTACAACCTGTCACCTGCTTTTGTAAATAAATTTTACTGGAGGACAGCCACACCCATTCATTTATGTATTGTCTAGACATGAGTTTGAATAGGCTCCGGGGGTTGGTGATGGACAGGGAAGCCTGGCTTACTGCAGTCTACGGGGTTGCAAGGAGTCAGACACGACTAAGCAACTGAACTGACTGACCGACTGAGGGATGCTTTTGCACTGCAACAATGGAATTGAGTAGTTGTGGTAGAGATTGTGTAACCAACAAAACCTAAAATACTTACTCTCTGGCCCTTTGTAGCCAGAGTTTACTGACTCTTAATTTAATGTAGCATATATACTTCCAGATTCTCTACATATGTACAAATGTACATGTGCTTTTTAAAAATCTTACTGATGTCACATGGATACAAAAATTACCCAAATGTAATTGTATAACTTGATGAATTTTCTCAAAGTGAATATCCCCAAGTAATCAGAACTCAGTTCAGGAAATAGAATGTTACCAACATCTCAAAAACCTCTCTCATGCTCCTTTCCTACTCTCTTAAAGGTCACTTTTTCCTGCTTTCTCACCCTATAGGGTTATAATTTTCTCTGTTTTTTTAAGTTATATAAAGTGGAGTATACATTGTTTTGGGGTCTGGCTTCTTTTGTTCAACATTATGTTTTAAGAACCAGTCATATTGTTGCATATGGCAACAGTGTTCATTCCCATTATGTAAAGAATTTCACTAGGTAAATATGCCATCTTTTACTTATTCCTTCTAAGTGAGTGGACATTTGTGGCATTTTCAGTTTGGGGCTATTTTAAATTTTCAGAAATGAACATTTTAATGTCTTTTGATGAGTACATGCAGACATTTCTCATGTGGTTTTTTTGAAACTGTTGAATATAGATCATATTCTGTAACAACTTTCCAAGTAGGGCTGACTTATTTTGTTATGACTGCATAATATTTAACTGTATGATGTTCTATACCCTATTCTGTTGTTGGTCAGCAAGTTATGTGGCAGAGACTGGTGTCTGTTTCCTGAGATCCATTCTCCCTTTCTTCTATATAATAGTGCTTCCACATTTTTAGCTAGATACATGGCTGCCCAGAATGCAGTCTGTATTTTCCAATCTCCCTTTCAGCTAGTCATCACCATATGACTAAGTTCTGGACAATAGACTGTAGGTAGAGTATCTAATAGCAGATTCCAAGATTCTCCCCAAGAAACAGAATGACTACCCCCTCTGCCTTTTTTACTTTCTTTCCTCACTCTTCTGCCTATAAGCACATGCTTGTATCTTGAGGTTAAGGCCCACAAAGTGGAACCACAAGACATAGGGAATCTGGGCCTGATTGATCAAGTTTTATACCTACCCTAGACTGCCTCCTTGGAATTTTTCATGAATAAGAAATTAATATCCATCTTATTTGAGCTAAAATTTTCCCCTGCCACTCATAAATGAAATGAATTATGACTAATACAAGTTAGCTTCCAAATTTTATCACACAATGTGGCAGAGAGCATCTTTCTATACATCTTTATATTGTTTAAATTTCTACTTTGCAGAAAAAAATTACTACAGATAGAATTGTTGGGTCAAAAATTAACATTTTAAACTGTAGATACTGTAAAATATTCTTCTAAATGTTGTCTCAATTACATTACCACTTATATTATGAGTGATGTTTTCTCTTTAAGTACATTGAATGTCAATTTGTCAAATCTCTTTTATTAAAAAAATGAATCAAAACAAAAGCCCAAACCCTAATTTTCTTTTTCATGTCTTTGTTGAGGGAAGTTGAGCAAATTTTCATTTCATAATTTTTAAATGAGATATAATTGACACATAACAGTATTAGGTGTAGAATTCATGAATATGCTATGCATTTATTTATGATAAAGTGGGCGTAGAATTGCTATAGAATTTAAAGGCTCAAGAGACAGTTTTGTATGACAGGTTAACCTGGGATATCCTCTAACGCACATTAATGAAGTCTCCTTTATGTATGGTCAGGAAGGTCCCCTGGAGGAAGAAATGGCAACCCACTCCAGTATTCTTGCCTAGAGAATCCCATGGACTGAGAAACCTGGCAGGCTACAGTCTCAGGGTCGCAAAACATGAAACACAATAAATAACATTCATCACCACACAGTTACAAAATTTTTCTCCTTATGATGAGAACTGAGTCTTATGTTATCTTTTATCTGTCCCCTTAACTTATTATTTTTTCATTTTCTGAAAAACATATCAATTAGCAAATAATTTATGTTCAATTCTAATATACAATATACCTTAGTTTTTCTTGTCATATTGCTTTGGGAATAAAACCAGAACAATATTGGATAATAGTTAAAGTAGTCATAATCTTTTTTTTTTTAACCAATGAGAATTCCTTTAATAGTTCACCATTAAGTATGACATTTAAAGTAGACTTTTAATCAATTTTTTAAATCTAATTAAGATCAAGTTTTTAATGTTTCAGTTCAGTTCAGTCGCTCAGTAGTGTCTGACTCTTTGCGACCCCATTAATGTTTAGTCTCATTTTAATACATTATTTTTAAAATATGAACAAAAAATGATTTTTATTTAGTAGTAACAGGATAATTTCTTGCACTTAAGGTTCCTAAGTGAGAGAAGAGACCTTTAAAAAACCTGAAGGTGAGAGAACACTTTCATTGGCTCTGAGTTTTAGAATGCTTGGGAAGTGACTTAATTCAGAATGCTTTACTCATGAGATCAAGTAGGAAATAATTCTGGACTGTACACCTGTACACTCACTGTAAAATTTACCATGTCTGTTTTGGGAGAGAGTGCTTACATTGCAATATTGTTTGACAACAGTTTTATTATATGAAAGATAGTTTAAAAATAAACCTAAGACCTGCCTGGAGCATGGTAGCAATACATTATTTCTTAGCATGAGAGCATCCAAAGCTAAATCATCCACATTACATCATGCATCTTATTATTAGTCCAGTTACCCAGAAGACTTAGTCAACTTTGTTTCCTTTCCCCCTACAACCCACATTCAGAATGTCATCAAGGTATCTTATTTTCTTTACTCCACTCCTACCACCTTAATTAAAACTTTCATGTCTTGACCATGCTGGCCACAAAGACCAATTCAAATAAGGTAGAAAATAGACATAAGCTCCCATGTCTGGCCTCTGGGACCAGAATCTAATTCAAAAGGCCTGTTATAGTGCTATCAATTGGTAGAATTTAGACCATCTTGAAAGAGCCTAACCAAAATCCTGAGACAGAAATTAGATGTGATTATACTGGGATTATACTACATAACTCAATAGTCTAGAAAGATCTATAACAGAAAAAATGTGACTTGGAAATTGTTTCACAGTCATAAAGAGAAAATTTGGCCATTCCAAGGGATGTTCCATACACTAGTTTGAATATTATCCTAGATACATAACCCTTTCAGGTCAGCAGAAAGGTCAAAAAACTGGCCAGAGTTCCAAATGAACTTCTTTTGAAATTTGTGAGAAGGAGAATTCAGATCTAAAGTCTGCAAGAGCAGTCTTTAGACATTCTGGCCATAATTCATTTGTTATTGATACCATATGATTGCAATGACATTCAATGGTGTAAGAGCAATACTTGCTGCCAAGAAAGAAAATCTTGTATGATATCAAGCTTTATACTTTTGGCCACGCATGTAACAAAGATGTATTTTTGTGTGTTATTTTCATTTTTTTATCCCCCCAAAGGCCTTGTTGTTCCTCTCTTTAATCTCCAACTATTCTCTTCCAAAATGGCCCAGATAGAATTTTTTTAGATTTTCATAGACCAACCCCTTTAAGATTAGAAGAAGATTATAAGAAACAAATTGGCCTCTAATTTATATCTCATATGAAACAGTACTTCTTTCTCTTTTCTATGGAGTACCACCAGAATGCAATCTTAAAGTTCTAGTGTGGTTGAGAGATTTGTGTATAGAAATTGCTTTCTGCTTATGTTGTGGAACCCCCATCCTAAACCAGCTCAATCAATTCCAGACATGGTAAATGACTTTTCCCCCAGAAATTGAAAGAGTAAGCAAGACTCACTCACTTAGGGAAAATAAAGTATTTAGAGTTGTCTAGTTGTGATGATTTATTGAATTCAATTAGGTGAAACAAGTGACTCCTGGAACTTGCACTTATGTCAGCAATTGGCTGGCTTATTCCTTGATGCTAATGTCTTGACTTTGTTTGGTGAACTGGTGGTCAAAATGATCCTTGCTTCTTATTCAGACTGTTTCTTATCCTTCTGAGGGCCACAACTATCTGGCTGGCTCATTCAGTTTTTGTCAAAAGAATCATAAATCTTGAGGTATATCGGTTGAAGCACAAAACTAGGAAAATGAAGTGGGGGAAAATGAAAGGTGTTCCACAGTTGGACCTTCAAGTGGGCTGTATGGAATTTAGTTGGGTATCTCCCAGAATTAACCATTTAGCTACAAAGGAATAAGATTTCTATATGTAGGCAGTATTTGGTAAGTATGGGAAATTATTATCTCACATTTTATTATAGTTTGGGGGCTACTTTAAAGAGGTTGCTTAGAACAATGCTTTAATAAGAAGTAGCATGCTGCCAGTGTTCTTTATATGGATGAGATAAGGAGAACAATTAATGCATAACAGTCTCTCCTTACTCATTTCAAGGACATGAAATTCGGCAGCACCCCAGACCCTTCCTTCTCCCATCCATACCTAATCAACCAACTTGTCCTTGCTGACTACACAAGTTACCATATGCATTGTATAAGTGTTAGAAAGTATAGACAAGAAAAGATAAATTCACTTATCTTACCACTCAGTTTTAAGAATCAAGTATTTCTATTCCAGTTACTATTGCTGCATACAATTTTATAAAAATAACAGTTGTATTCACAGGTTCTGTGGGTCAGGAATTTAGTCTAGACTCAGGGCAGACTTCTTATGTGTTTTAACAAGCTTGGGGTATTAGCTGGAAAGATTGAAAGACTGAGATGAGGATAGGGATCATCTGAATGCATCTTCCCTCACATACCAGCAGTTGACACCAATTATTGGCTGGGCTACTTGTTAAATTACCTATTCATGGCTTCTTTATGTGGGCTAGTTTGGGTATCCTTAAAGCCTACATAGCAGCTGAGTTCTACAAATAAGTGTCCTAAGAAGTGCAAAAGGCAAAAGTGCAAGTTCTAATCATTTAACCCCAGAAGGCTTGTGGCATTACTTCTGTTATACTGTGACAGTCAAGATGGTCACAGGAGTCTGCCCAGCTTGATTCTATGGGTTTTCCTTTGGGGGCTCAGAATAAGAAGAAAGGAAATTATATTCACCTTTTATTCTTTAGAGGATGCTTTATGGTAAATAAAAAGAAAAACTCAGAGATATTGTCCTATTTCCTAGAAACTAAAAGAGAGACTGTGAAGGAGGCGTTAACATCTCACTGTAGCAGTCCCAAGGGGAGGGGTACTCCTGAGTAAATAACCAAGGCAAGATGACTGTTCCCAGACTCTGATTTGAGAGATAACAGATAAAATATCAGGCATAAGTGTTTGTATTGCTCTTACCTACAAAGCAACAAGTTTGAGATATCTAACCATGTGTTTCCCACTTCAAAGTTCAACAGTTACTCTCACAGGCCTGCATGTATTTGGAGAGCAATTCCTGAGGAGCAGCTTAGGGAAACAAAAGAGACAGTTCATCAAATCTGCCCCACTGGGTATCACCCAGATATGACACCCAGAAAGTCCAGTTTTAACAAAATACCTAAGTCTTCCTATAGAACTAACTTCCTATAGAAGTTAAGAGTGACAGCAGAGGCAACAAGAACAAAGCAGCTTCAATTTCCTAATCCTGCAGCAGGATTCAGAAAAACCTATTACTCTCCTAGGCTTAATAGAGATGAAACTACAAATTGTAAGTACAGGTGCTCAGGCCAACTAGGAGGGTGGTTATAATTACATTACAACTGTGTTGGTGAAACTTTGGGTGAGATTCTGAGGTCCTCAAGTGGCTAAATGGAGAAGGCAATGGCAACCCACTCCAGTATTCTTACCTGGAAAACCCCATGGACGGAGGAGCCTTGGTAGGCTGCAGTCCATGGGGTCGCTAGGAGTCGGACACGACCGAGTGACTTCACTTTCAGTTTTCACTTTCATGCGTTGGAGAAGGAAATGGCAACCCACTCCAATGTTCTTGCCTGGAGAATCCCAGGGACGGGGGAGCCTGATGGGCTGCCGTCTATGGGGTCGCACAGAGTCGGACACGACTGAAGCGACTTAGCAGCAGCAGCAGCAAGTGGTTAAATGATGAATAAGGCAATATGAATCCTAGAGGGAAATTTGGAGCAGGGAATATCAGATGGATTAGAGACATTACAGATAAAAAGAAAAGCCAGAAAGTTATCCTAGTTACAATCGGGTCATCCTTGCTTTATATGGTTACAATAATATACAGATTGCAGTTACCACAGTTTAGTTAAATGACACCAATTCCTTAACATCAGTTTTGATTTCAATTACCATTAGCTTCCCTGGTGGCTCAGATGATAAAGCATCTGCCTGCAATGCGGGAGACCTGGGTTTGATCCCTGGGCCAGGAAGATCTCCTGGAGAAGGAAATGGCTTAGCTATGAATAATTGCATGAAGTAGAAACTTCACTACTAGATTTTCAGTTCACAAATCACTACATAAATAACATATATGCATCATGACTAATCACCTCACTTACTTCAATATCTATTGGTGATTGGCCACCACACATCAGTTATTTGGTTCACACGCAGACAGCAAAGCCTATAGTTGTGTTTCCACCTTCTCCTCCAGTGACAAACATGCATAACATTTGAAAAACGGATGACCAGAAAGAAAACTGGCTAAATGTTGAATTCAACAAAGTAACAAATTTATAAAGCTACAAGTGAACATACACAGTATTTTAGAAGAAATAGCTATCTATGGAAATGTTGATACTGTCACTGAGAGACTACAGTGTGCAGACAGAGGAACTCAGTGAAGGCAAAATAAGTGACACAAATGAAGAAAGTGGTTGTGGTATAAAGGATGAAGATGTCCCAGAAGAAGGCACACTGGCAAAAAAAAAAAAAGAAAAAATCCTCACATTAAAGAAGCTGTCAGAGGTATTCCATGACATTGAAAGCACAAAGGATAGTCAGTAGCCAATGCAGATTTGAAAAGGAATATAACAATTCACCAAAACATAATAAAGATGTTCACTCTACATTGTATGTAACACAATAAAAGGACAGCAAGCACTGTTCAAACTGCACTTGGTAAGATTTCTACAAAGAAAAAACTCTTTACTGTTCAGTGCTTCAAATGTTTCAAATTTAATTACTATTAAATAACTATGAGTTTTATAATTTTCAGTTTCCCTGTATTTTTATAACCCATAGGAAAAAGTGTTTACTGTTAATTAAAAAAATTTCAAAGTCCCAGAACAACTGTCATTTTCCCCATTTGAGTGATAAGATTGCTTTTCATGGTCTCTATTTGAACAGTCATTTTTATGGGTCTGTCACTACCATGCACAGCAAAGATTGCCTGTATATCAGAGCTAGGTGGGCAGCAGTGGGGAGGAAAACAAAATGGTAGATATGAAATGTAGCAAAACTGGAGGACTATGATTGAGTGGTTGTGAAGAATGATGTTGGAGATGATGGTAGGTGTGTTTGGCAGCTATAAAAATAAGCACAAAAATGTTATTAGAAGAAGAAAATAGGGAAGAACATCTCTGTGTGGAGACAGATTCCAAGAGAAGCTTGGTTTAGAAAAAAAGTTGTGAGCTTTGGAAGCAACATAATTATTTAGGAAAGGTTCAGTTATGTGAAATATCAGATATGACATGAAAATTTGACTGTTTGTAATACAATTGGGAGGATAGGCATATGAACTATTGTTGGTACCAGTAAAAGGAATACTTTCCATTCCCTTAGCATTTCAGGTACCAGTTACCATTTATTTAGTGGGACAAATGTATCTTTTAAAGTCTACATTTAAAAGCAAAGTAGAAGAGCTTCTGAATTTTCTAAATCTGACTAGTTTGGGCATGATTTTTAAAAAAGAAATCCTTATTGAGAATTTGCCTCTTAGATGATGATTTTCACTTTTCTATATCTAAAAGAGATATTTCAGAATTAAGACCAGCAAAGTCAGTTAGAAGGACACTTGTCAGGGTGTCCTAGGGATCAGAGAAAAGAAAAACTCATTGTAGTGGAGGAGTTATAAGGAAGAAGAATTAGACAGCTGAAATAGAAGACTCTGCCCAGCAGGAGGAAATTGGAACTGATAGATTTCTGTCTTTCCAGAGCTTCAACTAGGAAGGCTATTGTTCTGTTGGGTAAAGAACAGTCATCATTCACCATGGTTGGTTGACATGATTTATTAAGTTGAATCAAGTACAGAAAAGAAAGGTTATTTATGATAGGCCAGATTCCATGAGTGGGAATTTCTTGGAGTCAAATAGAAGAGAATACGCCCTTGTGTTAAAGACTTTCCAGAGGCCTCTTCCACTCCACTTTCCGCCCCTCCCAAGGTCACTCGCCAAAGAAATACTTTGCTGGACACAGAAGTGGCCACAGCTGTGGTCGTAAGGAAACATCAGGGTATGAAATGAATCATTCTCTCTTTTAGTTAACTTTTTTTGGAGTATGCAGACAGGGTAAAGGACAGGTGCTGGTTAAGACAATAAACATCACTAAAGTGTTTAGAAATGCTGCCAGTTTCCATGAACAAAATCTTGCCAAAGAGCTGTAATTATTTGTTAGGTCAATGAACTAAAATTTTCCCAGTATCAGTATTAAGCAAAAAGGTCATTAATTCTTTGTGCGTGTGTGTGTGCTAAGTCGATTCAGTCGTGTCCGACTCTTTGCGACCCCGTGGACTGTAGCCCACCAGGTTCCTCTGTCCATGGGGATTCTCTAGGTAAGAATACTGGAGTGAGTTGTCATGCCTTCTTCCAGGTAATCTCCCCGACCCAGGGATAGAACCCACTTTCTTATGTGTCCTGCATTGGCAGGTGGGTTCTTTATCACTAGCGCCACCTGGGAAGCTCCATTAATGCTTCAGGGGACTATAATGAGTTTGAAAGAGAGTTGACTTGATCCTCCCCTTCCACAGTCCTCTATCAGATTACCCAGTGATCTTCCTCCACCACCAGACTCCTGGATGGCTGAAGCAGGGCCAGCAACTGACTCCCTGACCATCCATGCAGGGTTTGCTGTTACCCTCCACTCAAACTGGCAGGGTCTTCTGTGACTTATGTAGATTCATCCCCAGGTGAGGATCACTACCTCCCTACGCTTCCTTCAAAAAGCAGCCTGAGATCAGTTCTCTACCCTGGCTATGAAAATGGAGAAATTAACTACAGTCTTTTATTCTATCAGTGTTGGACAAAATCTGCAACTCCATGCAAGTGTCCCAAACATCTAGGATTGCAAGTATGGAGACAGGTCCTTCAGTCATAACAGAATCCCAGTTTTGCCCATGAAGAAGGGGGACAGACCCACAGATAATATAAATGCTTGAACTCACATGTTGTCCCCAAAGTTGGAGTTGTTTTCTAATTCTAAAGGGCTAGCTTTGGTGACCTTTTTTCCATAGATGCCATCTCTAAGAGGCTTGACAATAGACTACAGTGTTCTAAACTTGTAATATAACCAGGATATGTGTGTTGGGGTGTATTTTTTAAATCCCACCACCTACAATGTAGATATTATTTTTGTGGCACAAATATAATAAATGAGGTTTACCAATTTTCTCAAAAATATCTACTTAAGTTTGCCTGACTGCCAAGAGTTCCAGGCAATAAGAATTCATTTCCTTGCCTTTCACTCATCATCCTCCAAAGCAAATCATCGCCTAGTGACATATTGATCATGTTGTTCTTTGAGCCCCTCCTCATGAGATTCTAAAAATCTACTTTTCCCCATATCCTGAGCTTTTCCCCACAGTAACTGCAGTGATCACCTCCCCATTTCAGTCCATCTTACATGTTACACACAATCTCTCATGAAAATAAACGCCTAGTTGCAAATAATCCCCTTCAGTTGATTTGTAGTTTAATATTTAACACCACCCAAAACTCAGCTGTTTTTTTGTGATTAGACCTAGTGTTCATACAGTAGTCTTCATCCATTGTAATTTTTACTTTCAATAGCAATATATATAACCTGATATTAAAAATAATTGTACTGTCCTTTTAAGAATTTAAGTTCAAGTATAAAGAACTTATAAACTTATAAAGGAAGTTTCTATGTAAGAAATTCATTATGAGAGTTTACTGATTACAATTATCAATGAGTTTCTGCATTTTATGAAGGAATGGTGACATAATCCAAATACATATTGTTAAGTTAAATATCATTTCCACCACAAGAAAAATATCCACACACCCCTACTTTTCTCCTAATATAAAACTCTTGATGTGGCTTCCGCAGCTGCTGTTGGCTCTTAAATCTTCAGCTGACCACACTCAGGGTTCCAAACACACACTCTACCTCACACCCCATGCAGAGTTACCACTTCTGCATCCACACAGCCGATCTCCAAGGAGTGTATTAACAGTCACAGGATCTAATTCCCACATCTTGTCCTGAGAGCTGATTTATGATCCCAATAAAGATTTCAACAAAAATATGAGGGTAAATTACTCAGAGGAATTTGATTTAAAATGTTGCCCTGAAATTCCCCATTCACCACCCCATCTATCATGGGTCAAATTAAAAGCACACATGAGCTAACATTACAGGGTCTAACAGGGTGAAAACGTTTTGGAATTAGTAACAATCCCTTCCTCACAGTGTATTATCTCTGAAATTCCTTTCTGGAACAATGATCTTGATGTGCACTTTTTAAAAAAAAATAAACAGGCAAAACTGTTAATAAGACAAATAGTGAGTGGCTAAGGACACACTGAAAATAGACATCAAGGACTCAACTTCTGAGAAGAGAGATTTACTTTGAATCATTTTAGCAAACAAGAAAGCTTTACAATATTAATAAATTTCAGTTTCTGGTGTAAAAGGTGACTGGTTTATCCCTGACAGAGCCTCACCCAACTTTCCCTTGGAACATCCATGAAGATGCAGACAAGGTTGAAAGTGTACATCACTGCTCAAAGACCAGGAATGGAAGCCAGCTTGGTGTCAGAGCTGGGAAAGATTTCCACCCGCAGGCCTTTCAAGCTCAACTGAGAAGCACGATCGTGGCTCAAGCATAGACACAAAGTAAATCTAAAGGCCTGAAAAACGGTCAAAGATGTTTTGTCTTGTTCCTCATTTTGGAAGAATATTGGACTGCTTTTTATCTAGTCCATGACATTGCTTCAGAGGCAACCAAGTGACATCTCTGTTCTTTTTTTAATTTTTTTTTATTAGTTGGAGGCTAATTACTTTACAATATTGTAGTGGTTTTTGCCATACATTTACATGAATCAGCCGTGGATTTACATGTGTTCCCCATCCCGATCCCCCCTCTCACCTCCCTCTCCATCCCATCCTTCTGGGTCTTCCCAGTGCACCAGCCCCGAGCACTTGTCTCATGCATCCAACCTGGGCTGGTGGTCTGTTTCACACTTGATAGTATACTTGTTTCAGTGCTCAGTTCTCTCTGAACATCCCACCCTCGCCTTCTCCCACAGAGCCCAAAAGTCTGTTCTGTACATCTGTGTCTCTTTTTCTGTTTTGCATATAGGGTTATCGTTACCATCTTTTTAAATTCCATATATATGTGTTAGTATACTGTATTGGTCTTTATCTTTCTGCCTTACTTCACTCTGTATAATGGGCTCCAGTTTTATCCATCTCATTAGAACTGATTCAAATGAATTCTTTTTAATGGCTGAGTAATATTCCATGGTGTATATGTACCACAGCTTCCTTATCTATTCGTCTGCTGATGGGCATCTAGGTTGCTTCCATGTCCTGGCTATTATAAACAGTGCTGCGATGAACATTGGCGTACACGTGTCTCTTTCAGATCTGGTTTCCTCGGTGTGTATGCCCAGGATCTCTGTTCTTTTTGATTCCCCACTTAAGTCCTGAAAATCATAAGACCTGCCTCATGCATTAATGTCCTGCTCTTTACCTTTCCATAACAGTTTTAAAAGGCTAATTATGAAAGTACTATCTGCCTATTAGGGAAAATTTGGAGAGTCAGGAAAGTTGCAAAACAATCACCAGAGATAGCTGGCATGGAAAATAGCCGGCTGTAAGTACTTTTATGTAGCTAAGCCTTTTAACAGCCCTTGGTGCTGCCTGTCAAATCTGGTTCCATTCACTCACCTATCCTCTTAGAGGTTTAGCATTCTCTTCTCTTTCCTTAATATACTTCCCTGGTAGCTGAGATGGCAAAACGTCTGCCTACAGTGCAGGAGATGATCAATCCCTGGGTCAGGAAGATCTCCTATAGAAGGAAATGGCACCCCACTCCAGTACTCTTGCCTGGAAAATCCCATGGATGGAGGAGCCTGGTAGTCTACAGTCCATGGGGTCACAAAGAGTCAGACATGACTGAGTGACTTCACTTCACTTCTCTTTCCTTAAACCTCAACATTCTCTCTTTGCTTCCAACCTCAACTGAAGACTCTGATTCTTATACAGAAGCAATCAGAACAGATATTTCTACAAAATGCACCAGGTGCAAACATTGTCCATGTCCTTTGCCTTTTCAAACCTTCCATTTTGTGCTGGATCCCATTTCTCTCTTCTTAAAAACTTTACTTCTGTAATTATTTCCATCCCTGTCTCACCATTCCCCTACCTTCCTTAATGAGTCATTATCAAAGGGAAATATATGCCATAATATCTCCATTTTAGAAAAGCTTTGTCTTGACTCGATATCTCTCTCAGCTCCTTCTCAGTTTTAAGCTTTCCTCTGGACAGAAAAAGTGCTTGCAAGGGTTGTCCATGATCAGTGTTTGTTCTTATCCTCTTATCTTCTCTCTACAACCCATTTCAACCTGGGCAACAATCACAACCAAGTTACTAAATCCAATAATCAGAGTTCAGGCCAAAGATAACTTGACCTTGCATCAGCTTTTGAGATTGTTGATCACTCTGTTCATCTTCATATACTTTCTTTACTTAGTTTTTTTTTTTTAAAGAAAACATTTTTAATCTTATAGCACAGTATCTTGAATATTACAGTAACACAGTACAACCGCTGATTCTTAGCAGTGCCAGCCATATCACTGTTGTTTTTATGTTTTTTTTTCTTTTTTATTTATTTTAATTGGAAGATAATTACAATATTGTAGTGGTTTTTGCCATACATCAATGTGAATCAGCCATGGGTGCACATGTGTCCTCCCATCCTGAACACCCCCTCCCACCTCCCTCCCCACCCCATCCCTCTGGGTTGTCCCAGAGCACCAACTTTGAGTGCCCTGCTTCATGCATTGAACTTGCACTGGACATCTATTTTACATATGATAATATACATCTTTCAGTGTTATTCTCTCAAATCATCCCAACCTCACCTTCTCCTACATAGTCCAAAAGTCTGTTCTTTACATCTCTGTCTCTTTTGCATACAGGGTCATCGTTCCTATTTTTATAACTTTCATATATATGAGTTAATATACTGTACTGGTATTTCTCTTTCTGACTTACTTCACTCTATATAATAGGCTCCAGTTTCATCCACCTTATTAGAACATAGTCAAATGCATCCTTTTTAATTGCTGAGTAATATTCCATGGTATATATGTATCATAGCTTCCTTATCCATTTGTCTGCCGATGGACGTCTAGGTTGCTTCCATGTCCTAGTTATTGTAAACAGTGCTGCAATGAACATTGGGGTACATGTGTCTCTTTCAATTCTGGTTTCCTCAGTGTACATGCCCAGCAGTGGATTACTGGGTCATATGGCAGTTCTGTTTCCAGTTTTTTAAGGAATCTCTACACTGTTCTCCATAGTAGCTGTACCAATTTGCATTCCCACCAACAGTGTAAGAGGATTCCCTTTTCTCTACACCCTCTCTAGCATTTATTGTTTGTAGGCTTTCTGCTGGTGGCCATTCTGACTGGCATGAGATGATACCTTATTGCAGTTTTGATTTGCATTTCTCTGATAATGAGTGATGTTGAGCATTTTTACATGTATTTATTAGCCATCTGTATGTCTTATTTTTGTTGGAGAAGACTCTTGAGTGTTCCTTGAACTACAAGGAGATCCAACCAGTCCATCCTAAAGCAGATCAGTCCTTGGTGTTCATTGGAAGGACTGATGCTGAAGCTGAAACTCCAGTATTTTGGCCACCTCATGCGAAGAGTTGACTCATTGGAAAAGACCCTGATGCTGGGAGGGATTGGGGGCAGAAGGAGAAGGGGACAACAGAGGATGAGATGGCTGGATAGCATCACTGACTTGATGGACATGTGTTTGAGTAAACTCCGGGAGTTTGTGATGGACAGGGAGGCCTGGCGTGCTACGATTCATGGGGTCACAAAGAGTCAGACATGACTGAGTGACTGAACTGAACTGAACTGATGTCTTCTTTGGAGAAATGTCTGTTTAGTTATTTGGTCCAATTTTTGATTGGGTTGTTTATTTTTCTGGTATTGAGCTGCGTGAGCTGCTTGTATATTTTGGAGATTAATTCTTTGTCGGTTGTTTCACTGGCTATTTTCTCCCATTCTGAAGGCTGCCTTTTAATCTTGCTTATAGTTTCCTTTGTTGTGCAAGATCTTTTAAGTTTAATTAGGTCCCATTTTTTATTTTTGTTTTTATTTCCATTACTCTGAAAGGTGGGTCATAGATGATCTTGCTGTGATTTATGTCAGAGAGTGTTCTGCCTGCATTTTCCTCTATGAGTTTTATAGTTTCTGATCTTACATTTTGATCTTTAATCCATTTTGAGTTTATTTTTGTGTATGGTGTTAGAAAGTGTTCTAGTTTCATTCTTTTACAGGTGGTTGACCAGTTTTCCCAGCACCACTTGTTAAAGAGATTGTCTTTTCTCCATTGTATATTTTTGCCTCAATTGTCAGAGATAAGGTGTCCATGGGTGTGTGGATTGATCTCTGGGTTTTCTATTTTGTTCCATTGATCCGTATTTCTGCTCTTAGAACAATGACTGGCACATACTGTCTTGATGACTGTAGTTTTGTAGTATAGTCTGAAGTCAGGAAGGTTGATTTCTCCAGTTCCATTTTTCTTTCTCAAGGTTGCTTTGGCTATTTGAGGTTTTTTGTGTTTCTATAAAAGTTATGAAATTATTGGTTCTAGTTCTGTGAAAATACTATTGGTAGCTTGATAGGGATTGTGTTGAATTTTTAGATTGCTTTGGATAGTATACTCATTTTCACTATATTGATTCTTCCAATCCATGAACATGGTATATATCTCCATCTATTTGTGTCATCTTTGATTTTTTCATCAATGTTTTGTAGTTTTTTGTTTCTCTAGGTAAACTTATTTCCAAGTATTTTATTCTTTTCACTGCAATGGTGAATGGGATTGTTTCCTTAATTTCTCTTTCTGCTTTTTCATTGTTAGTATATAGGAATGCACAGGATTTCTGTGTACTTAGTTTTTATGACAACAATAACACACTCACTTGGTTTTCAGTTTACTTCATTGCCCCTTGACTATGCTTAATCCTTATATTCCCAATCAGAGCCTGCCACATTATTTGCAGTATACAGTGAAAAATGAAAATGCAGAGTCTTTATTCAAAAATTGTTAGGAATTTCAGGACAGTGAGAACAGATCATTAAACCAAGCATGGGCCTTTTAAACACAAGGTTCTATGTGACCACATAAGTTGTATACACATGAAGCTGGCCCTATTCCCATCCTTACAGTGCTTCAGTGCCCATGGCTCAGTGCTCCTCTTTTCACACTCACTGCCTAAATGATCTCATCCAATCCAGTTGGCTTTAGATGCCACATATAGCAATAAGCCCCATTTTATGTTTGACCTTAATCTCTCCATTTATCTCCAAATTCAAGCAGGAAAATACAGGATAGATCTAGAAAGACACATGAAGAATAATCAGTATACTCTTTGTCCTCTTACTCTGTTCTTTTTAATGCAGACTGGTGTTTTATTATAGATATGTATATATGCATACATATATACTCCTTCATGGCAAGAATGCCATCTTTTATATTTATTGCCATATCACCAGCTCTTAGAAC
Organism: Muntiacus reevesi; assembly: GCF_963930625.1. Taxonomy (NCBI): domain Eukaryota; kingdom Metazoa; phylum Chordata; class Mammalia; order Artiodactyla; family Cervidae; genus Muntiacus; species Muntiacus reevesi. The sequence continues at coordinate 47,324,059 of NC_089254.1, read as the reverse complement.
AGTGACTGGCACATAGTAGGCACTCAAAAAATATTTTTGTGAAAGAATGAATGAAGATTTGATGCTATATTCACAATTCTTTCGTCTTTTACTTTTCATTCTACACAATAGTTTTTGGTTCTCTTTTTATGTGACTGAAGTATTTTTTCTAAAGGGAAAAAGATTTATTTGAGGAATCTAATATAATAAATATACAGGAAAGTAAAGATACTACTGAACTCTATTGGTTAAGCAAGATATTTAGAGAGTACTAGTGATTTGTGGTAACTAATTATTCATATGGTTTAATTGGTAAAAGAAGATAAAGGCAATAGTGACAACTAGAGCTATTAGAAAAGGCATTTGGTACCTAGGTAGCAAAGAAGCTTCAGAAAATTCAGATAAATTGCATATTCAAAAATACAAAGCAGAAATGAGTTGTAGAAGAAGGGAAATTTCAAAAGGGAAGAAGGGCCCTACTGAACCCCTTTAGCTGGGAAATAAGTATGTGTACAGAGTGGGTAGGTAAAAGACTTAGTGTTTTAAGAGAAAAGTAAATCTTCATTATGTCAATATATTTAAAATATAGTAGTTTGAGATACTAAATGGTTTTTAGTTCTTTTTCTTTGTCAAATACAAATTGTTCATTCCTAAAGATGAAACTCAAATAACACATTGAGCAAATAGCTTCCAAAACAAGCTGATGTAAATGTATAGACCATTAAGTGAACAATATTAATACTTAACATATTTTATACAAACTAAACAAATGCAAAGGTATGTGTTTATAATGACTATATTTTACTAATTATATGCAATTATATTTATTATAGAAAGCATAGAAAGTGGCTATTAAAAATGTAAATCAAAACAAAAACACCCACTGTAACATTTTGTTATATTTTATTTCTAGAAGTTCTATCATAAGCATTTAGGGAAGAAAAGCAAACAAAAGACATCCAAATCAAAAAGGCAAAAATAAATTGTCTCTGGTTGCAGATAACATAATCTTACACATAGAAAATCTTAAAGACTCCACCAAAAATGTTAGAAATAATAAATTAAGTAACACTGTAGGATTCAAAAATCAGTATATAAAAATAGGTTGCATTTCTATATGCTAACAATGAACTGTCTGAAAAAGAAATAATGAAAACAACCTCATTCACAATAGTATCAGAAACAATAAAGTATGTAAGAATTAATTTAACCAAGAAGGTAAAAGATCTGTACACTGAAAACTGTAAGAATTTGATGAAAACAATTAAAGAAGACACAAACCAGTGGAAATACATCCCATGTTCATGGGTCAGAAGAATTAATATTGTTAAAATATCCATACTCATACCACCAAATCATCTGGAGATTCAATGCAATATTTATCAAAATTACAATGACATTTTTCACAGAAACAGAAAAAAAAAATTGCCAAATTCATTGAAAGCCACAAAAGACCCAAATATCCAAAGAAATCTTGATAAAGTAGAATAAAACTGGAGCCATCACACTTCCTGATTTCAAATGGTGTTAACACAGCTAAAATAATCAAATAAATATGATGCTGACATGAACCCAGATATAGAAACCAATGGAACACAACAAATAGCACAGAAATAAACCTATGCAAACATAGCCAATTACTCTTTGATGAGGAAACCAAGAATAATCAATGGGAAAGGAATAGTCTCTTTAATAAATGATATTGGGAAAATCAGATATTCAGATACAAAATTAAATTAAATCAGATCCCTATCTTGTATCACTCACGAAAATTAACTCAAAATGCATTAAAGACTTAAATGTAAAACCTGAAACTGTAAAACTCCTAGAAGAAAACATATGAAAAAAAACTCCTTAACCTTGGTCTTGGCAATGATTTTCTTGCCAACCAAAAGCACAAGCAACAAAAGCAAAGATAAGCAAATATGATGACATCAAACTAAAAAACTCCTACACAACAAAATAAATGATCAACAAAATGAAAAGGGAATCTACAGAATGGGAGAAAATGTTTGCAAGCTGTGTATCTGTTAAGAGGTTAATATCTGAAGTGTATAAGGAAGGCATATAAGTTAATAGTAAAAAATAACCTGATTAAAAAAATGCTCAAAGAATCTGAACAGTTTTCCAAAGAAGACATACAAATGGTCAACAAGTATATGAGAAGATGTTCAACATTACTAATCATCATGGAAATGCAAATCACATCACAATGAGATACCACCTCATACCTGCCAGAATGGCTGACATCAAAAAGACAAGAGATAACAAATGCTGGTGAAGATGTAAGGGAAAAGGAGTTCTTGTGAACTATTGATGAGAATGCAAAAGCCACTGTGGAAAGCAATATGGAGGTTCCTCAAACTACCACACAATTGTACTCATTTCACATGCTAACAAAGTAATACTCAAAATTCTCCAAGCTAAGTTTCAACAGTACATGAACCAAGAATTTCCAGATGTTCAAGCTGGATTTTAAAAAGGCAGAGGAACTGGAGATCAAATTGCCAACATCCGTTGGATCATAAAAAAAGCAAGAGAATTCCAGAAAAACACCTACTTCTGCTTCGTTGACTACACTAAAGCCTTTGACTATGTGGATCACCACAAACTGGAAAGTTCTTAGAGATGGGATTACAAGACTACCTGACCTGCCTCCTGAGAAATCTTTATGCAGGTCAAGAAGCAACAGTTAGAACCGGACATGGAACAAAAGACTGGTTCAAAATTGGGAAAGGAGTACATCTAGGCTGTATATTGTCACCTGTCTATTTAACTTATATGCAGAGTACATCATGCTAAATGCCAGGCTGGATGAAGCACAAGCTGGAATCAAGATTGCCAAGAAAGATATCCATAACCTCAGACACGCAGATGACACCATCCTTATGGCAGAAAACAAAGAGGATCTAAAGAGCTTTTTGATGAAAGTAAAAGAGGAGAGTGAAAAAGCTGGCTTGAAACTCAACATTCAAAAAACTAAGATCATGGCAACTGGTCCTATCACTTCATGGCAAACAGATAGGGAAACAATGGAAACAGTGACAGACTTTGTTTTCTTGGGCTCCAAAATCACAGCAGATGGTGACTGCAGCCATGAAATTAAAAGACTCTTGCTCCTTGAAAGAAAAGCTATGATCAACCTAGACAGCATGTTAAAAAACAGAGACATTAATTTTCCAACAAAGATCCATATAGTCAAAGCTATAACTTCTCCAGTGGTCCATGTATGGATGTGAGAGTTGGACCATAAAGAACGCTGAGAGCTGCAGAATTGATGCTTTTGAACTGTGGTATTGGAGAAGACTCTTGAGAGTCGCTTGGACTGCAAGGAGATCTAACCACTCCATCCTAGGGAAAATCAGTCCTGAATATTCACTGAAAGGACTGATACTGAGACTGAAGCTCCAGTACCTTGGCCACCTGATGTGAAGAACTGACTCATTAGAAAAGACCCTGATGCTGGGGAAGATTGAAGGCAGGAGGAGTAGGGGACGACAGAGGACAAATGGTTGGATGGCATCACTGACTCATTGGATATGAGTTTGAGCAAGCTCCAGGAGATGGTGAAGGACAGGGAAGCCTGGCGTGCTGCATTCCATGGCATTACAAAGAGTCAGACATGACTGAGCAACTGAACAACAACAACAGCAACAACAAAAGTAGAGCTCTCATATGATCCAACTGTCCCATTTCTGGGTATACAAAGGAAAGGAAATTGACATCTGAAAGAGATAGCTACACCTCCTTTTATTGCAGCATTATTCATCATAGTCAAGACATGGGAACAACCTCAGTGTTTCCAGATGAATGGACCAAGACAATGTGAGTCATGCATAAACAATATATTTATTATATATAATATTATTCATCCATAAAAAGGAAATCCTACCATTTGTGACAACATGGATGAATCTTGAGAGCATTATGCTAAATGATATATCAGACAGAGAAAGACAAATACTGTATAGTCTCACTTAAATATGGAATAAAAAAGCCAAAACTCATAGGAACAGAGAGTTAATTGGTGTTTACCAGGAGCTTGGGGGGTGGTGGGTGTAGATGAAGTAGGGAGATTGGTTAAAGGTATAAACTTCCAATTATAGACAAATAGGTTCTGGGGATCTAACAAGCAGCATGGTGACTGTAGTTAATACTATGTTGTATACTAAGTTGCTAAGAGAGTAGATTTTACATGTTCTCACCACACACACAGACACACACACACACTTACACAGTAACTGTACCACACACACACAGTAACTATGCAAGGTGATGAATGTGTAAATCATCCTTATTGTGGTAATTGTTTCACAATATATACATGTGTCAAATCATCATATTGTACACCTTAAACTTACACAATGTCATATGTCAGTTATATCTCAAAGATATGGAGGGGAAAGAAGAAAAAGTGAATCAAAACAAAAACAACCACCCTGAACATTTTGGATTTATAATGTTCCATATGCTTTTCTATTCATTCATATAAATAAGTGATTATATAATTATGAAAATTAGCATTCACTGATGTTTAATAACCTGCCTTGGGTTTTTTTGAGGGATGGAACATACCTAACTTTTTATTCAAGCTCGTTTTTATCAAGTTTGCTGTGTAATTTCACCCTTAGGGAGCACAGGCTAAAAAGAATGACAAAAAAAGTGACCTGATAAAATGAAGTACTGTGTACTACATGTGCCATAATATAGAAAGTACATTGAAAGAATTTGGAAAACTCAATAATGGCAAATGTTGCCGGGGATATGAGGATAGATAGCTATCAAACATTGCAAGTTATAGAGTAGACGGCTATAAACATTCTAGAGAACATTCTAGCTATTCCTAGTCAAATTCATTGTTTAAATAGTCTTGTTATGAAAGTCTTCTCTGGGCATATATTCAAAAGGAATTTTCATATTTATATATAAAAGGATATGTAGTTGTTCATTGAAGAGTCAGGTGGAAGGAGTATAAAAGCCCCTCCCTGGAGCATTAGGTAGGTCTATTGTGACAGCTACACATCATGAGTACCAGAAGGTCTTGCAACACCACATTGTAGATGTTTGATAGCAAAATGAGTGGATTAGATTACACAGTTTATTATAAAAAGATGTAACTCAGGAACAGCCTAGAGGGAAGAGACGCATAAGGCAAGGTGTGAACAAAAAACTCAGATCTCCCATACTCTCTCCAGGTGTGCCACTCCTCAAATTTACATGTGTTCACCAACCTGGAAGCGCTAATAACCTACTTTGTTGGTGAAATAATTTTTATGTATATTTCTCAAGATAATTATATTACTATGTTCAAAATATGATCAAAATTCTTCAGGCTAGACTTCAGCAATACATGAACTGAGAATTTCCAGATGTACAGGCTGGATTTAGAAAGGGCAGAGGAACCAGAGATCAGATTGCCAACATCCATTGGATCATAAAGAAAACAAGGGACTTCCAGAAAAACATCTACTTCTGCTTTATGACTATACTAAAGTTTTTGACTGTAGATCACAACAAACTGGAACATTTTTAAAGAGTTGGGAGTACCAGATTACCTTTCCTGTCTCCTGAGAAACCTGTATGCAGGTCAAGAAGCAAGTTAGAACTGGACATGTAACAACAGACTGGTTCAAAATTAGGAAAGGAGTATGACAAGGCTGTATATTGTAACCCTGCTTATTTAACTTCTATGCAAAGTACATCATGCAAAATGCTGGACTGGATGAATCACAGCCAGAATCAAGGGTGCCAGGAGAAATATCAGTAACTTCAGATATGCAGATGATACCATTCTAATGGCAGAAAGTGAAGAGGAACTAAAGAGTCTCTTGATGAGGATGAAAGAGAAGAGGACAAAGCTGGCTGGACCATAAAGAAGACTGAGAACAAAAAAGTTGATTCTTTCAAAATTGTGATGCTGGAGGACTCTTGAGAGTCCCTTGGACAGCTAATCCTAAAGGAAATCAACCCTGAATATTCATCAGAAGGACTGATGCTGAAGCTGAAGTTACAATACTTTGGCCACCTGAAGCAAAGAGCTGACTCATTGGAAAAAACTCTGAAGCTGTGAAAGATGGAGGGCAAAAGGAGAAGCAGGTGACAGAGGATGAGATGGTTAGATAGCATCACCTACTCAATGGGCATGAATTTGCGCAAACTCCAGGAGATAGTGAAGGACAGGGGAGCCTGGCATGCTGCAATCCATGGGGTCAAAAAGAGTCAGAAATGAATAAGTGACTGAAAAACAACAAAAGAATTAACATCATCATACATATTAATAGATTTTCTAATTTTTTTAAAGTTAAAGGGGAAAAATAAAAATTACTTAAGGCATATTATTTTAATTTGAGACTAGATTGATTTTTCTAATATTTTATGTATAACTGGAACTAATTTGTAGACTTCCTTTTGTGGGATATTTGTGAGATTTTAGTACCAGGGATTTATAGAATAATTTAGGATAGTTTACATATTTTTCTATGCTCTAGAACAGTGATTTTCAAATGATCTGTGGTTAGAGATCTTTTTTCTTAGTTTCCAACTGACCATTTATTGCTACTTTGTTAGAACAAAATAAGGAATTAGGAGAAAGATGAAATAAAAAACAGTCAAAATATGAGTTAAATTTGTTTATTATTAGGTTTAATAGCAATAAAATAACTGTCAACTTACTATAAAAGTTTTAAAATACTCTCAATGCTTGAAGAAGAGGTCTAATATTTTTGATGATGCATACCTATCAACCCAAAATAATGTAAGAATATAACTACAGTATATTTATTTCTTAATTTTAATAACTTACTTTTATTGCAGTATATTTTATGTCAGTCAGTTCAGTCACTCAGTCCTCCGACTCTTTGCGACCACGTGGATTGCAGCACACCAGGCTTGCCTGTCCATCACCAATTCCTGGAGCTTATTCAAACTCATGTCCATCGAGTTAGTGATGCCATCCAACCATCTCATCCTCTGTCATCCCTTTCTCCTCCTGCCTTCAGTCTTTCCCAGCATCAGGGTCTTTTCTAGTGAGTCAGTTCTTCACATCAGGTGGCCAAAGTATTGGAGTTTCAGCTTCAACATCAGTCCTTCCAGTGAATATTCAAGACTGATTTCCTTTAGGATGGAGTGGTTGGATCTCCTTGCAGTCCAAGGAACTCTCAAGAGTTGTCTCCAACACCACAGTTCAAAAGCATCAATTCTTCAGTGCTCAGCCTTCATTATAGTCCAACTGTCACATCCATACATGACTACTGGAAAAACCATAGCTTTGACTAGATGGACCTTTGTTGGCAAAGTAATGTCTCTGCTTTTCAATATACTGTCTAGGTTGATCATAGCTTTCCTTCCAAGGAACAAGCGTCTTTTTTTTTAATTAATGTATTTATTTTAATTGGAGGTTAATTACAATATTGTAGTGGTTTTTCCCATACATTCACATGAATCAGCCATGGGTGTACATGTGTCCCCCATCCTGAACCCCCCTCCCACCTCTCTCCCCATCCCATCCCTCAGGGTTGTTCCAGTACCCCAGCCCTGAGTGCCCTGTCTCATGCATCGAACCTGGACTGGTTATCTGTTTCACATATGGTAATATATATGTTTCAAGTCTATTCTCTCACATCATCCCACCCTCACTTTCTTCCGCAGAGTCCAGAAGTCTGTTCTTTACATCTATGTCTCTCTTGCTGTCTCGCATATAGGGTCGTTACCATCTTTCTAAATTCCATATATATGTGTTAATATACTGTATTGGTGTTTTTCTTTCTGACTTACTTCACTCTCTATAATACGCTCCATCTTTTATTTTCATGGCTGCTGTCACCATCTGCAGTGATTTTGGAGCCCCCCAAAAAATAAAGTCTGTCACTGTTTCCATTGTTTCCCCATCTATTTGCCATGCAGTGATTGGACTGGATACCATGATCTTAGTTTTCTGAATGTTGATAGTTGATGTACAGTGTTATTGTAAGTAACAGGAATATGGTATAGTGATTCACTGTTTTTAAAGTTTATAAAGTTTTTAAAGTTTGTACCTCTTAGTCCCCTATCCTTATATGGCCCTTTCCCCTTCCTCTCCCCACTGGTAATCACTAGCTTCTAGATCCACCAGTCTGCCTCTTTCTTATTATATTTACAAGTTTGTTTTATTTTTCAGATTTCATGTGTAAGTGATATCATACAGTATTTGTCTTTGTCTAACTTATTTCACTTCACATAATACCTTCCAAATCCATCCATGTTGCTGCAAATGGCAAGACTTTATTCTCTTTATGGCTGAATAGTACCCCAGTGTGTGCATATATATTTGTGCATATTCAGTTCAGTTCAGTCACTCAGTTGTCTCCGACTCTTTGCAACCCCATGGATGGAAACACACCAGGCTTCCCTGTCCGTTACCAATTCCCGGAGCCTTCTCAAACTCATATACATCAAGTCAGTAATGCCATTCAACCATCACATCCTCTGTCATCCCCTTCTCCTATCATCAGTCTTTCCCAGCCTCAGGGTCTTTTCTAATAAGTCAGCTCTTCTCATCAGGTGGCCAAAGTATTGGAGTTTAAGCTTCAGCATCAGTCTTTCGAATGAATATTCAGGATTGATTTCCTTTAGGATAGACTGGTTGGATCTCCTTGCAGTCCAAGGGACTCTCAAGAGTCTTCTCCAATACCACAGTTCAAAAGCATCAATTCTGCAGCTCTCAGCGTTCTTTATGGTCCAACTCTCACATCCATACATGGACCACTGGAGAAGTTATAGCTTTGACTATATGGATCTTTGTTGGAAAATTAATGTCTCTGTTTTTTAACATGCTGTCTAGGTTGGTCATAGCTTTTCTTTCAAGGGGCAAGTATCTTTTAATTTCATGGCTGCAGTCACCATCTGCTGTGATTTTGGAGCCCAAGAAAACAAAGTCTGTCACTGTTTCCATTGTTTCCCTATCTGTTTGCCATGAAGTGATAGGACCAGTTGCCATGATCTTAGTTTTTTGAATGCTGAGTTTCAAGTCCGCTTTTTCCCTCTCCTCTTTCACTTTCATCAATAGGCTCTTTAGTTCCTCTTTGTTTTCTGCCATAAGGATGGTGTCATCTGCATATCTGAGGTTATGGATATCTTTCTTGGCAATCTTGATTCCAGCTTGTGCTTCATCCAGCCTGGCATTTAGCATGAGGTACTCTGCATATAAGTTAAATAGACAGGTGACAAAATACAGCCTAGATGTACTCCTTTCCCAATTTTGAACCAGTCTGTTTTTCCATGTCCGGTTCTAGCTGCTGCTTCTTGACCTGCATACTGATTTCTCAGGAGGCATTTAAGGTGATTGGGTATTCCCATCTCTTTAAGAATTTTCCACTGTTTGTGGTAATCCACATAGCCGAAAGTTTGGCATAGTCAATAAAGCAGAAGTAGGTGTTTTTCTGGAACACTCTTGCTTTTTCTATGATCCAACGGATGTTGACAATTTGCATATATATATATGTGTGTGTGTGTGTGTGTATGTATTACACCATATCTTATTTATCCATTCATCTGTTAATGGGCACTTAGATGGCTTCTATATATTGTCTATTATAAATAATGCTGCTATGAACATTGGGATGTGTGTGTCTTTTAGAATTAGTGTTTTTGTTTTATTCAGATATATTCCCAGGAGTGGTGGATCATATGGTAGTTCTATTTTTAGTTGTTTGAGAAAATTCCATACTTTCTTCCAGTGTATATAATCTCTTATATGTATTTTATTTATAATTAAAATTATTAATATGCTAGATGCTTGGCTTTTAAATTCTATAGATCCTGATAATCTCATCCTTTTAACATACAGTAAACAGTGAACACTTAGAATGTCTGTTGTTGTTGATACTGTGTGTATGTTCATAGTCTCCCATAACATTTTTGATCACTCAGCATTATTTGATGCTGATGAAAACCAAAGCTGATGGTTTTCATATCTAACTAGATCATCTTTGTTTTTACCTCATAATGTGGTCGATGTAGTTTTAATTCTTTAAGTATGAATAGGAAAAGTATTAACTTATTAGGAGCGCTTTCTCAAATCTATCGCTTCAAGAATATAATTATGCCACTTGTCCATTTTGCAGAGACTTATTTAGTGACAAACTATAAGATTTAACCCAGGAAAATATCAGTGCAGTGTGTAAGAGCAAACGTGACCATGAAAGTGTCAGGTGGGTTCATACTTTTCTCCCAGAACCTTTCTCTGCTGGATTATGAGTTCAGTTTGGCCACCTGACATACAGACTCAGGGGACCAGATCAATCAGTTTTTAAGAAAAAACTTCAACTTCTTTTATCAGGAAAATAAAACATAAATGAAAGTTCTATTTTTCACTTCACTCTGTTGGATTTTTCATCCAAATTTCTTGTTAAAGACTGTGGTTTTATACAGATTTCTCAAAGAATAGCATGATTCCCCAAACATGTTCCTTGTTCCCCAAACATGGTTCTGTTTGCTTAAAATTCAGATTTCTGGGTCCCATTCCATAATTACTGCATCCAAGTGTTAAGAGAAGGGTGGTTACTAACCCCTCAAGTGATTCTAGTGCCTAGATATTTTGGAAACCAACGCCTGGGGCATTTTTTTTTAAATAATAGGAATTTTATATGATCATTCTTCTTGTGAGCTATTTTAGTACTTTGACATCTTTTGCAATTTGTTTTCTATGGTTATTAGCCTATGGTATTTCCTGTTTCTTCTTGAGCCAACTTTTGGAACCTTTTTTCCCAGGATATCATATATTTTAGCTAGATTTAAAAACAATTATTTTAGTAAAATTATATTTTGGAAAAAAATCAATTAGTATGTTTTTTTCCCCATACTTGCCTGATCACATATGTTCTTATATAGGGATGCAGACTTTAGAGATACCCTTTAGTTTATGGGGAATGAGAAGAAGGGAGGTTAAGGTTGATTTAGCATGAACACAAAGAAAATAAGACCATTTTTTGAAGTCCATATAAAAGATGAGTGCTCTTATTTTATAAGAACTAAGTTTTTGAGATACTTTTTGAAAACCAAAAGGCAAAGATTTGAAAGATAAGCATATAAAATCAGTCTACAAATAATAAATTAAGACTGCAGCTTTCCAGGGAATCAATAAGAAGATAGAGAACCTGACAAGAATAGAGGTCAGGGTGACCTTCTGGACCACCTGGAGGAATCACTTGGAGGAGATAAGAGATAATTTTTAGAAAGAACCTAGTCTGTGCCCACAGAAAGATCATTATGGCCAATCCAGGGACAGATAATGGAGCTAAGCCTATGCTGAGAGCTGTCCATTTCCATTCAACAGAACCCTAAATGTCATCTTGCCCAGGAGCATTGCTAGTATCTCTCTTATTGCCTTCCAGTGCAGATCTTCCTGTGGGAGTTGTTTACACCTTAACACCTGACCCAAGTATACCCCTGTAGGAATATTGCATGTATAACCCAAGATTCCACTCAGCCCATTTAAAATCTACTGATTTTTTTAATTTTTTTGCCATGCTACACAGCATGCAGGATCTTAGTTCACTGACCAGAGATTGAACCCTTGCCCCCTACAGTGGAAGTGTGGAGTCTTAATGACTGGACCGCCAGAGAAGTCCCTGTTTTTCTTTTCAATAAGTAATACATTTTTTTAAGACTCCCTAAAGGAAGGCAGAGGCTTGGACAATTGAGGGAGTGTAGTGGTATAGAAGGAATCAGCACTCGAACTTGTATGAGGAAAAAAAAGAAAACAACTCAAAATTTCACTCTGAGCCAAAATGGTAGAGACTTATTCCTGTTATGTTAGCATGAATATTAGTAGAATGTGCTTAGACCAGTCTTCAGCTGTCTTTTACTTGGAAAATTACAACCACCACTTAACTGATATGTTTGGAACTATTCTCCATACCACCAGTCTTTTCTCTATGTGAAAAAGTGGAAGTCGCTCAGTCGTGTCCGACTCTTTGCAACCCCATGGACTATATTGCTTACAACAGTCACCTTCTCCCCAAAATCAAATGTTGTCATGGGTCTACTCTAGAAATGTTCATCACTCTGTTATTACATACAAGAGAAAGGTCAAACTTTATAGCGTTGACTCCCCTGCCCTTCAAAACCCATCCCGAACCAAATTTTTCACCTTCATCATATGCCTCTGCCCATGATTAAACCTATATTTTTGCCATACCAAATAGACCTGAGCTTTTTGATACTGATGAATTTTTACTTACTGGTCCCATCTAAAACATCATGAACTCTTTTTTTCTACAAGCTTCATCTTCCTATCACAACTTAAAGTGTCTCCTCTATCTTTCTCCCTGGACCCTGTAAAAAGGTCTTCTGTATATCAAACATGCTTCATTCACTTAAGACATCTACCAAATTCTAATAATATACTTGCATCTCTGCTCTCTTCTAGCCTGAGGGGACTTTGAGAGCATTGACATGGCCATCGCTCTATCTCTGACTCCAAGCACAGTGCCTGATGCAGAGGGGCCACTCTGTAAACATTCTCTGAATGATGTGTCCATAATAAGTGACTGATTAGCTGACTAATAAAGCTTAAATACTCTTAGCTCACTAACAGTCTACTTTCATTCTTTGTTTTCTAATCCAGCTATCTTTTGGACTTAAGTTCATTTTGTTTATTCATTATATACCATTTCTTTATATTTGGCCAATCATTCTCCTCTGATAAGATGATTTTCTTTTATCTTCTTTTTAAAAGTTTGAGTCTGTTTTCCAAGGAATATAGTGTCTATTCCAGCTGTATCATCAGCAACATTTTTATCTTGCCATTAATTTCTTCATCCAAGTTATAAATAACAATTCTGGACAGGACCTTTTACATGACATTTATCCTTCTCCTCCTTAGGATTACAGTTACTCCTTTTCTTATTTTGGTAACTGGATTGCAACCACCTCATGGCTCACTCATTTTTACATTCCCTTAACTTTCCTGAGATTAATAAATACCATGAGATGTCTGAACATCACTTGATGACAATAGTAGGAAGCTGGTTCTGTAATCAGATGACCTAGGATCAGATCACAGCTCTTGGGGATAAACTGGCACAAATTTCTCAAACCCTGTTATATACAAAATGTGGGTCATATTAGTACCTGTATCATAGAAGTATCCTGAGAGAATAAGAGAGATAATGTATGTAGAATGCTTAATTCTGCACTTAATACATAGTGAATGCTTCATGTTTGTTAGGGATTACTATTATTATGGGTATTAACTGAATAAAGTAAAAAGTAGAAATATCAGTATCATAAACTCTGCTAATTTGCTCACTGATGCATTAGTTTGCTAGGGACGCTATAACAAAGCATCACAGTATGGGTGACTTAAAAACAGAAATTTATTTTACCACAATTCTGGAGGCTAGATATCCAAGATCAAAATGTTGGAAAGGTTGACTTCATTCTGAAGCCTCCCTCATTGGCTTGTAGATGGTGGTCTTATCCATGTCTTCACATGGTCTTCCTTCTGTGTGTGTCTGTCTTCTAATCTATCCTTATAGGAGCATCAGTCATATTGGATTCAAGCCCACCTCAATGAACCCCTTTAACCTTAACTATCTCTTTGAAGATCCTCTCTTAAAATATGTCACATTGTTATAGTTACTGGGAGCTAGGACTTCAAGATATCAACTTTGAGGGGACATAATCCAGTGCATAACCCTTAGCAATAGACATCACACAAATTATAGATAATATCTAAGTAACTTTGGCAACTGTGTAAACACTAACAACTATTCTTTTAAAAGGATTGTACATCCCCGCCCTCTGCAATTCGGACTGGCAGTGCCTCTGGGAGTAGGGGGTATTCCACAGTCATGGGCTCAGCCACATGGCTTGATTTGGTCAGTGGCCAGTGCTGGTGGCACACCCTACTCCCAAGCAGAAGTTTCCAGGACCACCAATTGTTTTCCCTTTCTCTTGCTCCTTTTCCACTGGCACAGTGATGTTAAGGGATGCTCTTTCAGCCTAATGACCAGAATGAGGGGATGATGGAGTATAACTGCCTAGATGATGAGCAGCTATTAATTTGTAAATGCAAGTGGCCAGTATATGGTTTTTTGTTTAAGTCACTGGGATTTGAGGGATTGTTTATTATTGCACAGAAGTTGTCCAGTGTGATAACTTAAAATGAGTTAAAAAAACAAATGAATATAAATGCTTATTTTTTCCTTGAAAAGGCACAGAAATTCAGTATACCATCGTTGAGGTCATTCTAATAAACCTTAACTACAAAACAAGGAGTTGAGTATAAACAATTTCATGGGAGATCAAAGACCTATTGGAAATACTGCTATTCCCATCTATTTGGAAAACATGTCAGCCCCCCTTGTGGTTAAATTTTCCCTTGAATATAAAGGAATTGCACCACTGCAACTTTTCTAGCCCTGCCTCTCCCTGTTCTAGAGAGAAATCCTCTTCTGTTCATGGAGAATCACAGTGAATATAGAAAATAAGAAATGTTTGCTGTCACTTGGCAAATACTAGGACTCCCTAAACCAGTACCACTTCACTCCAACCAGTATCAGTTTCACGAAAACACACACATTTCAAAAGCCATATTTCAATCTCATGCCATTTCCCAGTTCCTGAGTGAAAGTGACTGTTGAGCTATACTCTACTAGGAAAGGAGAATAAGGACATTTAAGGCAAAGTGCAGTTTAAACAAAGGCACAGAATATATTTTGGGAATAGGAACAGTTGAGGGTGGTTGTACTAAAGGGTGGGGAATGGCTCCAAATAGGACTGAAAAGGAGCTGGAGGGCCATCCATGGCAACTGGTATTGGTGATTCTAAGCCAGGACACGATTCAAAAACAATGGGAAAAAAGTTAAAATGTTATGGATAAAAAAATCTATATGTTATACCTGATTTTCAAAGTATTTGTGTTCCAAAAATATATAATATTATGTAGCGGTTTAAAGTGAAGGTTTTTAGAGCAGACAGCATGACTTCATACCACAGCTCTGTCATGGCCATGCCCTATTGAACTAGTGCACATTAATTTACCTATGTAAGCTTCAGGTCCATCTTCTGTACAACAGAATGTGATAATTATAATGCTTTCCAACCTATGTCCATCAACAGATGAATGGATAAAGAAGATGTGGTATATTTACAATGGAATACTACTCAGTCATTAAAAAAGCAATTTGAACTATTGCCATCTGCAATAACATAGGTGGACCTGGAAGGTATTATGCTAAGTGAAATCAGTCAGACTGAGAAAGACAAGTACTGTATGTTTTCACTTATATGTGGAATTTAAAACAAACAAAATGAAAGATCAGATATAACAAAATAAAAACAGACTCTCAGATACAGAGAACACACTGGTGGTTGTCAAAATAGGTGAAGGGGATCATGAGATACAAACTACCAATTATAAAATAAACAAGTCACAGGGATGTATTGTATAGTACCGGGAATATAGTCAATAATACTTTAACTTTGCATAACCTATAAAAATATTAAATCACTATGTTGTACACCTGAAATTAACATAATATTATAAATATTATAAATATATTTCAAAAATATTGTAAATATATTTCAAAAAATGTTTATGTTTTTCAATTTAAGAAAACAACAAAAATAGTACTTTGTTTATGTGGTGAGGATCACTGACTATAATGATGCATATAAGACTCTTGGCAAATGTATCTGAGTCAAAGCAGAAGCTCCTGAAATGGTACTTGCTTCGTAAATGATTACTATGGCAGCTGTTCTAAAATGAAAATTTAGTGATATGCCTCTCTATAGGCGTATAGATGACAACCTTTATCATTTAATTCTCTTAAATATCCTAAATATTGTCTGAAAATATGCATAAGACAGAGCCAAAGAGAAAACCCCCCACATGACGATCAGCCACTGCTGTGACCTGGGCTAAAAGGGCCCCTGCCATACCTCTCAGTTCCTTCTCAGCTCCCAGATGGCTAAGCTCACACAATTCTGAACTGGCCATAGGCCTCGCTTCCACTGTGACCACACCAGATGCCCCTTCAGAGCAGAGAAGAAAGGGAAAGTGCCCAGCAGCTGCTCTTTTGGAAGCTACTTGAGAAATCAGTCCTCTTGGCCACCTCCAGGCTTCTGAGCCGTTTAAATTAAAAACTGTTATTCCACATAAGAAAGTAACCTTTTCTCCATGAGAATTTTATTTTCCTTTTTTTTTATTGAATCACTGGATTCATCACTTTCGGGCTTAAGAGCTGAAATTTCTGTCTTCCTTGAATTAAACCCTGTGGTTAGGTAGTGGTTCTTTTATACTTATGCTGATTGGTACCTTTGAAGAAAGAAGGGGAAAAGAAGGAAAAGAAAATTTTGAAGATAAAACCACCAGTTGGCTTTTTTTCTTCTTAAGTATTTGCTAGTTTAGTTTTAGATAAAACAGTATTTGATCAATTAATGTTTAAAATATTATTCTACTGTAAGAACTTTGAGATGGTATTGTCACAGAAATAGGTGGCATACTCCTGAATTATTTTTCCCTTTCCTACAAAAAATAAAACGTCTGGGCATAGGTCTTGAGTGAACTGTAAGTATTGGTATTTGTTTTTGAAAGATTTTCATTCTTTTTTTCAAGACTTAACCAGAAAAGCTGCTTCTGTTATTAATCAAATGGTCTTAATGAAATATGCCAAGTCAGTTTATGATATGGTGTCTCATCATAATATAATAGCTGTTTTTCATTACTGATGGGTTGAGGGTTCCACTTAAATAACACATTATTATTGGATGATTCTGACCATTCTAGACAGTGTTTTTTTAAGGAAAAGAATTTCTCAAATCAACTCTGTTTCTCCTTCTTATATCCTCTAGCTTCTTCTCTCTTTCTCTTCTGACCCTCTTTT
This sequence comes from Muntiacus reevesi, assembly GCF_963930625.1. NCBI lineage: Eukaryota > Metazoa > Chordata > Mammalia > Artiodactyla > Cervidae > Muntiacus > Muntiacus reevesi. The sequence goes on along the minus strand of NC_089254.1, from coordinate 47,307,212 downwards.
CCTTCTCTCTTTCTCAAGGTCATTTGTTTATTCAATCAATCATTCAGTCTATATTTATTAGCACTTTAAGGGGCTCCCTATACAGAGTACGGTAAACTTGAATAATAAACAATCACAGTTCAGAAAGATACAGCAGCCCGTCATTAACCCTAAAGATCAAATATCTCAAAACATTCAAGGGAGAAGAGTTTCAGTTGAGATATTTAAGCTCTGATGGGCATAAACCAGGTAGATATCTAAAGTAACATGTAAGTCTATTAAGTCCTCTTTAGATATTCTTTTAAAATTTATTTTATTGAATAGGTGTGGTCCCGTTGCCATTTACTTTGTTGTTTTGGGTTCACGTTTATACAACCTTTCTGAATATAGTTGATTTACAAGGTGCTAATTTCTATTGTAGAGCAAAATGATTCAGTTATGTGTATACATGCATTTTCTTCAATATCCTTTTCCATTATCGTTTATCACAGGCTATTGATTATTGTTCCCTGTGCTGTACAGCAGGACTTTGTTGTTTACCCATTCTCTCTATAGTAGTTTGCATATGTTAATCCTCAACACCCAATCCTTTCCTCCCCCAGCCCCCTTTCTTTTGGCAACCACAGATCTATTCTCTATGTAAGTCTATTTCTACTTCATAGATAAGTTCATCTATATTGTATTTAATATTCCACACCTAAATTATATATGGTATTAGTCTCTCTTTTTCTGACTTATTTCACTTAGTATGATCATCTCTAGATCCATTTGTGTTGCTGCAAATGGCATTATTTCATTGTTTTTCAAGACTGCATAGTATTACATTGTATATTGTTATTCAGTTGCTAAGTTATGTCCTACTCTTTGCAACCCCATGGATTGCAGCATGCCACTGCAATCCTGTGCTTCACTATCTCCTGGAGTTTGCTCAAATTCATGTCCACTGAGTCGGTGATGCCATCCAGTCATTTCCTCCTCTGTTTCCTCCTTCTCCTCCTGCTCTCAATCTTTCCCAGCATCAGAATCTTTTCCAATGAGTCAGCTCTTTGCATCAGGTGGCTAAAGTATTGAAGCTTCAACATCAGTCCTTCCAATGAATATTCAGGGTTGATTTCCTTTAGGATTGACTGGTTTGATCTCCTTGCAGTCCAAGGGACTCTCAAGAGTCTTCTCCAGCACCACAATTCGAGAGCATCAATTCTTCGGCACTCAGCTCCTTTATGATCCAACTATCACATCTGTACATGACTATTTGAAAAACCATAGTTTTGACTATATGGACCTTTATCGGCAAAGTAATGCCTCTGCTTTTTAATATGCTGTCTAGGTTTGTCAGGTGGCACTAGTGGTAAAGACCCTGCCGGCCACTGCAGGAGACATAAGAGATGCGGATTCCATCCCTGGGTCAGGAAGATCCCCTGGAGAAGGGCATGGCAACCCACTCTAGTATTCTTGTCTGGAGAATTCTATGGACAGAGGAGCCTGGAAGGCTACAGTCCACAGGGTCACAAAGAGTCAGACACAACTAAAGCAACTTAGCACACATACACAGTAGGTTTGTCACAGCTTTTCTTCCAAGGAGCAAGTGTCTTTTAATTTCATGGCTGCAGTCACCATATCTGCAGTGATTTTGGAGCCCAAGAAAATAAAATCTGCCACTGTTTCCATTTTTTCCCATATATTTGCCATGCAGTGATGAGACCAGATGCCATGATCTTAGTGTTTTGAATGTTGAGTTTCAAACTAGCTCTTTCACTCTCTTTCACCTTCATCAAGAGACTTTTTAATTCATCTTTGCTTTTTGTCATAAGGGTGGTGTCATCTGCATATCTGGGGTTATTGATATTTCTCCCGGCAATCTTGATTCCAGCTTGTGCTTCATCCAGCCCAGCATTTCGCATGATGTACTCTACATATAAGTTAAATAAGCAGGGTGACAATATACAGCCTTGTCATACTCCTTTCCCAATTTGGAACCAGTCCATTGTTCCTTGTCTGGTTGTAACTGTTGCTTCTTGGCCTGCATACAGATTTCTCAGCAGACAGGTAAGGTAGTCTGATACTTCCATCTCTTTAAGAATTTTCCACAGTTTGTTGTGATCCATACTAAGGCTTTAGTGTAGTCAATGAACCAGAAGTAGATGTTTTTCTGGAATTCCTTTGCCTTTTCTCTGATCCAGCGAATGTTGGCAATTTTATCTCTGATTCCTCTGTGTTTTCTAAATTCAGTTTGTACATCTGAAGTTTCCTGGTCCATGTACTGCTGAAGCCTAACTTGTAGGACTTTGAGCGTTGCTTTGCTCCCTTGCATATGCATACCACATCTCCTTTATCTGTTCACCTGCCGATGGACATTTAGGCTGTCTCCATGGCTTGGCCATTGTGAGTAGTGCTGCCATGAACCTGGGGGTGCGTGTGTCTTTTTGAGCTGTAGTTTTGTCCAGAGATACGCCCAGGAGTGGGATTGCAAGATCATATGGCAACTCTATTTTTAGTTTTTTGAGAAATCTCCAAACTGTTTTTCATAGTGGCTGTACCAATTTACATGTCCAGTAGTGTGGGTTCCTTTTTCTCCCACCCTTCTCCAGCATTTATTTATGGGCTTTTTAATGACCAGTGTGAAGTGGTACATCATTGTAGTTTTAATTTCTGTTTCTCTCATAATTAGGGATGTTGAACATTTTTTCATGTGCCTATTGGCCATCTGTATGTCTCCTTTGGAAAAATGTCTGTTTAAGTCTTCTGCCCACTTTTCAATTTGGTTATTTGGGTTTTTTTATTATTGAGCTGTGTGAGCTGTTTGTATATTTTGGAAATTAAGCCCTTGTCATTCACATCATTTACAAATATTTTCCCCCAATCTGTAGATTGTCTTTTCATTTTGTTTATGATTTCATTTTTACTACAAAAGCTTTTAAGTTTCATTAGGTCCTATTTGTCTGTTTTTACTTGTGTTTCTATTGCCTTGGGAAGCCTCTGTGGTTTTATTACTTACAGTAGCCAAAATAAAATATCCACTGCTTTTCCAACTTACAGACTCCTAATTTATACTCCCTCTAACTAGGTTCCACTGAGTTTCCAGAGACGCAGAGTGGCTTGAATGTTGGCTGGCATAGATAGTGATAAAAATAGATTATCTTAATAACTGGTTGACTTGGTTTCGCTTTTCAGGCCAAGGGATTCACCTCCCTGCCTGATTTTTAGGGACCTGGATGAAAGTGAAGTTTCGACAATCAGAACATACTCCAGTCCATCACTGAAATACAGAAGGTGTGATACTCTCATGTAGACAGCACCCAGAGTGTGTATCAGAAGTGTGTCTGGGGACTGCTCATTTGCCCCATTCTGCACCTTCTCATGCTGCCTAGAGATAGATATGGAGTAATTTAAATATGCTGCAGCTGAGAAGATGTGAATGCCCAGACTGAAATATCTCTTTTTTTTTTTTTAAAGGAAGTGGGGATGAAAACACCTTTAGAGTTCAATAAAAGAGAGTTGCCATTGCCAGTTTTAGGTTTATATCCATGTGGGTGTACGACTCCTCTAGTAACAAAAAATGCTCTGTATTTATGTTCTGCAAAAAAAAAGCTATCATCTCAGTTGCCAGCTCTTATGGAAACAACTGCCTTAATTTAGCAAAATACCTGGACAAACCACTTGGAATAGCTGAGTCACTGAGAGCCTTGGTAAGAAAAGGAAAGGAAGTAAAGAAAGAACTCAGCTCCTCTCAATTAGTAAAGAACGTGGATGTGGGAACTGGGGAGAGGGGAAAAGACAGGAGAGAGAATTATTGAAAGAGTTAGCCAAGCATCATGGAGCAATTTCCAAGGGGCTTTTGAAGAGCTTTCATGTTCATTCTTAGACTGCATCCCCTTCTATCTGCTTAAAACTGCAGCAAGACCTTGGATAATTTTCTTGTTTGTCTGTTGAAACAATGGAAATGGGTTGAATCATGTCTCAGTCAGTGCCCAGATGTAGATAATAAGGAATAGCAGCAAGTGTGGAGCAGGGAGTGATTTAGCAGTGTTTGGACATCATTGCTGAAGGTGACTTTGAGAATGTAAACTCTTCCAAAAATTCAGTGCACCAGTATTAGCTGCAAAACTCTGAGCACTGAGGCAAAAAAAAAAAAATCCAGAAGTAGATGCACATATATTGGGATTATCCAACACAGGAACTCACCACTGGAGAGCGATTACTATATATCTAATAGATTTTGTACAAAATTTTTGGAGTCCCCAAGGATAGAATGACGAATTGAATTGAGCAGAAAAGAATTTGCCCAGAGTAATGGGGTTTGGCTGAATGAGCACTTGCTCAATATAATCCATTAATGATGACTAGAACAGATAATTCTTGCTGGACAAACTTCCCTTCAAATTTCATAATGTAATATTTCTGTCATGGGAGCAGGGGAGAGTACAAACAATTTAAGGAAGCTGTTGCTGAAGTACTCAAAGGCTCTTCTTATAACTGATTGTTCCATACATAGTCCTTTCTGAGTTCTCTCCTGTCCTAGAGGGGTTCAGCATTGGAGCATGTGACGTATCAGCCAAGTAGACAAGTATGAGAATTTTGTGCTCAGGTAAAATTATGAAGCATCCAAAGAAATAAAATAAGTGTAATATGATCCATGAGGGGCCTAGCAGCTGAATCTTTTTAAGTACTGAGTTAAAGCCAGTTAAAAAAAAACACACACACACAAGAAAAAACAAGTTCAGTTTCAAAGACTATGAACTGAGCCACATCAGGAGGACAAACCTAGACTAGCATTCAGGAAGAACTGCCATAAAATCAGAGAGATTTAGGGGCTAGGACAGAGTTGATTGTCTCAGTTCAACTGTGGGTTCCTTTGCTTGCCAGTATTTGCTGTGGTTTGAGTTTCTGGTTTTGTGGTTTGAGTACCATGTGGTTTGAGATTCTGGCTGACTAGTCTTAACTTAAATATGTAGGGTCAGGACAAGATATCTCAAGGAAAATGCTCAGAAAACTCTATGGTAGGTGAGTCTTCATGGGAGTGAGAGAAACCAGTATGACTCAAAGTTTTGATTTTTCACCAAACCCATGATCTAGACTTTGAGATATAACCGAATGAACATCAACTACAAAATAAAAATGATTGATTCCCAGCCCCAAATACCCACCTTGCCAGTATGCTTGTGAGGGTTAAGTATTAATATATATGTGAAAGCAAACCGTGCTGTGTTTAGTAGATACTGGTTTGGATCTTTTTCTCTCTTGCTCCTTTCTTCCCTCTCTCTCTCTTTCTTCCTCCATTCTTTCAGATTCTCTTCCACAGTAGGTACCTTAGAAGCATCACTCGCTGAGCATCAGACCCACCGGCTTCCAATTAAATCTGATTTTCAGATTTAATCTACTCACGTAGACCTTGCCACATCGACATTCAAATGCATTCAGCCACTGGCTAGGGAGATGTTCTACACCCACATGGACGTAAGCAGAGAGTGACTGTAACCCTGAGTCAGGGTCCCTCAGGGAAGATGAGCAGAAACCTCAACAAACTCAAAGCATGTGTTTCATGTATAAGGAGAGCACAAGGCAAACTGTCTGTCAGCTGTTTCCACTGCGGACCGGGAGGCCCAGCAGTCCTTGTTCAAGCCTCTTGAAAGGTGATTCATTCTCCTTCGCCCTGTGGCAAGTCTGTGTTAATAGTCCAAATGATATGGATTTAATAACATCGTCTATGTAGAAGTTACGCATAGCATTCCAAAACAGACTTCAAGCAGATCGTGTTGATATTCATGTGATCAAAACTGTGTAGTGTGTATTCATAAGCAAATAGCAAAAGGCAACTGCAGCCCAGAGAAAAAGTTTTGGAGGTGTCTGCAGAGGGGTGGTAGCTGAAATGATGCAATAGGATGAGGTGACTCAGGAAGAGAGTGGAAGGCAACATATAAGGAACAGGCAGAAAAAATAAATAAATAACACTGAAAAGGCATAGCCAGAGTAATAGGAAGGTACCAGAATAAAGTAGCATCTCTGAAGAACCAGGGCTAAGAATTTTAAAAAGTCAAGAGGAGTAAGGCTAAGAGTATAGTTTGAAACACAGGTTTAAGATGGAGACACCTTTTGGTGGTTTCCCATTTCTCCTAGGATGAGGTCCCAAATTATTCACAATATCCAAAAGTCCTTTAGCTTCACCTCACACCATTCTCTCTCCCACTTCCAAATCTCTGCTCCAGCCTCATTGGCTTTCTTTTAATTTCTCTAAGGTAACATGTTCCCTCCTACCACAGGGCCTTTGTATGTGCTGTTCCTCTGCCTGAAATACTCTTCTCCTTAGGTGCACTTGAATTTGTTTTTCCAATCTCAGAGGAAGCATCATTTCCTCAGTGAAACCTTCCCTGACTAATTCAGGCCAAGTCAAATTCCTTAATTATATGCTTTTATGGAATCATTTTTCTTTCTATCCTAGCATTAATCTCAATGTATAATTATATGTTCATTTATGTTATTTGATAAAAGTGTCTCACCCACGGGAATGTAAACTTTATGAGTGGGACTCAAGGAATTCTTAACACAGCCATTAAGATTTTAACCAAACAGCAACGGTTGCCAACCAGAATCAAGTCTGGTGTGAAAAGAGACTTTCTGTACTCTCCATCCATTAGTACATGCCTAAATAACCCCATCAAAATCACATTGTTGTTTCTCCATGATTTAGCATTTAAGACACACCCTGGTACATCTCCAGCCTACAAACTTGTCGATTAGATTTATATAAGACAAGCCATAAAGCAGATTTTCCAGCCATTAGTTTTTAATCTTTGGAAGGGCTAAAGACTCCTTTAGGAATCCAGTGAAAGCTTATGGGTATTGCTATGAATGAATTGTGTCACCTCTAAAGAGATATATTGAAATTTAACCCCAGATCCTGGGAATATGATGTAATTTGGAAATAGGGTCTTTGCAATTGGTTAAGTTCAAGGTGAGGTAATTAGAGTGAGCCTTAATCCAATATAACTGATACCTTATACAAAAGGGACATCTGAGCAGAGAGACAGGGCTTCCCTGATGGCTCAGCAGTAAAGAAGTCACCTGTATGGAGGAGATGCAGCAGGAGCCAAGAGTTAGATCCCTGGGTTGGGAACATCCCCTGAAGAAGGAAATGTCAACCCACTCCAGTATTCTTTCCTGGGAAATCCCATGGACAGAGGAGACACAGAGACATGTATAGAGGAAGACAATGTGAAGACACAACGTGAATGCCTTCTAAAGCGAAGGAGTTCCTAAGACCACCAGAAACTGGAAAGAGGCTTGAAACAGATTGTCCCTCACCACCTTCAGAAGGAACCAACCCTGCAGACACCTTGAATGCAGAGCTCTAGCCTCCATATGTGAGGCCAAAGTTTTCTATTGTTTAAGCCACCAAGTTTATGATCCTTTGTTGCAGCAGCCTCAGGAAACTGATCCAGATACTCTCTAGAAATAAAAGCCCTTATCAACTCCCGCAGCTCTTCATGTAATATCAGGGTGTTCACAGACCCACTGAAGCCCAGTCAATAATTCCTGCAAAGATGCTATAAAATTCCTGGACCAAAATCCCATGGGATAAGGCAAAGAAAGAAGAAAGAAAAGAAAATTGGCATCAGCTATAAGTTTGTCCCTTCACCAGACACTTGACATTTATTTCCTTGAACCCTCATAACCACTTCATGAAGTCCATGTTAGTATCCCCATTTCAGAGAAGAGGAAATTGAGACCCTGAGAGATTTAACTTCATGCACAAATTCACATATCTAGAGAGTGGCTCTGCTGGGAATATGACCTGAGTTTGTTTTACCCTAAAACCAAAGTTTTTTCCATTCTTGCCCTGCCTCTGAGCATGAGTGATATGTGAGATCCAAAGCACATGATGTGTGGTTTCCGGGGCTGTAAGGTTACAGAGAGACCAGGGTTATGCATGTGTCAGTGGCTTCGAGGGAAACAGGAGAATAGCTATAAAAAAAAAATCATTTCTTTTAACTGCTTTCTTTCATTGTTTGACATTATAACTTCTTTTGAACTAAGGATTTTGGCATAGAAAGATTTTTGCTTTTGCTTGGCAAGGATAGAGACAACAAAGGATTAATTAAGTCAAACTGATGATAATTATCAACAGGCACTTTAAATTATGATTTTTAGGGGTGGAACAGTAGTGTGGCTGAGACAGCAGAGCAAAAGAAAGTCAATCTCTCATTCATCAAAAAAAACATTTTTTGATGACCCACTCGAATGTACACTCCATATTCTGTGGAAAAAGTCTGGCCACATGGAGCCTTGAATCTAGAGGGGGGAAAACAACAGTTACATCAGTCAATACAATAAAGTAAAAATGTGTCTGATAAGCAAAGAAGAGTAAGCAATAAACAGTAGGGGTAACTGCTGGATCTAAGTTTACCTCAAAGTCCGAGTAGTGATTATCCTGCTTAGGGAGTAAGAGAGAAGTGATTTCAGGTGGAGGTCCTGTGCAAAGGTCCTACGGTCATGGAAAATATAATACATTTGGAGACCTGAACCCAATTCATCACAACCTGAATGTGGTATGTGAAGAAGAAAAAATAATGACCCCAAGAGCTGTTTGGAAGCTAGGTCCTGAAGGGCCTTAGCAGCAGCTGTGTGATGGAGACTGGTTTCTCCCGGAGAGCAGGGGGTGGTCATTAAAGATGGGCAGCAGATGAGGAGGTGTTGGAGAGAGGGCTGCTGGGTTCTCTGAGTCTCTACTACTTCATGGTAAGAGACAATAAGGCCATTGTGAAGACCCAGTGAGTCATTTCATGCAATACTCTGGGAATAGTGTTCCAGGAAGCATCAGCTTTTATATAATAACAGTCATATGGGCCAGGCTGGGGGAGCCCTATTACTGTCAAGCGCTGCATTGTAAACACCATGTGTTTCATTCCACCCATTTCCAGAGAACTCCTCAGAGGCAAATGCCATGGTGACACTTTGATCCTAGCCCCTGGAATATACACAAGTTTCCAACAGGTTTGTCCTATTCCACCTTGGTCAGAGAGCAAGGCTTTTCCTTGTATCATCCTCAGACAAGATCTGCAAATCTCCAGGTCTGTGGAAGGCAGACTGTCCAGGCATTGCATCAGGGAGGGGCAGCAGGCAGAGTCCAGGGCACTGGACACTCAACAGTGAACTGAAGGCCAATGACCCTGGCAGGCCCACTCTCCTCAGTTTGGGGCCCACCAAGGCTTATCTCGTTTGGGGGTTGCTTTGAGATGGTAGAGACTCACCCCAGAAGTATGCATCAGAATCTTTATGCCATACACCTCTTTGTCTTACAGCTTTGAAAAAACCTAGAAGCTTTGGTGAGGCCTATATCTGTTAGTACTTAAAAATAACACACCACTACATCACCATAGAAAAGTCCCAGGAGATTCAGTTCACTTGAGGACTTCACTCTTGTTTCCTTATATGCAGTTTCAGAGACTTACTCAAAATACGTGCTGGTATGAGTGATAGCTCTTCCAAACGTGCAGGCTGTGGGATATGAGAGTTAAGGTCACGTTCAGGCTATTCTTATTTCCTGACACCAGGCCTCTGAGGATGAGGACAGAAGCCCTAGATAACATGGCTACCAGAGAAAGCAGACTCTTTGTTCAGAGAGTTTCTTGTCATTAAAGACAGAACCTCATATATGCTGAGTATCCACCATGCTCAGGGATCTATTGTAGTTGTTGGCTCATACATGATCTTTTACTTTATTAAACTTAGGAAGTAATTATGATTCTCATTTTTACTGCTATGGAAGATACAGCCCAGAAAGGTCTATAGATCAGATCAGATTTTCATATGCACAGTTTCACTCAGAAGTCAACAGACTCCCTGTACCCTCTACCCCATTGCAGGAAGAGCCTGACATGTGTGAAGTCCAACACTAGCACTACCAGCCCTGTGACATCAGACAAACTGCTTAATCTTTCTGTGGTTCCAATTCCTTAACTATAAAATAGGTGATAAAAAATATTCGTCTAACAAGACTGCATTGAGTTAAATGAATTAGTATTTGTGAAATACTTAGGATGGTGCCTGATGATTAATTAGTGCTATAAACAAGTTAGCCATTACTATTATTATAACTGGAAAGAGAGCAAAATCTCAACATCATCATGAAACAGAGCAGGATTTTATGGTCCTTGCTGCCCACCCTATCCTCACCCCATGTCCTTTGCCTGCCTTTTGTCTGTGGAAAACTTTAGCCAAAGAATAAGTTTAATAAGAGAAATGAGAAATCCAAAAACAAAGGAAAACAGTTCAAATTTGTTTCTGACTGTTTGAAACAGTCAAAATCGTTTCAATTTATTATTTGAAATAAATAATAAATATATAGAGAAAATAATAATATGTAACCAAATAATATATAACCAAATAATAATAATGTAGTCATGAAGCATAGTCAAGGACATTTAGATCCATCTCAAGAACTATAGATAATATTCTGAGCCATATCCTGTGAGCTGTCTTATAGCTACTGAAACCCCAGGTGGAAGAAGTTAACTACATGATAACCAGACTGTACCCACGACATGTGCTACCACATTTCTGAGAACTGGCCTCAAAGGAATGGGAACAAGTGGACCCTGGAACTGAAGATTAACTGTACCTAAAACAACCAAGGTGATGCTGGTCAGACCACTGATGACCAATTTGAAGACGACTGTCAGAGCTGACTGCTCTGTTTGTGCATTTAACCACCCCTTCTGTCTGTAAAAGCTCTTGCCCCACTGGATGCCAGTGCAGGGGGGTGGGGTGGGGGGAGTCAGCCTCTGGACAGATGTCTGCATTCCCCTGCAGTTGCTGGCATCTGAAACAAAGCAAATTTTCCTTTTCACCAACCTGGCCTGTTTATTGGTTTTTGAGCAGTGAGCAGCCGAACGTTGTACCTTTTGTTAAAAATGATCAGAGCAAAATAGGATATTGCCCAAGACCTCTGGTCTGAAAGTGTATACATATAAATAAATATATATATAAAGAACAAGACAAAGAACATTCAATACCCAACCTCAATAGCTCATTCCAAGAAATCTTCCCTTAAAAGAAAAAAAAGAAACCTCCAAAGCAGATACATGAGAAGCATTGGTTTTTAAAAATTGTTTTCCAGTAAGAGCTAATTCCTTTATTTGTGTCTCTCACACCCCCTGTCATTTTCCCCATAGCATAATTAAGGATCTGGATGAACTAGATAATACCATTTTAGTCCTATGATTATCTGCCATTGTTATTGGCACCCTGAGGTAGAGTGCACCTAGAGAATTTTAAAGGAGTTTTATAGTCATTAAAATCTTCAGCCTCAAATTTTATTCAGCTTATCCTCAGCTATAACTGGGATAATGACAAGATAAGGATTTTGTGACATTCCTTAACAGGCTTACTCAGTAAACCCTAAATTGCTGCTGTGGGTAGGCACCCAGAACTTTCTATAGGCTCTTCTCAGAGTTTGTTGTTCTATGAATTAAGTTCATTTAGCAAATCTATACTGATCATTTATCTGTGCAAATAACTATGGAGAATTAAAAAAAAAAAGTTGAAGACCAGACTTGCTCTTGAGAAAAACAAAGTCTAGCTGTTAAACCATGAACTGGTCTCACATTAAAAGTAGTATGTGACTGTCCAAGTCTGGCTGGGGTGTTAGGATGGCCTCAAAATAGCTCTCATACACTGGCTGAAATGTGATTGAAACTATCACATCATAATTTCACTTTTCAACTCAAATTTTTGCCAATCCCTCCCTCCAAAAAAAGAAAAAAAATCAAATGACTACTTGTCCTGCTCGCTTCTAGGCCAGTGGTTCTCCAAATATTTTCTCCTGAATATGTGTGTTTTGGAGATAAGGGGACCCAACAATTCCACTGCCAACAAAGGGAAGACTCCAAGATTTTAATAGCCCATCAAGTTGAATTAACACCTTTGATAAAAGTTAGAAAACTGATACTAAGAAGATTGCCCAACTCTCAAAGATGAATCAAGGGAGTACCAACATTTTCTTTAAAAACTAACATGGAGCCTATGCCAAGAAATGATCAAATTATTGATTAAAACCTAAAAGTGTCACAGCTATACTATAAGAATTTAGTTGGAAATTTTTTTAAAGTTGTTTGTGCTAAATGATCATCTCAATTTAGGGTGAGAATGGAGGGAGGGTGGCTTAAGAAATTTTGTAAGGCTCTCAACTTCATATCACAAAATATTTCTAGAAATTCACCAAAGTACAGGTCAGCTGCTGTGCATGAGTCCTTATTCCATCATCAGCCCTCAAACATCACTAGGAATTATAAACTTTTTAATATTTATCTATCAAAGAAGGTGAAAATGGTATTATAAGGCTTAACTTGCACATCTTTGATTACTACTGAAGTTGGACATTTTAATATGTTTCTTAGACATCTGTCTTTCTTATGTATGAATTATCTACTTATGTCCTTTACTTATTTTCTAATTAACAATGAAGGCTAATGATTAATAAAATGTCATATTTTGTAGGAAGTGTTGTAAATGTTTTATTCGATTTGTTGTTTCCTTTTAATCTTTTTTATGTTATTATATTATGTATATATGTAATATTATAGTCTATTATATATAATATAGAGTATTATATATATTTTGTGTCAATGTTTATATAGGCAATTTTATATAGTCAATCTGTTTCTTTCTCTCTCTTCTTTGCTTAAATGCTGGAATCCAACATCAGGCTGTTTTCCTATATTTTATTTTAGTATTCTTTTAGAAATCCTGGAGTCACTTTATACTCTTTTAATATCCATGTCTTTAATGCACTACAATTTATTTCAGTGCATGGTATGGGTAAAACTATAGCTATATTTTGTTTCTCAAAAAAAGAATTATTTTCCCAATACTTTTTTAGTAAGAAAACCCATCCTTCCCATGGGTTTATGATGCTTTATTTTGAAATGTTAAATTTGTGTGTCTCTTTCAAGACTATTGTGCCTAATGATTTATATGTGAATTTGACAGTCTGTCCAATGTTTTATCTAACACTTCATTTTATAACTAGCATTTCATAGGGAAAGTACACAACTGTGCTTCCTTTTCTTCTCTAGCCTTGATTTTTTATTTTTCCAAGGCAAAATTTAAAATTATTTTGTCAAACTGAAAAGGAAAGTATTTGGGGTTGGAATTAGATTTTTAACCCCTATTTTAAGTGGAAAATTTTATAGAGTGCTGAATAGGTAATTTCAGGAACTGATTAAAATTATTATATACTGCTGCACATTTATGAAGTTTATGTATCTTTTTTAGCATATAATTTCCGCAAATTTCTTGTAAGGATTATTTCCAGGAGTCTTTGTTTTCCTGATGCTAGTGAGTTATAATTTTTGCTCCATTTTATTTCTGATTAAGTCTATTATTTTTTTTTAACTATTCAATGAAAAAAAAATTCACCTTCAAAATATCTTCTGTCTAAACAGCTGTTCAACTGAGGCCCAAAGAGGCAGAGTCCTTCAGTTTACAGGTGGTGTGCACAGGGGCCAGTGAGCCTCTGTTCAGGAGCTGTGCAGCCGCTTTCCATGGTGCCAACCTGAATCTGTCCTCACCAAGATGGATTTATTGCATACGGATGCTGGATCTTTTCATAACAAGGTGCTTCTTGACATAGAGCTTCTAGTTAAAGTGCATTTCTTCAGAGAGGCCTTCCCTATCTCCATCTAAAGTGGCTGTTTATTCTCTCTACTTCATCACTCTTTTTTCTCTGTATAGTTCTTTTCACTCTCTGACTTTTTCAATGGTCTCTCTGTTGCCTGCCTGCTCACCAACACCAGAATTGGAAGCTCCTTGAGGACAGGACCTGGCCTGTCTTGTCGTTCACTGTATCCCAGTACCTAGAAGAAAGTCTTACACATAGTTGCATCTCAGTAAAGCTTAATGATTAAATGAATTCCTGAGAATATGAACTGATGATGCTTCTTCAGTCTGAAAACCACAATCCCAGGACCCTTTTCTCTCTCTGGGGACTTCACATACTGTTAACAATGGCCCACTGTCTGTCCTATTTCACTCTTGGCTGCTGTTAAAAATAGTATTGTTATTGTTGTTAGCCACTCAGTCGTGTCAGACTCTTTGTGACCCCATGGACTGTAGCCCACCAAATTTCTCTGTCCATGAATCCTCCAGGCAAGAATACTGGAGTGGGTAGCCATTCCCTTTTACAGGGGATCTTCCAGACCCAGGGACTAAAGCCAAGTCTCCTGCATTGCAGGCAGATTCTTTACCATCTGAGGCACCAGGGAAGCCCCAGGAATAGTATTACCTGGGATTAATTCAGGAAAGTGATGCTATTGAGAAGTGGCATGAAAATAGAGGATGAAAGAATAACTTTGGCTACTCCAGAAATATTTCCCCACTGCGGAGATACCTGCTGGCTTTCTGACTGATCAGGACAGGCTTTTGGCAGAAGTAGTAATAGTGGGTGAAAACATTCTCTACCTTATTCCTGCCTGCCTGTTGCTTTTCAAAGCTTAGGGGCAGAATAGTCTCGGCCATTGCTCAGCTAACCCCTCTGATAGCTAATTAGTGATCATTCTTGCAGATTGATAATCTGTTGATGGATTCTTACTGTTTCTAGCACTATTGTAGCTTTATATCTTTGTTTGTTTAAATGGATATTTGACCATGAAGTCGGGGGAAAGATAAGAAGTTTCCACCACAACCCAGAAGTCCACAGGCAGTGCTGTCAATTAAACAGAGATGATGTTCATGGTTTTACATTCAGCTCATATTCAAAACTGAATGTAGAGAACTGTGTTTTAATGTAATCATTCAGTCTTTTCCTCATTTAATAAACATGACTTTTATAAGTAATGTTCTTACAACATATACCTAGGAAGTCAAATAGCAGTTAAAAATTGTTATCAGTTGTCCTCTTAAGCCAAGGACATTGATATGAACCTCAGTGTTCTCATTTATGAGATGGGAATAATAAGTTTCTAGCTCAAAGGTTGTTGCAGAGATTAAATGAAATAATCAGCATAAAATTCTGAATAGAGACATAAAGAAAATACTACTTACTATTAAGATTGAGGTTGATACTATTTTAGTTTTATGTATCCTTCATATATTCTGTGAAAAAATGGCAAGAACTACAAGAGCCACACTTATTAAGAGAAAGTCACTGTTATCTTTTAAAACTAAGCTTATATTATCCCTCATGGTACCTGAGTATGGCTAAGAGTGGGTACATTTCTGCCTATGGGTGTGAAGCAATGGAGAATAGACAGAGGTATCCCAGTGGGCAGGCCAGCTAGTGGATCTGTGAGCACATAGAAGGCACTGCCTTCATGGGTCACCTTAGGCAAGATCCTTAGAAGATTTATACAGTCATAAAGGGTTGATTTTGTTAGTCCATGAAAGGTTGGTCAGACTCTCAGGGGAAAGAAACCAAAAGTAGGAAGTATCTACCATTTTGAGGGCCTATTACCTACAAAGTCATTGACTACATACTTTATACTGTTTCATTCAATCCTAACAAAATTCTTTAGTAGACGTAGAGAAAATTTAGGCTCAGAGAAAGTTCCAGTAACTTGTCCAAGGTGATAAGGGACCTAGTCAGCATTTGAACTCAAGTGTGTTTAATTTCAGGGCTTTCTCAGTGGCTCATCAGTAAAGAATCTGCCTGCAATCCAGGAGCTGTAGGAGGTGTGAATTTGATCCCTGGGTCAGGAAGACCCCCTGGAGGAGGGAATGGCAACCCACTCCAGTATTCTTGCTTGGAAAATCCCATGAACAGAGGAGCCTGGTTAGCTACAGTCCATGGGATCACAGAATCAGACATGACTCAAGCAACATAGCATGCATACTTGTATAATTTCAAGCCCGCTTCGTTTCTGTTATATTCCACAGTCTCTCTCAGAAAGTGACAAACACTAAGCAACCTAACTTTGCCGAGACAGGCATATAAGCCAGAGTGACAATGCATTCTTTTACAATGGTGCTTTGAATCTTTTCAGTGAGTAGAATACTTGCCTGTGATAACAAATTATTTGAGAAGTAAAATTTCTAATCAGAAGGGAGTCCACCTAGTCTGGAGGAGTAATTCTTCTTGGCCACAGAGTTTATTGAATTATGCCTGATCCATAGGCCTAGTTAAATATTTCTCTCCTTTTTGGGTGTTTCTGTTCATGCAGGTTGGCTATTGCTCTGAAGAGCCAAGGTCTAGGGTAAGTGGTCTTAGGCACCAAGATAAATGCTTTCCTCCTGTGTTCTTGCTCCCTTCCTCGGCTGCCAGAGGGTCTGATGTGTTGCCCTTTGGCTGACCCAGGATGATAAGATCTACTTGAGTTGGGATTGGTAGTAGAGTAGACACACCTAGTAATTTACCCTGCTCTGGTTTGTGGCTTCCTTGGCCTCTACTTCCTCTGCTTGATCTCGCCTAATTCCCCAGAGTCCTACAGAAGTACTTGGGGACCAGAATCCCAGTTAAATAATGGTGATGGTTCACTTGGCTGTCTTCTGAGCATGCTCCTCTATGGATCCTTGACAGGGGAGGGAAGTAAAATCTGGATATTCATGGATTTTGCCCAAAGTAACAACACATGATTTTAATCTCAAAATTGTCCCCAATGTTCTCCAGATATCTGCCAGATTCCATAGTTTTCTCTCCTGCATGCAAACAGCGCCAAATCCTTGGTCTTAGATTCCCTAACTAAATTCCACAGAAACCAGCCTCCTTCTGCTAAACCACTTTGTCTTCAGACAAAATGAGAGCATGCTAGTGTTCTTTCATATCAGCCCAGTTTCCACAGCGTCTTAATGAAATAGCATTCCAATGGCAATCTTGCTTTAATAGGACTTCATGATTTCTCCAGTTTTTCAGCCCTGAATATGCAGACCTTCTCTTTCCATGGCTTAAATCTCTAAATAACTCTTTTATCCATTCATTATGTATTTATTGGTCCTATGTTTTCAATCACAGTGCTTAACCTTATTTCTGAGTTTGGGAGCAATTAAGTTTAGCCTATTTGTATCTGACTTCATTAAGTAAATTTGCTACTAACATTCTTCTAGAGACATATGGATCTATCTAAATAGAAAAATTATTAAGTAGTTTATTTTTGAACAAATTGGTCATACCAAATAGTTATATAGGGCAAGAACTTGGGGAAATTTTTATCTGCATTCTAGGAGCACCCACTGCAAATACTTTTTTTTTTTAATCTGTCATTCTTATATTATTGGAACTATCTGAATCATCTAAAGACTTGTTTCCCGTTCTTTCTAACCTTTAATCCAGGAAATGCAAAGTTCTCGTGACAGAACTAGAAAGATAAAGGGTTTAGAAAGAGTAAAATAGACTCATGAGTTTTTAGAATTTATGATAATCCATTTTTAAATAAGAACTATCTACATAATAATATAATTTCCACACAATGTTAAACTACGAGGTGTCCTCCAAGGTTCAATTGCTACATACTTGAACACACCAGAATACTGAACTTTAGTTGTTCTGACAAAATAAAAGTAATTTTGAATTTTTTGAACTGAAAAAGCAGAGACAGTACCCCCCAAACTAGTAGACTCTCTTATTCAAGCTGTTTTCCTTTATTATTAAATGACAATGTCTACTATGAGATGCACACATCCACAGACATGGAAATAATTCTAAATTTCTGATAGAAGAGACCAATGGTTAGTGGCTTAGGAAAGAACATTCAGTTTGGAAATGCTGTATATTAGGATGACTTAATAGAGAGACATTTGAAATGAAATCTCTAAGGTGCTGCTCCAGTATGGCTTGAACTGTTCTCTTGTTTATCTATCTATCTATCTATCTATCTATCTATCTATCTATATGTATGTATATATGTATATATATCAGTAACTTTGGATTGAGAATTTATGATGATATATCAAGTGGCTTCTCCTCCCCCTTTCCTCCTTCTCCTATTCTTTTATTCTTACCCTTATTCTTACTCTTCAATTATCCTTGCTGTTTGGGACATAGATTGAATGAGCTAGAATTTATTGGATTGCTATAATCATGATATTTTTCATATTAGACACATAAAGATCTAAGCAATACCTTTAATGTCAAGCTACCAGAAGTACTGGGGTCCATCTAAAATCTTTGCAGTGCTATTGTTTCTTTAATATAGTGTGAGTTATGGCAATAAGAACACATGTGGTTGCTGACCTGATTAAAACTGTTAAGTGAGAGAAATTTAACCAATAAGACATGTCATGAAAGTGTACACCTTTGTTGGGTTTGAAACACCACTTTATTCACTCCTGTGATGCTAATGTGCTGCTGCTGCTGCTGCTACTGCTAAGTCACTTTAGTTGCGTCCGACTCTGTACACCACAGGTCATTAAAATTTCCTAAGGTCTTGCAAGACAGATCAGTTTATGTTTTCACTTTTTTATCCCCAAGCCCTTGGAGCAGCCAGAGCTACCAAGGAAAGGCTACTTAATACTTTAGAATCAAAATGTTTTGCAAAAGCAAAGGACCCTGATAATAAGATACTAAATTGCAACTGTTGATCACACGTACCCATCAACTAATGTGATCACAAAATGTTTCAGAAATAACTTTTATCTTAGTCTTTTTCTCATCAAAAGTTTTCAATTTAGCTTTTACACAACTTTGTTTTTCCTGGAATTTAACTGTGTTAAATTTTGCAGTAGAATTTAATGGAAAACTTGACTTTGCTAAGGGAACTTGTTCCATAAGATAGGACAGCTGTACCATGATTCCACAACAAAGTACCACTTCTGCCACAAAAATGAAGCAAAATCAAGAGACCCTAAATATCTGTTTCTTATAACCCACGCCCCCCCATCCCAAGACTATATTGTTAATCAAACAAGTTTGTGTATTTAGTTAACTTGGAATTTTCCAATAGTTTAGGTTGGTGCCTTCTGGTTAGGAAACTAATACCAATGTTTTCTCAACCTTTCTCCAGGCTGAGAAAACTAATTAACTAGGCTGAGAAGTTATTAAATAATATACTGTAGATTTGAAAAACCATTTCACAAGAAAACCTTTGACTAATTGTGGCTTTCTTTAGTTCCTTTATTGAAGTTCAAGTGAAATTATAATGATAACAGTCTTATTTTAATAAGAAGAGTACTTGTTTTATCATCAAAAAGTACCCCGATGAAGGAAAAGAACACCTAGCTATCCAATTTGAGCAAATTGTATGTTAAAATAAATATACAACATACCACTGGGAATGTTATAGCTGCAACGAAGCGTAGCACACACAAACACATATACTCAGATTACCCAAATACCAAGAATGCTGTGTGTGTGCATTCAGTTGTGTCCAACTCTTTGTGACCCCATGAACTATAGTCCACCAGGCTCCTCTGTCCATGGGATTTCCCAGGCAAGAATACTGGAACAGGTTGCCATTCACTACTCCAGGGGATCTTCCCAACTCAGGGATTGAACTCGCATCTCCTGCATTGTAGGCAGATTCTTTACCATCTTAGCCACCAGGGAAGATGTATCCACTGCCAATTATATCCCACTTCTTGAAAATACATTACACTTCTCATCTTTAAATAGGAAATAAATACAGTAGCTGTGTTAATATTTGCCCTAATGAAAGCAATATGAATTTTAAAATAGCGATATAAAAGTGTCATTCTCCCCGAATAAAATATACCACAAATTATAGCCCAGTGTTTTTTTTGCACATGTTCCTGAACTAATAATTCTGCTTTAAAACAAATAAAAGTATATTTCAGTTGTTATCATCCTAGCATAGTTCTCAAATTTTATTGAGGTCATTCCCTGGCAGTCTAGTGGTTAGGACTTTGTGCTTTCACTGCTGTGGCCTGAGTTTAATCCTAGATCAGGAAAGTAAGATCCTGCAAACCACGCAGCACACACCCCCCCCCAAAAGAAAGATTGTTGATACTAGGCTATCCATATATAGTTAAAGTTAAGTTTATTCTTTTAAAGAGCTTTCCACTCACAAGGCCTTTAAATCTCACAAATTACTCACAAGACTTTGGCTGAGGAGGCTCATAATCTCATCCAACTGAAGTCATTTTTCATCAATAAAAAAGGCAAGGATGCCCTTCCTGCATCTAAGGTGCCTTCAGTAGATGGACAGAAACACAATCTACACACTTCAAAAAACTGAAAGATACAATCGTGTGACACAGGTGACTATACCAGCAAAGCAATTTAAAATAACTGAGGGAACACTGAGAGGATGGAGTTAGTAAGGAAAATCCAGCAAGGAGTGAGTATTGAGTTTTCAAATGGTGTGGAATTTAGCTTGATGGGAAACTCAGTACATCATAGGAAATCTCAGAGATCTAAACTTTCTGCCCTTTTAAAATATTTAAATAATTTTATATTTTGAATACTGGGTTCCAGTCGTAGGAAATGCAGCATCATATCAATTTGCAAAGCCTCTGGCAAGAAAGTCACCCGGATAATCAGAGCACTTGGGGGCAGAAAGGCCAGGCCCCCTTGACTTCACACGAGCCAATAGGAGAGGGAGGAATGGCTCTGTCCCCAAGCAGGGACTTCAGAGTTGAAGGCCAAGGGTAGAGAAGACCCCTGCACTTGCATGGATCCTGGCAGTTTGCCTTGGGAGGGGTGGAAGGAAGTTGCTGTGATGTAATATAAAGGGTCAGAGACACAAGACAGAGGGTCCACGAAGTGAAACCCAACCCTGGTCCTGGTCCATGTCAGGACTATCTGCAGATAATTGAGGCACTGGATGCTCCTCTCTGTTAATAGGAACCAGTCCCTGCCCTATTCAAGAGTCCTTTTATTTTTTTACTATTTTGGCCACTGGAGAATTTTATACAAGATTGGTGACTGATAAAACCCCATGTACCCAGAAGTAACCCAGGTTTCATTTCTCAGGCTCTAGTGGCCATTTGAAAAGAGAGACCAGTGCCAAGAGCTGAAGCTGGAGAGGGAGTCAGGGCCTAATCAAAAGTGCCTTGCGCACCAGGCTGTGGAGCCTCCACTTTTCCTGGAGGCAGTGGAGAACCCCTGGACACAAAATCCTTCTGCAAGGAAGATTTAGCTTAACTGGGAAATGGCTTAACTCCCAAAGTGGACAAACTGAAAAATGAAGGGTGCCAACTTCACATGTCCTGAATAAAATAAGAGGAGTTCCTTTCCTTTCTCATTCAAGTGGTGGTGTAGATTGAGGTGGGTGAAGGCAAAATTGCAGAGCTCAGGGAAATAGAGCAGGGTTATCCTGTGGGTGGGGAGAAAAGAAGTGGGTAAAACACTCACTAAGGCTTTATCAAGCTGGACCACCTCGAAGGCAGCTGTGAAAGTCTCCCCCATCTGTGTAGTCCAGATACTGGCCTTGGTCAGGGTGCACTCTTCTCTGTGACTCTAGGAACCAGCATAGGCAATGCAGATAGCAGGGGTTCAGGCTTGGCTTATGAATGAATGAATAAACAGAGGATGGTTTCTAGAACAAGGAAAAGGACAGAGGGTATAGAGATCTTGCAAAGGTCAGCAATGCTAAGAGCTGGGATGTGGGTGTGACTGAGGGGATGGACAAGAGTCTGTACCCTTAAGAACTATCTTGGTGAAACTGAGGACACTGAGTGCTTATGAAGATTGAAGGAGAAACTATGGGTCAAGAATGACTCTGAGGCTTCTGTCCCAGGAAACTTGGACTTTAAAGAGGAAAAGCAGGCTTTTGAGAAAAGATAATGAATTTGGTGTAGATCTTAGGAAGCACTTTATTCATTAGAGGAGTGTTTTGACTGCCTTATAGCCATATATAAGCCATATAAGGCTCATGCCTTATAGCCATGAGCACCAAAGAATTGATGCTTTTGAACTGTAGTGTTGGAGAAGACTCTTGAAAGTCCCTTGGACTGCAAGGAGATCCAACCAATCAATCCTAAAGGAAATCAGTCCTTAATATTCATTGGAAGGACTGATGCTGAAGCTGAAACTCCAATACTTTGGCTACCTGATGTAAAGAACTGACTCATTTGAAAAGACCCTGATGCTGGGAAACATTGAAAGTGGAAGGAGAAGGGGACAACAGAGGATTAGATGATTGGATGGCATCACTGACTCCATGGACATGAATTTGAGTAAGCTCCAAGAGTTGGTGATGGACAGGGAAGCCTGGTGTGCTGCAGTCCATGGGGTCGCAAAGAGTCAGACACGACTGAGTGACTGAACTGAACTGATAGCCATATTTATTATAAGATAATACATATTTTGAACTGTAGTGTTGGAGAAGACTCTTGAGAGTACCTTGGATTGCAAGGAGATCCAACCAGCCATCCTAAAGGAAATCAGTCCTGAATATTCATTGGAAGGACTGATGCTGAAGCTGAAAATCCAGTACTTTGGCCACCTGATGCAAAGAACTGACTCATTTGAAAAGACCCTAATTCTGGGAAAGATTGAAGATGGGAGAAGAAGGAGACCACAAAGTATGAGGTGGTTGGATGGCATCACCGACTCAATGGACATGAGTTTGAGTAAACTCAGGGAGTTGGTGATGGACAGGGAAGCCTGGTGTGCTGCAGTCCATGGGGTCACAAAGAGTCGGACATGACTGAGCGACTGAACTGAACTGAATACATATTTATCACAAAACAAATATATCAAAGAACACTGAGAAGTGCAATTAAATCTGTTTATTGAAACAGTATAGATAAACTGTGAGTGATACAGATTGTTTTCAGCATAACATAGGTGTCACACATTTCTCCTGGCAATAGATGATGGATAGATATATGGCCAGATAAAACACAATATTAGAAAAAATCTAGAATGATAAATTTTATTACTAGATGTCTCCCTAGAAATCAGCAAACCCAATCCCATTTAGCAAATGAGAAAATAAGGACCAGAGAGGCTAGCATTCTCCATTCTCCAAACTATAGGGCACCGACCATGTGCCAGGCACTTAGTGCTGGGCATATAAAAGTAAACAGAACATGGTAGCCATACTCATGGCACTCATAGTCAGGCTAGTGAGTCAGAGTGTCCAGGAAGCAGGAAATTTTGACACAGCCTAGTAAGCATTATCAGAATAACTTGTTCAAGCTACGAGGTGCACCCAGTCCAGGCTTGGGAGCAGCCTCTGAAGGCCATGCATGAGCTGACCTGGGAAGGATGAGCAGAAGTCAGACCAACAAAGAGGTTATGAAATCCTGCCCCAGGGATGTTAGAGGAAGCACAGTCTATCTAGTGAATCAAAGGAGCTCCAGTACAAGGGAGTTCTCATCCTGGATTTCAGAAACAACAGTCTCCTGAATCCCAGTTCGGTGCTATTTTTAGAATGCTACCTGTCTCTTTAGGTCTCTTGACAAGTTGATTCAGCACACATATCAATACTCTTGCATAGAAAAAAGGAAGAATACATGGCTCATGCTTACCCAGAAATAGACATTAAGATTTTCCAAACTCTCCTATGTAAAAATATATCTTTAGAGGAATCATTTCTTTGTACTATAGCCTTTTATTTCCTCCCCAAGTATTTACATTGATTGGGTCATGCCATAAAGCTCTTAAGGCCAGAAGGGATTTTCAGAGATCACTGTGTCAGAGACCAAGGGAGCACAGGGTGGGGGAAAAGGAGGAGGTGCTGGAGGGATGGAGCAGTGGAAGCAATCCCTACCCTGGCATAGGCAATAAGGGGGCCAGTGTGTATAGAGAGCTTAAAATTTAATATTAACACTGACCACAGTCAGTCTGCTCTTTTTATCATGATGTGCCAGCAATCCAGCTATGTGCCAGCATAATCCCAGTAATGTCAGTAGTAACACATTCACCCCTGATGACCCTCCCCTCATCCTGCGTATGCCACCACATCACCTATACACCTGCATACACAGAAAGCGCAGGGTCCAGACAGGCTCTGGAAATACCTGAGATCCCTGTGTTTGCCATCTCTTTATATATTACTACATATTCTCCATTCCATTCCTTTTTTAAACCTAGCCCAAGTAGTCAAAAACCATACATACAAAAAAAGCATATCAAAGAATTATGATATTTATCTCCAACGAAGACTCTCATTTCTCAAGTCTCAAATCTGGCTGGAGGTGGGGCCGCTGTATCTGATGTCTGATGCTGTCCCTTCGGTGTTTGTAGTCTTACCAGGAGCAGTCCTCACTCATCCTCTTTGGTTGGGCTGTCTGGCACGTGCTTGGTGGGGTGAACACTGATGGGTCTTTAATGCCCAGCTGTATGTCGAAAAACCGTGTGGACAATATCACACTGTAATTTTTGGTGAAGGTTTCTTGGACAGGATAACAATCCTTGACGGTATAAATGCCAATCCAAGTTTCATCTATAACGAGGAAGGCAGGTTGAGTCTTTAATGTAGAAGACAGGCAAAATACAGTATGTTTAATAGTGGTAAAATGTAGCATTTTAACCACTTTTAAGTACAGTTCTATGGCACTAAATACAGTCCCATTGTTATGAAAGCACTGCCATCATCCATTTTCAGAGATTTTCCATCTCCCCCAGCTGAAACTCTGTGCCCGCTAAACACTAATGCTCCATTCCCCCCTCCCCCAGCCCCTGGCAACCACCATTCTAGTTTCTGTCTCTTTGAGTCTGACTAGTCTATGTAACTCATTTAAGTGAAATTATACAGTATCTGTCCATTAGTGACTGGATTATTTCACTTAGCATAATGTCCTCAAGGTTCATCCATGTTGTCATGTGTAGCAGAATCTCCTTCCTTTTTAAAGTTCAGTAATATTCCACTGTATGCATACACCACCTTTGTCTCCTCATGTGTCTGCTGATGGAAACTTGGGTTGTTTCTACCTCTGGCTATTATGAATAGTGCTGCAGTGAATATGGATGTACAGTTATCTCTTTAAGTCCTGGCTTTCAGTTCTTTGGGGTATATGCCAAAAAGTAGAACTACTAAGTCATATGGTAATTCTGTGTTTAATTTCAGAGGGAACCATCACACTGTTTTCCACAGCAATAAAGGCCTGTGTTTATGAAACACTCTTGGGGAAGGTGTGTGGGCAGCATTGCAGAGAAGAGCGTCACATCTCTGCACAAAAGATTCATAATGGCGGTCGATCTGGTCACTACAACTTTAGTTAGTGTTTTGGGGGAAGGAAAAGTAGGTGCCCAATTCTCACATGTGCCTTAGACAAACATGTCACAGGCCTTGGGGGCATCCCTTAACAGTCAAAGTGGAGAAAGTTACAGGGGGGCCTTAGAAGGCTGAGGGGTTTCAAATGCAATGCTGAGATCCCTGCACTACACAACTAACAGAGTACACGTGAGCACTTCAATGGAGTTAAACAATTTGATTAAGCTTCTGAATTTCCTTATTAATGACTGCCTTCCTTAATGAGCTTAAATGTTTTTTCCCTTCCTGCCTCTTGAGATGCAATACTTGAATACTTTGTTGAACCCTTACATGATCTGGCTGACTTTCTGTCCGACCACTCCTGGACAGTGATCTGCTCCTGGGGCCCCCCTATGGAGTATTGGTCCTCAAAGGTGGAGTTCTGAGGAATGTCCAGAGGGTCCCAGGGCTCTGTCAGGGTGATCTTGGAGCACTGTTTGGTGACTTGTTCGATCTGAAACATCACTCCATCCTTATAGAGCAAAATATATTCAAATAATCTGGAAGACAGATTAAGAGAAAACATTCAGGACTTTATGTTTCAATCACCATGCCTTTTATCAGCATAAAAGTCAAAGGCCTTTGATACAAATTACTGTTAAAATAGAAAAAAAAGTAGTTTTGCTTGTGAGGCAATTATTTACTCATTTATAAACACTAGGCACCCGAACAACTTGAATATAAAATAAAGCTCAGAGGTCAAAACTGAATATTCCTGAGAAAATTATCAATTACCTATCAGTTACCTATTAACTTATCAAGTACCTATTGTATGACAGACTCTCTGCTTGGGATACAAGCATGAGGAGGTGAGGAGGCCTTGAGTTAGCAGCTGGTTTGTCACATTTTAGCCTTAGAGACACAGGAGGATTTGACTCTTGACCTTAGTTGAGTCCTTGCAGCAATGAGTCTAGAGGGATATGCTCCAGACAGGACGACAAGAGTTGAGGATGTACCATACAACTGGGCCCCACTGTCTCAACTGTCATCACAGGGACGGGCTTTGGTGAGGAGTGGCTGCACTGGGAATGAGCTGAGATAGGCAAGGACAGAAGCTGAGGGACCCCAATCAAAGGGCGTCACTGGATGGAGTCTGTCTGCATGCTCTCAGCCTCATCCCGCACGCCCAGTGCACACACTTTGTGCAGAGCAAGCCGGCAGTACTCCCAGGCTGTGCTTGAGCTCACAGACCACCCACCATCACCTTGCATGCTGTGTGGTCATCAGCCTTGTATCTTCCTTAAAACTAAGCCATCCTGATGTTGGATGAAGCTCGCTGAGCTTCCATGCCTACAGCTGTCAGTCTAAAACTCGGGGCACTTTTGCTGACCCAGTGTGAGGTTGCAATCCTGACTTCAGAAGTGAAATTCGACACATCTGAAGGCAGAAGAGCCCAGAGAAATAGCTTTCCATGAGAAAATAACAATAGTCAACAGCTCATCCGTGGTACATAAGGCTCACTCCACCCCACAGACCCCCGGAGGATGCCTGTTTTCCATCTCAAGTCAGGGGTTGAAATTTATCTTCTTCAAAACAATATTGTAAATGATAACTTTCTAATGGTCAAATAGTACCATTATTAGTATTATACTTCCATTTTCTATGAGCTAGCATAAAAATTTGAATATAACCTCATTTTATGTATTTAGAAATATTGACCCTGCTTATTCCAGTAAATGTTTGACATGTCTTATGAAAATAAAACCCAAGCACAGACTTTGAGAAGTGTGAGGGACTGGAGGAAGAAATGGAAGTGTTCATTTTATGCACTATTGCTCAAAAATGGAGCAAATCTCTCATATAGAAGCATGGTTCACATCAAACTATAAGTCCTTTGGAGGAGTTTGGAGTTGGACTGTGGCACATCAGAGTCTAAACATTCATGGAAGGAATACAGAAATATTAGCATCAACTTTAGAGCACAGTCCAGTCATCATAGGGGATTCCTTGTTCATACACAAATCCTTCTCCATGACCCTTTCAGTGAGAGCAGCACCTATGCTGTATGGCCTGAGGAGTGGTTGTCTCCATCCTCCTTCTCTCACCATCAGCTTCATCTTATTGTGCTTCCCCAAGTTTAATGTGTTCAGGCTAGACAGTCATTCCTAAGCTTTGGTTGATACTCTAGCTGTATGCAACTGAAAGATATGCAGCCAGGTGCAGGAAAGAGGGGCTTCCTTCTTGAAACTCAGCCTGAGAATCCACATAAGCACAAAAGTGGAAGCCTAGCAGCCATGTTTATGTGTGTGAGCTGGTCACCCTCCACAGGGGTCACCCTCCACTGTGGTCATAGACCACAGGGGGACATCTGACCAGGGGAGGGGTGGGGAGGTGGGGAACAACCAGATTGTCTCTCATTCAGACGTGTGGAATTGATACCAAACGTCTACTAGTCAGTCACTTCTCATGGCTGTCGTGTCATACGTAAACTCAGAAGTCATGGGAGGCTAATTTGCAATAGGTGAACTAAAAGAAGGAGCAGAGAAGCAGCAACAAGCTGGGATTCCAACAGCTATTCATTTTCTGAATGTATTTCCTCTCTGGGGCCCAGTGCCTACAGATCCATCTGCAGAATTATGATCTTTCCTTTGTTCTAATAACTTTCCTTTTTATGCTTGGAACTTTTTGTGTGACTCATAACCAGGACTCATTTCTAATACAGTTGAGGATTCCACTGTTCCATCGAGAGCCCCGGGAACAGCTGCCAGCACAGCTGTTCTAAGAGAGGCACCACACAGACCGCGGCAGAGCCGAGGGCACGGATGGACGCCTGTCAGTCACCTGTGGGGCAAGAGGGGAGGGCAGCAGAAAAGGAGCTCTGCCAGTTTCGCTGTTTGCCCGAGGCCAGCTCTGTCCATACACAGAAGTAAATTTAATCTAAAAACGAGAATTCTAGACTTGAAACAATCACTGCAAAAGGTTAACATTTGTTATTTCTGGGTGGTCTGAACACAGGTGTTTTGTTATGATGTTCTCTGTACTTTTCCAAGTTTTCAAAATATTTAATTTGAAAAAAAGAGGGCATAGTCTGATACTGATGTTAAGTTGACAGTGCCTTAAGTAAAACAGAAAATATTAATTGAATGGGAAGCAAAATAGAACTGTATAATCATCTTTTCAAAATTCCATATGGATATTAACGCTAGCACTGCCCCATTCAAAGTTTTGGAAAAGAAGATGTTCATGGCTTGTATGTGTATATAAACATATTCACAGTCAAGATGTGGGTTCTCTACCACAACCAGGATAAAGAGGCCTGGAGCCCAATTAAGCCAGAAGGTCACAATGCAGAGATCAGCCAGGGTTGAAATGAATCATCTGTCTGGGATGCTGTGCGGGTAATAACCCGTGGATATAAAAGAGTAACAGACTTCAACAGAAACTGGATCCTGGGAGGTGAGATCAAAGCCTGGCTCTGAAGAGAAGGAAGTTGTGAGGACAGGAGTCACAAACCACACCCCTGGGTTGCAGTCAAGCAAGGTGGGGGGCTAGAATGGGTGTGAAGGACAAGGCAGGCAAGCCAGCCCTGGGTTGAAAACAGCCTGCAAACTCAGCCTCCTCGCTGGCCAGACACCAAGCCAAGCACTGTTCCCAGGAGGCCTGACGCTGGGATCTCAGGCTCTCCAGGCCCAGCGGAGGGGTCTGCAGGCCAAGCTTTCCACAGCAGCCCGACTGCAGAGGAGTGCCCAGGCACCATTTTGCCTCTCTCCTTGTGGGACAAAGGATTTTTATGGCTTCTGATAAAATTCTCAGGCTGCATGGACAATTTCTGTTGTTTCCTGAAAAATCCATTTCCCTAAAAACTGAAACTCTAATTTACAGAAATAACAACTCTGTGCATGCGTGTCTTCTGGTTTCTCAATTTTAATTTTAATTGTAAAATACACATAACACGAAATCTAACACCTTAACCATTTTTAAGTGTACAGTTCAGTGGTGTTAAGTACTTTCACATTGTTGTGCAACCAATCTCCATAACTCTTTTCATCTTGCAAAACTGGAACGCCATACCCATTAAACAACTCCACATTTCTTCCTTCCCCAGCTCCTGGCAAGCACCATTCTATTTTCTGTCCCTATGAACTTGACTACTCTGAGTACTTGACATAAGTGGAATCATACCTTTTTGTGACTGGGCTATTTCATTTCGCACAATGTCCTCAAGATTCATCCATAGTGTAGCATGAGTCAGAACTTCCTTCCTTTATAAGCCTAACTAATATTCAACTGAATGTATAGATCACATATTTTTTATTAATTCATTTGAGGATGAACACTTGGGTTGTTTCCATCTTTTGGGATTGTAAATAGTGCTGCTATGAACATAAGTATGCAAATACATTAATTTTTAGTGTATGAACCACATTTTACAAAAATAGTTATATATATATTTTCTAACCTGTATTTTAAGTTCAACAGTTTGTCCTTGGTAGTGGGCTTTCCTGGAGTCTCAGTGGCAAAGAATCTGCCTGCCAATGCAGGAGACATGGGTTCCATCCCTGGGTCAGGAAGATCCCCTGGAGAAGGAAATGGCAACCCACTCCAGTATTCTTGCCAGGGAAATCCCATGGACAGAGGAGTCTGGTGGGTTATATAGTCCATGGGGTCACAAAAGTGTTAGACATGACTTAGCAACTAAACAACAACAAAAACAACATTCTTCCAAGTATTTCCAAAAAATACAGACGTCAAATCATTTTTCCTAATTTACTATGAAATATTTTTAAAATGCAGGAATTGAAGGGACTAGTACAATGATCACCCTTATATCTGCCATTTTGAATTCAACAATTTTTACATTTCATCATATTTGCTCTATTTTCCAAACATCTCTTACAAATAAGACTCTGTACTTCATGTCCTATCACATCAGAAGACAGGTATGTCGCATTCCACTATTAATGCTACCAACTTTGATCACCAAGTCATGT
Source organism: Muntiacus reevesi (assembly GCF_963930625.1). Classification (NCBI taxonomy): domain Eukaryota; kingdom Metazoa; phylum Chordata; class Mammalia; order Artiodactyla; family Cervidae; genus Muntiacus; species Muntiacus reevesi. Next base: position 47,277,217 of record NC_089254.1, on the reverse strand, counting down.
AATTACTCCAAATGTCTCCATCATAAAGGCATTTCTTTTTGCAATTGCCAAAGTGTGTGCATGCTCAGTTGCTAAGTTGTGTCTGTCTCTTTGTGACTCCCATGGACTATAGCCTGCCTGGCTCCTCTGTCTATAGAATTTTCCAGGCAAGAATACTGAAGTGGGTTGCTATTTCCTCCTCCAGGGGAATCTTCCTGACTCAGGGATATAACCCGTGTCTCTTGTGTCTCCTACATTGGTAGGCAGATTCATTACCACTGAGCCTCCTGGGAAGCCCCAGCTGCCAAGTAATTGGTGGGTAATACCTTGTGATGCTGAAAATATCTGTCACCAATCATTTTAGGTAAAACCATTTCCTGAATCAATTATTTCACTGATGGCTGATACAATGTTACCAGTGGTGTAGCAAATGAATCTAGTATCCATGGATCTAGTATCATTCTGCACTCTTGGGTTTTTATTTAACATACAACAAATGATTAAAGTCATTATTCCATCCGATCCTCAAATTATGCCAATTTTGTCAGTAGGAGCTCCTTCTACATGATATTTGTGACTTATAACATGACTACATTAGTCTTTGAGTGACTCATGGCCTTCTGTGACACAAGTGTCCCAGACTCATCTTAGACTTTTCTTGCACCAAATCTAAAATCAGTCATTTCTCTAAGGATCCCTGAACCTAACTGGGAAATAACTTCGAAACCAACATCAGAGCCCTAGATGTGCTCATCGTCATTGGGATGTCTTTGTTTTGAGAATATTTTAGTGGTTGGGGCCTTGTACATTAAAAAAAAAAAAAAATCGTGAGCTCATACAGATATTTCCAATCTAAATTTAATGTTATAGGTTATTCTTTATCATTTTTTTATGTTTGTATATATTTTCACTTAAAATAATCTAAAAACATAGCAAATTTATTTCCTTAATCTATAATAGCTTTGAAATACTTTCAAAAGTGTTATCAAAGAATAAAACTGCCCAGTGAAGTTTAAAATTTCATTGTAGTTCTTTTCATGCTTAGAATACAACTCAATACTGCAGTAAAAATTCTCTTGGATTAAGCCTATTCCCTGAGTGGGTACATTTCCAGGTTGAGATGTCATTAGGTTCATTTGTTTGTTGTCAATTCAAGGACTTCACACTTTTCCTCTTTGATTTAATTTTATTATTTAAACATGTAAAAATTATCACGTTTCAGAACTCAGAAAAATATTAAAAAACACATGCAGAGAAATCTCATCTGCCTGCCCCATCTCAACCCCTGCCCCATCCTTTGATCTCCCGATAAATAGCACTTTTCATTGGCTTCCCTGTTATTTTCCTTTATTTTCTTTCAAAAATATAAGCAGACACATGTATGTACTCTTACTGCTCTCTCTTCTTTATAAAAAGTGTAGAACACTATATATACTTTTGGCACCTTGCTTTTTCTAGTTTCTATTAATACACTGAGGTTATCATAATTCTTTCTTATGGTCATATCAGTAGTTTATTGTGTGTAAGTAGCGTTGGGTATTTAGTCAGTCTCCTACTGGTGAGCACTGGCTTGTTTCCATTCTTATTATATTGCCCCAAACACCACAGCAAATAATCTTGTGCCATTTTGGAGGTATACATTTTGAATAAATCACTGATATGAAACTACAAGGACAACATCATTTTGTTAAATATTATCAAATTTCTTTTTACAGAGTTGTACAATTTTGCACTTCTATCAGTAATAAATGAGAGCACCTGTTTCCTTTGTAGTCTTGCCAACAGATCATGCTGTCAAACTTGGATGTGTGCCAATCTGATAAGAAATGTCAGGATTTTAAAAAAACAACACATTTTCCTTTTTGGGTTAGCATAATGAACATACAGTAGACTGCATAAATCTAAAGTGTAGAGCATGATAAAGTTTACAAACTGAAGAATTGGGATCCCCCATTCATATCCAGTTGTGGCACCTCTGAAGTCTTTTCTGGCCCCTCCCAGTCACTTTCCTTCCACAATGACTAGAATAGTGCTCAGTTGCTCAGTCGTGTCCGACTCTCGGCAGCCCCATGGACTGTAGCCCATCAGGCTCCTCTCTCCATGGCATTCTCCAGGCAAGAATACTGGAGTGGGTTGCCATTTCCTACTCCAAGGAAGAATGGATACCTGTATGATATTGTTATCCTATTTCCCCGAAAACAAAAAAAAAAGTCCTTGTTGTTGTTCAGTTGCTAAGTTGTGTCTGACTCTGCAGCCCCATGTACTGCAGCACTCCCAGGCTCCTCTCTCTTCCACAATCTGCCAGTTTGCTCAGATTCATGTCCATTGAGTCAGTGATGCTATCTAACCATCTAATCCTCTGCCACCCCCTTCTCTTCTTGCCTTCAATCTTTCCCAGCATCAGAGTCTTTTCCAATGAGTCTGCTTTTCACATCAGGTGGCCTAAGTATTGGAGTTTCAGCTTCAGCAACAGTCCTTCCAATGAATATGCAGGGTTGATTTCTTTTAGGATTGACTGGTTTGATCTCCTTGCAGTCCAAGAGTTTTCTCTAGCACCACAATTTGAAAAATCTTCAGCACTCAGCCTTCTTTATGGTCCAACTCTCACATCCATACATGACTACTGGAAAAACCATAGCTTTAACTGTACAAACCTTTGGAATCAAAGTGATGTCTCTGCTTTTTAATATGCTAATAGGTTTGTCACAGTTTTCCTTCCAAGGAGCAAGTGTCTTTTAATTACATGACTTTAGTCACTGTAGTCACAGTAATTTTGGAGCCCAAGAAAATAAAATCTTTATATTTAAAAAAATTATTTCCAAGAAAAAATTTCCACTTTTTTCCCTTCTATTTGCCATGAAGTGATGGGACTGGATACCATGATCTTAGTTTTTTGAATGTTGAGTTTCAAACCAGATTTTTTGCTCTCCTCTTTCACCCTCATCAGAGGCTCTTTAATCCCTCTTCACTTTCTCCCTTTAGAGTGGTATCATCTGCATATCTGAGATTGTTGATATTTCTCCTGGCAATCTTGATTCCTGCTTGTGCTTCATCCATTCTGGCATTTCACATGGTGTACTCTGCATAGAAGTTAAACAGGGTGACAATATACAACCTTGCCACACTCCCTTCCCAATTTTGAACCAGTCAGTTGTTCCATGTCCGGTTCTGTTACTTCGTGACCCACATACAGATTTCTCAGGAGACAGGTAAAGTGCTCTGGTACATTTTTCCAGTTTGCTGTGATGCACACAGTCAAAGACTTTAGTATAGTCAATAAAGCAGAAGTAGATGCTTTTCTGGAACTTGTAGCTCAATTGGTAAACAATCCACCTGCAGTGCAGGTTCTCCTGGGCTGGGAAGATCCCCTGGAGAAGGGATAGGCTCCCCACTTCAGTGTTCTTGGACTTCCCTTGTGGCTCAGCTGGTAAAGAATCCGCCAGCAATGCAGGAGACCTGGGTTCGATCCCTGGGTTGGGAAGATCCCCTGGAGAAGGGAAAGGCTAGCCACTCCAGTATTCTGGCCTGGAGAATTCTGTGGACTGTTTAGTCCATGGGGTCACAATGAGTCAGACACAACTGAGCAACATTCACTTTCACTTGCTTTCTCCATGATCCAATAAATGTTGGCAATTTGATCTCTGGTTCCTCTGCCTCTTCAAAACTCAGCTTGTTCACCTGAAAGTTCTCAGTTCTTGTACTGCTGAAATCTAGCTTGAAGGTTCTGAGCATAACCTTGCTAGCATGTTAAATGAGTGCAGCTGTATGGTAGTTTGAATGTGCTTTGGCATGCCTTTCTTTGGGATTGGAATGAAAATTGACATTTTCCAGTCTTGTGGTCATTGTTGAGTTTTCCAAATTTTCCAGCATACTGAGTGCAGCACTTTAACAGCATCATCTTTTAGGATTTGAAATAGCTCAGCTGAAATTCCATAACCTCCACTAGCTTTGTTCATAGTAATGCTTCCTGAGGTCCACTTGACTTCACACTCCAGGATGTCCAGCTGTAGGTGAGTGACCACACCATCATGGCTATCTTGGTCATTCAGACCTTTTTTTATAGTTCTATGTATTCTTGCCACCTCTCCTTAATCTCTTCTGCTTCTGTTAGCTCCTTACCATTTCTTCACTTTATTGTGCCCATCCTTGCATGTCTTTACATATTTTCAAATCTTGTTTTGTCATTTTGTATATATCAGCAGTATTTGAAATTTTTCTTATACAGATTTTTCACATTTTCTTTAAATTTATTCATAAGTAGTTAGTCTTTTGTTGTTTTTGATGTTACTGTTTTAGATGAGACCTCCCATTGTTATTTGCTATTTCTAGATTATTGTTTGTATATATTAAGGCTATTGATTTTTCAGGCTAATTTTATATACAATTACCTTACTGGATTATCTTACTGTTTGAATTAGTTTTATTCTTTAGACCTTTTGTGTTTTGCAGTATACCACATCCATATCATTAGCAGAGTTCATTTTTATCTCTTCTTTTCTAATTCTCATGTCTCTAAATATTCTATCTCTGATTATATTGGCCAATGAATCAAACACAGTATTAAATAAAATGGAGCTAATGGACATTCTTGTTTTCTTCCTGAGTTTAGTGGAAAAGGGGCTATGGTTTCAACATTAAGCACATTAAGAATGATACAGATTTCATCATATTAAGGAAGCATCAATTTGTTCTTATTGAATGTTTTGCATCAAGATTGTTAATTGAATTTTATCATCCACCTTTCATAGATGTTTACAGATTCCTTAAAACTGGATCATCCTTACATTCCTGGAATAAACCTCAATCATAATGTATTCTTTTTTTCATGTGCTATTGGGTTCAGTCTACTATTTAGGAATTTGTAATCAATGATTCCATCAATTTTCCTACATGACAATGCTTTACAATACTTATTAGATGCACATTTCTCTTGTATGTATGTATATATACACACACACCATAATTTGCATCAGTAGTTCCCTACTCATGACCACTTAGATTATTTTCACAGTTTGTTAGTATAAACAATACTAAATAAAAATTGGAGACAAGCCCTATTGCTTTCTGTTTTTATATTCCTATTTAAAATTTAAGAACTGGGGTTGTTGGATCAAAAGGAAATTCCCATTTTATATTATATGAGGTACTGCTGCTAAGTCACTTCAGTGGTGTCCGACTCTGTGCAACCCCATAGATGGCAGCCCATTGGGCTCCCCCATCCCTGGGATTCTCCAGGCAAGAACACTGGAGTGGGTTGCCATTTCCTTCTCCAATGCGTGAAAGTGAAGTGAAAGTGAAGTCGCTCAGTCGTGTCCGACTCTTAGCAACCCTGTGGACTGCAGCCTACCAGGTTCCTCCGTCCATGAGATTTTCCAGGCAAGAGTACTGGAGTGGGGTGCCATTGCCTTCTCTGATATGAGGTACTACTATTTCCCGAAACGGAACAGTGGAATTTTTAACTGCGTGTAGAGTATCATTAATTTCCTCCCATTAGAAAAGGTACTGTAAGTGTATGCTACTATGAGAAAATGAGAGAAAACCTTTCTGTCTAATTTTCCTACCTCAGGATAATGTTTACAGACATTACAGTGTTAAAAACACTGTAAAGAAGCTTTGGTCAAGGAATTAAGGATCACAGTCTACCAGTGGTGAACTATATCATCATAATTTTAAACTCTATATTTTCCATATGTAAAGAGAAACCAAAATTTTAAATCTCACAGCATTATTATGAAGACAATTTTAGATAATGAATGTGAAATTATTGCATAAATGCAAGGATTTATAGCTTTGTAGGAAAGTATGATTACAGTTGTATTTACCATTATCAGTTAATGTTTAACAAGTAAACTATTCACTTAACATGTACACATTAAGATGCGATCTACTATGTAGCAAAAGGTTAATTCATTCAGATGAAATGGAGAGATGAAGAAGACAGCACTTCTGAGGCATAATAAGCCCTTTTGTGGAAGACATAGCAGGCATTCTCACCCATTCTTCCTGACCTGCCTCTCAATATAGAGGCTGAGAAAGTATATTCATATACTCATTTTCTTAAGTCTTCTTTGAAGCTAGGAGTATTATCAGTTCTGGTCTTGAAGACCTAAAAATAAGTCTATGGGGAAAGGGAATCCTTTGGAAATTTCTTTGCTCTCATAAAAAAGAGAAGAGAATCTCTGTTCCACTTCCTTCATTTTCTTTGAACATAGTTGAGTAAGAACGTAAGGCTTGGAGTCAAGGCAGCCATCTTGAAGCCATGAGGCAACATGTCAGCGTACCCTCTTGCAACTATGAGTCAGCATACTGAGAGTGGCAGAGTGGATGGATGGAGAAGAAACAGGACCCCTGATGAAACTGCTGAGTCAAACCTACAAACACATATCACCAGAGTTCTGAAGTAAACAACAAACATCCTTTTAATTTAAGCCAATGACAGTCAAATTTTCTGCAGCCAAAAGAAGAAATAAGTAAAAAGGAATACTTCATAGATATTACCTATTGGATACCTTATAACAACAAGTCTATGAAAGCCTTCCCTTCCAGAAGGAGCAGCGTCCAAGGATTTGGTTAATCCTAGGACTCGAAATACCAGAGCCTGGCCTGGGCATAAATGAACCCAAAAGCTACTGCCTTCACAGCCAAAAGGCAACTGTTTTTCTGTCTTGAACTGGGGTAGTCAGAAAAAAAAAAAAACAGTATAGGGCAGAAGTTACAAACTGGCAAATTCAGCTGGCTGACATTATTAGCTTTTTTCATTAAAAAAAAAATGGATGAGAAAATATGAGGCTCGGAGCATAATTTAGTAGTAAATAATGATGCCATGATCAAACCCAAATTGTGATCTCCAATCAGACTCACTTTAATTCACTAATACCACACTCTTTGCGTCCTTCCACAGGGGAAAGGAATGATTTTTCCCATTCACGTAGAAGTACTTGGCCTTCCAAGATATACTAAATTACAGAAAAGGGAGTGGACAAATATTATATTGTGATTACAAAAGTACTTTGGCTTTTATGGAAGAAATTGGACAAATTTTGGATTTGTTTAATATGCAGTATAATAGATTAGTAATGCATGCCGGCTCTCTGACTCTCAGCAGGAAGAACTGAGCTGTGGCCACTTGACATTCTGGCGTATACCAAGATCAAGTTACACCCTACAGTAATCATGAGACATAAAAGAAAAACACTATTTCAACATTGTCATGTTAGACACCAACTCATCGTGCAGGCTGATGCCAACCGCATATAACAAAAGGAAAATTCAATTACTTGAGAATGCAGCCCTAGGAAAAGTCAAGTCAAAGAATAATTATGTGTGCAATTTAAGAAGCTGTAAGGTGATGGGCCTCCACTACTTGGATTCTAGTTCAAAAGAAGAAAAGGATGCTCAAGAGAAACTAAAGAGATTTTTTCCCCCAAAGAAATGTATCTGGATGAATACTGGCAATATGTAGGCATATATTCTTTCATCTGATGAAAGATAATAATAAAAAATTTCTCATGAGGCAATAATTCTAGGAGGGTTTTTTTTCTACCACCACTAAAAGAAAACGCCTCATTAGTACTGAGATACCCATGTTGTCATGGTACATGGTGATTTCTAAAACTTCATGTCAGGAGTATTAAGGAGGTTGGGAGGATACAAGCATAAGTCAGGGTCATATAGTCAGCACTCTGCTTTTCAGCAGAAAGTAATAGTTCCCAGGTGGCGCTAGTGGTAAAGAACCTGTCTGCCAATGCAGGAGACATAAGAAACGGATTCAATGTCTGAGTGGGGAAGATCTCCTAGAGGAGGGCAAGGCAACCCACTCCAGTATTCTTGCCTGGAGATCCCATGGACAGAGGAGCCTGGCAGGCTGCAGTCCACGGGGTCACAAAGAGTTGAGCACGACTAAAGCAACTTAGCACACAGCACACACTACGTTGTAATACAAACACACATGCACACAGCCTTCCAGCTAACAGTTAACAACACAAAAATACAAGTCTTATTTTTCACTTTCACTAGGATTTGGGATTTTGCATTTAAGAAGAAAAGAAATAATGTATGACCACAAGAATAGCTTTCCAATGAAAATATGATTATCAAGATAGAAAGTGCAGTGAAAATAGTATGAAGCAGACTGGCTATGGGAACCAACAAAAACAAAAAGCAGAAGCAGTGAGTTAAAAGGTGCTATTCCAGAGCTCAAGTGAAAGAAGCACAAAAAGTGATGAAAGGCTAATGAAAAGATAAAAAATGTGTGTGTGGGGGGTGCAGGTGTAAGAGAATCAGTACATGATAAGTAGAGAGAGATTTTACAAGGAACAAATAGAGAAGAAAAAATAACAAGCCTCCAGAAATTTCCCTAGAACTGCACATTAACCAAGAGATGTTAATAAAATTCAAAGATTAACATATACACCCAACTATCTATAAAATAGATAAACATCAAGGACCTATTATATAGCACAGGGAACTCTATTGAATATGTTATAATAACTTATAATGGAAAAGAATCTGAAATATATATATACATATACATATGTATATATATATAACTGAACCTCTTTTCTGCATACCTAAACCATTGTAAATCAACTATACTTCAATAAAAATTTTTAATTTAAAAAGGTTCAAGGTTAACAAAATACAGTCTACAAAGACTTGGGCAGAAAAAAATTGTTAAAACTAAACCAAAATTACTTTGGTATCAAACTTCTAGAATTCTAAATGCCATAAAAAATTTAAACAAAAATACTATTATTACCCAATGAATTATATGCACCCCCAAATTATCATTATGTGAAAAAACAATAAGAAATTCCCCGACATTCAAAATCTCTGAAATTATACCACCACAGCAATACCGTATCTGAAAAAAATTAACTGAATATATTCTCTAGCTGAGCAAAACATGAAACAAATCTAGAAGTTAGGTGAATGTGAATATAAATATAAAAGAAACTGCAGTGAATAATAAAAGTAGTAAAATAATTCATGTTTCTCATATAACAGAGGACACTGTGGCAAAGCTACTTAGCAGTTTATACAAACACACACTATAAAAATTCCTCTGTGTTTTACAAGTGAAGAAGTTGACCTTTTAGAGGCTTGACAGCGTGGTGAAAGAAGGAAAGACGAGAAGCCATCCAAACACTTTAAATTCTTTTCCACATACCAAGTGGGACCTAAATAAATACTTGTCTTTTACAAAAGAAACTGTGTTCTGGCACCAGAAAAGCAGATCCCAAAGAGGACCAAGCCTTCAGGAGGGTGGCTCCTCTGGGGTCTCAGGGGTAAGCCAGACAATAACCAACACTGGCTGCAAGGGGAATCACTGTCCAAAATAGAATCTGTTACAAAGAGCGCGACTGAAAGGGAGGACTCCCACATCCAGAGGAAACATGTAAACCACGCCAGAACACAGCACGCAACGTGGCATCTCAGTGGGTATTAAATATGAGGTGGATTCTTTCCCCAGCATCCTTTGCTCCCAAGAGCATAGGCTATAGAATTTCTACTGGTCCACTGCCTGTTTCTCCTGAAATGAGAATTTCTATCCCCCTGGGCTTTCTCTACCTTTATTGCCTCTGCCTCCTCACTTCCACCAGGGCCTCTCTAACAAGAGTTGTCCTGGAGATTCTGAAGCAGGTGCTGTTTCCACTTGACTTTAGCCAATTCAGATAGCTCCATGGTGGTCGGGCATCTTCCTCAGACGAATGTCTGCCTTTTCCAGCTTGGATCCTGGGTCACTGGCTTCTCGGTGAGACACTCTGGGCAGCAGGCCTTATGATTCCGAAGGATATAAGAAGTGTCCCATTAAGGAACTTGGGGCCAATATTTTAGTAGCTTTGGCATCAGTGCTGATGGTCCTGCTCACCACAGTCTTCTCTGCAAGTATTTTCAAGCAACCTTGAAGCCCTTGCATTCATTATGGCTGTTCCTGGATGCCACACTAACTAGTCTGGTGGTTCATGATACCTCCTATAGTCCTCGTAAGTTATAGCTCACCTATAGCTGACAAGATTACATCAGACCCAGGAACCCGCAAGCCCCTTGGCCCTGTGCCACTATCTTCCCATTGGCCAGCATCTTCCTTGACGACTTCTGAGATGCTCAAGAGCAGATTCTCTGGGTCCTATGACCTGAATTTTTTTCTCCCCCAAAGTTATGTTGAAAACCTAAAGCCCAAGATGAGTATTTAGGAGTGAGGTCTTTGGAAGGTGATTTGGCCAAGAGCCTTCACGAATGGGATTATCCTCCAATTAAAAAAAAAAAAAATTCACATAGTAGCCCTCAGAGGCTGGGGCTGGGTTCAGGGCCTGCCTGCCATGGATGTTGAATGTTACCAAATGATCTTTCTATATTTCTTCAGATGACTGTATAATTTTTATTTTTTATTCTATAAATATAGTAAGTTATATTGACTGAATTTTTAACATTAAATCAAACTTGCATAATCACCACTAGGTCAATGATCCATTATATATATGTATATAAAATTACATACTGTTGGATTTAAAGCTTCCCACGTGGCTCAGTGGGTAAAGAATCTGCCTACAACGCAGAAGACGTAGGAGACGCAGGTTCAGTCCCTGGGTCAGAAGAGTCCCTGGAGGAGGGCATGGTAACGTGCTCCACTATTCTTGCCTAGAGACTCTCATGGACAGAGGAGCCAGGCAGGCAACAGTCCATAGGGTCACAAAGAGTCGGACATGACTTAAGCGACTGAGCACACACAAATACACTATTGGATTTAATATGCTAATAGTTTATTAAGAATGTTTACACAATATTGTAAAGTAATTAGCCTTCAATTAAAATGAATAAATTTATTTTAAAAAAGAATGTTTACATCTATACTCATGAAAAAATTTGTGATTTTCTTACAATGTATTGCTTGATTTTGTTATCATATAATCCTGGTATGAAAAAATATTTGGAATAAGCTCCAGCCTTCCTTTATAATAATAACTTTGGTAGGATTATTATGTCTCCCTCAAATTTTATAAAATTTGGGAATGGATAAAAAAAAGAGATAAATGTCAAAGAGCTAGCTGACCATGCCCACCATGTGAAGATACAGTGAAAACTCAAACCCAGACGAGGGTCCTCACTCACTGGCAGAATTCACACTCTGGACCTCTCCCAGTAGACCTAACTTTAAAACAAAACGACCTGCTATGAAAGGGCAGGGGTCATCCAAGGAACTGCAGCCTTTTTGTCCAGGGGCAGCTGCTGCTTCTCTTTGGGAGCCATTCGTCCCAAGAGTGCCTCCTTTCTTTGGAAAGTCTGAGGGCAATGCAGTCACCCTGCTAGGGGTCTGATTCTTCAGTACCTCTCTGTTCAAGAGGTACTGCTTCAGAAGGAAACCATTGATGGTGGGGGAACTTCCAATGCCCCTATTAGGGAAAATTCTCCAAACCAGAGAGTGAGAAGCAGGAGAAGCACTGTAAACAGTGTTTGATGAGAGAAGAGCTGTGAGTAGCTCATGGATGAAAGGAATCTGGGGGATGTACTGGTCATGGCATGCCCTTCTACCTGCAGTGGAGTGTGTGCTCCACTATAACCCTGCTTCAAAACTTTTCAAAATATGGGTAGACACTGAAATTTAATTCACAAAAATTATTCTTAACAAGATGTTGGATGTAAAACATAAATGAATAGTAAACCATAAAACCATCACACAAATCCATTAGCTTATTGTTAAAATGTAATTTAGAGGAAAAAAAAGAAAATTTAAATATTGGGAAGAAAAGGGGATATTGATAGATAAGGTGAAGTTTTTTTAAGAGTTAAGAGAATACCATGCACAAACTTGTTATGATGATAAATACAATATTGATTAAGTAAAAGATTTTCTAGGAAAATATAAACCACCAAAACTGACTCAGACTTAAGCAGAAAGGTAAGCTGGTCAAAAACTAGAGGAAAAATCCTTATAAAAGCCTAGTGAGATCTTAGATCTTTGATCTTAAAAAGAGATCAAAGAATTACTTCTTCAAAAAGAGATGGGTCCGCATGGTTTCATGAATCAGTTTTTTCCAACCTCAAGGCTATAGAGCATACAGAAATACAGAAAGATTGCCAGTTCTTTTACAAAACTATTAAACTCTAACATTAAAATATAGAAAACACAAAAATATAAACTATAGATCAAATTAAATTATGGCTATGGATTAAAAACAAATATTAAATGTTAGCAAATCAATCAGACTATTAAAAATAATACATAATAATATAATTTATTTCAGGAATGCAAAGATGGTTAAATATTAGGCAATCTATTAGTATAAATCACTAAGTTGGGGAAGTTTAAGACTCATTCTGATCAGAATAAATTCTTTATAAAATAGGTCAGAGAAATATTTACTGAACATGATAGTGTGTCTTTGTTAGACCAGCAGCCTGTAGGAGACTTAACTTACAAATTAGAGGCACTCGCTTTAGAGTGAGACTCATGACAAGGGAGTGTGACATCACTGTAGTGTGTCATTTTGCCTTGCAGTTTCTTGTTTATCATATTTGAAATTGCTAAAAATTAACGAGGCTACTTATAGGTGTGAGTGGGGTAAATAAGAACATTCATATTTTGCCAGTTGAAATATCAGCTGGAACAACCTTCCTGAAAAGCAAAGTGGTCAAAATTTTATAAATATGTAATCCCTTTTCAACCATTTTCTTATCCAGGAATCTGTGCAAAATATTTTTAAAGTAAACTGCACACAAATACAAGATTATACATGTAGTTATTTATAGTAGTGAAACATAAAGGAGAAAGAAATCTAACTGTCCCCTATTAGGGATTGCTTATAGAAACTGTGTTCCATCCATTAGCCAGAATACCGTGCATTCATTAAAAATGGTTTGTTAAAGATTACATAGTGGCATGAAAATATGCAATGTTTTGTTAAATTTTTAAAACTCACATAGCATGTTTATAATTGAATTTTAGAATTGTATATACAGAAATAGAAATTGAAAAATCTAGAAGCACGTATATAAGGGTTGTTAATTCTGGACAACATGATTCTCTTTACTCTATTTTGCTATTCCTGGTTACCTAGATTTTCCACCATGAACATGTATGATACTAGTAATTCAAAAGTCATAAAAATGGTATTTATTCATTCAATAAACATTATTGAGATATACTATGTGCCAAGCACTTCTAGGTGCTGGACTTTCAGTTCTATACCAGACTGATCAATTTCTCCTCTCACTCCCCGGAAGAGAGACTTAAGACAATGTCACTCAGTGATAGTGTCCTGAGTAAAACAGAATGAGATGTGATGGAGAGTGGGTAGTGGGGAGGGCTTTATTGGACAGTCACATAAGGCCCCTCTGGGCTAAGACCTGAATGGAGAAAAGCCAGGAGTTCAAAGATGATACAAGCAGACTAGTCAGTATGGATGAGCTTGCATAATACTGTTAAATGAAAAACAGCCTATTACCAGTGTGCGCTACAGTATGTAAATTGTGCTTCTGAAAGTCTCCTAGGATAATTAGAAGATGTTACCAGTAGTCATATTGGCTTGGTAGTTATGGATAATTTTTACTCTTTGCATATCTATATATTAGATATCCTTTTACAATGAATATATGTTATCATTGTCATTCATTCCCTCATTCAAAAAAATTTAGTCAGGGCTATTCTATGGTGCTGGAAATACAGCAACAACCAGGGAAAAATCCTGGACCTAATGGAGCTTTACTTTGAGTGGCAGAGGAAATGAGGGAACAGACTTTAAAATTTAAATTAAATCAAATAGCATATTAATAAAATATTAAAATAGTATGTTAGTAAAATTATGAGATAATAGGTAAATATCTTTAAGATAAAAGGCAGCGAGGTGGAGTATATGTTGTGGAGAGAAAGGACAGTCTAATTTGCGAGTGGGTCATACAGCTTTTCAGGGAAAAGGCTTTCCAGGCAGAGGAATCAACCACCCAAGTGCCAAAGGAGTGAGCATGCTGAGGCTGTGGGCTGAGTGAGTGAGCTGGAGATGAGGTGATAATGGATGGATGATAGAGTGAAGAGGTCAAGACAAGGTGTGGAGGGGCTGGGGGAGCAGATCCCACAGGATGGTCAAGTCCTTGCAAAACCTTTACTCTGAGACATAGAAACACACAGGAGGGTTTTGAGCAGACAAGTAACATCATATAACAATCTTAGCAAATCACTCAGGCTGTGATGTTGAGAATAGACCAAAGGGAGAAGGGCAGAAGTAGGGACCTATTAGGTGGCTGTTGCAAAAAACCCAAGCAAGAATGATGAAGGTTTGGACCAGCCTGACAGTAAAGATGTGTGACAGTAAAGAGAAAGAGAAGGTAAGAAAATGAGGTAAGAGGAGGGGAACTAGAAGAGTGTGATGTCTTGAAAACCACAGAAGAAAATACATCAAGATGGAGGAAATGACCAACAGTAAAAATGAAGACAGACAAAAGATCACTTGATTAGTAATGTGGAGCATACTGTCCTTGACCAGAGCCATTGCAGTAGAGCTGTGATGGAGAAAGTTTGCTTGGAGAGGGTCCAAGAGAACATGGGAGGACAAAAATGGGAATTAGCATGAGATTTGCTTTAAATAGATGGAGTGAATGCAGTTTCAGTTAGTAAGAAGATCAAGAGAAGATTTTTTTTTTTTTCTTGAAAGCTGGGTAAAATAAATTATAAAGGGGGAAAATAGAAGATTTTTACTGGAATTGGGGAAATATAAGCCTATCACATTTATTCCAGGAAAAACAAACCACTAATTGGTGGAATATTTTCAGATCTTTGGGCACTTTGCCCTTGACCACCATCTTTGAGGTCAGAATCAGGAAGAAACAGTTCAAGGTTAATGGAGAGAAATAAAGATATTTTCAAAGCGGTATGGCGACCACCTCTGGCTTCTATTTATAAATTACTCTCCTATTCCACCAGTGCCTTTAATCTCCTAGGCTTATCTTCCTTGGAATTTCTTTTTCCTCATCCCTGCATCCCACTTTTTCCACATCCCAACATCAATCCTCTGAAATTCAGGGTCAATAGACCCACAGAATTAAGATTCTTAAAGCAAACTTTACGTGCTTCCAAGAAAATCTCTTTTGTGAAGAAAAACTCAGTATTACAAATCAGCATGGTTTATTTTTCGAGGATCAAAATGCCACAAGCAGTCAGACTTCCTGAGCTAATAAAAGAAAATACTGGCTGCAGCCATCAGAGATCAAGGAGGAAGGAGTAAGGGCAAAAGAGTAATTCTCCTGAAAGTCTGAAAGGAGTTCCTCAAATGAAAGCCCAACCCGTGCAAAACAGGGCTCAGGATCAAATAAATTTGTTGAATATTTCATACTAATTTACTTCCCCCAGCACACAGACACATTCTGAGGATTTACAATGATGTTAGCCCCAAGAAATCCCAAAGAAAAACATACGAAAAAATGTAACTTGACCTTCCCCTCCCCTCATTAAACAATTTAGTCTAGAGCCATTAGGCAGGGTCAAGCAAGGTAGGTCTCTGCATGGCCTAACCTGGAGTGCAGAGCCCAACAGGAAGACATCCGAGTAGGGAGCGCGTAGAATAGCTATGCCTGATACCAGCTGCAATTGAATAAAGGGAGCCAGCTGTCTCATGGTCTGAAAAGGGAGTTGCAAAGAAATGAACAGGAGAAATCCAGAATGATCCATGTGGTAGTGGATCAGAATTAGAGATACTGGTATAAATATCTCTACGTATTAGAATCAGAAGCTTAGAAATAAATGTGGATGTAAATATGTGTGAATGAGTGAGTGAGTGAGTGTGTGTGTGTGTGTGTGTATTCAAACCTATATCTTTTTGCTTTGTCTAGTGAGGGTGCCTGGAAAGTGCCACCCAATAACCATGAGCACAACTAAAGCAGGGACCTTGGCTTCCAAATATTATTCTCCAGTAAAAGTAACCAGAGCTTCCTAAGAAATGACTTATCCCAATACCCCAGCAAGGAAAGCACAGATGAGCTTGGAATACCTTGGTAGAAATCGAGGATATGTTCAAAGAAGAGAGACATGTCAAAAGAACATAGAAGCCAACCTGAAGGTCTTCCCACTGGCCAAATCTGAACATCCTAAATAGTGAAAGCAAATGGAATTCAATGAGCATCCTTATATTCATGCTGATAAAAATAAAAGGGTAACTTGAAACTGTAATGAAGGACAGAATATGTACATGGTCTTAAAATATCTCCCTATAAAATACTTATGGATTACAAAATATAAAAGTGTCATTTCACACTTAAGAAATATTGCAGACATCAGTCATCAAGTTATCAAAGTAAACATCCAGATGTGCCGTTTCTACCCTAGGTGAATAACTTGAATCTAATTATGAGGAAGCATCAGACAAACCCAAATCAAGGAACATTCTACTAAATAATTGGCGTATCATCTTCAAAAGTACTGAAGTGCAAAAAAGGCTTAGGAACTGTTACTGACAAAAAGAGACTAAAAAGACCCACCTAAATTCAATGCTTAAATATGAACTGGCTCCTTCTGCTGTAAGAACATCAAAAGTGCAAGTGACAAAATTTGAGTAAGACCTGAATTTCAGATGGTAGCAAGGAACACATGCTAATTTCCTGATTTGCATGGTTGTATCCCAAGACAATGTCCCCGTTTGTAGGGAATACACACTGAAATACTGGGGGGTCATGGAGACATCAAGCTGGCAACTCACTCTCAAGTGACTCAGGGGAAAAAATGGCTACGGACTATAATTGCAACTTTTTCTGTAAGTGTGAAGTAGTTTCAAAATAAAATTGTGCCTTTGGAGAAAAAAACCCGTATCCTGATTCTCAAACACATATCGTTGTTGAAGCTGCCCCACGTGATAACTTCTCTTGGAATGAATCTTCCACAGCAGATCCTTGGAGGGACACTCCTGTGTCCCATTCAATCCCACAGTATACAGAAGGCTCCACGGAGAGGACAGCCTTCTGAGTTTGCAGCCAAAGCATAGGAAGGCAGCCCATCTCATCTCTACCCATGAACACAAGCTTTGGTGAAAAGGTGAAAGAAGAAAGAGATGTATCTGAATTTATCTACACAAAGGGACAAGTTGAAGAATAAATTTAGAATCTATGTCAAGTTCATTGCATCTTGCAAGAAAAAAGAATCAGCCTAATGTAATAAAAGTACAAGTAGTGCTCTCATGGTATCATATAATTTTATTTGTGCCTAGCTTTTAAGAAGCCCTAAATATTGTTTCGTATAAATACTGTAGATATCATTAAAATCAAATTAAAAGATGAAAAGCACTGATATTCTGAGAAGCAAAGGAACTGTGGGGGTGAAGTCAGGATTAGAAGCCATGTTTGGCATCCCACGACTGTCTGAATGGATGTCCACATGCTCTCCACTACTCTAGGTGGTTTTCTCTAAGAATAGAGAAGAGAAACAATATTCTGTTCTCCAAGAAGTAGAATGCTCTGGAAAATCTGAGACAGAGATGAACTAATCAGAATTTGTATAAGATAAAGATACTTGTCACTCCATTTAAGACATACTTTTCTTTTCATCCTTCAGCAAAAAAAATAACAACAAAAAAAACAACAACAAAGAAATCCTCAAACATGTGGGACTGGTAGCTGAATAGCCGTCTAAGATACATTTCTAACTTACCAGTGCATATCCTCTCAGTGCCACTCTGCTCCCTTTGCATCAATAGCTTCATTAATTCCAACTCCCAATCTACCATTTTATAAATAGGAACAGTAAGTTACTGGTAGTCTAACAAAATTCATTCAGTATCTACACTGCTTCTCCCATAAAGTTCACTATGTTACTGAAATACAAAATAATCTTGCCTTTCCTTCAGTCTTCCAAATGTAACACTTATGAGTTTACCAGGGAAAAAACAGTTGGAAACAGAAAACAAAATAGTATCAATTACTAATATTTCCCATTCTCTGCTAAGCCTTGTCTTATCTGAAGCTTGTAAAGTTATTTAATCTTTTCCATCATCTCAGGGAGAAGAAAGCCTGGAAAATCCTAGTCATTCCACAGTAACTATCAGTGGGATTTTCCATAACTATCTGGATGCAAAATAAAAATCTTAAGAAGTTGATCCAATTCTAAAACTTACTTCTCAACTTACTAATAAATATGAAGAGACAACCCATCCATATTTTCTTCAAATCGTATCTGGTTTCTTGGCCAGACTGCTAGTACCTGAAAAAGTTTCAGAGTTTGTTCCAACAAATCTACATTTAAAAGCTTAAAAATGCATCTGTGCACTAACCATTCTTTTCTGCATCTGACTTAGGGCCAGAGATGGGACTGTAAGATAGAACTTTGCCAAGAAATTGGGAAGAAAAGGAATAAAATTTCCTTCTAAAAGCTAAACTGTGAGATTAACACTTGACGGATCAGGGCAAGTGTAAAGAAGTGAGAAATCACCACATGGACACAGGGAACAATAGTCAATATCTGGTAATAAACCATAATGGGAGAGAATGTGAAAAGGACACGAATATATATGTAAAACTGAATCACCTTTCTGTACCCAGAAACCCACACATTGTAAATCAACTATACTTCAATTTCAAAAGTAAAGAAAGAAAGAAATCACCACATGGGGACAAAAAAGCTTCCAGGCCAGCAAGATTTGGCTGTGACCTCAGTGAGGCTATAATATACACATCTGAAGACTCTATTAATTGATCATGGAGTCACAGAAGAAGAAAGGTTGCTAAAACAACCTGAGCAATTCCCGCCCAGGCTCTGTGCAGAGTGAAGGGGATCTAGACCAGCAGTGTTGGGGTAGCATAGGATCAGGGACCTCTATGCTTCTAATTTCTCTAGTGAAAATGATGCATTGATTAATCTTAGCCTGAATCCGCTGGGCTGGCCTCTTATGCACGATGGAAAGCTCAACGTTGAGCACACAGCCCAGCCTAAAGCAGGCAATCATTAGACTCTATGAATTGGCTCCAACTCTTTGCTCACAGCCTCCTGATTAGAATTTGGCTCTCTACATAGTTCTGCCTACAGGGAGAGAATGACCTAGTCAGATTTGAGAATTCTGGCCCCCATGCCAGCTACAGCACTCACTGAGATATATACAGTGCCGCACTTGAGCTTATTTATTCTCAGTCAGCTCACAAAGAAAGGGCCCTAGAGGGTGCCACAAGGTCAAGTTTCTGAGCTCATGGGACTGGCATCGAGTCTCTGGGCAATGGTGAATTTACCAGGATGGCGAAGATGGTGGTGGCCAGAGGGACAATTGCGGCCACACCTTCTACACTGCACTATGTGCTGTACATAGTTGAACTCATTTCATCCCCACAGCAAAGCAATACATTAGGCATTAGTAGCATTCCCATCTAGTAACCCAAAGACCTGCATTAGAAATTGGAATTCAGAGGCAGATTTACCTGACTCTAAAGCCTAATCCCTTAAATCACGAAAATCCTACCTCTGGGAGGTTGGGGGATGAACCCTATCCTTTCCTTCTCCTGGCCTCACTCTGCTGTGTCAGCGGTGTGCTTTGGGCCATCCTGTTACGGATCAGGGTTCTTGGCCTCTTTAATCAATAGAAACTGATCAGAGGCCAGACAAGTTCAGGCAAGGCTTTACAGGGGCCTCTGCTGCAGTGGAAGGGGCGAGGGGAACAAGAACAAACAGATCCCCAAGGAGAGCAAGCTTGTTCCTTACACAGGATGAGGGTAGGGGTGTATCCAGGGGTCAGGCTGGAGGGGGATGGCTTAGGTGGTTTGCTCATCCCTTAATCAGTGGTGTTTTGTGCAGGGGAATGCACGTAGTAGGCTGCTTTTGCTCCAGGCTCTTTCAAATGTGGCAATTGGGTTTTTGGGTCTCTTTGTATCCTTTGTCCAGAATTCACCCTAATTGTGCATGCACACAGTTATTTTTAGTCCCATATAGTTTCTTTGTATTTTGTTGCTGGAGGAGAAGTATGCCATGTGGGAGCACTGCAGCATAGGGTCCCAGGTCCCAGGTCCCAGGTCTGTCTCAATCCTAGTCCATCTTTGACATGACTCCTCATCCGTAAGCCACCACTCTACAAGGCTTCAGGACGATGCACAGAAAGAGCAGTACTTGACCCTTTTTCAGAAGTGCAGAAGCCAAATCCCATCTCAGCAAACAGCATCAGCATCTACTCGATGCCATCAGCACCGTTAGCTTTCACAAGCCAAATCTGACTTCCCCCACCACCACCCTGCAGCATGCCATCTGGATCATCTGCACCTCCTTCAATAAGCCTCTTCAGTATCCTTAATATCTCTCAAAAGTGTCTACTTCTCACCATCATGCCATACACACCCCATCTTCCACCTGGATCTCTCTACAAACATCTCCTGGGTCATGTTTTGGCTTCTTCTCTTGCTCTTCTTTATTCTCAACCATTCACCCAGTGCTCTTTTAAAAACCCAGCCATGGCATTCCATTGTTTAAATGCCCTTCCCTGGATCCCCAGCCTCCTGCCATACCCCATGCTTCAGTCTAACAGGGATTGGCCTGCAGTTCTCGGAGTATTCTCAGCCTTGCCTGTGGCAGGATGTCCCGGAATACACCTGGATGAATCCTCCTGGATCAGTCTTCCCTTCACACCCGCTTCCCCCTAATGGTCACCCCGTCCAGGGATTTGGGGACTCGCTCCTGTTCCACCTCCTCCAGGAAGCACCTCCAGGTTAGGTGCTTGTCTAGGGTGCTCTGAAGTCCAGCTCACCCCTTACCCCACTCTATGGGAATTCTTCCTCATATCATTCCACCCCAAGACCATGACCTCCCTGAAACCCAGGACCCACTCTGATTATACAAAATGACTGACACACAAAAAATGCAGATTGAATGAATAAGCAAATGAACAAGAGCCCAGTATATCATAGATGTCAGAATCCACTCAGCTTCCCCAAGTTCTAGCTCTTAATCTGAGAAAGTTATCTAATCTCCCTTGACCCCAGATTTCTCTGCTTGTAAAATGGAGATCATAAAAGCTGCATTGTCCAGTGGTTGTGATTTTTAAACTAAATAATACGGTATGTGGAACATCTTCAGGACCATGCCTGGTACATAACAAGTACTCAGATGCTGGATTTTGCTATTATTATTACAAAGTTATTCGAGACTTAATAGAAAACATTTTTTTTCTTGAAAGAGAAAAGATACTCCCAGTACCCCATGATGACTCAGCTACTCCAGGCCTCCTCAGCACTCACAGTTTACAATCGTATACTATTTTGCCTTCTCAAATATATTGCTTTGAACAATTCTTGCATTTGCATACTGTCTTCAAGATGCCTAATACTTCAACAAACACTTTTAGGTGAAATTATATCAAATTTTCCCCATATTTTACTGCCCACTGGAGCCTTAAACTGTGGACATTCACATGGCACCTCCTAATTATGCCAACTCCATATGAGAGGCCCGCATAACCCTTGGAGTAACACACACAGAGAAACAGGAATAAGGCAGAAGGAACTGACAGGTGGCGATCCCAAAATAGAAATCAGGTTTTAATGGGGTCAGAACAAACTGCAGCCTCAGGAAAGAGGGTGTCCTTTGTCATAACAGATGCAGAAAGGTGAATAATCACACCAGTGGTTAAAAAGCACTGTAGCATAACCTCTCTGTGGAATATTGTGCAGCCATTAAAAATAGGTAGGGGTCAAATATTAAAATGGCAAATAATAACAGGTAAGAGATCACGTTCTATAAAACAGATACAGACATACAGGATTTTTGATCACCGAATGTAAAACTTGCTTAAAAGAAATTTTAAGGGAGTAGACTAAAATTTCAACTGTTGTGACAGTTCTTTAACTGATCCCGCACACTTTTGGTAGAGTTGTCATATTCCTTTAAAATGAAAAAGAAAAAAAAACAACCTCGTATAAAATATGTAATTCAGCGTGTCTCCCTCACAGATGGCTTCTGAAAGAGCTGAGATAGTGCAGAAGACACGCCCTAGGCTGAAGGGGGCACCAGGAGTCAGGAGGCTGACTCAGCAGCCTTTGGTTGTGGGCGAACCAGGGCCTGGGGGAGCCACCTTTCTTCACCGGCCACCGCCCTGCGAGGTTTCACTGAGCGCCCGCAGCAGGCCGCCCCCAGTGGACCAGCCCGACACCCAGCCCCCAACTCTGCTGTCCCCAAGAGATCCTCTCCGCGAAGTTTGTCTTTGACTGGAGGAAGGCGACGCGAGCTGCTGGAAACCCCGCGCTCCGACGCAGCTCCCTCGCCCTCCCTGGGCCGCCCCGGCCTCGCTTCCCGCGCCCCGCGTACCTCTTGCAAGGGATCAGCGCCTTCCTCTCGTCCAGCACCCGCACGCGCTGGTTGAGCCCGTCGTAAGAGAGCAGGGCGCGACTGTAGCGCCCGGTGCTCTGCCGGTACAGCACCTGGCGTCCCTCCCACTGCTGCGGCACCTGGCAGGGGCGCTGAGCCCCCAGGGCGCCGCCGGCCCCCGCCCCGGCCCCCGGCGCCGCCGTCCCCACGCCGCAGAGGCAGCCCAGTGCGCAGACCCACAGGCTGCCCAGCAGCCAAGCGTCCAGGGACCCTCGGGCCACGCGGAGGGGAGCGCGCCCAGGCATCGCCTTCTGCTGCGGCCGCAGTCCCCAAAGAGCCAGCCCGCGCCCAAGGGGGCGCTGAGCAGCCCAGGCTCTCAGCGGGGCTTTCTCCAACTGTGCCCGAGGGCGGTCTTGGCCAAGTTGCTGCAGGTCTCGGCGGCGGCCTTTCCAGCTGTTGGGATCAGGACGCGCAAGGCCTGGGAACCGGGATCGGCCACGGGAAAGCTTCCGTGAATCGTGTGGGAGCTGTTTCTGCCTGGGCCGCTGCCGCTACTGTTTTCACTTGCTCTCTGCTGCCAACAGGAAATGCAGTGGCAGTGGTGCCACTAGCATCCTGAAGGGTATCCACGTTTAAAGGGGGATGGGGTGATGGGGTGAGAAGGAAAGTGTTTTTCTGCTAAGTTGAATATTCAGCAGATAACCAACACTGGAGGACAAACTCAAAGTCAGGATCAAGAAAGCTGGATCGCTGCACTCGCTGTGCCCCACATAACCTTGTCCCTTTATCAAATTGTTTTTGTTGCTGTTCAGTCGCTAAGTCATGTCCAACTCTTTGCGACCCCATGAACTGCAGCACATCAGGTTTCCCTGTCCTTCATTAGAGTTTGCTCAAATATATGTCCATTGAGTCAGTGATGCCATCCAACCATCTCATCCTCTGTAGCCCCTTTCTCCTCTTGCCGTCAATCTCTCCCAGACAGGGTATCTTCCAAAAAATTCGGCTCTTCACATCAGGTGCCCAAAGTATTGAAGCTTCAGCTTTACAGCATCAATCCTTCCAATGAATATTTAGGGTTGATTTTCTTTAGGATTGACTGATTTGATCTCCTTGCAGTCCAAGGGACTCTCAAGAGTCTTCTCCAGTTCCTTAAAAAACTGGAAATAGAACTGCCATATAACCCAGCAATCCCACTCCTGGGCATACACACCAAGGAAACCAGATCTGAAAGAGACACGTGTACCCCAATGTTCATCGCAACACTGTTTATAATAGCCAGGACGTGGAAGCAACCTAGATGCCCATCAGCAGACGAATGAATAAGGAAGCTGTGGTACATATACACCATGGAATATTACTCAGCTATTAAAAAGAATTCATTTTAATCAGTTCTAATGAGATGGATGAAACTGGAGCCCATTATACAGAGTGAAGTAAGCCAGAAAGATAAAGACTAATACAGTATACTAACGCATATATATGGACTTTTAAAAGATGGTAACGATAACCCTATATGCAAAACAGAAAAAGAGACACAGATGTACAGAACAGACTTTTGGGCTCTGTGGGAGAAGGCGAGGGTGGGATGTTCAGAGAGAACTGAGCACTGAAACAAGTATACTATCAAGGGTGAAACAGATCACCAGCCCATGTTGGATGCATGAGACAAGTGCTCAGGGCTGATACACTGGGAAGACCCAGAGGGATGGGATGGAGAGGGAGGCGGGAGGGGGGATCGGGATGGGAAGCACATGTAAATCCATGGCTGATTCATGTCAATGTATGGCAAAAACCACTACAATATTAAAAAAAAATAAAAATAAATAAAAACTTGTAATAGCAAAAAAATAAATAAATTCTTTTAAATGGAAAAAAAAAAGAGTCTTCTCCAACACCACAGTTCAAAAGCGTCAATTTGTCAGTCCTCAGTGGTCTTTATCATGTCTCATATCTCACAAACACAACTAATGGAAAAACTATAGCTTTGACTATATGGACCTTTGTTGGCAAAGTGATGTCTCTGCTTTTAAATATGCTAATAGGTTTGTCATAGCTTTTCTTCCAAGGAGCAAGCATCTTTTAATTTCATGGCTGCAGTCACTGTCCACAGAGATTTTGGAGCCCAAGAAAACAAAATCTGTCACTATTTCCACTTTTTCCTCATCTATTTGCCATGAAGTGATGGGCCCAGATGCCATGATCTTAGTTTTTTGAATGTTGAGTTTTAAGCTAGCTTTTTCACTCTTCTCTTTCACCTTCAACAAGAGGCTCTTTAGTTCCTCATCTGCATGTCTGAGGTTATTGATATTTCTTCTAGCAATCTTGATTCCAGCTTGTGATTCATCCAGTTCCACATTTCACATGATGTACTCTACATATAAGTTAAATAAGCAGGGTGACAATATATAGTGTTAACATACTCCTTTCCCAATTTTGAACCAGCCCATTGTTCCATGTCCAGTTCTAACTGTTGCTTCTTGATCTGCATACAGGCTTCTCAGTAGACAGGTACAGTGGTCTGATACTCCCATCTTTTTAAGAATTTTCCACAGTTTGCTGTGATCCACACAGTCAACGTTTTAGCATAGTCAATGAAGCAGAAGTAGATGTTTTTCTGGAGTTGTCTTGCTTTTTCTATGATCCAATTTGATCTCTGGTTCCTCTGTCTTTTCTAAATCCAGCTTGTACGTCTGGAAGTTCTGGGTTCACTTACTACTGAAGCCTAGCTTGAAGGATTTTGAGCATGATCTTGCTAACATGTGAAATAAGTGTAATTGTTCAGTAAGTAGTTTGAACATTCTTTGACATTGCCTTTCTTTGGAAGGGGAATGAAAACTGACCTTTTCCAGTCCTGTGGCCATGGCTGAGCATATAAAAATTACCACCAGCTAACTCCAAATTAAAAGTGTAACAAAGGGTCCCTTCCTGAAGAAATGACACCAGTCATTCATTATGGCCGTTTGGCAGGCAGTAGAGAGCCTGTGGGACTAGACACTATGGGGACTAGTCTAGACCCTAGACACTGTGAGACTAGACACAATGCCTTTGCTCTTGGGCTGAGGACTCAGGAACACGCCTGGTAGCCACATCTGCAGTGAGACCCATCACCTCATCCATCGCCTGACAATACCACAGGCCTACACGTCTGTGTGTCTGGAAGTTTAGGGTCTCTAAGAACAACATTAATTGGGTTTATGGTTTATGTCTGTGTAAGGTTAGAAATGGAATCAAGATAAAAAGCAAACTGTTTAAAAAACAAAAGGTGAGGGTGGGATGATTTGAGAGAATAGCATTGAAACATGTATATTATCATATGTGAAACAGATCGCCAGTCCAGGTTTGATGCATGGGACAGGGTGCTCAGGGCTGGTGCACTGGGATGACCCTGAGGGATGGGATGGGGAGCGAGGTGGGAGGGGGGATTCAAGACGGGGAACACATGTACACCCATGGCTGATTCATGTCAATGTATAGCAACAACCACTACAATATTGTAAAGTAATTAGCCTCCAATTAAAATAAATAAATAAATTTAAAAAAAAAAGACACCTTGTTTTCAAAGTTTACATAGTCTTTTCACCTGATCTGCTTTTCAAGGATGAGGAAGAGTGAGGCAGGTGAACGTGGGAGAGAGCATTCCTGAATGAGAGACAGATGCGGGGTAAAAGGAAATGAGTGTGATTTGGGGGTTCAAGTACGAGGTAGATGGTAATCTGAGGCCAGATCACCCGGGGCCTGGAAAATCCTTTTAAGGATTTATTATTAATTCCGAAGTTTTGGAACCAAGCCTAAATGTAAAGCTAGGGAGAGTCTCATCAGGTAGAAATCTTAGGAAGCTCCCCCAGGTCAGTGTGGAGAATGGCAG
Source organism: Muntiacus reevesi (assembly GCF_963930625.1). Classification (NCBI taxonomy): domain Eukaryota; kingdom Metazoa; phylum Chordata; class Mammalia; order Artiodactyla; family Cervidae; genus Muntiacus; species Muntiacus reevesi. Next base: position 47,251,121 of record NC_089254.1, on the reverse strand, counting down.
GGCAAGGCAGAGGGCAGGGGGAAGAGGAAGATGCTGTCACAATCTAGATAAGAACTACTGTTTGAGTTAACACCTTGGTAGTAGCAATGCAGAGGATGGAAGAGTTGCGTACTAGAGAAAAGGATAGACTTGGAGGAAGACCACTTCCTCTGAGTGGTTTGGGTCACTGGAAGTTCAGTCCTGAGTGAAAGAAGATAAATTCAGTTTAGGATTGGCTGATTTTGTGATGACTATGGGACATACAGATGGAAATACCCAAGGGACAATTGGATAAACATTTGCAGAGACCAACAGGCTTGCATGCATGCCTGCTAAGTTGCTTCAGGCATGTCCGACTCTATGCGACCCTATGGACTACAGCCTGCCAGGCTCCTCTGTCCATGGGATTCTCCAGGCAAGAATACTGGAGTGGGTTGTGATTTCCTACTCCAGAGGACCTTCCTGACCCAGGGATCAAACCCAAGTCTCTTATGTCTTCTGCAGGCAGGCAGGTTCTTTACTACTAGGGCCATCTGGGAAGTCCAGCAGGCCTAGGGGTCTGGATTTGGAAGCCATTGGCATTTAGGTGGTCACTGAACCCAGAAAGAACAGTAGAAGAGTGGTTTTCCACTCATGGTGATCTTGTCTACTAGGGGACAGTGGCAATATCTAGAGACATTTTTTATTATTACAATGGGATAGGGGGCAAGCTGCCTCCGGCATCTAGTGGGAGGAGACCAAAGACACTACAATGTGCAGGACAACCCTCCCCACCCCAGCTCCCACGGCTTACTCAAAAAACAATTATCCAGCGATTTGTCACTAGTGCTGAGATTGAAACAACCTGGAGCAGTGGGGAGTGTAGAGAGTGAGAAGAGGGCTGAGGATGGAGCCCTAGAGAACTCCCGACATTGAAAGGATGGGCAGAGAAGCAGGCCCTGGAGACTGAAGAGGAGTCACCAGAGAGAAGCCACTGACCAGGGGAATTTCCCCAGTTACATGAGATTTTGGCAAATCAATGTCAAGTATGGGGTAATGGATTGAGTGCTAAAAGCCAGGCAGGAAGAGGGAGGCTGGTTGTCACATTCTCCAGATGAATTCCTCAATGCTGCCACCCTCTCCTAGGAACCCTAAAGCCAAACTACCAACAGACCTAATCGGGTAAGCAAGAGCTTTATGGAGAAGGGTTCTCAGCTTTTCCCCTCCCTTTCTTAAAGGACATTCCATCTGTGAACTTCAAGGAAATACCTGAAATGTCGTGATATGGTACTTGCAGAGCTAAACTAATGCAGCAGGTTCAAACTGGCTGTAGAAGTTTGGGTCCTCCCCAAGTTTGCCCTCAGCTGATTCCTTGGAAAAGGGCAGGGAGCTTAGTTCATTCTCAAAACTGTATCTTCTTCCCTGCTAGGAACTTGGGCTGAAACTCATTTTCACTAAACCACGGTTTAGACCTACTAGAATATAATACTGAAAGCAGCTTGAGATCTCATCTGGGTTATCCTGTTTGCTTGATATTTCACTAGCCTACACTGGCATCTGAAGCTTGGTTTTCCACAGAAAAAAGATATCTCTCTAGACGGGCCCTGCTGTATTTGGTTACCCTGGGCTTCCCATAAATAAAACTGGACTTCTTGGGTGAATCCTGAAATGTGTTTGTCTCATTTACCTTTTCAACTAACTATGTTTGATTCATGTACCCAGAAAAAATAAATAAGGTAATGCATTTACACATCAAGCGCATTGTACATGCTCAGTAAACATCAGCTGTGCTTTTCCTTTATTGGGCTATTTTAATCCTCAGTCCTAATCAGAGTCAAAACTAAACTAATTCTGTGATCTAAGCTTTGGAAAGAAAAACAATGTCTGCCTTAAGTTCAGATTTCCAACTAAACCATGAAGATTACCATTCAGATAACCTGCTTTCATATTCTAATGCCCTAAGAAAATATCATATACCCAAAATCTTACTGCTTGCAAATCAGTGTATACTTGGAACAATAAAGCCTCCCTTTTCTGGGGATAGCTGAGCCAGCAGTGGATTCTACTACCTGTTCCGAATAAAAATAAGATAAAAGAGAGAACAAAACATACATCATTGATCTCCATGGTACACAGCTTCTTACTTCATTTAAATAACAGTTTCCAAGTAAATCAAGATGTTAGACAGCTGGATTGGAAATCACTTGGCATAAAGGAAGAAAAAAATCTTTCAGATTGTGATATCAAAGTCGTCTTGGCTTTCTGCTTTCGTTCAAGTTGAAGAGAGGCACAGGAATAGGAGAAAGAGGGAGAAATGTTAGATGGAAGACATTTCTCAAACTGGAAGATGCTGTGACATCTTCGGTCAGTTCTTTTCCTGGAGCAGGTACAGATCAAAGGCCATTCTGGAAAAAAACTGAGCCCAAAGTAATGTCTACTAGCCACGACAGTAATAACAAAAACAAATTCCATACAACTCAGGGCCGGGAGGGGGCGGTTTGCTTATATAATGTATCCATCCTGTTCCAACTGCACTCTCCTGGTCCCACACTTCTCACCTCTCGGCGCTTCTCATGCCCCCTACTGGAGAAAGCAAGTACGTTTAAGAGATAAAGGGCAGCAGAAGTTCCCATTTTCCTCCAACTTCACAGTTGGGGAACCCAAAAGGCAGAGGGCGCAAAGTTCAGCTTTGATTCGAAAGACGGTCCTTCCCTCTCTTGAAATCGTATCTTGCACCTTCTTGGATCCGGTGTCCAAAACGACTGCCAGAGCCTCTTTTTCTTGGTCTGAAGAAAAAGGACTGGCCAGACTAAAAAGGAGGGACTTTGGGGGAATGCAGGATTCAAGCCCTGGGTTGCGGCCCGGAGGAGATGATGTCACCGCTTCTGCAAGAGAGGCCTGGGGGGTGGGGCGGCCGAGGGGGAGCCCGCGCCGGGCCTGCAGCTGCCAAGGGAGCGTTCCGATCCCACGTCAGGGGAGGTGTCGGGATAAATAGGTCCGGCAATGGCCGGGGTTGGCTGCGCTCGGAGCTGCCGGGCCGGGGACTGGAATTGTCAGGGCGGGTTCGCGCCGGGGAGGCTGAGGGCTGGCGCTGCTCGTGCCTCGCGCGCCGGACTGCGGATACCCCGGGCTGGCCCCCGAGGTCGCGCACTGCTGCCCACGGGAGTTTGGGGACAGCACATCCCCTGTGCCCTAAAGGACCTCTACCTTCGGGAAGGGAGAGAAGAAAGACTCGAGGGGGGGAACCCATTCTGTCTGTTGGGGTGGCGGCGCGGGAGGGTAGTACCATGTTCCTCTCCATCCTGACCGCTTTGTGCCTGTGGCTGCGCCTGGCGCTGGGCGTGCGCGGCGCGCCCTGCGAGGCGGTGCGCATCCCCATGTGCCGGCACATGCCCTGGAACATCACGCGGATGCCCAATCACCTGCACCACAGCACGCAGGAGAACGCCATCCTGGCCATCGAGCAGTACGAGGAGCTGGTGGACGTGAACTGCAGCGCGGTGCTGCGCTTCTTCCTCTGTGCCATGTACGCGCCCATCTGCACCCTGGAGTTCCTGCACGACCCCATTAAGCCATGCAAGTCTGTGTGCCAGCGCGCGCGTGACGACTGCGAGCCCCTCATGAAGATGTACAACCACAGCTGGCCCGAGAGCCTGGCCTGCGATGAGCTGCCTGTCTACGACCGGGGCGTGTGCATCTCGCCGGAGGCCATCGTCACTGACCTCCCTGACGGTAAGACTCGGGGAAGAACCGAGGTGGGCGGGGGTGGGGTGGGGGTGAGGAGGAGGCACTCTGGACTGTCACTGCCTCATGAGAACCCGACAGACACACCGACAGCTGCCGCTGGGTGGTCGGGCAGCCCCCCATTCTACTTGGGCGAACTGGAGGAGGTGGGAAGGGCTGGTGACTTGACTTCTGGAAAAGTCTGCTTTCTCCACAGGAATTTCGGGAGCTAAAGAACACCATGTCCCCATAAAGAGGGATGGGCCATTTTGCTTAGATAGGTGACACTAGACTTTTTTCTTTGTAGGAATAAAATAGCAATAGCAGTGACAGTTGGGTCTGAACCAGCTTTCAGCACTTTTTATATATTGTTTAGTAAATAAAACATTCCCACCAGGATTCTCCATTTAAAGTTAGCTCTTGAAAGCTCTTTCTGAAAAAACAGTACTAGTTGTCACTTCCCACCAGGAGTACAGTTTATAAATTTAGTTGCCCTGGAAAACTGTGATGTCTGTTTCATGGTCTTTGACCCAGTGCCAGCGTCTGTGGCATCTTAGTTAACTCGAACTCAAACACCGCTTCCTTCTTTACTCTTTAGTCTTTTTGCTGCTTTTCTAGGAAGAAGAGGCAGGTTTAAATCCACTTCTTGAAATAAAACCTAAGAATATTTTTGCCTCCTTTTATCCCTGACTCAAGTTGCTACACATTTAAAGAAATTATGGTGTTGCTTTAGTGTAGTTTCTGAAGTTATACCTCAGAGCCTTCCCCAAAACGTGGAGGAGAAGTGAAGTGAAGGGGGGAAATTGAAGCTCCTCTCTAATTCAGTTTTAGAGAAAAAAAAAAACATTTATTGCTTTAATTATAGAAATGATACAGGGTTATGCTTCTTTGGGGGGTAGCTCTGGACTGTTTCTGCAAAATGTGAGGTGGGAATTGAGGACTGTTTTGGTTATTTTGATTAGTGTAAACTGTCAACTTGGAAAATCAACATTTAAAATAGATTTAGGAAGGAATGATGTAATTTATCCAGGTTGGATAAATGTTGGATAAATCCAGGTAGGCTGTATGTATCAACCAATTTAAATGGATGTGCCTTCACTTCAGTTTGTTCTGGATAAGCAGTATCAGCCATAAGTCTTCTTTCCTAAGCCCAAAGAGTCTATATGGAAGAAGTAGTTGACAATCACATATAATTTTTGCTATTTAGGATTTGTGTGTGTGTGTGCTGCCGTGTTAGTGTCTCCAGATGAGTCCTTTCTCCAGCTGAGTGAACAGACCAAATCACTGACCACACCCATGTGTCCCTGTGTGTTTTTCAGACGTTAAGTGGATAGACATCACTCCAGACATGATGGTACAGGAAAGGCCTCTTGACATTGACTGTAAACGCCTAAGCCCGGGTAAGTTCGTTTAGCCTCAAGGCTCCATCTCTTTCTTCTCCAGAGTGACTTCTGAACCTTTTTTCAACATTCTGTCTTTGTTTTGTCTTCTTTAGACCGGTGCAAGTGCAAAAAGGTGAAGCCAACCCTGGCGACGTATCTGAGCAAAAACTACAGTTACGGTAAATCATCTGCTGAATCCATTGGCTTGGGGACTTGGCACATGACACAGCCAGGTCTGCTAGTCATGAAGTGAAAAAGCGGTTGGTGATTTCTCTCAGTCATGTGGGTCCTAGATGGCATAATATAACTGTGAATATATCTTGCTTTTCTGGGTAAATCAAGAAAAACAAAGTAAATTACCTGGGTGGGGGCAGTGCTGTGAATCAGATTACAAGTGTGACCTCCTGATCCTCATTGTCCTATTTGTCCAGAAGTTCTGTCAGCCAAGACATCACCTCACTTCTCTCATGGTTTTACCACAGGGCCTTAGGGCAGCGGCGGGAGGGGACGGGGAAAAAAAGTTTCACTGCTATGGAAAGGATGGGTAAGTGATCTGTGGATTTGACCTGAGGCCCAGAGACCAAAGAATTAAGATGTGCACACATATCTTTTTACTTATAAAAACACTTTTTAAAAGATTGTGGGATTATGTTAATCCCAAGACCTATGGCTGCAAGTATTAGCATAGTTTAAATGCTCTCTTCTCTTATTTGAAACACCCACTTCTCTTATTTGAAACACCCAGGCACTTTCTTCAGAGAATAAGTCACTCATGCTGTCTTGAATGTTTCAGTAAATTTAATTCTAGTATCATTTGAAAGTAAATTTAATTAAAAATGTGTTGCTTTAAAATATCTTTTTAGGCTATTTTATGGTTTTTTTCTGTGTGTTTCTTAAATTATTTCTGTTGAAATAGTGGAAACTATTTGGGTAAAAATGTTTGTTTTATTTGGTAACTTAGTTTTCCATATTTCAAACTGAAATTTTATATCATAAGAACCTTTGTATTATACAACCCACATAAAAGCAGGAAGATCATGGCATTATAAAAGTCTGAAAAAATAACCTCTTATTTAGGTTGTCATATTTGAGAACCACACATAGCCAAAATGGGTAATTCAACCAAAAAAAAAAAGCAAAACACTATCTTTTCTAGTAGCTTCTTCTTACTGTTTTTTAAACCTATTATATCATCTTAATGTGATTCACTTAGTCCCTTGTGTGGCACCGTCCAGCCTTACTTAACTTAGTTGTCCAGTCTGAGTTTCACTGTCGTGCTATTCTTGAGGCATCATTGCTTCGTAATCACATTGATGATGAAACTATTTTCTATTTAAATTATTTAGCTTCTTCATAAACCAGCTTCCTAGCGTGGAATCCAAGACAGATCCATCCTAGGCTGATTACAACTCCATGGCAGGTGGTAATAGCAAGGGACCAAGGAGGTTAGAACTGCAAGCATGATCAGACGTAGCAACATTACCAGTCATCTATAATAACAGTTCCACCTCTGCCCACCACGGACCCTGCTTTGGCAGTTTGGGAAATTAAAGAATTGAGAACAGTCATCTTCAGAGACTCCTTCCTGCATGAGAATGTTAGGGCTGCAACAACTTTCTCTGGAACAGTTCAAGCAGCAGATGGGTGATTGAACCACACAAATTTTCAGGTGCCTTCTGAATCTGAGAATATATGATTCTCACTTCAAATCATTACAGGACAGACTAGAAAGACAAGACAGTATTATTTCTACAAATATTAGTCAACCTTCTATGTAACTAAATTTCCTGATGTCCCCCCCCCCCCCAAAAAAAGCCTCATCATAGAATTTTAGGGCTGAGAAGGATTCATGGGATTCTGTATTGAAACTCTTATCTGTAGCCCAGTGTGGACCAGTCACTGACCCAAAGACAGATTCCAGAGTAAACCCGCTTGTGAATTTCCTTTTCCATCTTGCAGCATGATTCAGAACTTTTAAGACATTGTTGACGATATGGGAGGCCTTACATTTAGCATATGATTGTGTGGGCTTTTTTGCCTGCATTCGGGCAGCTTGGACATGACCATAATTACAGGAGTGATTCTTTAAGAGAGGCTCAGAGTTGGCAGGAATACACCATCCATATTTCTCTCCAAAGCTTCGGCAACACTTAAATCGATTTTTCAATTGCAGTCATTCATGCAAAAATAAAAGCCGTGCAGAGGAGTGGCTGTAATGAAGTAACGACAGTGGTGGACGTGAAAGAGATCTTCAAGTCCTCGTCACCCATCCCTCGGACTCAAGTCCCTCTTATTACGAATTCTTCCTGCCAGTGTCCACACATCCTGCCTCATCAAGACGTTCTCATCATGTGTTACGAGTGGCGCTCACGGTAGGCACAGCAGGGCAGGAAAAAACTGCACACAGCTTAGGAAAACCATGAATCCCACTTAGAAGTCCTAGTTTGTTTGTTTGTTTAAAAAAGAACAGCACTAGCTTTTTTTAAAAAAATCAGTTTTAATAGATGGTTTGATTGGGATATCATATATCCTAAACATCAGTTAATTCTTCATAGAATTAAGGGAAAATGAAAAATATGAGTATTTCAGTGAACTCATTAAAAATCAATTTCAGAATTTATAACCTGATTTCAGAAACTTATAAGCAAATAAATTGAGTAAAACTAGTTCTTTTCAAATCAATCTTATTGTAGAAAATACTGAATTTTTAAGACCTTTTTAATAAATTACTAATCAAGAAAAGATGGCCATTTGAAACACAGTTCCACACTTAGTTTACATTTGCTTACTAGAGTACTATATAAACACATATACACACTCACACACATGTATTGTACATCTATCCAGCTGGGAGTGTATCTCCTCAGTTATCTTATCATAACATCTTTTTATATATATCCTTACAACATAAGAAGTCCTTAAAATATAAAAATCAAAACTTCAGCACAGGTTCCATAAAGAGCCCCATAACTTGCTTCACTTCATTTCTCCAGCAGAACTGCTCATTTTTATTTAAAAAGTCTTCCTTTTGATTCTCTCCCATTAATAATGTTCCTGTTTCTTCTGGATACAGCTCAAGATTCTATGTCTCCAAAGAAACACTTTTTGATACTGACTTCACTTGAATACTTTCTTATTCTTCAGTCTATCCGTACTTAGTACCCTCTTCACACTTCCTTGTGCTCTTGGCTTTAAAGCTGCTTTACTGCTTATACCTTGTCTTTCTAAAGACATTGATTGAATGAACTTTGAATGACTGTTTCTGGGCTCGTCTCTTCTATGATGCTTATATATATGCTCCAGTACTAGAAGCAGATCTGAGGATGTGCCGGATTGCCGAACAGGTGAATAGATAATACGTGAGTTAAATAACAGCCTTTGTGTCATTTTCCCCACAGATTATAGATAGTTTAATTCTGATAAAAAAAATCCTAGTCAACATCTTTTGGATGATTGAGATTTATGTCTTCACAAGTAATGCTAATGATCATTTGGAAGAATAAAGTGGTAAGGACATGTAAAGGAGATTTTGAAAATCGAAGGATGAGAGAAAATGTGCCTTATGTCATGAGCAAAGCTAGTATAAAGCTACACTTGTTCAAGTCATGTGGTGCAACAGTAGACATGTAGATAAATAAAGCAGAGAAGAAAATCTTGTAACAGATTATAATGCATGCAAGAACTTCTATTATGAAAGAGATGTGGCAAATCAATAGAAATTAAACTGTTGTTTAGTAAATGTTGCGAATAGCTTTACTTGGGAAAATAATATGTATTTTCACTTTGTACTCGATCAATTTCAAATGGGGTAAAAAAGTAAATATTTTAAAAACTTAATCAAAAAGGATAAAGTTTAGTAAATAAATGTGTACTATCTGAAAAATAAAGTAGTCTGTAAACATAAAAGTAATGTAAGAAATTATGAGGAAAAATGTCAGTGCAAATATCTGATGGCAATATTGTGCATATTAAAATAAAAACTAAAAAGAGAAAGACATGGACTTCCCTAAAGGTCCAGTGGTTAAGACTCCAGACTTCCACTACAAGAGGCATGGGTTCAATCCCTGGTCTGGAAACTAGGATCCTGTGTGCCAGGCAGTCAAAAAAAATAATGTTTTAGAATGAGAAAGACAAAAAAAATTATTGCAATGGGTATAACAAAAGATAGTGATCTTACTCTGTAAAAAGTAAGTCTATAAATTTACATATAAGTCAATTATTTAAAACATTGACTATAATATAGAAATGCATGTACAAAGTCTATACAAAGTTTTAAAAGAAGTACAAATAGTAAATAAACATTAAAATATTTACCTCCTTAATTTTCCAACCCAAATAAAAGCAAGATTCCATTCTTACATAGTCTTAATGTTGGTGAATTAAATGACAGTTCAACCATTTTGAAAATAATTTAGCACTATGCATTGAAAACCTTAAGAAAAAAATACATAGTCTTCAACCCCAGATTTCCACTTTCAGAAATCTGTCTTAAGGAAATAATTAGCCAGTGCACACTAGTGATATTCAGTTCAATGCTGATGATAATAGCTAAGCAAAAGGGAGGTTCAATCATAGAGAAATAGTTAAATATATTATGGATATCCATTGTTAAATTTATATAGTTAGGAAAGTTATATTTTTTAATTTTTCAGGTATATGAGAAAATGCATACAATGCTGAAAGGAAATATACAGTATGATCTAAATGTACAGTGTGATCTAATAAAATATGAAATATTAGTAAAATAAATACACTGAAAGAAAATATTAGTAAAATATAAATGGGGACTTGTGGGGCTAATGGTTATTGAAGAATTTTGGTTTTTACATTTTTTTATTTTGTATTTTTGAAATTTTTACTTTCATAATTAGCATTGCTTATTAAGATAAATTACTTTTTTCAGGATGATGCTTCTTGAAAATTGTTTAGTTGAAAAATGGAGAGACCAACTCAGTAAAAGATCCATAGTAAGTATAGTTAGGAATTCATAAATGTGGATTTAAATGCACGTATTTGGGAATTCTTCACATCCTTTCCTCTCTGGGTTATCATGTGCTATGCTTAGTTGCTCAGTTGTGTCCGACTGGGCGACCCCGTGGACCGTAGCCGTCAGGCTTCTCTGTTCATGGGGATTCTCCAGGCAAGACTACTGGAGCGGGTTGCCATACCCAGCTCCAACTAGGCTATCATAGGAGCCAGCAACAGTAGCAGTATTTGTCTTTTGAATAAGTCATTAAGAGAATAACTTTTCTCATTTGGAGTTTTTATCATAAATTTCTCTTCAGTTTCAAAGGAGATCTGGTTGCGTTCAATACTGATCTACTGGTTTTTAACATTTCCAGATTAAATTTGTTTATTGCCTGCTTTATTGTATTATATTTAGTTTGTTTAGCAGACAGTCAATTGCTTGAACAGAATTAATATCCAGTGGTATCAATACAGACATATATGGGTGTGAATGTCTGCTTTTGAAATTCACACTGTCACTGTACAGAGAAGATTCTTTCCCTGTATTTAAGATAATTTCAAGACTTTTGTCAAAATAAATCATATCCAAAAAGTAATACTTTTGTGGTCAAATCCATAATTTAATGGTAACATCATAGAAAAATTGGTCATTTAGTTAGAGGAGTTAGAATAATTTTCTGCTCAGAGATGTGAAATCATTCCAGAACTAAAGAAATCAGGTTATTGGTTTGGATTTTAAAAGCATCCCTTTTCCTTAAAATATGTTTATATGTATGCAGGAGAGTTTGTATTACCTGGTTCAGAAAAGATACTGCGACTGCCTTTGTTCTCTTAGTTTGCAGGAATGAAAATTCTTGAGCAAGGGGAGAATGTATATTAATACTCATTTATGGAGATGGTTGGCTTCCCAGGTAGCTCAGTGGTAGAGAATCTGCCTGCCAATGCAGGAGCTGCAGGAGACATGGGATCAATCCCTGGGTTGGGAAGATCCCCTAGAGGAGTAAACGGCAACCCACTCCAGTATTCTCGTCTGAAGAATCCCATGGACAGAGGAACCTGGCAGGCTACAGTCCATGGAGCCACAAAAGAGCTGGACATGACTGAGCAATTGAGCATGCTTGCATGCATGGAGAAGGTAGTTTCAACACAACCTCTCCTACTGAGTTCTTTTCTAAATAACAGGCCCAAACACTGCTGCTGCATCTAAGCTAAACACTCATGAGTTTCTCAGGAGCACACTTTGTCTTACTGAACAGAAAATTCTAACAGAGTTTGTTATCTGATTTCCAAGACTGCAGTAGATTAGAAGAATCAACCTAGAAGGTAAGTCCACCTTAAAAACTGAGATTGTTGAGAGGAAAGAAAGCTTTCAAGAATCATAACTGGGTCATTCACTTTGGCAGCAAATACTCCAATACAATATTAAGAGTATGAAAATATCACCATGGTATAACAATGTACAGTAATAAGTTTATTATTTTAGGATTAGAGTTGTGCCCTAGGAGGGTGGAGACTGTGTTTTTCACTTCATTGTATTTTTACTGCCTGACCTATGGTTGTGGTCTAATTTTTATATTCTAACATAAAGTAGGGACATATGTGTTATAATAAAAAGCGATGTCTATTCAAGTAGACTTTTTCATTTTTTTCTTAGACATTTTCATATTTAAAGAGTAAATTCTTTTTCTATCATGGAATCTTGATAGTCTAGAATGGCATTTCTCATCAGTTCTGGGTAGCTAACACTTGAGGGGATTACTAAATGTGGGTGGGGCTTCCATCTTCCTTCAGATGTAAGAGAGTTAGGTGAGCTTCTAAGTGTGGTAAGAAATCCCAGCTTCCAAATGAGGCTGGATCTGTTTCTGCTTTTAGCCTTGGCAAAACCTTTTAAGAATGACTGGCTGTATAGGAAAGTTGCATTAGAGGGCCTATGGGAAAAATTGCATACATTAGGGCCTTCGCAGGAGGAGAAGGGGATGACAGGGGATAAGATGGTTGGATGGCATCACCAACTCAGTGGACATGAGTTTGAGCAAACTCCAGAAAATAGTGAAGGACAGAGAAACCTGGTATGCTGTAGTCCATGGAGTCACAGAGTTGGACATGACTGAGCAACCGAACAACAAGGAAGGGCCTTCAGCTGTGGAGTCAGACTGGTAAATATGAATCCCCAGTTCTGACTTTGTTGGCTCTGCAAATAACATCAGTATGCTTGTTTCACGGTCATGACAATGGTGTCTACCTAGAAGAGCTGTTGTTTCAATGAAATCAATGCATGTCAAGACATCACCATATATATCCAGTGCTTTCCAAAGCATCTGTTCCAGGATACATGCTCAGCATCACAGGGTGGAGTAGCTATGGAAATCATGAATGCCTTGATGAGTATATTACAGTGAAAATACACATTATTTTGGATATTAGTTTAATAGCATGAAGAGGTGAGATATATTTGATGGTCACATGTGTACCTTGCCTCCCAGCAGTGGGAAGAGAGGCTGCAGGAACAGCAGAGGACAGCCCAGGACAAGAAGCGAACAGCAGGGCGCACCAGTCGCAGTAACGCCCCGAAGCCCAAGGGGAAGCCACCTGCTCCCAAACCAGCCAGCCCCAAGAAGAACATCAAAGCTAGGAGTGCTCCGAAGAGCACAAACCCAAAACGAGCGTGAGCTAACTGCTCTCCGAAATGGGGACTTCCTCTCAGAGTGAGGCCGGGCATCACCCAGCCAGCCTGGAGAAGGCCACACACCCCTCGCCTTAACAACCACAGTCCTCTTCATAGACACATCTTGCAGCATTTTTCTTAATGATATGCTTCGATTTTTCTTTTTAAGTCACTACAAACCATAGTGGTAGTATGCCCTTTGGTATGGAAGGTATAAGAAAGCTGGTCAAGTAAGCTTATCATATTGAGAGTAAACTGTGTGCAGACTCTATGAGAGCTCCACAAGGGCAAAGATGCTTTTGTTCTTACAATTTGACCTAATATGTGCATTGAAAAATAAATGCCATATTACAAACAAAACACCCATTTTTTTTTTTTACAATACATTTTATTTCAGTTGGTGGTTAGGGTGTGAGTAGTTTTTCAAAATGTGATTGAAAATATAATGCTTCTAAAGAGGAAAGCAAGAGGAATGAATGTTTCAAAGATCTTTACTGTTTGCAGAAGAATTTTTGTGATCAAAGGGAATTTTTGAACAATCTAGAAAAGTAGGATGTGAAAATCAGAATGAGTCTGGTTTTATGGTTTTTGTTTTTACAAAGAAGGCTTTCTTCTCTGTTTTCAGCTAGAAACCCTAAAAACTAAAACAATAGTATTGCTAAATGAATAAAAGGGAAAGGCAGACAGACAAAGTCTGGATCCTTGTTTTCTGGTTACCATGCCATAGTGGAGATGCTCTTGTTTCATATGCACAATGTTTCTTACCAGCCCCTTTAAGCAGCACTGGAAACACTTTGTTTGTTCTCTATGATTCAGGTACCAGTTAGTCATCCCCAAGCGTCTTACCCCTGTGGGTGTGATGCTCATTTCCCTTCCCAGGACATCCCAGGCATCTCGATGCCCAGCCTCTCTGCTGATTGCTGGTGCCCCCAAGGGTGCCTTGGGCCTGAGGTAGGAGGGTGGATCCAAAGCCCCTGGTCTTCAGCCTGCTGTGGCACCCTTGCCACACACCAGCTGTGCACTTGGAAAAGACAGTTGCCGTCACTTGTCCATCCACCACTCAAGGATATAGAAGAACAAACTGCAAGCTTAAGAGTAAAATCTCCTTTAGATGTACCATTGTTGCTGCTTCTCAGAGAGGGGTAAGTTACATGTTGCATTCACACACGATGATTAAACAGATAATTTAATTTTATCTCTGTAGGCTTTGGGACACAGAGGTGAGGTGTGTGGGTAAACCAGGGCAGAGTGAAGAAATAGGGTTAAAGAGAGTGCTGGCACGGACACCCATCTCCTCCTGAAAATGTAATTTCACCTGCATCCTGCTTCCACGCAGCCACAGAGCTGAAGGAATCCAACACAAACACCCACACAGAGGTATCCATAAAACACTCCGTGTGTGTTTCTGTCTAAAAACCAAACCATTCTGGCCCTTAAGGAAAACCAGACAGGTATTTAGGATAGCATCTAAAGAAATCTAGGAAAGTCCATGAAAAGGCATTGACACCGTAGATTACCTCCTTAGCATAGTAGGAATTTGGAGGGTGGGGAGGGGAGTTAGAACTCTCAGTAGAAATGAAAAAACTTCCTGCAAAACTTTTTTTAAGTGCAAAACAATGTAATGAGAGTTTGGAAATGACTTGACAAATTTAAACACTGTTTCCTTTGAATATTTAACTGAAATCATATACTGCATATCACAACTTAATTAGGTACATTAATTACTTTGATTAATTGATAATCACTGTTTATTTGTTATAAAAAAGTTGAAAATGAGCATCAGCCCACATTGCGAGTAATATAACAAGTGTGGAAGTGGCTTTTGTGTGAGAGCCACAAATTTTTCTCCCTTAAAATATTTTTTCCACCTAAATGCTTATGAGAGATAAATCACTCGCCTGCGGGGATGGAGTTTCATTATATAACGGTGCACCCTTCCTGTCATCTTGTTGGATTTTTCTCTTTGGATGTAGAATATCACTTTTGGTAGGCTCCAGTCTTTGTTATTGATGATTGTTTGGTAGTTAGTTGCAGTTTGGGTGTGCTCATGAGAAGAGGCAAGCCCAGGGTCCCTCAACGCCACCACCTTGTCCCCTTGATGAAGCTACTTCCTTCAGAAAACTCCCAATTCCTTCCGAATCCATCAGTTTGGTTACCAAATCCTTTTCCGTAGCTTCTGCAGGTTGCCAGCAGTCCTGAGCATTCCTTGGCTTGAGGCAGGATAACTCCTATCTCTGCCTTGGTAGTCACACAGTGTTCCTATGGGTAGGTCTGTGTCCAAATTTCCACTTCCTGACAGTCACTCTTCTCACAGTTTGCAGTCTCCCTCTATGCATTTATATGATAAAAACCAAAACCTATTATACAGATTATACAGATTATACTGTTTCATAACTTGCCTTCTTCACTCAGCCCTTTATTTGAATTAGCTCTCGCATCACTAAAACCCAGGCCAGCTTTTTTATAATGGCCATGAGGTATTCCATGGTGAGCATCACTTAGACCTTCATGTTATTAGAGATTTAAGTTGACTCTTAACTGAATGTACTGAATAACTCAAACAGCTTGATAGCTAATATCTGTGCATATCCTTAGTTAGTCCTGGGGGATAAGTTCATTTAAGGGGCATTGCTGAGCCGAGGAGTATGCCCAGCCAGGAAAGTTCTTGATCCTATTGTCAGTTATCCTGCAGAATGTTTGGCCCATAGGGGTATTAAAGTGATTTTTCAGCTCCTCACTAAGATTGTCTTCACCTTCTTATAACGTAAATTTGAGCTGCAAACTTAATGTCTCTTTTCATCTATGAGCCCTCAACTGACAACATTCTCCACACTCCAGGCAGCTGGGCAATGAGTGGCTAGTTTATTTTGTCAATAACTTGTGAGAATGGACTTCTGAATGTGGGTCCCCAGGCATGAGGGGAGGACAGATTTTCATGACACAAATAATTTTCTACTGTTACTGAGTTCTCAGAACCAGGAAAAAAAATGTGGCACAGAAGAGTACAAGCCATAAATGCTTTCTTGTACTCTGTCTAATGAACATGTGTTGCTTTTATAATTAGAAAATACTGTAAGCATATTAGGCCTTCCCAGGTAGCTCTAGTGAGAAAGAACCTACCTGCCAATGCAGGAGACAGACAAGATGCAGGTTCCATCCCTGGGTTGGGAAGATCCCCTGGAGGAAAGCATAGCAACCCACTCCAGTAGTCTTGCCTGGAGAATCTCATGGACAGAGGAGACTGGCGGGCTACAGTCCATAGGGTCACACAGAGTTGTACATGATTCAAGTGACTTAGCATGCATGCACAAACATATTATCAGAGAGAGAAAGAGAAAGAGGGTGATGAAATATAGTATGGATTTAAGCCGGGTAGACATGAAAACTTTTATTCATTTCATGTGTGTTAGTCTGGGTACTCAGAGAAGCAGGCACCAAAATGGAATCCAGTCAAATATGGATCCTTTTAGAGGAAACACCTGTGAAAAAGAGTGAGGCAGGAGTTGAATAGGACTGAGAGAGCTGAGACAGAAGGAAGATGGACAGAAAGTTGGGGAAGAACCTCTCCAGGCTGCTTCAGCGTCTAAGGAAGGTTTGTCAAGACTACTGGGAACCTTGATCCAAGCCAGCCATCAGGGACTCCTTTGTCTCCCAGGGACAGTTCTGCCTTCATATCCTACGTATCTTACATTATTTACTCTTCTACCTAAGAGAGGTCTGTTTTTACTAGCATGTAAGGAAACCTTTCTTGAAAGGAAATAAATGGCAGTAAGAATCTCTATGGTGTGTAATTTTGCCTTTACAACTTCAGGTAGTATAGGCATAAGTCTAACATATCTAGTTGCAATAGATGAGAGTATGAGAGTAGTTTTATAACTAGATAATTCTAACATGCAGCTGCAATATCTAGATGAGAACCATTTTGCAATGGCAATTTAAATCATATAAGTGATACATTTTAGAGGGAAAAGGAGCATACTTGATTAGCAACTACATTTAGATAAGAGAGAAGACTCATAGCCAGAGGGCTGATCCCAAATCTTACAAAATTGTAATAACATGAATAACAGTATGAGGTTCAGAACACTGAGTTCAAGCAAAACATGGTATTATGAATAAAGTTTCATCATGGTATCAAGGGATCTCTCAAGTGCTGTTGTTGAATCAAGCAGATGGATTTTTAAAATTCATTAACCATTTAGTCATCTAATAATTTCAAGTATTTATTATGTCATTGAAATATTTCAGCAGCTGAAAATCACATAAACCATTGCTTAATAAACTTTCTTCTTTCTTAAAAGCATTGAAAAAAGAACTGGCTTTGGAGGTCTCCCAGAGTAACTTCCAAGGGGTGAGCAAGTTCGAACACTGTACAGGCAAGCATCATTAGCAGCAGATCAACTCTTGGTGTCTCAGGGCACCAACAGACTCCAGGGAGAGGGCCATAGAATAGAGCAAAGCACATTTTAGGAAACTGGTCTATTTTCTGCAAAGCATTTGTTTACAAGGAACCGGATCCACGGAGAGGATCCTAGCCTCTAATCAGCAATGCTTCAGGTCTCTTATGTTGGAAGCACGTTACAAGGGCTAAGTAGGGCAATGAAGGAAACTCTGGCTTCAGGGTCAAGGGGTATGACTGATCCAGTGCCAGAGGCTGGAGGTTATTCTGTACTGTATAGTTCATGAAGACGAGACTCATCCCTGGCTCTGTCTGGCTGTCAGGTTAGAGGTGCTTCCTTCCCTCACAGACACACCATTGTCTGCCATCTGAGCTTGTCCCTGTATTTGGACCCATGGCCCCACCATCATGCGCTTCTCATCTTGTTTACATATCTCAGTCCACTGCTTCAAGGTATATGCACTCGGGTACACACACATATGCACAAGGTATATGCACCTCAGCCACAATGGCCAATGACAGGAATCTGCTGCCTAAGGTCCAGCTAACCTTCAAGATTCAAGATCCAGTGAGCTGGAGCCCTGACAATTTTCTAGTCTTTTCTAACCTTTCTTCCTCTGGGGTAAGAATATGTTCCCAGATACCACCAATCCCAGTCCCCAGATGCCTGCCTCATGCTGCTGCATACCACTTTACTAAGTTCAAACCCCTCAAGACCAACACCAACATAAACTAAAGTTTAATGGAATATATCTCTTTGGACATTGATTATTAGATTTCTGACTACTTAAACCTAATTCTACAACCTGAAAAAAATAGCCTGTCCCTATGTCTTGCTTTTAAAACCTTTGAACAACTGTATACAACTGAGTGAAGCATGCCATCTGCTGGTTATTAAAAGTTTTGGCTTTAATGCTGCTGAAGTCCTGGGCTACCCCTGAGGTAACAACTGTGTGTCATTTAAGTCTAATTGGACTATAGTATTGCTGAAGTCCTCCATTTCCTTGCTGATCTTCTGTCTTGTTCTATCCATTGTTATTATGAAAGAGTTCCATTGAAGTCTCCAACTATTACTGTGGAACTTATTTCTCTCTTCAATTCTGTCAAAGTTTGCTTCATGTATTTTGGAATTCTTTTGTTATTGTGCATATGTTTATAATTGTAATCTATTGATAAATTGAATCTTTTTCGGTATCTAATGTCCTTTACTGTCTTTTGCATAAACTTCTTTGATGTAAAATATAATTTTCTGATTATAATATAGGCACTTTAGCTTTATTTTAGTTACTATTAGCATAGAATATTCTATTCCATCTTTTTAATTTCAAGCATTTTGAAAATGTCTTTGGATTGAAAGCAAGTCTCTTGAAGATAACATATTAATGGATCACATGATTTAATCCATTCTGTTATTCTCCACCTTTAAATTGGAGAACTCCTGCATTTAAATTGGGAGAAGTTACTCCATGCTTCCCTAGTGGCTCAGCTGGTAAAGAATCCACCTGCAATGCAGGAAACCCGGGTTTAATCCCTATGTTGAGAAGATCCCCTGGAGAAGGGAAAGACTACTCACTCCAGTATTCTGGCCTGGGGAATTCCATGGACTGCATAGTCCACGGGGTCACAAAGAGTTGAACATGACTGAGCAACTTTCACTTTCATTTTACTTCCCTAGTGGCTCAAATGGTAGAGAGTCTGCTTGCAATGCAGAGACCAATGTTCGATCCCTGGGTCAGGATGACTCCCTGGAGAAGGAATGGCAACCCAATCCAATATTCTTGCCTGGAAGATCCCATGGACAGAGGAGCCTGGTGGGCTACAGTCCCTGGGGTCACAAAGTTGAACATGACTGAGCAAGTAATACTTCCATTTTCACTCATCTGCATTTAAGGTCGTTACTGATTAGGAAGGACTTACGTCTGCCATTTAATTATCTGTTTTCTGTATGTCCTGTGTGCTTTTGTTCCTCAGTTCTTCCATTACTGTCTCTTTTTGAATTGGTTGACTTTTTATGTTTAGCACACCGTTTTGCTTCCCTCTTTTTTCTAGTAGTTTATAAAACTTCTCAGTGGTTCCTCAGAAATTGCAATTAACATTCTAAAACTTATAACGAAAGCAAAACAAAACAAAAAACAACTTATAACAACCTACTGTGAAGAATACCAATTTCAATAGTGTATAATGGATATACCACTAGTATTTATTTTAATAGTATACACGTTTCTCCTAAACTTTTCTGTCTCTCCCCTTTTGTATTATTATTGGCACATACTGCATATTTGTACACTGTGTGCCCATTAATATATATGTTTTTAATCATTATTGTATCATCTTTTTTATATGTTGCTACCATAGGGGGGCAAAAAGAGTTAGAAACAAAAAGTACAGTAATACTGGCTTTTACACTTTTACCAGTGTTCTTTATTTCTTCATGTGGCTTTGAGTTACTGTCTAGTGACCTTTCATTTCAGTTTGAAGTACCCTCTCTAGCATTTCTTGTGGAGCAGATTTAGGAGTAATAAATTCCTTTCGTGTTTTTTTTTTTTTAAACTAGGAATGTCTTAGTTTCATCTGCAGCCTTAAAGGATAGTTTTGCTAGGTATAGGCTTCTTGATTGATTTTTTTTTTTCTTTCAGTACTTTAAGTGTGTTACCCTATTGCCTTCTGGCCTCCATGATTTCTGATGAGAATCAGCTATTGTTGTGGATTCCATGTACATAACAAGTGCTTGTCTCTTATTGCTCTCTAGTGTCAGTCTTTATTTTTGGCTTTTGACAATTCAACTGTAATGTGATAGAATTGTAGCCAATTATCAAGTCTTGTGGGCACAATGAAGCTTTCTAAAAATTCTCTGATTATTTCACTTATCACTAACTCACATTTCTACATTATTGTGGGTTGCTGTCAATTTCCGCTTTGATTATTGCAGTGCCTTCTTTCTGGATAACTTCAATCTCTGTTTCCCTCTCTGTCACATATATGCATCTGCTCACTCTGTGCTTACCTCTAAGAATCGTAGAACACAAATTAATTTTCTATCTCCAGCCTTTAGAACCTTAAGCTCCTTTAGGACAAGCACTGTGTATATACAGCCCTGTAACAGTGTCCAACAAGAGCCAAACAAATTATTCTTGAATGTCTGAAACACACCCACAATACTAGTCCCCTGAGAGTTATGACATAGTGATAGCATAATACAGAAACCAGCAAAATGTGAATATACGTGTGTAGTGGTGGCAGTAGTTTAATCACTAAGCCATGTCCAACTCTTGTGAGTCCATGGACTGCAGCCTACCAGGCTCCTCTGTCCGTGGGATTTCCCAGGCAAGAATACCAGAGTGGGTTGCCATTTCCTTCTCCAGGGTATCTTCTCAACCCAGGGATTAAACCCAGGTCTCCTGCATTGCAGGTGGATTCTTTACTAATTGAACCACCAAGGAAGCCCATGTGTGTGTGTGTGTGTGTATATAAAACTCTTTTCATCAAACACACCTATCAATTCAGCACTGAAATATACACTAATTAAAAATCCACTATATTATTCATAATGTTTCCCTCATCACAAAAGGGGGGAAGTATGTTGACATTATATCTACACTATATTTCTAATAGACACTATAAACAGAATGTAATTCTACTCACCACCTGCTCCACAGGCACTCATCACTGACATGCTTAATAATGTACAGATGGTAGTCATAATCAGACACTGTTTTTGTGATTTTGTCTCCTCATCATACTTGTATTTCCCTGAAGGTAACCTTAATTATTATTTTTTAACCAATAACCCATAGTTTTGTATTAACTAAGAACCCACAGTTCAAGCAGATATACAATACATGTTTTCCCAACATAAGTGGTCAAGGGTTGTACCATCATGCTTTGGTCTATAACTGAGCTGGACTACTGGAATGAGCTGCACTATGCCAGAATTTACCTTTATTTCTATGCATAATCTATTAATACAACATTCTTATATCTGGGGAAATCATAGCTTATCAATAATATTAGGAATCAATGTGCCTGCTCATCTCTCCCTGAGGAACCGGTTGGGTGTGAAGGGATTGCTCCATTTCACATTGCTTCTTCATTATGCTCTGGAGGTTGATTCTCAGTTTGGCTTGTCCAGGTGGGGACTATACTCCACATTCAAGTCAGCAACCAGAGCCACATGGGTATACATTTGTGAGCCTGCTCTTTGAAACTAAAGAAAGAAAGTAGCTTTTATGGGGAAAATTATCTGTCTTACACTCTTATCTCCCACATTGTCCAAGATGGAAAAGCTTTCAATTGACAACTAAGCAAGACTCAATTCACATACATTTTATGTAGCTGCCTCTCCCCAATAAGCACCTCTTTGCCAAAGAATAGAACTGATTGCCTTTTATTCTATACTTTCTAATATTCTATTCTATTCCATGGTCATATAGTACCCACAGGTAGTTAATAGGCTCCAAGTTTCCAGACACTTAAAGGATAGAGTTGAGGCTTCTGAATGAGACTTTGACCACTCAGAGTGAAGAAGTGGAGGGGAAGAAAGAAGAGAGACTGGTGAGACTGAGTCACAGCAGATGGCACAGACACAGCTGGAGACCAGGGCTTGCAAACCCATAGGTTTAAAACCAAGGCTGGCAAATCCACAGGTGTCTCAGTTGCCCTACCATCTCTCAGGTCCCTGGCATCTACAAGGGTCCCAGGCTGCTAGAGACCGGCACAGTGTGTCTGGCAGGAAATAAAGTTGATTCAGGAATATGGGGAGAACTCTGGTCTTTATAGACCAGCCTTGTCCTAGGTCCAGTCACTGTAATAAGGAGATATAATAATAATTCAAGAGGTACTATACTTTAGTTTTCCTCAAGGTTCTCAGGAACGAAGTCTTCAAACATTTTACCAATCGTCTCCATTGCCTCCTCCATAGTAGATGCTCCATGGACAGCATTTTGCAAAATATTTTTTCCAAATTGGGCTCGAATAGAATCTGGGGACAGTAGTCTTGCTTCCTCTGGGTCTGTGGGACCCATCAATCGTCTCCAGTCTAAAACTGCATTCCACTTGGTCAGAATCATGACCAAAGATGTACCCCTGCAAACAAGAATGCTTTCAGAAGACTTGGACTATTGGTAACTGTAGAGACTGAATACACAGCTAAAGACAGAATGCCACAGCTTCATCCAGAGAGCTCATCTTTATTCTTTGTCCTCATCAGTGTGATTTTTCTGCTTTTTAAAAAAAATTTAATTTCTCCCTCACCCAATAGGTTTATTGGGGTTTGTTTTTCTGGGTTTTTTTGGCCATGCTGCATGGCTTGCTATGTCTTTGTTACCTAACCAGGGATTGAACCCATGCCCTCTGCAGTGGAAGCACAGAGTCCTAATCACTGGACCACCAGGGAAGTCCCTTTCAATAGGATTTTTGTTCTAGAAGAATGTTGTTTTTTAATTCTAGGGATACATGCTAGGCACTATTCCAGTTACTTTCAATGTATCAATTATATAGCCTTTGCAACAGTACCAATGAGTTAGGTCCTATTAACATCCCCATTTTATGGATAAGGAAACTAAGGCAAAGATTAAATATGTTGACAAAGCAGACATTTAAAAGCAGATAGCCTCTATATCTAATGTGAAGACCTAAAGAAATAAAGAGAAAACAGAGAAGGAAAAAAGGGAATTAGAATAAACATGAACTCCAAATATTACCAGGGTGATTTTCTCATGAATTAGATTAGATAAAATGTTTTAATGAATTTTTTGTATTTTTCAAAGTTTCTATAACAAACAGTTACTATGTTTACAGTGCAAAGAACTTTTATATATCAGAAACTTACTTAGCTAAAACATCCAAGACATCCTTATAAAACTCTTTTCCTTTTATTTTAAAATAAATTTTCTCTGCTTCCTCTTCAGTTAGGAGTATTTCTTTCATCTGTGTTATATCAAATCCAGTCTCTTTAATAAGTTTCATGATATCCTCTAGGGAAAACAGATATTTGATAGTCTTGCAGATAGCCTCCATTTTTGTTCTGTATTTAAGTAGATTGAAATAACTAAGGAAGGTCAGAGTATCACTTGCATACAGTGGTTTTAAAAAACCAAAACTGTGCTGAACTAAACTGAAAAGGCACCAGAGGGACATTCAGAAGAACTTCAATATGTTAATGTAGTCAATTTCTGGGATCCATCTTTCCAGAAACCACCTGAAATGTCTAGTGGTCTATAAAGGAAGAAATCTGTTTCGATGCCAAAAGTGAAGACATATTTTCAGCTCCACACTGTAAATGCCAAGGAACTTCTTGGATATAGAACTTCTAGATATAGATTGGAAGAGAGAGCCAACCTGAACTCTTCTCACTGAACTGGCAGGGCACCATCAAGGTAATTAAATAAAGGAAATCTGGTCAAAATCTCTCACAGTCTAAACTTGGAGCACTACCGCCTGATAATGAAGGTGCTCATTGCTTTATTCTTTCAACTTTTCTTTACTTTGCAAAATTCCACAGAAGTTGGAAAAAAATGTAACATTGGTTCTATATATATTTACCTCTTTGTTCTTGTGTTACATGAGGTTTAATAAGTGCCACAGTGTGTTGAGGAGGAAAGAAATATTGTATTTCCCTTTCAGCATCTTCTAGTGAATCACTTCCATACAACTGGTTGATAGGCAAACCTTCTATTGCAAATTGTGCACATAAACTTTGAAAAAGAAGTAAGTCAAAAACTGTTATAACATAGCATATAAAATAACATAACACAATGTAAAACTTCATATTTGCGTTCTGCAAAAGGAAGTAACTGCAGATTGGCTTGGGGTATGCTGTTACCTTTAAGGAGGTAGCAGTCATTAGGAAGAAAGGAGTTGAATATTTCAGTAATCATGATAATGGATACTGACAAATGTCAAAGATGGAATGAACACCCTGGTGCAGTGGAAAAGAAGAGAATATAGAATTCTGACAGTACCACTTGCTAGCTACATGATACTGATCAACTATTTTCCTTGTCTGTGCTTCAGTTGTCTCAAATATGAATATGATAATAAACCCTGTTTCGGAAGGAGTCTTTGAAGATGTAATCCGATGATGTGTTTGAAATATACGGTGCATATTAAGCTGTCAATAAATTCCTTCTCCTTCTTTAATCACTAAATAATTTCAAGCACTAGAGATGGCATTTGACCTATTCCAAAGATGCCAAATTATAGACACTGAATCCAGGAGACATGGCAGTGGAACCCTCCAGGTAAGGAAAGCAGCAGGAGAAGAGGAGCATACCAAATGGCTTTGTGGAACAATGCAGGAGTGACATTGATGGTAATGGACAAGCCCTGCCGGGGTAGTTTATTCCAATTCTGTTTTTGTATGATAGATGAATACGTATCTCCAAAGCCAGCCATTATTCCTCAGTGTTTTCCAGTTGCACCCTTTTCTTTCTGTCCCTCTGCCTATCTAGTTATATTTCAGGAGAAGTGATATTCATTGCTCATTAATTTTCTGCCCTTTAAACATAGCCCTGAGCAAGCAACCCACAAAATCCAGCCACAGCAAATAATCTCCCTTCCTGTTAACAGACTGACATCACTGGAAATTTGGCTTTCTGTCCTAAGTTTTAAGACCCCTTTCTTATCTCTGAGTTTCCCTTGTGGCTCAGCTGGTAAAATCTCTCATTTTTTCAGTGACCATTTCAGATTTCCTTATCTAATGTGACCTTCCCATTCAGCCCTTGGCTGCTCTCACATCTCTGATTTGAAGATATTTGTAGACTAAGAGCCTGTGATTGTCAGGGAGATTTGTACAATGAAACATCACCAGAACTGACTCCCTTCAATGCAGAGAACTACAAGCAGGCCCTCCATTAGGCTGTTAGACCTGGTATTTGGAAAAAGTGTTTGTGTGTGTGTGTGTGTGTGTGTGTATGTGTGTGTGTGTGTGTGTAAGGAGAGAAAAGAAGGATTGCTGTGTTTCTCTTGTATGCAAGTGACCATCTTTCAGATTAGCAATGGAGAGTAAAGAGTCTGATGCCCAAGTGCAGGAGTTATTTCTAAGGCAACTTAGAAAAGGAGGCAGTCAAAAATAATGGCTAAGAGTCACTGTGAACTTGTGGGAACATTAGGGATCATAAGGGCTTAGGATTTAAATTCTCACTATAATAGTGGGGAGAAGAGGGGCAGTTACTGAGTGCCTTCACCTGGAGGAAATGTCTCTGTGCTGGTATGCAGCCTCTATACTTGGAGCCAGAATTTCTAGAAGAGTGTGCCTACATGTATAGGCCAGGTAATGATAAGGATTTTTCTCTCTGATGCCATGTGTTGCATTCTCTGCTACATTTCATTAAGAGGTTCTATGGCACCCTGCTCATATCATGTAAAGAGTGTCCAAGCCATATTTTCCTTTACAGTAATTTCCGGGCACAGGAACAAAGACATAAGAGAAGAGGGTCAAAAGAGTGCAAAATGCTTCCTTGAGGACAAGTCCAACTCAAGATTTTCTACCCAAAAGAAAACACTTCAACTTTATATGCATGATGTTTCATAAGTCCTGTAATTTATTGTGGCAGCATGGATGCAAACATTTCCTGTGTTTGATAAAGCATCTTTATTCCTGCTCACTTGAAGGAGGGCTTTTCTTCCCCTGGATTCAATCCTGCTCTGAAATTAGCACAAAGAATTTAGGTGAATTGCAAGTCCGTTTGTTTCCATCAGCTCCGTGCTAAGAACAGAAATGAATGAGATACTATCTCCTTGCCTCAGCTGAGACCAAGCCCAGCAGCTAAGATCAAAAAATATTTTTTTAAGTGCCCCTAGGTAACAGGTACTAGACAGCATATTAAAAAGCAGAGACATTACTTCGCCAACAAAGGTCTGTCTAGTCAAGGCTATGGTTTTTCCAGTAGTCATGTATGGATGTGAGAGTTGGACTATAAAGAAAGCTGAGCACCGAAGAATTGATGCTTTTGAACTGTGGTGTTGGAGAAGACTCTTGAGAGTCCCTTGGACTGCAAGGAGATCCAACCAGTCCATCACAAAGGAGATCAGTCCTGGGTGTTCATTGGAAGGACTGATGTTGAAGCTTAAACTTCAATACTTTGTGCACCTGATGCGAAGGGCTGACTCATTGGAAAAGACCCTGATGCTGGGAACGATTGAGGGCAGGGGGAGCAGGGGACAACAGAGGATGAGTTGGTTGGATGGCATCACTGACTCAATGGACATGGGTTTGGGTGGCCTCCGGGAGTTGGTGATGGACAGGGAGGCCTGGCGTGCTGCATTTCATGGGGTCGCAAACAGTAGGACACGACTGAGCGACTGAACTGAACTAGGTAATAGGTAACATGCCAGGTTTTGAGCTGATTACAAAATTCTAAGACTCATCAGTAAATTACTTTGTAAATGTTCCCACCAATTTGTAGACTACATATTAAGTTAGTCATCATTGTCTTAAAACTCTTATATCAATTAAATAACCTACAGGATTATCATGCCCTTCTCTAAAGAACTTCTCCTAAACAGTGCATGGGGCAGATATTTCTGTATATAAGATACAGACTTCTGGTTGGGTAGCTACCACTTACTTTCAGCCCCACACGAAGCAACTTAGAACATTTTGTTACAAAGCCTTGGCCATATTCAGGTTGGCAGTGGGCTGGGCTTTCAGTCATAAATAGCCCACTCCTTACCCAACAAAAGGAGCATTCCTGAGAACCTACTTTGGACGAGAGCTGTAGTTCCTGTACCTTATATCCAAAAGGAAATCAAAATGGCTCCCATGAAAAAATCTGGGGACCCATGACATGAATCATACCTCTCTGGAAGATATTCTTTGGCTTCTTCAACATTGCTTGGTCCAATTAACTGTTTCCAGTATCCTAAGCCATTTTCTCTTACTAAAACAAGGGCTAGAGATGGACCACTGTTAGAAAAGAAAAAACAAAGTTAATGACACTATGGCTTGTAGCTAATCATAGATAAATAATGCAAGTGTATTTGTTAGACGAAAATAGTAAAATAACCCTTTTTACCAAGAGTATGAAATTAATTTCTGTTGGTGTACTCTCAAGAGTGTATTCATCAAAGAAAGGAAGCAGAGAAAGGAGAGGAAAAGAAGGGCCTTGGTTCTGAGCGAGTGGTCTAGGGAAAATACAGGCATTGTCCCCATGTCCCCGCTGATTTATGTTATACATGCTTGCTGGCTTTCTGGTTTGGCTGCTGTTTCATTTATTCCACTACATCCCATTCATCTCCTCGGGCTAGTGATCTTTAGGATTACCAAAACCCTTGAGAGTCACTCATAGCTGTCCACTTGGACTTGATGATGCTGCACAAACTGGCTATGCAAGGCAACTCAACTAGACTCCAGAGGCTTCACTGGGAACTTGCATTGCTCTAATAACACTCTGGGGGGACCACAGACGACACACAGTTGAGCGGGGAATCAAAATGGAAGTGATATTGGCAAAGAAGTAGACTCAGCACATCTTTACAGAATTGAGAGGTTTGGCAACTTGAAGAGAAAGCAGGGTTAAAAGAAGGTTAAATGATTCAATCATAAATCAACCTGTGCTTTCTCAACCTGAATTCTATTTTACCTGGTCATATTTTCTATAACACTTCCAAAATAATCTTTATTTTCATATTCTTTGCACAGTGTTTTTGCTTCTTCTTCTGATAATACTATCTGTCTTTGCAGCAGTATTTTAAAGCCTTCATCTTGAATTTTATTCAAAACATCCTCTAAATAAAAAGTCACATAAGTTTTAAAGTGCTAGGTTATTGATTATACACACAATACAGACTATATTATTATAAGGACATAGAATGTATTTCATTCTCATATGAAATTTAACTTTACAAAAATAGATTATTTGACTTTTAATTTAAGGTGAACAATATTCTTAACATATCAAATTTATGATGCCATTTCCAGTTCTTCAGTGGACCAAAATCTATAGATTTAAGAATGGTGGATTTATTCTTTAAAATCTGTACAGTCAGATAAGTTTTGTTTCATACATAAAGGTGATATACTGACAGTCTCAGATATGCTAGGGTTCTAGAGTTGGGCTTCCCTGATAGCTCAGTTGGTAAAGAATCCGCCTGCAGTGCAGGAGACCCCAGTTCGATTCCTGAGTTGGGAAAATCCGCTGGAGAAGGGATAGGCTACCGACTCCAGTATTCTTGGGCTTCCCTTGTGGCTCAGCTGGTAAAGAATCCACCTGCAATGCAGGAGAATGGGTTTGATCCCTGGGTTGGGAAGATCCCCTGGAGAAGAGAAAGGCTCCCTATGCCAGTATTCTGGCCTGGAGAATTCCAAGGACTGTATAGTCCATGGGGTCACAAAGAGTCGAACATGACTGAGTGACTTTCACTTTCAGAAAACAAAATAACTAGGTACATATCTTTTTTTAATGTGCTTAAATATAGATAACTGAAAGATGAAATATAATTGAGCAAAAAGTGGGAAATTAATGGACCTAAGGACTGTGAAAAGCATGAAAACTAGTTTGTATCAGAAGAATTCTAAATACATCTACTGTACACCTGTTTATAAACAAAATATAAATTTCAAAATATGCCATCAAAAGACATGCCATTGGATTACGTTCAAAATCTTTTCATACCATGTGGCAGATAGAAATATTTTAAAGTATAGAGATTTCTGCCTAAAACCTAAAGCAAACATCATAATTGAAATCACTGGAAGCACTGAAAGCAGTCAGGAATAGAACAAAGCCAAAATGTTATCATACTGGCCTTTAATTATTTATTATTTAATTATTTATTTAATTATTTATCTAAGCTATACGTAAAAATAACAAAATTGAACAAAATGGATAACAGTGTTTGCATATAAGCTGTTTGGAAAATTCAGGAGTATTTTTAAGAGGTTAATAGTATTAAATAACATAATTCAGTAAGGGAGTCAGTAAGTAAAAATTTACAGAAGCCACTGTCTTTCTTACTTAGAAAGTAAGTTTGGGGGGGAAGTGTCATTCACTGTGGGGTTAAAAACTAGGAATAATGCTGAAAAGAAATGGCTGGTACTAAATCAACAACTATGAACAGCTTACCTTTTATTGAGTGAATACTTCAGAGCAAAGAACATTGCATATATTCCCATATTCAGTTGAAAAATAAGATAACAAGAACTATAATGAAGAAAACTATTATATCTGAATAAAAGACGTAATAGATGAGTTGAATAGAGGTATATTATATTTCTTGAAAATGCATGAGAATATGGTGAAGATGTCTGTTTTCTTCAAGTTAAATAATCCACATGGACTTTGCTTTAGAATTTCTTGAGGTTATCCAGAATAATTAAATATCAATAAAGGTCAACATTTATTTAAAGAGTGATGAATTACCATTTACTACCAAATGGCAAACATAGTAAACACGAAATAATCAAAAACTGAGGCAAGAGTCAAGCAAGAGGGAGAGGGAGAGTGATAAGAGACTAACCAACTTCAAATTTTGTTTTTCCCCCTTTTTAATTAACACCCTTATGCCATCCTTAAATGTCAGTATGGTTTGCATATCACAACAGCAATATGTTATGACACTAACAGCTGTCACCAACATTCTTTGTAGGTATTTGTTTGGGAAAAATTATTTCAACAAATTGTTGAGTAGAAGGTGAAATCTTTGCAACTTGGTTGGAAGTAGATTTGCTTTGCTCAGAAAAATTGAAAAAATTGTATTTGTTTCCCAGGAACAACAGTCAGGATTTCAGGGGCAATCCAAACCAGGTGACCAGTATGAAAGCAGAAACTGGTAAATACTACTGAGAACTATGAACAGAAGACAGGCCATTTGAAAGTTAGATTTGGCAATTTGGAGGTCGTTGGTGAACTTGACTAGGATAGTTCCGACAGAAGCTCGATTGGAGGGGGTTCAGGAGTGGGTGAGGGTCAAGAAGGCGATTCACTGAGCACAGACAACTCCTTGAGAAGTGTCCACTACAGAGGAGTAGAGAAATGGGGTGTCAGCTGAGGGGGCGGAGGAGGCAAGGCAGTTTTTCTGGTTGTGTTTTTATTTCATTGAATTTTGTTTATTATTATGTTGGACCATGTTTTTGTGCTAACAGGGAAAACTCAGTAGCAAGGGAAAAAGTGATGTTGCCAGAAAATAAGGGATATTTTCGAGTGTGAAACACTCAGGAAAGCGGGTAGCAAATACATAGATCAAGAAAAGCGCTGGCCTTTGGTGGATCATGTACACAACAGGGTTGCCTCTTCTCCTCTCAGCCAATAACACTGCTTCTTATTTACAGAGAAACCAAGTAATGGAAGACAAACCCCTCAACTTCCTGCCACAAACCTATAAACTGGATCTGTGGCCTCTTTCTCTCTTGCTACATAGAATAAAAATCTCTTCTCAGTCCAATCCTATACATCTGCTACAGAAATTATTTCCTCCTGACTCATCTCAGTGACCTTGGCCTTTCCTAAACTTTTCTTTCTTGTAACTTCAACTGGTTGATTCCTTCCCATGAGCATTAATTTACAGTCAAATTTTTCCAATCTCAACATAACATTTACAAATCTGTCAAATATTACTTCTTTAATTCTGAATTGTTCTGACTTCTTTGTATATAATCTCTCACCCCAGTTTTGAGACTGACTTTTGTGGCAAGCACTCCACTGAAACTACTCAAGAGTCTCCTTTCCTGGCTAATTCAAGCTTGACTTTTTAGTCTCTGCAAAAACAGTGCTTCTTCCGTGAAGCATCATGCAACTGTCCCTGGTTAATTAAGCCATACTTATCTTTCCACTCAATTATGGGCTGCATATCCTATTTGATATCCAGTGAGGCATCTCTTACCATAGCGCTTTCCACACTCAGCTGTTATTATCAATTAGATGCAGTTTGCTTCAGCAGTACATGTATAGGCTTCAACAGTACATGAACTGTGAACTTCCAGATGTTCAAGATGGATTTAGAAAAGGCAGAAGAACCAGAGATCAAGTTGCCAACATTCGCTGGATCATAGAAAAAGCAAGAGAATTCCAGAAAAACCTCTACTTCTGCTTTATTAATTATGCCAAAGCCTCTGACTGTGTGGATCACAACAAACTGTGGGAAATTCTTCAAGAGATGGGGATAACAGACCACCTTACCTGCCTCCTGAGAAACCTGTATGCAGGTGAAGAAGCAACAATTAGAACCAAACATGGAACAACGGACTGGTTTCAAATTGGTAAAAGAGTGCATCAAGGCTGTATATTGTCACCCTGCTTATTCAACTTATATGCAGACTACATCATGCAAAATGTCGGGCTGGATGAAACACAATCTGGAATCAAGATTCCCAGAAGAAACATCAATAACCTCAGATATGCAGATGATACCATGCTTATGGCAGAAAGTGAAGAGGAACTCAGGAGCCTCTTGATGAAAGCGAAAGAGGAGAGTGAAACAGTTGCCTTAAAACTCAACATTCAGAAAACTAAGATTATGGCATCTGGTCCCAACTCTTCATGGCAAATAGATGGGGACACAATGGAAACAGTGAGAGAGTTTATTTTCTTGGGCTCCAAAATCACTGCACATGGTGACTGCAGCCATGAAATTAAAAGATGCTTGCTCCTTGGAAGAAAAGCTATGACCAACCTAGACAGCACATTAAAAAGCAGAGACATTACTTTGCCAATAAAGTACAAAAAGCTATGGTTTTTCTAGTAGTCATGTATGGATGTGAGAGCTGGACTATAAAGAAAGCTGAGTGCCGAAGAATTGATACTTTTGGACTCTAATGTTGGAGAAGACTCTTAAGGGTCCCTTGGACTGCAAGGAGATCAAACCAGTCAATCCTAAAGGAAATCAATCCTGAATATTTATTGGAAGGACCGATGCTGAAGCTGAAACTCCAATACTTTGACCACCTGATGTGAAGAACTGACTCACTGGAAAAGACCCTGATGCTGGGAAAGATTGAAGGCAGAAGGAGAAGAGGACAACAGAGGATGAGATGGTTGGATAGCATCACCGGCCCGATGGACGTGAGTTTGAGCAAGCTCCGGGAGTTGGTGATGGACAGGGAAGCCTTGCGTGCTGCAGTCCTTGAGATCGCAGAGTCGGACATGACTAAGTGACTGAACTGAACTGAGATGTATTTTGCAGCAGGTTGTTGGGCTGGTAGGATAAAGATTATATTGTGTAGAAAATTAAATGTAAAACCCTAGGGACTCAATACATCAGAGATATCCTTATCACCAATGTTACATGCTCATAATAAAGCTGCCTATAGCAGCTTTACTCATAGTAGCCAAAAACTGGACACAACGAAGATGTCCTCTAATAAGTAGCTAGACATATGCTGGTATATTCATACAATATAATGTTATTCAGCTATAAAGAAGTAAGCTATTTAAGCCACAAAAAGACATAAAGGAACCTTAAGTGTATATAGCTATGTAAGAGAAATTTATCACTATATGATTTCAACTCTATGACATTCTGGAACATGCAAAACTACAGAGACAGTAAAAAGGTCAGATTACAACAGGGATTAGGAGGGGGAGATGGATAAATAGGAGAAGAACATGGATTTTTAGGACAGTGGTTCTACCACATATGATACTGTAAAAGGGACACATGACACTGAATTTATCAAAACCAACAGAATGTGCAACACAAAGAGCAAACCTTAACATCAACTATGAAGTTTAGTTAATAACAGTGTATTGATATTGGTTCACTAGTTATAAAAATGTATCACAATAAAATATTATTAGAAGAAACTATTATAGGAGTAGGCATATGGGAACACTGTACTATCTTAATTTTTCTGTAAATCAACAACTATTCTAAAAAAAAGTCTATTCATCTAAAAAACATATATATATTGTTCAAGGTTTAAAAAGGCAAATGAAACTTTCCAAAGAAGAGAACTCTAGGCTCAGGGAGCTTCACTGGTAAATTCCAGTAAAGATTTTTAAAAGATGCAATATCAATTCTACACCATCTCTTCCAGAAAACAGTGACTACCTTTCATCTCATTTTATGAAGTCTGCATTTACCCATTACCCTAATAGGAAAACCAGATAAAGACATTACAAGAAAGTCCCCAACAAAATACTGAAAATTCAAGCCCAGCAATATGTTAAAAAGGACAATAAAAGACAATATACAACAACCAAGTATAGTTTATCTGGAGAATGCAAGGCTGGTTAAATATTTAAAAATCAAAGTAATTGCCATATGATTAAACTCAAGGAAAAATGTCAGTAGATACAGGAAAATTTTTTTGAGAAACTATAACATCCATTCATGATTTAAAAAAAAAAATACCTCCGCAAATTAGGAGTAGGTGAGAATTTCCTTAATCTAAATAAAGGGCATATAAAGCTAACATGACACTTAATGGTAAAAGATTTAATGCTTTCACTCTAAGATCAGGATCAAGGTAACTTGTGTACTGTCATCTCTTTTATTATTCAACATCATGCAGGAAGTTCCAGCCAGTACAATAAGGCAAGCAAAAGAAATAAAAAGTGTACATATTAAAAAGAAAGAAGCAAAACTGTCTCAATTTTTAGATTATATTATTGTCCACATCAGTGGTTCTCAATCCTTCAAAGTGCATTTAACAATGTCTGGAGATGTGTTTTGATCTTCACAACTAGGCGTCGAGGGGATGCGACTGACATGAAGTGAGTAGAGGCCAAAGATGTCGCTGAACATTTTCCAATGCTCATGATGCGGCACCCTCAACAATTCCCTAGCCCAGATTGTAAGTAGGTCTGCTGCTCAGAAATCCTGCGCTGTGCTGTGCTCAGTCACTCAGTCGTGTCCTCCTCTTTGTGACCCCACGGACTGCAGCCTGCCAGACCCCTCTGTCCATGGGATTCCGCAGGCAGGAAGACTGGAGTGGGTCGCCGTGCCCTACTCCGGGGGATCTTCCCGACCCTCCTCTCTTATGTGTCCTGCACTGGCAGGCAGGTTCTTAACCACTCCTGCCACCTGAAAAGCCCTCAGAAACCCTAGTAACAGAAATTCTCAAGGAAATGATGTCAAAAAGCTCCTAGAACTAAGTAGTTTAGCAAGTCAGAGAATATGAGGTCAACATACAAGTATCAGTTTATTTCCATACACTGGATATAAAAAAGAATTAATAGTGTTACTTTATAGTTTCTGTTCTTCCTCTGCCAATATTCACTCTATTCTGTGAGGTTAAAAATAGCTAGCACCTTTTAAGTGTTAGGCACTTTCTGTTTTCGCATTTTAACCTTCTGAATTTAAACATGAAGAAAGATTTGGTAAAGTACATTTTTTCCAAATCACACTATTAATAACAGTTTACCTAAGTGTTGAACTTAGGCATTTCAGACATGAATACTTCTAATCTTTATTATAATAGCTATAATAATAATTATATATAACAAAAATTCTTGTATGTTAAATCTACCCTAACAAATTCCTAGGTTAGAAAGCACTTCCTGAACTTTTTAACTATAAAATTGTTTTATTCTTTTTATTGAGAAATTAGTAAATTAGTGACAATTAAATTTCTTCAAGTGCTTTTTCTTGAATGTTAAATTTTAAACTAATATATTTTAATATAATTATTCAAATCATATGTACAAAGTAGTTAAACAATTTATGCTTTATTTCTTACCTGTTCTTTCATTAAAGAGGGCTGGTCGAAGTAATGCCAGTATCTTTTCAAATTTTATGCCTCTAATTTTTTTAAAATCAGGGATTAAGACCTCAATAAACTTAGTATTAGTTATATTCTCTTCAACATCACAAAACTGAGATATTTGTTGTATTTCCAGATATTGTTGTAAACTGTTGAAATCCAAAACATAATTATAAACTGAAGTTTAATAATCATGCCAGAAAATTAAAACTGATAATATATTCTCACAATAATTTAGATTTTAATAAAACAAATGAATATTTAACTTCACGAAAGATAAGTTATATCTCTATTACATCAAAGAATATGTATTTAATTCCATTTTTATTGAACCAACACAAAAATCAATTACATGAAATCACATGTGTTTGATTTCATGAGAGGATATTAAAGACATCAAAATAAAGTATGTTTAAATTTTTTTTTCTTTCCTCTATGTAAAGCAATCCAGATAGTTTTTAATTTTCCTTATAATTTTATCTTTGAATCTAGGTTAAATTTAGGAGCATATTTCATGTTTTCAAATAGATAAGATGTTTTCTATTTGAAATTTATTATTTATTTATTTCCAACTTTATTGGATTATAATCAGGAAATGTATGTGGTAGGATTTTAATTTTTAAAAATTTGTTTAGGTTTTCTTTGTAAACAAAGTTACTTGTGGGATTTAAGTTTATACATGTTCATATTTCATATGTTATAGATCATTTATTATACACAATTATGGAATACATATTTGCCATTCCTATATATCCTTGTTTTTTCCTCTGCTTTGTATTGAGATCTACGACCATAATGTGACTTATATCCAGTTCTCCTTATTATCTTTCTAATACTTATATTTTTATTATGTCATCTGTGTGGTTTCAGGAATAAATTTTTTGACCACTATATCTTCTTCACAAATGTTTTCTTTTACATCATGTCCTTCTTTATCAAGTTTAACACTTTTAATATTCAATTCTAATTCTTTATTTTTTCGGGCTATTTTGTTGCCATCTCTTAATTTTTTTATTTTTCTTTGTCTCTTCTAAGCAGAATATAGATTTGGATTACTGTGATACTGAATGGTTTGCCTTGGAAATGAACAGAGATCATCCTGTCATTTTTGAGATTGCACCCAACTACTGCATTTCAGGTTCTTTTGTTGACTATGAAGGCTACTCCATTTCTTCTAAGGGATTCTTGCCCACAGTTGTACGTATAATGGTCATCTGGATTAAATTTGCTTCCGGTCCATTTTAGTTCACTGATCCCTAAACTGTCAATGTTTACTCTTGCCATCTCCCATTTGACCACTTCCAATTTACCTTGATTCATGGACCTAACATTCCAATTTCCTATGCAGTATTGTTCTTTACAACATGAGACTTTACTTTTATCATCAGACACATCCGCAACCGGGCATTGTTTCCACTTTGGCTCAGCCTCTTCACTCCTTCTGGAGCTATTTCTTCTCCCTTCTCCAGTAGAATATTGGGCACCTAACAACCTGAGGAGTTCATCTTTCAGTGTCATATCTTTTTGCCTTCTTGTACTGTTCATGCAGTTCTCAGGCAAGAATGCTGAAGTGATTTGCCATTCCGTTCTCCAGTGGACCACGTTTTGTCAGAACTCTCCACCATGATCCATCCGTCTTGGGTGGCTCTACATGGCATGGCTCATTGTTTCATTGAGTTAGACAAGGCTGTGATCCATGTGATCAGTAAAACTCTATACAGTCAGCAAAAACAAGACCAGGAGCTGACTGTGGCTCAGATCATGAACTCCTTATTGCAAAATTCAGGCTTAAATTGAAGAAAGTAGGAAAACCACTAGGCCATTCAGGTATGACCTAAATCAAATCCCTTATGATTATACAGTGAGTGAAGTTGCTCAGTTGTGTCCAACTCTTTGCGACCCTCCATGGACTGTAGCCTACCAGGCTCCTCCGTCCATGGAATTTTCCAGACAAGAATACTGGAGTGGGTTGCACTTCCCTTCTCCAGGGAATCTTCCTGACCCAGGGATTGAGCTCGGGTCTCCTCATTATAAGCAGACGCGTTACCCTCTGAGTCACCAGGGGAAGTGATTACATAGTAGAAATGACAAATAGATTCAGGTGATTAGATCTGATAGACAGAGTGCCTGAAGAACTATGGGCAGAGGTTTGTAACATTGTATATGAGGCAGTGATCAAAACCATCCCCAAGAACAAGAACTGTAAAAAGGCAAAATGGTTGTCTGAGGTGGCCTTACAAATAGCTGAGAAAAAAGAGAAGTGAAAGGCAAAGGAGAAAAGGAAAGAGATACCCATCTGAATGCAGAGTTCCAAAGAATAGCAAGGAGAGATAAGAAAGCCTTCTTCAGTGATCAATGCAAAGAAATAGAGGAAAACAATAGAATGGGAAAGACTAAAGATCTCGTCAAGAAAATTAGATGCCAAGGGAACATTTTCATGCAAAGATGGGCACAATAAAGGACAGAAATGGTGTGGACCTAACAGAAGTAGAAGATATTAAGAAGAGATAGCAAGAATACACAGAAGAACTATAGAGAAAAGTTCTTAATGATGGGGATAACCACGATGATGTGATCACTGACCTAGTAGCCACTCACCTATTCATCCTGGAGTATGAAGTCAAGTGGGCCTTTGGAAGCAACATTACAAACAAAGCTAGTGGAGGTGATGGAATTACAGTTGAGCTATTTCAAATCTTAAAAGATGATGCTGTGAAAGTGCTGCACTCAATATACCAGCAAATTTGGAAAACTCAGCAGTGACTGGAAAAGGTCAGTTTTCATTCCAATTCCAAAGAAAGGCAATGCCAAAGAACGCTCAAACTACCATGCAATTGCACTCATCTCACATGCCAGCAAAGCAATGCTCAAAATTCTCCAAGTCTTCAACAATATGTGAACTGAGAACTTCCAGATATTCAAGCGGATTTAGAAAAGGCAGGGGAACCAGAGATCAAATTGCCAGCATCAGTTGGATCATAGAAAAAGCAAGAGAATTCCAGAAGAACATCTATTTCTGCTTCACTGACTACATTAAAGCCTTTGGTTGTGTGGATCACCACAAACTGGAAAATTCTTAAAGAGATGGGAATACCAGACCACCGTACCTACCTCCCAAGAAACCTGTACGCGGGTCAAGAAGCAACAATTAGAACTGGCCGTGGAACAACAGAAAGAAAAATGCTGCAAACTTTGCAAAACAACATCGACACATCTCACTCCACCCCTATCGTGCCAAGTGCTTAAATAATCTTATTATATGCGTACTAAATAACTGCTTCTGAAAGTTGGATGCAAAAGACCCCTACCTGTACAACAGCACCAACAAACACTGAGTCCTCTTATGCCAGCTATGTTAATAGTGGTTCACAGAACACTTTAAAAAATGGCTCAAAAATTCTGGTATGAAACCTGGTTTCTTGAGCCCAACATTTCCCACCCAAGCCTGCTCCTCAACTGCTAAGTATCATTTTCTCTTAAAACTCTCACAGTAACTCCTACTGTTTACAAAGACCTTTGTCAGCACTTGGTTTATCCTGCCAGTCCCTCTATCTCACTTAAAACTGGGAATTAATGGTATTAGGGTCTCCCTGCTGCCTAAAAATTATGATATGGCTAGGAACCAGCAGAAGGACCAACTAAAAAAAAACTGCCATAATTTATTAATAAGATAACAAGGAGAGTTCTGAAAATGCTCAACCAGAACACGCAGTGGAGATGGCCTGCCCGGCAGGAGGAGACACACATTAGGAAGTCTCAGGACTCAGCTACTTAGAAGTTGCTCCTGCTAACCCACCTTTCTTTCAGACATGACTCTGACAATTCATGGGCTAAATGCTGGATTTTCTGAGTCTTCAAGAGGAATAAAAGTGACTTATGTTCACTTTTGAAATTTACAAACTGTTAACAAAAAACTGTACAACTATTTAGTTCTTAGCAATTTATCACCACTAACTGCCTTGAGTAAAAGGACAGAGGACATTTGCTGTCTCTAGGACAAGGGGAGGCAGAAGTGGAATGTGGAGAGACAGGAAAGGGGTCTGGTTTGGAAGGGACCAGCCTTGGTCTCATTCTAACCCTGGAGTCCTGGGCCACGAAGCCAGATTGGTGCACCCAGTGTTAGAGAAACAGGAGTTTCTTCCCTTTCGAAACTGCTTGACATAAACTTTCAGGGCAACTCCGGCTTTGTTGATCATATAAAATTTTAGACTGAAAAGAATACCTGTGGCTTCGATATAAAGATGTTTGTCTTTAGATTTGAGATATCTGTATGTTATACTATGTTACCTGCTAAAACATTGTAAATAATAAGCTTCCTGGCTGGGAGCTACCTTTTGCTCTTCATCCTCAAAGGCCTGGCCGTCTCTTCTTGTTCATCCCACGGTTCTTTAGATTCCGTCTCAGAATTAACTTCACTATCATCCCAGGAAGGCTGTTTTTCCTTTCCTTGTGAAACAACTAGAATATAGCTTAGGTTCCTTGTCATAAAAGAAACAAACTCCTCAAAGTCAGGCTACAAAATAAAATAAAAATAATATTATTAGGCTCATGAAATGGATAGACTACAATGGTGAACCCTACCCAAGTCAAGGACCTCTTCCCCTTCATGATTATTGGTCAAGAGAAAGTTACTCACAAGCCTCCTGTTAACTAACACATCTCTGAAGGACAGAAGTTCACAGTTGGCAGGGACTGATCATCAAGGCAGTCTAATAACAATTGTTAAACTATAGGATGCTTCCAAATCAACTGGAGGGCTTGTTGAACACAGTTTTCCGGAGTCCAGTTCCAGACTATGATTCAGTAGGTTTAGGGTGGGGCCCCGGAACTGGATTTTCTCATAAGTTCCCAGGTGATGCTGATGTCACTGGTCCAGCCCTTTTCCAGGACCAAGAAAGATGGTCTGAGGGGTGCAGCTGGTGTACAAAGTGCTTTTCAGTAGAACTTTCTCTGATGACCAACATGCTCTGTGCTCTTCAGCATATGTAACCACAGGCAGCTGCTGAGCACTTGAAATATGGCTAGTGCCACTGAGATTCTGAATTTTTAACTTTGTTTACCTGTAATGAATTTAAGTTCAAATGGCCACATGTATCTAATGGCTACTATATTGGACAGTGCATTTCTAGAACCTGCATCTCCTGACATCCAAGCCATTGCACTTGCCAATACAAAGTCTTTACTGTATTACCCCAGACAAAAGAGAATTTTAAAAATAGCTTGACAAAAAGGATTTAC
This sequence comes from Muntiacus reevesi, assembly GCF_963930625.1. Taxonomy (NCBI): domain Eukaryota; kingdom Metazoa; phylum Chordata; class Mammalia; order Artiodactyla; family Cervidae; genus Muntiacus; species Muntiacus reevesi. The sequence goes on along the minus strand of NC_089254.1, from coordinate 47,211,150 downwards.
ATGTAGGTAAAGAAAGGATTCCCTGATGGCTCAGAGGTTAAAGCATCTGCCTCCAATGTGGGAGACTCGGGTTCGATCCCTGGGTAGGGAAGATCCCCTGGAGAAGGAAATGGCAACCCACTCCAGTATTCTTGCCTGGAGAATCCCATGGACGGAGGAGCCTGGTAGGCTACAATCCATGGGGTCACAAAGAGTCGGACACGACTGAGCAACTTCACTTCGCTTCACTTCAAAGAAAGGATTAAAGCTTTCCTATGAAGTTTATGACAAGGAGCCTTCAACCTGGGATCAGACTCTACAGGAAAGGTCTGGATGCTCACTTCCTGGGGGCTGATACACAGAGTCTTAGAGGACACATATCATAAAGAGATCTTTGCTCCAATAACACACAATCAGAGCATCCATTTTTGCTCGACTGCCTCTGTGCCTACTGGAGTTTTCTCCACAGTCACTCTCTTTGGATTAACTGTGAAATGGACACCGCCAAGGAAATCTGGAGCTTAGCTGGTTGGTCAGACTTATTCACCTGTTTTTTCTATAATGAGAATACTAAACTTATAGGAACCCATTGTATTTGGCGGACAGTGGATTTTTTTTTTAGCTTTCTTACCTGGTCTGCTATTTGACTATAGAAGTGCTTTACTTGTTCTTCAGTAAGCGGTTTCTTATCCTCTGCTTCTATGACAAATCCTGCCTTGATAATCTTCAATTAGAGAGTAAGGTCAGATCCAAATGGGCAGTGGGGCCACAGGTAAAAGAAGTCAAGGACATTTGTTTCCTAGGCTTAACAAATCTTCCAGATTTGAATGCATTACATGATTATGCCTCAGTACAATCCATAAGGCACTAAGTTGCAAGAGGCCCAAAAATATGTAAACAAAGAAGGTTCTTTTCATGCCTCCCCCAACGTCAGTGTTTAAATTTTCACTGCTTGAACGAGAGACTCCACACTATTTCTATTATTTAAGTGAATTGTTTCAAGATTAAAAAAAAAAAAAAAGCTAACTGAATTCCAAGGAAAGATATCACAGCTTTCTAAATCTTTCAAAAAGACATACATTTATAAGCGCTTTTAACCATCTATTTTCAAAATTATTTTAACTCTCTTAACTTTTTTTCAAGGCTTACCTTTGTTAAATCTGTAACTCATAATCTAGTATATCTTACTCTGACAGCAACAAAAATATCCAAATTACAGGGAAGAACAGAATTTAAAATTCAGCCATGCTTTGTCTTAAAATTTTTTAATTTAATGACAAATTCAGTGTGTATGTCACTATAGTATAACAATGTACAAAATGGACCATCTACTTTATTGCAGTTTAATCAATGCTCCTTTGGCTGAACAAAGAATGCATGATGGGAAATTCATAAAGATACCCAATCCCTCCTGACATAGCTTCCCATGTGACCTCCTCTATTGCACATGCAATATTCTTGCAAATTTTAATATAACTTTGTTGTTTCAACACAAAATCTCTATTCAGGGGTCAGTAAACCATAGCCCCTTCCACCACACATGTTTAGAAACAAAGATTACTAGAACCACGCCCCTTTGTTTATTTACTGTCTTGTTGCCTTCTCCAGACAATGGCAGAGTTAAACTTCTGTGACAGAGCTCATATGCCCCATAAGCCTGAAAATAGTTACTATCTGGCTCTTTACAGGAGAAGTAAGCTGATCTTTAGATTAGAATGCAATTTTCCTCCAAAAAGTTTTTCTTTGGGCTCTAAAAGCAAAACCTTAAATGCTTCTTTAAGTTATCATGTATCTAAAAGGACCATATATTTGTGACAACATCAGGGAATAATGCAGGCTAATGTGAGCTTATAGCAAGTTTGCACTGATGACAACTAAATACAAAGAATTTGTTATCATCCAACATAAGAACGGCAACTTTTATATTTTATATTGGATGCTAGCAGAGCAGAGTTATTTAAATAAGGATGTTGAATAGGTTGAGCCTTTGTAAGACAAAACACCCAAAGCCTTTAGAGGTACCTAGTACCAGATGTTCTTTATGTTCTAGTTTACTCTGAGTGATAAGCTTGTCTCCACATTGAAAATTAAGGGATTTTTTTTCACAATTAATTTAAACTATTGTTGGGAGATATTACTTACTTTTTCTTTAATTTCTTGAACTTTTCTAGCAGTCACAGCATCAGGCTTGATAATAACAATTGTGTATATTTGGTCTAGGAAGAAACAATGGATGGATTTCATTTTCTTGGCACAAAGTCTAGATAATGAAGGATTTGACAATTGCAAGCGTAAACTACTAATGTCCAATGAGTTTTGTCTATCAATAGCTTTGTCCTTATGGCGTTGCAACTACCAAAGAGTTTCTACTTAGAATCAAAGTATATTTCCTGTATTTGCATGCAGGAAAAACATTCACAAGAGTTTACAGTCAGAGGATCAAAAAAAAGTGTAGGTGGGTACTAGTTATTTAATTTTTTTGGCCACATCTCATGCTTGTGCGATCTTAGTTCCCCAACTAGGGGTTGAATCCGGGCCCTCAGTGGTGACAGTGTGAAGTCCTAACCACTGGACCACCAGGGAATTCCCAGTACTAGTTATTTGAGTACAATTCACATGCTTTAGAATCACACCAATGATCCCGTCCAGGTCAGTATCACTGACTGGAGTTTCAGCGCAAGCAAACATTATAAACCAATGGCTTAACTGTCTATGAATTTATCCACATTTATCTACACATTCTTATAATTAGTTTTTAGTGCAGAATAGCTCACCTAGCATGTTGTTTGCCTCTGATCCCTCCAGGGTATGAACACACATTCACACACTCACTCAAGATATTCCAATGAAGGCAGGAAGTTGTTCATCCTTAAAGCAAACTAGGAATGCAGGTCATCAGGGAGGAAATTTTTACAAGTTTTGGAAAGATGATGAAGGATAAAGTAGGAGGAAACTACTGTCCAGATTACTCACAGGGGACAGAAGCCCCTGGTTGAATGTAATCTTAGAAAAACTCCAGGCATAGAGACTGAAGGCAAGGCAAGGGGAGCAAAAGAGATTGCTTTTTAAGAGCTGAGTCTGGTATTGCACAAATCATCATTAATCCTACCAGTCCTTATCAATTAACACTGATGTCATTACAAGGTTCTTGCTGCAAGTGATGCTGTAATGAACATCATTCATGTACACAAATCCTTCACTATTACTTTAAAGTAAATTTACTTGCCAACGCTTTCGTAGCTTGGTTCCCCAGCATCCTCTGAATCTGAGTCTACAAATGCAATTTCATGATACTGTGAAAAAGAAAAGCAAATAAAACAGTTATATTTTAATATGATAGAGTTTTTAGAAATTTTGTTTCTAGTAAATATGTATAATCAAAGGGATAGAAATTAAAGCGGAAGGAACATTTGTAAACTTCAGGATCCATTCTTGACCATTGCTCTGAGTAAATTAGGAGCAGAAAGATACTTCCTTAACTTATAAAAAAATGTCTTTCTGAAAAAAATAGCCAATTTCCTCATATAGAGTAAAACCCTAGGAAGGATAAGAGATTCTTAGTTTCTGAAGAAGCCCTGAAAATGCTTCTGTGATTCTGTAAACTACCTGAAAAGTTTATATATTTACATATATACATTTTGAGGGCAAAAAGTTTGTATAATTATAGATTCTCAATGGACTACAGAATCAAAAATGTTTGGAAACAACTATACTGAAAGCATTCACTTCCGTTATAATCAAAAATAAGAGAATTATGCCAGCTATAACTTCATAGTGACCTGTCTTGTATTTGTTGTATCTACCCTGACAAACAAGGCAGCCACTAACCACATGAGGCTATATTTGAGAGCTTGAAATGAGGTTAGTCCAACCTAAGATGTGCTATGAGTGAAAAATACACAGCACATTCCAGACTTAGTTTGAAAAAATGAATGTGGAATACTTTATTTCCTACATTGACTACATCTTTTTCTTATTTTATTGAAGTATAGTTGATTTACAATGCTGCATTTAATTGCTGCCATACAGAAAAGTGCCTTAGTTTTATATATATACTTTTTCATAGTCCTTTCCATTATGGTTTATCAGAGGATATTGAATATAGTTCCCTGTGCTATACAGTTTATACATCTAATAAATAATAGCTTGCGTCTGCTAATCCCAAACTCCCAATCCTTCCCTCCGTCACCCCCTCTCTCCGTTGGAAGTCACAAGTCTGTTCTCTATATTTGTGAGTCTGTTTTTGGTTCATAGATATATTCATTTGTGTCATATTTTAGGTTCCAAATATAAGTGGTATATGATATTTATCTTTCTCTTTCCGACTGAGCTCACTTAGTATGATAATCTCTAGATGCATCCATGTTGCTGCAATGATTTTGTTCTTTTTAATGGCTGAGTAATATTTCATTGTGTGTGTGTGTATATACATACCACACCTTCCTTATCCATTCATCTAGGGGTGCATGTATTGTTTCGAATTATAGTTTTGTCTGGGTATATGCCCAGGAGTGGGATTGCTGGGTCATATGGCAACTCTATTTTTAGTTTTTTGAGGAACTACCATATTGTTCTCCATAGTGGCTGCACCAGTTTACATTCCTACCAACAGTGTAAGAAGGTTCCCTTTTCTCCACACCCTCTCCAGCCTTTATTATTTGTAGACTTTTTAATGATGGCCATTCTGACAGGTGTAAAGTGTGGTACCCCAATGTAGTTTTGATTTTCATTTCTCTAATAATTAGTAATGAAGATCTTTTCATGTTCCTATTAGATCTCTGTATGTCTTCTTTGGAGAAATGTCTATTTAGGTTTCTGTCCATTTTTCAATTGGGTTGTTTGTTGTTGTTGTTGAATTGTAAGAGCTCTTTGTATATTTCAGAAATTAAGCCCTTGTTGGTCACATCATTTGCAAATATTTTCTCCCAGTTCATAGATTGTCTTCTCGTTCTGTCTATGGGTTACCTCATTGTGCAAAATCTTGTAAGTTATATTGAATACATCTTTAAATGGGCATGTTTTTAATATGTCAGATGTAAGAAAAGATGTTTGAAAATTAATTTCACCTTTTTTATTGTTTTTAATTGACTAGTAGAATATTATAAGTTTTGTATGTGACTCACATTATGGCTTGTATTTTATTACTACTATTGCACTAGACAAGGCAATTGATGAGAAATCTAAATAATGGAAAAGTCCAACAGAATGGAATAAGATAAAATAAATACCAGATATTAATAATGGAATAAGATAAAATAAATACCAGATATTAATAAATTTCTTACATATCACTATAATTAATTAAAATAAGATGTCATTCTGCAAGAATAATGAGAATAACGACAATAAAACCATAGTACAGCGCACACAGAGCGAAAGCCAGATGCAGTACAGTAATTAGGAGAATGTTTAAAAGTCATGCTGCCTGACTTCAGATTCTGCTTTTACAGCCTACTAGCTACCCGTTTCTAAGGAAAGGACATAATGTTTCTAAGCCTGTCTTATTGAGCACAAATGCTTCATAAGGTTCCCCTAGGTCCAGATTCAAGATGCAACATAGGAGGCTCCTGAATTCACCTCCTCCCTCAGACACACCAGACCTACAGTTATTTGTGGAACAGTTCCCTCTGAGCGAAATCCAGAAAACAACCAGGCAATTCCTATGCATCATTTGACTATGACAAATGAGGGGGAAAAAAACACATGCCAAATTGGGTAGCAGAGGCTGAGTCACAATCTCACCATAAACTCTCTCCCTGACACAGAGACATAAAATCGAGAGGGGACTCACAACTCCCAGCATCTCCCAAAGGAGTGAAGGGCTTGACACCAACATGGAGTACCCCCAACTTTAAGACTTCCAATGGAGAGATGGGACCCCAAGTGCTTGGCTCTAAATGAAGCCCAAGTTAGTAGATGAAGGAAATAAAGATCAGAGCAGAAATAAATAAAATAGAGACTAAAAGACAATAGAAAAAAATCAGTGAAACTAAGAGCTGGATTTTGAAAAAAATACACAAAAGAGAACTTTAGCTAGATTGTGAGGGAAGAAAAGAGAAGACTCAAATAAATAAAATTAGTAATGAAAGAGGAGACATTATAACTAATACCACAGAAACACAAGGATCTTAAAAGACTATTATGACCAACTATGAAATGATTGTCTCAAAAAGCACTCCCATGTTCATTGCAGTCTTATTGACAACAGCCAAGATATGAAAACAACCTAATGGACACTTACAATGGATAAAGGTATTGTATCTATACACAATGAAATCCTATTCATTCATAAAAAAGGAAGAAATCTTGCTTTTTGCGACAATGTGGATGGAGTGTGAGCACATTATGCTATGTGAAATAAGTCAAAGAAAGATAAATGCTGTATGATCTCTCTTATATGTGGAATCTAGAAAAAATGAACTCACAGGCGCAGAGAACAGAATGATAGTTGATAGAGGCAGAGCATGGTGAATCGGCGAATTGGGTGAAGGAGGTCAAAAGGTAAAACTTCCAAATAAGTTCAGAGGGCATAATGTATAGCATAATGACTATAGGTAATGCTATGTATTGTGTATGTGAAAGTTGCTAAAAGAGTAGATTTTTAAAATTTTTAATGACAAATTTTTTCAGAAAACATGACAAGACAAATGTTAACTAAGTGTAGTAGTTGTTGTTGTTCAATTGCTATGTCCAATTAAGTGTAGTAATCATTTCCTGATATCCACATACATCAAATCATTATGGTGTATACCTTAAACTAATAAAATGTTAGCTGTCAATTATATCTCAATAAAAGTGAGGAGTAAAATGACTTTTGTAAGGATTAAATGAGGATATCTTTTTTAAAATCTTAGCAAACAGTAAGCCCTCAAAAATTCCTAGTTATTATAACTTCAAAAAGAAGTAGAGGGGGTGGAAAGAGGGAGGGAGGGAGATACAGAGAGAAAGGAAGGGCAAAGGTTCCCTGAAAAACAAGAAACCTGAAAATGTAAAGGAAAATGGTCTGGAATGAGAAAAATCACTACTGTAAATGTCAATCCCCTATGTTTGTCATTTGTCAGTTTTCCATCAAAATATTCATTTTTTTCCTTAATGCTTACACTTTGTACATACTAAGGACATTAACACATTGAGACACAGTGCAAACATTTCTTCAAGTTTGCTGCTTTACTTTTATATTTTATTGAAACTTTTAAATAATTAAATCTATCCATTTTTTCTTTTTTGATATCTGTTTCATATTATACTTTCAAGGCCTTTCTCAACCTATGACAAAATAAATGCTTTCCAATATTTTCTTCTAATACTTTTATGCTTTGTTTCTTCATAGCTCTTCCATTCATCTGAAATTTATGTCCATGAAGAAATGATATAACTTTCTTAACAAATAGTTAACCCAGTATTACTGTTTTTGGAATTTTTAATCCTTTCCAGATTTAAGCTGATAGTTTTTATAGCAGATACTTATACAGCCTTAAGCCTATACCTTCTCATAATTTTTATTTTTCATTATTTCTCAGCTAGTCTTTACTTTTTGTTTCTTAAATTCACACTTCTTGTTTTTGTTGTTGTGTATGTATATGTGTGTGCATGTTTCAATATGTCACTTCTATTTATCTGTCCATATTTATAATCACTTTCCTATGTGACTTTCTTTCTTATGGTATATTATGCTCATAGTTCTACATGCTTTATGATTCATTTCAAAATCTCAAAATATTTTATTTCTTATTACCAGGTAGTACACTTTTCACACATAGGATGTTATTCGAAGCATCATATTAAAGTATAATACTCTATTGTTCATTTTTCAGTTTCTCTTGGCCCTCTTTTCATATCAATAAACAGAGCTAATATATACTAAATAATATTCTACTGTATGAATTCATATAATTTATGACACATTACACTTATGTCATCTATTCACTATTGCTAGGTATTTAGATTGGTTCCAAAATTTTAGTAACATAGACAACACTGAAATAAATATCCTTTTCTTTATTTGTCTCATGATCTTCTTAAGGAAACTTAATGGAGTGTAATTGTCAGTCAAAAGATACATGTTTTATTTTAAGCCTTTGATTCATATTATCAAAATACTTCCCAACAAGGTTGCACCATTTAGATACCTAGATGGTTATAAAACTAGGGGAAACACTTCAGGAAAACAGCAAAAAAGATGAAATACATCATTTTTAAAACAAATTTTTTAAAATAAAATTGTTAGTAATTCAAAGTATTACCTGAGGGCGAACCATTTCACCTGCTGCAATTTTCCTCTCCTCATCGACCAAGGTAATAATTTTTTGATTCACAAGTGGTGCATTTGCACCATGGATTTTTGCAACAATTGTGCCATTCTATAAGGGGAAATAAAAGCAGGAAGGAAATTCATTTTCAGGATAAGTCAAGAATTAATACTTCAACTAGACTGTCACCCCACTCTGACCCACACCCTCACCAATCCTTTTTTAGCTACTGTAATTAGCCATTTTAAAATAAATATTAGTGGTATGAAAGTATGTCCATTTGGTAAATCCACCTCTTTGAGTTCTACTTCTAATTCATCTGTTAGATGATTATTTCTACCACTAATTCTCCTACAACCAAAGACAGGCCATGCATGCATTAAATTTTACTGGCTCTGTTCAGGCCTCCCAACATTACTCTCCCTCACTATTTTTGATATTATTTCCCTTTTGTCCATCTTTCAGCACATATTTACTGAACACTTGTGTACTACCATTGTACCAGGCAAGCTGGTATGAGATAATAGTCTTGGTTTTTGTTGTTGTTCAGTTGCTCAGTCGTGTCCAACTCTTTGCAATGCCATGGACTGTAGCCCGCCAGGCTCCTCTGTCCATGAGATTTACCAGTTAAGAATACTGGGATGGGTTGCCATTTCCTTCTCCAGGGGATCTTCCTGACCTAGGGATCAAACCCATGTCTCCTGCATTGCAGGCAGATTCTTTACTGCTGAGCCACTGGGGAAGCCAGTAGTCCTGGTACCTTATAATTATTTTAAAAAAAGAAAAAAACCCACAAACACATGTGAAATAAAAGCCATGACAGGAACCACTACGGGAGGTACAAAGAGCTGGGAGCATCTATAATTTGTTCTGGTTAGGTAGATTAGTAAAGGTAACTATCAGTGTCAGGAAGTAATTCTTGGTTTAAAATGTGAAGGACAGGTCACAATTCTTGGTTTAAAATGTGAAGAAAGATCATTCTAGGCAAAAGGAAATAGAGATGTAAGGGTCCTACGGCTGGAAAGAAACATGGTATATAGGAAGGCCGGCAGAGAAACTAAGGAAAGGCCTGATATGAGACAAAGCCCAATAGCTAAGGGGAGCCAGAATGTGCGGAGGCTTGTGGGTCAACTTGGGAGGATGCAACCTTTATCCTAAGTGCAGTGGAAAGACTGAAATGTTTAAACAGAGGCAGGGATCACAATTAGAACTGCTGTTTGTAGAAATCATTTTACCTACCATATGGAGAAAAGGTTACAGATGGAGCAAGAGAAGATATCTGTACACAAATCAGAAGTTATTCTAGAGGTGAGGATGGGAGAGATGGGAGCTCAGTCTATGGCAGTGCTGTTCGAAATGGAAAGAATAGAAAGAAGGAGATGAGTGTGAGGCAAGCTTGGGTGGTGAAATTGACAGGACCAAGGTCTGGTGTGGATGGGGTGTAATGTAAAGAGAAGTCACTGAGATGACTTTTCTGTTTCTGGCTTGAGAAACTGGGTATGTTAAGATATTACTCACCAGATGAGGCAACACTAGAAGATAACATTTCCAATGGGAATGGGGAGGGCAGGAGGGGTCTAGTATTGGACCAGTTCATTGCGAGATGTCCTTGAGCTATCAAGAGGAAAGATCAAAGGACCGGTTGGATACACAAGTCTTGTGCTCAAAGTGTAGGATTTAGCTGAAGACATTAATTTGAATTATTGATATATAAGAAGTGACATTTTAAACTGTGTTTGGGAGAAGTTTTCTAAGGAGATTTATAGCATAATGAAGTCAATATGTAATGACTGAATAAAGAAAGGTGAACCTGTAAAGGAGAATGGGTGGGGGGGATGGTGAGTAGCACCTAGGAAGCAGAAGGAAAATCAAGTCACAAAAGTCAAAAGAAGCAACTGTTCCAAAAAGGAGGGCATGACCACCACATTTAATACATTTGAGAGGTACAGAACGATGAAGACCTGAAAGCATTCATTCTGTTTAACAACAGACTGGTAACTGGATACATTAGCAACGGCCAGTTTGGTAGAATAATCTGAAAGAAGTTCAATTGAATGGGTTGAAGAATTAATGGGATGAGAAGAGATGGAGTGAAAATATAGAAACTCTTCTAAGAAATTTAGCTCTGAGGTAGAGGAGAGAGGTGAGTGGAGGCTGGAGAGGGACATAGTATCAAAAGGATTTTTTTTTAATTGGAAAGATTTAATCATATACAAAGGCCAAAGAGAAGAATCCAGTTGAGAAAGATCTGAATGAAACCTGACACTCTAATTATCATTTACCACTAAAATGGACCTCCATGAACTTTCTAATATCCCTTGAAAAAGCCCTTCCTGTTAACAGGCTGGAATGAATTTGTTGTCAGCTAAGAACACTGCCCAAAACAAAGGTGGTTTTGTAGTCATGGACTGAGATTTCTTTTTTAAGTTTTAATTTTTATCAATTTTTAAAGGTTGCTTTCCATTTGCAGTTATTACAAAATATTGACTATATTCCCCATGGAGATTCTTGAATTAGGATTTTGAATATGGGAGCAATGGGTGATAACAAACTGAGGCGTGACTGCAGGAAGTGAGTTGGAAGAAAAGTTCATTGGTAGTTAGGAGAGGCCAGGATCCCGCAGTCCCGGGATGATGGCAGCATGTCAGCATGAAAGGAAGATTTTGAGCCCCGTCTTCCGGTGGGCGTGGGTCTGCTGCTCAGACCTGACTCACTCAGCAGGTGATGGCTACCCCAAAGCTGCAGACTCTATGTGGGCCACCTGCCCAGCCTCTCCTCCTGAGTGCCAGACTCCCAACTACTGCTGCTGCTAAAGCCACCTCATGGGCACATTAACCTGTCAAGCCCATTCCTGCCTCTGGTGGTTACTCATTCTGGTTCCCTGAATTATATTTTGGCCAGGTGTCTGCAAACTATGACCTATACAGGGATGATGCTTCTGCAAAACTGAAAATACTTACTGTCTGGTCCCATATAAATAACAGCTTGCTACCCCTCAGATAAATCATCACATCTTTCCAGTTGACAGTAAGATCTATAGTGCAATTTTTTAAAATTCAGTTAACCCTGTCGTTCACTTCCCTAAAATAGCTGCAAGATTATAGTTTAACAGAAGCAAAAAGTTATATTTGAGACATGTTTTTAAAATAATTATTTATAATGTCAAAAATGGTCTCTTCAACAGCAAAGAAACAGTCCAAACTCTCTCAGGGAAGAATTTCCTTTTTGCTCTATATCGCACAAGTGAGCAGTACCTGAATCTTCTTTTAGAAACCAACACTTATAATATTTTTTGATTATTAAAGTTGTTTATCCTGGAATATTTGGAAAATATAGAAAAGTACAAGACAAAAATTTAAATTATATACATATCCCCCATATACAGAAAACTTCTATTAGCATTCTGGTGAATACACTACCTACCTTCTTTCTATACATTTGTAAATAGAGAGAGAAAAGCAATCTATATTACTAAATAGTGACCATATAAATATTTCTTTGTATTGATATATGTGAATATTTATAACCAATTCTCTTCTACTGAGTACCTAAGTAATTTCTAATTTTTCACTCCTATAATAATTCATCCTATAATAACAATCTCTGATTATTTCCTTAGAAAAGGTAGATACCATTTTGTTTTTCTTTCCCCTGATCAACTCAGTGTATGGTAGTCTAATCTTCACAATGCATTATGAGCTCCTACAGGTCAAGTTATAAAATATGTTAATAGACAAGCGAATGTAAGGCAAAAAAGTCTACAATTATTATCATCAGAGAACAGTTCCAGTCATTGTGTAATGTTATTTGCTCTTTAGCTGTGAATTGGAGTCTGATGATACATTTGAGATGATAAATATACTTACAACACTGAAGAGAAAAACAGGTTCACATTTATCTCTAAACGGCTGGAGAGTCACAATGCTGTCAGCTTCTGCCTAAAAAAATTATTTCATATAATGATAAAGGACACTATATTCAAGTCATTTGATGTACTACATTCAAAAAATGCAGAGATACATGAAAATTTTTATGTTTACTACATTTCATGAGTATGTTATAGTTGTGTTTAGAATCAAGTTACACATTCTGGCAATTGAGACTCTATCTCATTTGGCTCCAACCTTACTTCCCACTCTTCATCCTTATAGTTCCCAACCTGCAGCTAAACTCATCTCCTCATAGACTGCTTTATATATACTGGACTTTTCCCCTTGTTACCTGCTCCTGCCCTTCCTTTTCCAACCCAGCTCAAGTGTCCTTCCTCCAAGAACTCTGCCTTGCTCCCCCTTCTGCTGCAAATCATCTTCCCTCCACATAACACTTCATCACCCTTCTCTCAGGGCACCAACAGTCCCTTTCAACACTGTACTGCTGTTGTGAGAACCTAGTTAACGTCCTCTGTTAGAAAGTGAACCACATCCACAGAGAATCATACTCACCCTTGCATGTCACTCCCCACCTTATCAGTCAGAGCTTCCTAAATGCTTTTTGAATAAACTGGTTGTCAGGTTTAAAAGCCTTTGATGTTAAAGTTTTCCCACAAATTTCAAGTTGTCTTAAATTGATTATCAACAACTATGTATTAAATAATAGTGTTCCTGCAAATTAATTTAACATCTCTTGGGCCAGCTATCAGGATGTGTGTTATAGGATCTTCTATATAAAAGTTGCAATACTCTGGTTTCTCTTCAGATCGTATAAATCTTTCGCCTTTTACTATAAAAGTTGCTTTTTGGAACCTCGAGCAATTGTTTCCAAACTGGGTTTCTAGAGGTTCCTCAACCATGGCCAAAGATAGTGAGGTGTGAGCCAAGGCAGGGTCCCTCGGCCCTATGTCAGCCAAAGGGGCTGTGTTGTAATCATTTTTTTTAACACATTGGATTCTACATCACTTTCTTTCTTTCCCTTTCTTTCCTTCCTTCTTTCTCTATTTTTCTCTTTTCAAAAAAGTAGGTTTCACTGCTTTCAAAAAAAAAAGAAAAAAGCTTAAAAGGAACTACTCTATAACATTAAAGGACAGTAGTCAAAGATTACATTTAAAAGCAGTCTAGCCATCATTGTTGCAATTTAATTTACAGTAAAGTACTAGCAAATAAAGCATATAATTAAAAGCTATAATACATAAAAATTAAAAACTATAATACATAAAAACTAAAAACTATAATACATGACATTTACTGAATTTTTATATAAATAGGCACAATGTTAGCACAAGTCTTCAGGGAATACGTGTAACTCTATGGCTGATTCATATCAATGTATGACAACACCCACTGAAAAATTAAAAATTAAAAAAAAATAAAGATCACATAATAGAAAAAATTTTATACTGACCATGCAACTAAGGGTGATTTCAATAGGTAATTAATCTCATAGGTTTTGTTTTGGATTTGAGTTTACAAGTTCAGAAAGGGTCTTTCTTTAGTTAAAGGCAGGAAATAAAATATCCAGCAGAGGGCACCCCTCCGTTGTTCCCAATGGAGATTTGGAAGCTATTATACGTAATCTTTTTTTTTTTTTAAATAAGCAGATCATAGAAGAAAAATAGCATCAATTTAAATGAATGTTCTATTGTTGGTTGTGCTCAAACAGAAGAGAAGCCATTTGGAGACAATGCACACATTTTTGTTGTTGTTGTTATTAAATTCAACAAATGAACAATATGAACATATTTGGGATATATTTTGAAAAGTTTACTAGCACTCCCTGGTGGAATAGATATAGTGATGAAACTGATTCGTGTGAGGCAGGTTGAGGAAGTCTGGCCGGCTGGGGTACTGCTGGGAGGACACAGTCAGAAGGCTCTGGGTGGGAGGAGCCCTGTATTCTCACATAGCCCCGTGCTGTGCTGAAAAGGTAGCCCAAAAAACCACATGGGCCAATCCTCCTGGACCCACCCCTCAGCCTCCACCACAGTGCCCAACCCACATGCATACCCCAGGTTTGTTCCTACTCAGGCTCTGTAAACAAGAAGGGATTTAATGACTCCAGTCCACCTGGGAACACAGCATCAAATTACACTTTTCTCTTGCCTTGCTTTCTATGCACCAGTTCCCTTCCAGGTAGCCAGACAAGTGAGCAGGGCTTCTGCCTTACTGTCTCTCCCCATCCAATTTCCTTTTTGACCTGGAGTTTCTTCATGATCCCTAGACCATGAACTTGCACTCCTATCACTTCCAGACAGATTGCCATGAGTCATGTGAATTTTCTGACCCTTGATTCTCCATGATCCATTTCCCAGCTATTAGATCCTTCTGTTATTGTCTTATAACTTCTTACACCAACCCACTGTCTACTGCATATGGCAATTCCCTTTAGGCCTCATTCTCTGTCCTCTGACATTAGTTTTCCTCCCTGTTGTCATTGTTTAGTTGCTAAGTCGTGTCTGACTTTTTGCAACATCACGGTTTCCCTGTCCTTCACTATATCCCGGAGTTTGCTCAAACTCATGTGCATTGAGTCAGTGATACCATCCAACCATCTCATCCTCTGCCGCCCCCTTCTCTTTTTGCCTCCCATCTTTCCCAGCATCAGGGTCTTTTCCAATGAGTCGGCTCTTCACGTCAGATGGCCAAAGTAAAGTCAAATCTAGAATCACAATCCAGTTCTTCTCAGGTGGTTCTGACTCTTCAGAGTTAAGGTTATAATATAATGCTGCCCTTTAAAAACTTATATGGCCCTTATTTCAAAAGACAAAGTCAGTCTCTTGACAAAATGAGTTAATGATTGTATATAACCACCTATTCTCTCTTTTTTAAAAAACTTTTCTTCTGTCTTCTCTTTGTTGGGTCTTCAGGTTTTTTTTTTTTTCTTCTTCTTTGCAGCCCACCTTCTTTAAGAGGAAAAAATAATAAAAGATGAGTTTCTAAGCTTTAGACTGTTTATTTGTAACCTTGAACTAAGAAAAAGAAGCCCTATAAGCAGTGTGTAGGCAGAAGAGGATGGACAAACATAAGTTAAGGTCAGTAAGCAAGTTCATCGCAAGGCTGAGGTTGGGAGGAGTCAGGAAGGCCTGTGTACATGAGAACATGCAATAGATTGAGGCTTCATATTGTATCAGGGATTATGAGTTTTAGGGATAAGAAGTAAAAATACATGAGTTATCTGCTTTTGCATCTTAGGTCTAGCTGGTCTGGACATGTTTCTGTCCAAAAGAAATAGAACATGAGTCACATACATACTTTTAAATCCTCCAGTGGCCACATTTAAAAACTAAAAAGAAACAGGTGAAAATAATCTAATGATACATTTCACTTAGTCCAATATATCCCCAAATGATCATTCTAACATGTAATGGATGTAAAAAATTATTAATGAAGTATTTCACATTCTTTTTTTTTTCATACTGTCTTCAAAATCGAGTTGTATTTTATACTTAGGACACATCTCTAATTTGTGGGCTAAATTTTAATCATAAATAATTGACTTCTAATTAGATTTCATAAATTCAAAGAGGTAGAGTCACATATCTAACATTAACTGGGTAAATGACCAGAGTCCTACCCCAGGATTTCTAGTAAATGCTATTTGCAATCCTTATTCTGAACACACACCATATGCTCTGGTGAAAATAAATATGGCAATAAACAGATACCCATTTTTATGTTTTTCTAACACTCAAAACCATGGTAAATGATCTCAGCTTTATAGGAATGGGACAAAAATCACATTTGTTCTCAGACCTAGTGGAATTAAATATACAGTAAATTACCAAGTAAACACTGTCCATTTTGAAGAGTTGACACATTGCTTAAATTAAGACAATCCTCAACATTTAAAGTAATAAAATAATAGTTTAGTGGAAATCCTTACTACAGCAAAATGCAGAAGTTCATCTTCGTTCAGCTCATTTTTCAATTTTCTGAATAAGGTTTGCATTGCTTTGCAAGGTCCACACCAGGTTTGGTAAACATCAATCACTAGAAGATGATAATATTCGTGAAGGAACAGAGGCAAAGAGTCTCGATTAGCAGCTTCTTCTAATTCTTGGGGCAGAGAAAAGACAGAGCAGGTATTTACTCTGGGAAGTGGGGAGTGGTGCTCAGCGTTGGGGTGCCACAAGATGCCCTGCGGCCTACTCCAGATGGTAACACCTAGGAAGCCTAGTACCTGTCAGGCCTTTGTTCTGCATCATCTCATCCCACAGGCTTTGATTATTGATGACCGCCTGCAAAAGGAAGGGGCTGTCAAAGTCTTCAAGGGCCAATGCTCCAAGTAAAGAATTGTTGATGTGTCATGCCTACCTGTAACTGGATTTCTCGCTTTTTACTTGCCATTTATCCACTGTCACACGAAAGAGGGAAGAAAAATAGAAAACAAGTAAAAGGAAATTGAAATAATGTTTATTCATTCAAGCAGCATCTTAAGTACTGCAGAAATTTTCCTTCAGCAATATTGGATCATGTACTTTCCCCTCTTCTGGAGAGAGAGGAGTTGTGGTCTCTGAAGAGCTCCTCAGGCTGGGCTCTGTGCTAAATGCTTGTAGCAGCCATACTATCTTACCCTCCCAATAATTCTGAAGCAAAGTAAGTCATAAAAGAAGCCGACTCATAGATATAGAGATCAAACTACTGGTTACCAGTGGGGAGAGAGAGAGATGGAGGGACAACATATGCATAGGGAGTAACAGGTACAAACTATTGGATGTAAGGTAGGTTCAAGGACACATTGTACAATACAGGGAATACAGCCAATATTTTGTAATCACTGTAAATAGAAAGTAATCTTTAAAAATTGTATAAAAATTTGAACATTTTTTTAAAGGTGCTCTATAAGGTGGGCAACCAGTTGTATGTTTTGCAGAACTATGGCTGGCTCAATAATGAACCCTCTGTCCTTCATTCTATATTTCCCGGAACTGAATTCCCATAAAGCAGTAGCTTCTAAGAGAAAGAAGTCAGAACTGTTAGGAGACACAGGTTCTTAAACAGAGTTTTGTTTTCCCTGCAGGATTATAGAGTGTCTGTCTGTGTGCCTCATGTTAATTGTCCATGAACATGAACATGGATCTTCCTTGGGTTCCTTTCCAAGATTTAATTTTTAGAGCAAGGCCACCAGTGTGTTCTGGGCACAGCATAAACTCTGGGCAGATGTTAAATCAATGAGGCCCAAACATCCTGCTCCCTGGTGTCAAGGTTGTTTACACATGGGTCCAACTGCGTGTGTCCCTGGACACTAGTGTGAACAAAGGCGTGACTACATCCGGCAAAAGGAATTCTCTCACCAGTGTTGCACAAAACAGACCCTTGTCTAGCTGCTAGATTCGGACGTTTCAAGAACGGGAACTCAAAATCCCCGAGGGCATCAATCCCTTACCGATGCCTGTGTTTTCGCCGGGTAAGTTCAGCCAAGCCCAACTCCCTGGGGTGCTCAGCGGGCCTGGGCGGTGGCGGCCGGACTCCCGTGACGGCGATGCTGGTGCTGGTCCCGAGGATGAGAATGGATGCCAGGATGGTTCGGGCAGCGGAAGAACGCAGACGTTTCCCTCCACCCGTCCGCCTGCCCACGAGCCCCGTCCCCGCCACCCCACGGACGGGAATCCCAGCACGCAGGCCTGGGCGGCAGTTACAGAGCAGTTGGCTCCCAAGTTCGTCCACCTCCTGCTGCCTCCGGGCGCCTGGGTACCTTCAGCGTCTCCCCTCCTCCTCCAAAGTGTGTTGCTCAGTGCAGATTCCATCATCTCCTGCGCTTGACGCCGGCCACGCTGCTCACCAAGGGCAGTGTGAACCCCATGCACCTCTGGTTGGAAAGAAGGGCTCCCAAAAGTCCAGCCCAGCCAATCCTCCAGATTCCCTTATACCTACCAACCTTCTTCATCTTAAAAAAGTCATTTAGAAAGCACTTTAGACTTACAAGAAAATTGCAAAATTAATACCCAGAGCTTCTATACTTCTCCCCTTACCTTATCTTTCACAATCATAGTATAATTATTGAAGCCAGGAGACTAATATTGATACAATATTAGCTACACTACAGACTTCATCAGGTCCTTTCCATTTTCCCAAGAATGTCCTTTTCCTGGTCTGGGATTCAGTCCTGAGTCCCACATTTCATTCACTTCTCCTTGCTCTTCTCGCATCTAGGACCATTCTTCTGGACTATCTTTATCTTGTAAAGCCTTGGTGTGAGTGTGAGTATGTGTGTGTGTGTGTGTGTGTGTGTGTGTGATTTCATTATGTCATTTGCAGAATTTATATCAGGAAATTTTTAAAGTAACAACAAAAAAACATACTCTCCTTTCATGCCATATGAATTTGATCATTAAAGTTACTTTAACTGCCTTTTCAGCTTGCTCTTTTTTCTCTTATCCTTAGGATTCAAATACACCAAATACATTAGGTCAGCTCACCATTCTTCATGATGATTTTTTGCTGGTTTTTTTTTTTTTTTTTTGGTGTCAATGACTTTTTCTGTGAGTTAGTTTTTAACAAGGATTGCCTTTTAAAACATTTTATTTTATTCAAGTATAGTTGATTTACAATGTTGTGTTAATTTCTGCTGCACAGCTAAGTGACTTGGTTATACATATATTCTTTTTCATGATGGTTTATCCCAGGATATAGAATATAGTTCACTGTACTATACAGTAGTATCTTTCTGTTTATCTATTCTGTATAAAATACTGTGCATCTTGCAGGGATTGCTTTTAGTATGAGCATCTGTGACATGGTTTCCCTGGTGGCTCAGATGGTAAAGAATCTCTTGCAATGCAGGAGACCTGGGATCGATTCCTGGGTTGTGAAGATCCTTTGGAGAAGGGAGTGACTACCCAGTCCGGTATTCTTGCCTGGAGAATTCCAATGACGTGGAGGGCTACACAGTCCGTGGGGTTACAGAGTCATACACCGCTGAGCGACTGACCCTTTCACTTTTTTTCCCTTTCTGTGACAGGACTGCAGAAGCATGGTTACACAGTGATGTCCCATGTGCCTTTGCATGGTTCACCATTATTTACAGCACCAGACAGCTTGTATGTTAATTTCTCAAATTAGATTTCTTACTTCCCTCAGCAGAAAACCCGAATCTATATCTATGATTAGCACAGTTCTGGGACCTGAATTTCTCATCAATGAGTTTTTAATCCACACAGAATTCCAATGGATGGCAAGCACCTCCTGCCACTAAACCAACCGGAGGAGAAATGTTTATAGTCCCACTTCAGAAATGGGACAGCCCGTCTTTATTTCTAGCAGTATACAAGTAGTTTCAGCCACCTGTGAATCATAGCCTCTCAGCCTCAGAGTGTGCGGACTAGCACGGATGTAGAGGTCAGAATCCCAACCCTGTCTGTGAAAGTTGGTTCTCCGTTCAAATACTCCAACGAATCCTTTCTGGTCCAGTAATGCTCACCCCATGATTTCAATTTCCTGTGGTGCTTCTCTATCGTAGATATTTCTTTCTCTTAGTTTTCAGCTAAATTTAAAATTGTTGTACTAAAAATTTTTGAGTTATTTTATTCAGTATTTCCACATATTTAGACTTAAACTGGGCATCTTTGTGCAGCAGCTCTGTCAACCACATTGACTGGATCTTAGCCTGCTGATTTTTCATCACGACTTCCCCTGTGATTATTGCTTCCCTTAGCACTTTGTGATTCTTCACTTGGCTTAAAAATCCAACATTCCTCAAGTTTTCTTTAGTGTCCTACAGTAGGTAATTCTTAGAGATGGTGCTTCGGAGGCTCCCTTAGCTCCTATCCAGGGGTCTAACTTCCTTTTCCCATTGCCCCATGATGTGTTCTTTCTCATCACCCCTCCTCAGTGGGAGACTTGTTCTATTCTGATAGGGTGAGTGACTGGCTTGGCTTGGGAAGTATTCTGTGCCCACTTTTATGGGGGGTGAATTCTCTGGCAATATCTATACTTAGAGTACAAGTCATGTGTGTAACTTCCAGTTTACTCTGTGTTTTTAGCAAGTTTCACATGGGTCACTCCATTTCTCTGAGGTAGCATCTTTCTCACTAGTTTTTTAGTTGTCTGATTTTCTGGAGAAAGACAAAACACAACTCTAACTGCCAACACTCCCTACTCGGGTTCATCCTGATTCTGATGATCCAACCTGGGAACACACCTCCCACCGTGAATTGCTCCATTCACAATTTGTTTGGGTTTGGGGTTTTGGTTTTGGTTTTTGTTTTGTGTAGGGGGCGGGGTCGGCTGCACCATGGCAGCATGCAGAACTTCTCAGACCAGGAATCAAACCCATCCCTGCTTCACGGAAGCACAGAGTCTTAACCACTGGGCCACTAGGGACGTCCTCTAGTTTGTTTTTATAATATATGTAACTATTTCTTGATTTTAGGCTAGCAATCAACCTAATATTTGGAGTCCATTTCACAAGCTTTAGTGTTTTTATCCCAGTTCTTCTCATAGGTTACCCCAGAAAGCCATCTGGTAAACCTTTGGGGAACCTAAGTTTTCCTTTGGACTCATGTTGATAACAATATAGGTACCAGAACCTTCCTCTTTAGGAACCTCTTCCTCTGTTGACAACTATTAAGATGGATCCAAGTCAATTTACTGACAGTCTAACCTTGGTGAAGCATCAGTGATTGAAAATATATAATACTCCTTCTAAAACACCAGACAGTGAAGTGCAGGGACAATACATACTCTTGATATATATGCTTGATATATTCAGGTCATATTCAGAAATTCTCTTGCAGGTAATTCTGCTCATCTACTTGGTCCACTGTGGGAATAAGGAGCCTGTCTACAAAGGTCCATTGCATCTCTTAACCCTATAGTTGCTTCTTGTACTCCAACCCATATGCAGAATCTGAGAATCTTTTTTTTTTTTAATGAAATCTGTTAACCCGAAAAGATGTTATTGCGCAGCACCTACAGGAAGCATTTAGCAAGTGCCACAAATGTTCATGCACATGTTTCAATATCTTCACATAATGCTTTTACTGTTTAAGGGAAAACATCACTACTACAAAAAAGTTTCAATCTATTCTCAAATGATCACATTTACCAGAGTTCAAGACATGCAGGGCAATAGGTGAAATTGAGTTTTTAAACATCATTCCTACTAATTGCACAAATCTTGAATGTTGAGGTTTTGAAACATAAACTTGATACACTTTTGGTTTGGGTCTTCCTAGTAGAGACTGCAAGGACAAGTGCACTCTGAAACTGTTATTTAAAAGAAAATGTATTTATATTTGATTAAAGGAGACTGTAAGTTAAAAATGCCAAAAAGTCTGTGAGAGGTTTTACTCCTGAAGGATCTATTACTTTGTTTTACTTCTAGAGTATATTTGACATTATCTTTCAAGTCTCATTCAATTTTCATTTCAATTCAACTGAAAGACAAAATCTTTCAAGTTTCATTCAAAATGCTTTTTCCTACATTGACCTGCTACTTTGTTTGTTTGTTTTGGTCCTCCCACAGCACTATCTATAGCATTCAATTTTTTTCTTGTCTCATAAGTTTATTAGTATCTTACTGTTTCACTTCTAGGTTCTCTGGATCTCTGAATATATATGAAGGCCCATAGGAGAGGAACTGGGTTGTAAAATTGCCAAATTACTTCCACTTTGATCTCTTCTTGTGGTTATCTCTGGCACCTGGCATCATCACTTGCACAAAAACACTCAAAAATTAGTTGGCAAATTAGTGCATTTGGAAATAGCAGACATTCTTGACACATTTGCAAACTGCTCAGTGAGGATTCCTATTTTTGAATTTTAAACAAAATTCCTATTTTTAAATTTAAGCACTCTGGTTCAGGTCATTAGATGATAAAGAAAATAAATACTGTAGGGATTTACTTTAAGTTCATTACTTGAGCTAGAGATAGAAACAAACTAGTCTATCTAGGAGAAACTTATGTACATTTTTGTTAATTTTCCCTATCTCCTTCAGATCAAACATTCTAGATTCTGAATGCCAATTTAAATGTCATTCAAATAATAATACTCTCTTTTCACACTAAATAAAAAAAATAAGGTTCTGAGAATAATTAAAGCATGTAATATGATAAACCCTAAAGATAAAGAAATAAATATCATTAAATTTCTTCTCTGCTCTCGCTGTCTGGCACCAAGGCTTGTCATGCTAGAGGAAAGGTATTGTGATAGAAGTCTATGTAATATAACAGGGGGGTTGGTTAAATAGAAGTTCATAACTCAGTCTGGAAATAGGGAAGGGGCACCACGAGATCTGGCCCATGCCTTTGGAAAAGACAAGTAAGAATACAGTAAGTTCCCTACAAGTTCTCTTCCAAGAGCATATTCTTAAGTCTAATTTGTTCATAAATCCAACAAAATTAGCCAACTTATACCATCAGCTATATGGTACTGTACTATAATGAGTTTACAATGCTTTTCACACAAATAATACACCAGAAACAAACACAAAAAATAAAAAAAAATTTTTTTCATCTTATATTCAGTACCTTGAAAAGTACAGTTGTGCAGGACAGCAGTTGGCATAAAGGGGCTGGCACCAAGTGAGCAGGCAAGAAGAGCTACTGACTGGAGGAGGGAGAGGAGGTGGAAGACGTAGAACTGAAGGATCATCAGCCACAGGAGATGGAGGGCAAGCTGCAACATGTGAACACACGTTCACATCTTTGAAAGTCCCCAACAGGAAGGTTCATATATAGGGGACTTAGTGTAGTTAATTACTCCCTCCACTCACTGTAAAGGACTGGAGGCAAGAGCAGAAGGTATGACAAAGCTGAGCACACACCACAGAGTGAGGCCCCTGGGATGAAGGGGGAACAAGGAAGGAAGATGACTACAAGGTGGAGAAAACAGGATGTGCCAAGTCATAGAGGATGAAAGAGTCAGACTCAGAATTGTGATTGTGATGCTTGGCCTGAAACAAAGGATCTGGGAGAGGTCCCTACGAGTTCAGAAAGGCCATCTGTGGCTAGAGCACAGAGGTCCCGTAAGAACAAGATTATGTGTGGGCTTCATATGAAAACAGTGTCAGTGTTCTCAAGGCTTAAAGTGGGAGGATTTAAAATTGACAGTTGACATAAAAAGATTTCAATTCTAGGAAAACCACTGTGGCATCAGCCTGGTAATGGAAGCAAATATGATTGGTGGGGAGCTATGAAACAGGAGATAATAGATAGAAGACTATTTTAGCCACCCAAGAGAGCTGGGCTAAAGACCTCAATGAAGGCAGAGACTAGAGGTACAGGGTAAAAGATACAGGTTCGTGGAATACTTGGGGACTGCTATCAGTCAGACTTGGAGACCGACTCTCTCAGGGTGAGCAAGTGGGAGAAAATACAGAAATAAGTTTCAAGTTTGAGTGAGTGAATGATGCTTTTCAAATAAATGAGAAATACAAAAGGAGGATCAGACCTGGAGCGAAAAATGTGAGTTCAGGTTTTAGGATGACAAGATGGAAAGAGAAGACTCGTTACCACTATTGACAGTCAAATCCCCAGGAAACAAGTAATTGTGCAAGATAGCGTTCAGTTCAGTTGCTCAGTCGTGTCCGACTCTTTGTGACCCCATGAATCGCAGCATGCCAGGCCTCCCTGTCCATCACCAACCCCTGGAGTTTACACAAACTCATGTCCATCAAGTCAGTGATGCCATCCAGCCATCTTATCCTCTGTCGTACCCTTTTTCTCCTGCCCCCAATCCCTCCCAGCATCAGGGTCTTTTCCAATGAGTCAACTCTTCACATGAAGTGGCCAAAGTATTGGAGTTTCAACTTCAGCATCAGTCCGTCCAATGAACACCCAGGACTGATCTCCTTTAGGATGGACTGGTTGGATCTCTTTGCAGTCCAAGGAACTCTTAAGAGTCTTCTCCCACACCACAGTTCAAAAGCATCAATTTTTCAGCGCTCAGTTTTCTTCACAGTCCAACACTCACATCCATACATGACCACTGGAAAAACCATAGCCTTGACCAGACGGACCTTTGTTGGCAAAGTAATGTCTCTGCTTTTAAATATGCTATCTATATTGGTCATAATGTTCCTTCCAAGGAGTAAGCGTCTTTTAATTTCATGACTGCAATCACCATCTGCAGTGATTTTGGAGCCCCCAAAAATAAAGTCTGACACTGTTTCCAGTTTCCCCATCTATTTCCCATGAAGTGATGGAACCAGATGCCGTGATCTTAGTTTTCTCAATGTTGAGCTTTAACCCAACTTTTTCACTCTTCTCTTTCACTTTCATCATTAGGTTTGAGTAATCGCACCTTCTGGCTCAACCTTGCTCTATGTGACTGGTAGTTTGTGAGTAAATAAGGTTATTACACCAAGGCTTTTTCTAGAGACTTTCCTCGTGGTCCAGTATTAAGATTTTGCCTTCCAATCCAGAAGGCACAGGGTTTGATCCCTAATGGGAAGTGAAGATCCCACATGCCTCAGAATCAAAAAACAAAAACATAAAACAGAAGCAAATATTGTAACAAATTCAAAAAGACCTCTTAAAATGGTCCACATAAAAAAACTTTGTTTTTTAAAAAAAAAAGGCTTTTTCTAGCTAATTTGTGCTCTTCCTTCACCCAACACACACATTTTCTATAAAATCACCAATGAAGCAATATATTAGATATGGTAGTTTTTGTGATCTTAGGCAAATTTCTTAACCTCTCTGCAGTCTTTGATGTTGTTTAGTTGCTAAACCACATCCAACTCTTTGCAACCCCATGGACTGTAGCCCACCAGGCTCCTCTGTCCATGGGATGTTCCAGGCAAGAATACTGAAGTGGGTTGCCATTTCCTTCTCCAGGGTACTTTCCTGACCCAGGGATCAAAACCGAGTATCCTGCATTGGCAGGTGTATACTTTACTGCTGGGCCACCAGGGAAGCCACTCTGTAGTTTTTACTGGAGCTAATAATAGAGGCTATTTAATGACTGTTGTGTGAATTCAATCATTTAAAAGATATCAAGTGCTAAAAACCATCTCCAGCTTATGGTGAGTATTCGATTATTGTTTTCTATTGTCGTGCAAAGATATAACTCTAAAATATTTTGATTAGCACACCTGTGTGGAAGTCCTGTCTACCTAAAACTTGCAAAACTAACTTTTCACAAAAATTCCTATCTAGTTAAGAAATGAATGGAGATGGTAGAGAAAGAATGCAGGGGAGATAGGAGTGGGCATGGAGAAGGGAGAAGAATTGCATGACTGAAATGTTTTCAGATGATCATGCTGATATCCTTTTACACAAATGATTCAGTGATTGAGCAACAAAAGAAAGAAAGAAAATTTGATTACAACCTCTGTAAGCAGGTCATCTTCATGCCTGTGTGCTAAGTCACTTCAGTCGTGTCCAACTCTGTGAAACCCTATGGACTGTAGACCACCAGGCTGCTCTGTCCAAGAGATTCTCCAGGTAAGAATAATGGAGTGGGATCTTCCTGACCCAGGGATTGAACCCACATCTCAGGCAGATGGGTTCTTTACCACTAGCACCATGATATTATCTGAGACAGATTGCTGAGCCCATAGATAAGAAAAAAAGATCATGAATAATTATGACATGTTGTTATATATTAAATTCCTGTGGTTCTGGCCAAGATGGAATGATGGAAACCAGATTTAACATACTGCCTGGAACAATAACAAACTGACAAGATATGTGTAACAGCGGTTTTCAAGACATTGGATGAACATCAGATAAAGAAGGGCAGTGATCAATGAGAGACAGGAAATCGAGGAGATGAACCCTTTGATTGGTTTAGATCACTGCCTTATACGTTTCCAACGTGCCACGTAGGGAGGAGAACCCAGGTAGAACCAGGCACAATCCTGGGGTTAAGGAGGCTGAGCTGAGAATGCAGGCAATGAGAATTTTTAGGGAGAGGTAACAGAAAAGAGAGAGCAAAGCAGAGAGAACTCCGGACACTTGTATCACCACCCTCTCCTTGGGTGTTCAGCTGAGTCCTGATCCGTCTAGGGAAGGAAGAATGAACTTTAGAGGACTAGCGGGAATTGTGCCCACTGCTCACATAGGGTTGGGAATAGTACATGTTCCCACCAGATTTATTGAAGAATTTAATAATTTATGGGACACTAGGTATAGAACTCAGCAAGTTCTTGCTTGAATAATGTGGAATAAATAGCTCTAGATGTAATACTGCTCTGGACCTGCCTAACAGATCTTAAAAACAACACTGTAATGAGGAACAAACTGCCTTTCAGAAGAAAGCACGAGAATACTTACAAAAATACAAAAATAGCTAACATCCAATGAGGTAAAATTACAGTGAATGCTAGTAGAGGGTAGGAAATAATAAAATTTACAGTGGACATAAATAAAATAAAAAACATGGAAAATAAACATAACAGAAAGTTGATTCTTAGAAATGATAATAAAAATTAACCTTTAGCTCAGCTGACAAAGAAAATAGGGGAGAAAACACAAATACACAAAATCACAAAATATAAGAGTGAGAAAATTACTACTAAGCTTGAAGAAATAACTAAGGATTTTAAGAGAATACTATGAACAACAGTTCACTAATAAATTGGGTAACTTAGGTTAAATGTGTAAATTCCTACCAACATAATATTACATAAAATGATTCAAGGTGAAAGTGAAAATCTCAACCGATCTATAAGTAAAGAAATGAAATCACTAATCAAAGACACTGCAAAGAAAAAGAATCCAGGATCAAAAATGACTTCAAAAATGAGTTCCAGCAAACGTATAGAGAAGATTTAATGTCAATCTTTCTCTAACTCTTCCAGAAAATAGAAGAGGCATACTTCCAAACTCATTTAATGAGGCTAGAAATACCCTGAAGCCAAAACTCTAAGTAAGAAGACAGTGGAGGAAAAGAACTGTCAGCCTAGAATCCCATGTTCAACAAAAGTATGTTTTAAAAGAGAGATAAAATAGCAACTTCTTAAAAAATACCAATACGTATGTTAGAATTCCCTTTCTGTGGTCCACAGCCAATGATTTTCCTGCTAAATTCTTTTTAATTTTTGAAAAATTTTTCATGGGATTGTTTGCTTTTACTGATCCTGACTGCCAGATTCTTTACTGTGTTCTAAACAAATTCTCTTTTACGAAGTTTTCAGTATGAGCTTCATCTCTGAAATTTTTATGTTGCTTATTCTTTGAAATGTGTCAGCCTATATTTTATCATCTTCTGGACATTTTTTAAAAAATCGCATCTTACCATCAAGTTTGATCTCTGATTTTTTGCTTCTGTTTTATGAGCAATGACTTCAGTAAAGCATATTTTTGAAAGTAGGGGTCTGTCAACATTTTTCTCCATGATTCTCTACCCAGAAAATCTTACTTGTATTAACCACCTCAACAGTCTCCTTTGCCTTCTGGTGAATTCAGCAAATTGAAGAACATCACCAAAACGTTGGAAGGGTGGAGAAGAATAAGATGATGGTATGTTTTCCACTGGTTTATTTTCTACAGCTTTGCCATGGGATGATTGATTTCTTGGCCTAAGGTCATAGTTTCTTTCAAAGCAGCTCACTCCACAATTGGGCTTCCCTTGTGGGAAAGATTGAGGGCAGGAGGAGAAGGGGACAACAGAGGATGAGATGGTTGGATGGCATCACCGACTCAATCAATGGACATGGGTTTGGGTGGACTCCGGCAGTTGATGATGGACAGGGAGGCCTGGCGTGCTGCGGTTCATGGGGTCGCAAAGAGTCGGACACGACTGAGTGACTGAACTGAACTGTGGCTCAGTTGGTAAAGAATCTGCCTGCAACACAGGAGAACTGGGTTGGATCCCTGGATTGGGAAGATCCCCTGGAGAAGGAAAAGGCTACCCACTCCAGTATTCTGGCCTGCAGAATTCCATGGACTATATAGTCCATGGGGTTGCAAAGAGCCAGACACAACTGAGTGACTTTCACTTTTCACTCCACAATACTCCTGTTTCCAGTTTTTGGTTACCAGTACCCCTGTTTGTCATTTTGGGCATAAGGATAGTGACAGGATATCTCTAGCCTTGGAGTGCCATTGTTTTGGATTTCCCTGCATTGTATACACTTCTCTATAACTAGTCTCTCATTATTGTGTTATCCTTGAATTAGCCTAATTTGTGTGGGACTTTATTTCCTGGTGGGATCTTGACAGGAAATGAATACTTGATCAGCTCACAGTACTTTGTCCAACTGATATCCCCTTTGTAAGTCTTAAGCACTAAAGATTCTGGATTTAGTATAAATAAAGTGGGTAGAGAGTTTATCTTTGTTTTAGCTCCTTATAAATGAAGGAGTTAATAGTAACCTTTTATGCATAGAGTTTTATTGAAGACGTATTTGCTATCAAGTGGCAAAATGACTGCTTGAGAGAAAAAGAAAATTACTGGTAAATCAGCTAATCTGAAGATGTATCCTTGATCTGGTTAATATCTGAGATCTAGAGTACTCTCGATCTTAGTGGTTTTCACTCTGAAATATCAATATTTATCATCATCCAGATTGAGAGATACCAGCACAAACCTCCATCTGACCAGATTTATGAGGTCATTGGTTTATTATCTGTTGTGTAAGCAACTTCCACCCTGGGCAGAGGGCTCATAGGACAGATGATTACTACTTGAGGACCAAATTTGCAATTCCCAGATCTCACAATATCCAACCTTCAGAGTCTGATTTCACACTTTTCTAGCTTCAAGAGCAGTTTGATTTTCAAGGTAGGATTAAATATACACAATCAAATAAGACCCATTCCTTTGGTCTGAAGTGTGGAGAGTATAAAAGATAGTTACACACAAACACACTTATAAGGCAATTTGACAAGGACAATAATAGATGGTCTGTACAAATACATTTGTTTGTTAGGTATCTGATGGTAATATCTGATATGCTTTTCTATATTATCTTGATAGTTACATTTCATTACATTTCATCAAGATACTTTCACTAAAGAAAGAATGGTCTTATCCCTAAGAGAAAAACATTTTGACAGGGAATATTGTCATTGCTTGAATACTCTTCAGGAACAGTGGATTTCGGATTATTTTTATCTTACATCCTTATCAGTAAAAAAAAAATTGTATATATCCCCATTAAGTAATATTTATACATAGTTTATACCCATACATTACTGATAAGTTCCTTTATGAATATCACTACAATAAACTATATTTTAATATAAAATAAATAGAAATAAATTTCTACTGCTACTCTTTTACATTCCACTAAATTATTATTGTACCCACTCCCACTCTGAAGACTACTGTTCAAAAGTAAATGCATTCAGATGGCTAACAAACACATGAAAAGATGCTCAACATCACTCATCATCAGAGAAATGCAAATCAAAACCACAATGAGGTACCATTACACGCCAGTCAGGATGGCTGCTATCCAAAAGTCTACAAGCAATAAATGCTGGAGAGGGTGTGGAGAAAAGGGAACCCTCTTACACTGTTGGTGGGAATGCAAACTAGTACAGCCACTATGGAAAACAGTGTGGAGATTTCTTAAAAAACTGGAAATAGAACTGCCATATGACCCAGCAATACCACTTCTGGGCATACACACTGAAGAATCCAAATCTGAAAGAGACACGTGCACCCCAATGTTCATCGCAGCACTGTTTATAAGAGCCAGGACATGGAAGCAACCCAGATGCCCATCAGCAGATGAATGGATAAGGAAGCTGTGGTACCTATACACCATGGAATATTACTCAGCCGTTAAAAAGAATTCATTTGAATCAGTTCTAATGAGATGGATGAAACTGGAGCCCATTATACAGAGTGAAGTAAGCCAGAAAGATAAAGAACATTACAGTATACTAACACATATATACGGAATTTAGATAGATGGTGGCGATAACCCTATATGCAAAACAGAAAAAGAGACACAGAAGTACAGAACAGACTTTTGAACTCTGTGGGAGAAGGGGAGGGTGGGATGTTTTGAAAGAACAGCATGTATATTATCTATGGTGAAACGGACCACCAGCCCAGGTGGGATACATGAGTCAGGTGCTCAGGCCTGGTGCACTGGGAGGACCCTAAGGAGTCGGGTGGGGAGGGAGGTGGGAGGGGGGATCGGGATGGGGAATACGTGTAACTATATGGCTGATTCATGTCAATGTATGTCAAAACCCACTGAAATGTTGTAAAGTGATTGGCCTCCAACTAATAAAATAATTTAAAAAAAAAAAAAAATAAAACCAAAAAAAAAAAAACAAAAAAAAAACAAAAGTAAATGCATTAAAAAACAAAAGATTGTTCCCATATAACAGGTTTATGATATTGACCTTACAGTATGGTAAACTTTAGGCACTGCACAATTTCTCTCTGGCACAGGGGGTACAATTTTCCCTCTTTTTCCAGTAATCTACTTGACTTTCTGTCTGATAGACCCAGTAGAAAATCACAAGGAAATGAAAACTCAGAAGGCAATTTCAAGATGCATGTACGTTTATAATTCTTGGTGGATTTTTTTCATTTCTCTCCAAAATCCAGAATGAGTGGGAAGGATTTTTGATAAGAGGGTAATGGAACCAAGTCAAAACTTCCTGCTTCAGTGCTCTGGCATGAAGTCGTCTTGGTCAAGGCTAAAGCCTCTGGCCAATTTGCTAAAGAGGGAAGAAGTGGTAAGCCCTCTTTATGGAGTATAATTATAAGCAAAGCAAAGCAAAGCGTAAGGACCTATCGATGTCTGTGTTTGATAACTAGAATCTGAGTTGGTTGTCTTGGTTGTTTTATTGCATTTAACTGACACTGACTGATTTTGTATAACACTACTGGTTATATATGGTGCCTTAAAGAAGCTTGAGAATAGTCCCACAGTCTCAGAGGCATGGCTCTAATACAGTCTGCCAGCATGCTTAGACTAAATCCAGTTGTTTTCTGCCTTTTCCTATTTCTTTTCCTGCTTTATGGCTGCATGTCTGGAAAGGGAGATCGGGGAGGTAATCTCAGCTTCCTGACTACCTGTTATATCTTAATCAGAATCAAACCACAATGCCCCATCAATCCCGAAAGAATTTCCTCTAGGTCTCTTGACTTTCTGAGAAAATTCTTTCCTCCAGATATGGTAAAATATCAGCAATTTTCAAGATAGATACACCGCCAAGTTGAATAAGTTAAGGCTTCTGTAGAGTCTTTATCTTTGGGTTCTCTGGACCTTGAAGAATATTCTAGGATCAAAGCTCAGTGAAAATAAATGCAAAGAAGAGAGTATACTGGAAAAGCCAACAGCTGTGCATAGTGGAAGTAAATATTACAAGAAAAAAAGAGAGATTTGTTGAGTCTGGATGGTTGGGATCAACTTGTGTAGCGTTAAGGCAATTGAACATGTTCAGGTAGTGAAGAACTAATAACAGTTTGTTGAGAAGAGAGAAAAAAATCAATATTCATTACCTTTTTGTGAAAAAATCATTTTGGTGATGATTAAGAACAAGAATTTGAAAAATTTCGAAGTTGTGGAAGCAGCTACTCAATTGAAACTATTTTATCACAATAGTGAGAAACTGATTACAAAGCAAGTAACATAGGCATCTTTAATGGATAACACCACCTACGAAACACAGCATATCCAGGCAACAGGCTGTAGTTAAAGCAACAAAAATTTCATTATAAAGAACTAACTCAGAATTTTCTGTCTCTGAGTAATGTTGAATGAAGTGTATCCGGAAGGCATGGTGGGGTATAAAACAAACCACTATTATGAGGAGGAAGAAGAAGCTCTTGATTTGAGCTCTGTACTCTTGATGGGTCCACATGTCTGGCCAAAGAGCCTTTACCAGTTGAACAATGACCCACATCTGTATCAGAAAGAGGGTCACAACTGTTGTCATCATAATGACAATCATAGAGTAGTTCAAGATAATAAACTCCTCGTGTTTGAGGTCTTTGTAGAACTCGAAACACTGTTGTTCTGAGTAACTTGGATTGGTGCCATAGTGTAAAAAAAATATTGGCAAAAAAATGACACTACCCACCATCCAAATAATAATGCTTAAAACCACCACATGGTACTTTTGGAACTGAGTTTGGAGTTTCTTAAAATACATGAGCAATCGACTTACGATGATGGCCACATAGAAAACAAAGGTGAAATACATATGACCGTATATTATGCTGCTAACCAATCGGCAGGTGAAGGATCCAAACTCCCAGACAACTAAGACATAATAGCTGAGGCGGAAGGGAAGGCTGAACAGGAGGATGGAGTGTAGCACGATGATATTGAGAACAATCGTGGCGACGATTGATTGGCTGTTCCTTTTGAGCATCATATAAGACATCGCAATGGCCCCTGCAGCGCCTCCCAGCAAAACCACACTGTATAGTGATAGGAGAATCGTCCTGCAGTGCCTGTCACAGCGACTCAGGTCTGTGTTCGAAGCGTTTGACAGGGTGGTCACATTGGTCAGCTCCATCTTTCACCACAAAATGCTAGGAGGCCATAAACCCTTAAATTAAAAGTTTTACAAAATTAGAGTGGATATATTAAAATTGCACAGCAATTTGAACTGAATACCCAATAAATATTGTCAGAGACTCATCTTCATTACTCAAAAATACTGAAAATTCAGAGAGTGAAACAAAATGACAAAATAAGATTGAATATAAAACTTGTCATTGGGCAGTCAGGCATTCTGTTCATGGATATGTCTAAATTCACATACCGGCACAGGGCTGAGCATAAGACACATTATTCTCTGGCATAAAATTTAAGGAAGGGCTAGAGACTCAGTCATCAAAATAAATAACAGTCTAATGCAATATTTTTTAGAATCAAAACTAATGCAAAAAAATCATGAACAAAATTAAGTTTAAGTGATGGTAGGGCCCATATGTACCCAGCAAACATCCATATCAGATCTATAAAATAAAGGTCAACCTTCCTATTGTCAGGAAATCCAGTTTGATATACTGTAGCGATCATGTAAGTCACATGAAATTGTTGTAAGAAGATATATCAGACACTTGAAAATATTTTCTGTGAACAGCTTTGAGGAAGAAGTGGCCTATAATATACATATCACCTTCACTCTTTCCTTCTTCCAGACTCTGAAACTTTCCTGGATTGGTGTGTTACAGTTGGTAAAAAGTTGGAGTTTGAGGGTAGGTTCTGTTTAGCTTTCATTTAAGTTTTTCAGGTACTGGATGCATAAGGGGCAGTGATCATATAGCAGAAAGACAAGAATGCTTGGCAATGTGCTTTGCCATACCTAAGTGCCACTCGGTCATTTGTTCACTGTTAGAGCATGCATAAGTCATCTGGCCTCACAGAACTCTAGCTGTGAAATACAGAAGATCATACTGACTACAATAGCTCAGCTGGTGAAGAATTCACCTGCAATGCAGGACACCTGGACTCTATCCCTAGGTTGGAAAGATCCCCTGGAGAAGGGAAAGGCTACAGAGAATTCCATGGACTGTATAGTCCAAGGGGTTGCAAAGAGTTGGACATGACTAAGCGACTTTCACTTCACATACTGCCTACATCACTGTAAAATTAAATGAGTCAGTGTGTTTGAGACAACTTTATATATATAAAAAAAGAGCTACACAAAGTAATGACTCTTAAGGTGAAACAGCAAAGACAAAAAAGACATTATTTACTTTTTTCTCCTTACTCTACATAGGAGCAGATATACAATTATGTTACATAAAATTGTTGTTGCATTATTAAGTATATAATAAATATTTGACATTTAAAAAAAAACTTTTTCAGATCTTTGATTAGATCGTATGAGACCCAGGCTTCAACAAGTCAAACTTTCCCATCTGGAATTATCTGTGTTCATTTTCCTCATGTATCTGTCCTCTACGTGGTCAGAAGAAGTTTGAGCATATGTTTCTGAGGGAGTAGTTATTCCACAGTGAATACGTTAATATCTTAGAATTTTTCTTCTGCTACCATGGAATCTTCTTAGAATAATTAAATTTTTGTTTATAAAAAAATTTCCATTAATCCCATCAGGTTGACTACCCTCAAATAAGATTTTATTGTAACTTAGAAATATAATTATATTTTGCATAGCAATCTAAATTTTATGTGCTGAAATATATGTTATAGCCAATTACATATACATAAAATACATAATGCTTATATAATTTTTGTGTGAAACAAAATAGTTTTATGTGACTTACGAAAAACAAATTCAAAACTACTAAAATTTTTAAATGTTGATAGTCCTATAGTCTAAGGAGACAAGATGTTAAGTTTGAAATGACTTTAAGGCAAGGAAAACTTAAATAATCTATCATGTCCAACCAGTTTAGGTGGTTTTTATATGCTTAACACTGAAGTTGCCTCTTCAATCGCAAATATGGGAATGAGATCTAGTTTGTAAGAATGTTATGAGAAGTAAGAAAGATTCCATGTCTAAAGAGCCAACAAATTCCCTGACATGGACTTGGTCTTAAAAGTCTCAATGCTACTTTTCCTTCTACAGTGTACACAAAGATATATCATAAACATAAAATTCCACCCTTTTGAAGTTCTCTCAGAATCACCCTATAAATATTCAAATGCATTGGGATAAATTTTTAGCAAAGAGAGGAGATGGATCATCCCCTTCCCTTTCTCTCAAGACCTCACCCTTAGGACCGCCAACCCCAGGGAATTTCTAAGTATTTCTTTGCTTGTAAAAGCCAAGCACTGAGATTTCTAGCTCTGTTTCTAGCAGAAACAGATTTCTAGCTCTGTTTCTAGCAGAAACCATTAAAAGACCACCCAAACTACTTACTTGTTCTTTTCCTCTTATGATTTTCTGCTGGTGGAAGACTCAAGACAACCTGGTCATTTGTTGGTGATCTACATCAGAGCAGGTAAGAAGAATACTCTTCTAGAATCAAGTCTTCATTAACAACAGTCAAGGGAAGTCATGGGGTGGATAATGAACTGGTGAAAAGCTCAAACTTTAGATTGAGAACTTCTGAAGTTACATAGTCAAGATGGAGGGTCCAGATAAAGAATCTGGGCCACCAACAGATGTTTATCTCTAAAGCTAGTGGTGAGACAGACTCAAATCATTCTTCTTAAGTTAGGACTTTCATTTTCACTATCCATTACTTCTTTGCAGTAATTTTTCTTATTAGCATGAAAAATTTAGAGCTTTTTCACCCTTAGTGTTCCTTATTGCACTTATTATATCTAAAATGTTTCATATTCAGTACAAGAATGATGGAGAGGATTACTTCCTATGAGACTTTCTTTTTCTCAGCAGTAAGCTCAAAATATTTATCTCTCTGGTGTTCAATTTCCAAAGACTCCCTTCCCTCAATAACTACCATTTGGAGATATGACTCCTTTGGAGCTTGACTGTCTGGTGATGTAACTTCCACCAGAGAGCTTGTTTTGTTTTTCTCAAAAGTCTTAAATATTCTTCCATCAGTCTTTTTACTTCCTGCTCTAACTGCATAGTCATCTTTAGCTGTCTTAAGGTCTCAAAGCACAACTTTAAGGAAATTGGGTTTAGTATACCTAAAGATGAAAGAAACCAACATGCCTTCAATACTAACAGGCAAATGCAGCCCCAAATCATATTACTGTTCAGCTACAGATATTTAAAAGGCCCAAAACTCTATAACCTGTAAAGCAAAGTCATTATGACCTACATTTCAGTAACAACTCATAAAATTTTCGTTTACTTTGGGAAGAATGAGTAATCATCACCACCTACGCCATCTGCTAGATGATTACCCAACAGTGTTTGTAGCCACAGAGATATAAAACAATAGAATCTAAACATAATAGAGTCATGTGCTTGATTATTACAAGAAAAACAATAAAAGATGAGATTTCCAACTCTTACAGTCAAAAGCAGATCTGTACCAATTCAACTCAGTTAGAAAGATTTCTCATGGAACCAATTTTTCAATCCATTTTAAACATCTCTCCTTAAATCGCATTATTTTGAAAGTAGAAAATCTGGATTGTGAGCCTGGATTTTCACATTTTATCTGGCAGGTCTCATTTTTCAGATAAAATGTGTTTCTTGGAATCTTCAAGATAAAGTATGTTCCCATAGAAACTATGCTATATTTAGGGTTTGCTTCTCTGACGAAGGACTAACTAGGAAATGTCAGTTGTGACCAACAGCGGAGCCTAAAAATAAAAGTCAGCTATAATTCAAGACTATGGCCAGCACACAGATTAATTGTTCACACTGACAGCATAAGGAATTCAAAGTATTAAAAAGTGTATATATTGTAGTTAAAACACAGCTAGAAGAATGCATGTATTTAGTATATTTTTCTCACTATACTCAGAATTCAGCTCTTTTCATTCATATGTGCCAAGATTTTTAAGAAAAATAAAAAAACCTTAGTATGAGAGCTTAGAAATTTCCTGGCTCAGAACAATACAATCCTCTTATTTTTTAGGCTTATAATTTAATCACAAGTATGATTTATTGCAGTATAGTTGTTTTACAGGGTTGTGTTAGTTTCACGCGTACAGCCCAGTGATTCAGTTGTACACATACATATATCTATTCTTTTTCAGATTTTTTTCCCAAATAGGTTAATACAGAATATTGAGTAGAGATCCCTGTGCTATATAGTAGGTTCTTGTTGATTATCTATTTTGTATATACCTGCAGTTGTGTGTATATGTTAATCCTAAACTCCTAATTTATCCCTCACCACCCACATTTCCCCTTTGGTAAACTTAAGATTGCTTTCTATGTATATGAGTCGTTTTTGTTTTTTAAATAAGTTCATTTGTATCATCTTTTTTTAGATTCCACATACCCATTGATATCATATGATACTTATCTCTCTCTATCTGACTTCCTTCACGTAGTTTGATAGTCTCTAAGTCCATCCATGTTGCTGCAAATGGCATTATTTCATTCTTGTTTATGTCTGAGTAAAGTTCATTTACAGTGTTGTGTTAGTTTCAGGCGCATCTGTGAGTCTCTGCCCAGAGTGCTTTTCTCACTTCCACGTGTCAGACTGCCTCTGAGAACTGTATTCAGTTCTCAGCGCTGGTGTTAACCACCTCTGAGAAGCCCTCTCTGACTGCCACAGTGTCAGGCGACTGCTCAGGGAACGCACACCGCCCCAGTTGAAGTTTTTACGTAGGATTTTCCACAAGGTGTTTTAATTGCTTAATTGTTCCTCGTGGGTTACTGCCTGCCTTCTGGTCTCCTGAGATCCGCTGCCTGGAACATACCTAAGGATGTGCTGTGTCCTTGACTTTAGGACTCTAAATCAAACGGGGCACCCCGCCTGGCATTGCAAAGCCTCAGTCGATGGCTTAGGTGTGTAAACAAGATTTGAGAATTTACCACTTTCCTAAGCTGGACTTCACTGACCCTAACTGTACCGTCATTGTCACTTCCCCGTGTCCAGATCAGTGTGCAGCATATACTTGTTGAATGAGTTCAGTATTTGTTGAATAAATGTATAAATGTATATGCTTTTCTAAAAGTGACTGTGAAATGATCCTTCTCTTGGAGATAATGACTTAATCATTTTAACTTCCTTCTTACAGGTTTTCAAAGATGAGCATAAGAGCTAGAACTGACCTAAAAGAGGTTCTAACAAATCCAAATACTTCATTTTACAGAAGGAACTGAGG
Organism: Muntiacus reevesi; assembly: GCF_963930625.1. NCBI lineage: Eukaryota > Metazoa > Chordata > Mammalia > Artiodactyla > Cervidae > Muntiacus > Muntiacus reevesi. The sequence goes on along the minus strand of NC_089254.1, from coordinate 47,173,447 downwards.
CACCCTGCCTCTGAGACTCCTAGCCCACCCTCCTTTATGACCTGCGCTGTCACCCAAAGTGACCATCTCCCAAATCACTACATCTGGAAGCTTCACTATATTCCAAAGAGTCTTGTCTGTTTTTTAGGAAATTGAGTCTCTTTAACCCTTGGGAGATCCCAGAGCATGGACACAGTCAACAAAAAATGAGAAAACATTTGTTCAACGTAAACTTTTTCTCTAATCTATTTAGCTTCAGATCTTTAAACGTTTTGCGTGAGTCTTCTCATAAGTCATAGGGTGTGACCTGATTTCACAGTCAAGCTGGTTACCTGTTGGAGATTATTGAACAATGTGGTTTAATTTTTTCTCTTCTATATTCTACTCCTTTACTCTGGTGGAAGTAAATACTTCCTCAGGAAGGAAGATAATACTTCCTCAGAACAAAGGAAAGGAAGTAGTGGTTTTACTAACACATGATACCCCCTCAAGAGAAGGATGAGATGTAGTTCAGATCAATAGATTAAACTCAGTTGCTTTCTGAAATAAAAGACTTATCTTAGAATTTTGACATCCAGTGGGACTTCAATCAAGATATGATTAATGAAGTATTTAATTAATGTATTGAGAGGGACTTTGTAAAAATTCACAGAAGGAAGCTTTTTCAGGTATAATAATAGCCACAGATGTACTGGGATATAAACAGGTGTCCGTCACTATAGTGTTTCAAAATTAAACTTTTTAAGCAGTTTCTCAAATGTTATTGTGCTTATGAATGACCTGGTGATCTTGTTAAGATACAAATTCTATTTCAGTGGATCTGGGGTGGGGCCTGTTCTGCATTTCTAACTGGTACCTAGGTGATGCACAACCTGCTGGTCCCACAGACCATGCACCATGCACCATCCTTTATGTTGTGAGACTCTACACTATACTGTCCAATATGGTAGCCATTCTCCACATTGTGGCCATTTTAGTTAAGTTAAAACAATTCACTTCCTTAGTCATAAGTCGAATGCTCAATTACAGAAGGTTCTGTTGACTAGATTTACTAAGGAAAACACATGCATTCAATAGTCCCTATTCCTTGTGGTCTCACCTTCTTTCTTTTCTAATTGTAGGTTGCCAGCTTTTTTGTGGAGAATAACAAGATCAGCAGGTGTGCCTGAAGCTGGGGGAGGTGGGGCAGAGGAGAACCAGAGAGAAGAGTTGTTGTTGAGGAATCCAAAGAATAAAAGGATTTCAAGAAAGGCAAAGGTCAACAAGAACAAATATTGCCATGAGAACAAATAAGCTAAGGTTTGAAAATTGCCCGTTGACTGTAGAGGCATGGGGAGCAGAACAGGTGTAGCTGATGGAATATAAAACTAAACCAGGGCTATTAATGAGGAAAGCTTTTTGCTTATTTACACTGGAGTTTGGACTCAGATGGGCACCATATCACTTTGGGCAAGGAACAGAGTCTTTGAATCTCTTTATTTTTAAAATAGGCGGCATACTGAATGTACCTCCTTGACTCATAGCTTCTGTGAGGGCAAAGTGGAGATTTAAATCCAGGGCCTCAGGCATCATCTCTAGAGCCCTTTCTACTACTGCCTCTGAGGGGTTGGCAGGAAGGCAGGACCCCCGGTCCTCAGTCTTACTCTCCACTCACTCACCTTTCCCTCCTTTCGTCTCTGGGAGCAGGAGGCTCTTGGGCTCCGGGGAAGGGAGGGTTTCTTGGGCTGATGGGTTGGAGTGGGTCATATTGCACGGTCTTCATGACCCTATAGCTTATGTTGAAAATTAAAGGTTTTGGATTTTCTTGGGACTTCTCTGGCAGTCCAGTGGTTAGGACTCTGGGTTTTCGCTGTCAAGGGCCCAGGCCAGTCCCTGGTCAGAGAACTAAGATCCCACAAGCCTTGTGGCATGGTCAAAAAATAGTTTTGGACTTTTCTAAATAAAGACATACATAGGTACATACATGAATACATAAATAAATAAAATAAGCAACATAGAATTTTTTCCCTGCCCTATGAGTTTTTTTGTTTTAAAGAACAAAATGCAAAGCTGACAGATACATCAAAAGCATTTTGATTTCATAAGGTAACCAGGCAGCGCTGACCTAGCTCTCACGCTCCAATCATTCTCTAAGTTTATGGCTCAGATTTTTCTTTTAGGGAATTTTTTAAAAATCTGAGTTTCTGATAATTAGTGGATTTCAGACACTTGGATATTGGCTCACTGAGAATTTAACGGATGTGATAATTAACTAATTTTGGCTTAATAGCAGACACTGGGGAGAAAGATTGAGCTAGAAAAGATGGGACTGAGGAAACGGACTCCACTCAATGAACTTGTCCCTGGGGGCAGGTGGGCAGTCCAATGACATGTCCTGTGGAAGTGACAGACTTTGGCCGGCTCAACCTGGCGTGAAGGGCAAAAAGCAAGAGGAAATCCGGGTGGATGCAACCCAAATCTGGGTAGGCAGAGGCAATGAGACTGGCATTGTGCTTATTCTTGTGTGGGCCCAGTGAAAGGACAGTCAGAGGATAAGGCAGAGTTTGCAGCTTTCACCTACATCAGCGTTAACTAGACTTTTATTAGGGCAGCACTTCCTGAGAGCCTGTGGATGGGGCCAGGCACCCATACTTTCAATAAGCTGCCAGGTCATCCTGATTTATCCTGATGCAGTCCTTCAGAGGACCACTTCTGAGAAGGGTGAGAGTGGGTTTCATCCTTCAGGTGGAGGACTGGAGTTTACTTTGTGGCCAAATGCCTGCAAGGAACCTCAAGTTTCAGAGGAGACACTGAGGCAGATCACAGCTGCCTGGACCATGAAACAGACTGGTAGGTAGAAAATGTCTACCTCCGTAGCCAGGCTCACTGTATACACACTGGCAAAACAGCCTGCCCTACCTCCTGCATTGATTATAGTCTGAGAGGTATGACCCTAGAGGTGGGGCTTAAAGGCAGATCAGAGTGGGAATACACCACATCTCGATTAGCCTCACTGTGTGATTTATAGCCTAGTGACTTCTGCCTTCAAGTTACTATATCGATATGATTGTCTTGAATAAGATGAGAAAGCTCTTCCCTCACATTGCAAGAGATCCAGGACGGATGGCTCCAGGGCAGGTTTCTCTTGAGTACTCAGGGCTGGCAGAACTCTGGGCTGGTTTCCCGTGTGTCTCATGACTTTCCTCTCACAGATACAAAATGGTGGCTGTTGTTGCAGTTGTCCTCACACAACCTTGTGGGGAGGCAGACAAAAATCCATGGTGACTCTTTTTATCAGGAAAGAAGACATGCTGGAAGCCCTCTAGCAGAACTGTCTTTACACCTTGTTGGCCAGAGAGGTTATTTGTTGGCGCCTCATACAATCTTAAAGCCTCTATGGTTTACATTCTGTGGCTGGGAAGAGGGCTCCCTTTCCCACTACTAAAAGTACTGTGGTACAGTGCGCAAGGAGGGATCGGGTAGATCTTTTCAGGAGGCAATTAGCAGTGTCTTTATCTGTTGTCTTAGGAACATGATTAAAGGATTCTGAATGCTGAGAACAGGTCCACAATTTACTGCATGAAGCCCTTATGGTCTGTCCACTATTAAATGAAGGCAGTGAAGTTCAGGTTAAGGAGCTAAGCTTTTGCATGTAACTCAGAGCACTGCCAATCCTTCTTCCATTTATCGTACTCTAGGACACAACATACATTCCCAACACACAGCCTCCTGTACAGTGTCCTCCGAGTCTTCTCTCAGGGTCATCTCAACCTTTGTGTTGAGATAGTTTTCGTTGCACTTCTTAACATGGACGTTTTCTCACTTTCCATTTCAAAACCAAAGATTCCATCTTCCAACCTCCTTTTTATTCCATATTAATCAAACATCTCAGATATTGAAACACTAACATACTTCCTTCTTTGAAGGAAAGTGAAGAAACATTTCTTCACAAATGTTGTAAGAAGGTAGTCTGGGTTCTGTTTTTGAAATAATATGAAGTCATGTTTTTCTGCATGCCCATGAAAACGTGAATGCTTACTAATTTCTGAGAGTCATGCAACTTAGAAACCTGTAGACTTCTTGCTTGATTCCAGTAAGGATTCATTAATTTTATCATCTGGTGTATTCATGCTAAATCGCTTCAGTCATGTCTGACTCTGTGTGACCCTATGGATTGTAACCCAACAGCCTCCTCTGTCCGTGGGATTCTCCAGGCAAGAATACTGGAGTGGGTTGCCATGCTCTCCTCCAGGGGATCTTCCCTACCCAGGGATCAAACCCACATTTCTTATGTCTGCAGCATTGGCAGGTGGGTTCTTTACCATTAGCACCACCTGGGAAGCCCCAATTTTATCATCTAGTTTGTGTTTTAAAGCTCTTTCAAGAGAATAAATACATGTGGTAAGAATGGCATCACTGACTCATTGGGCATGAAATTGAGCAAGCTCCGGGAGATGGTGAAGGACAGGGAAGCCTGGTGTGTTGCAGTCCATGGGGTCACAAAGAGTCAGAAACGACTGAGCAACTGAACAACAAAAGAATATTTTAGTTGATTTTTGTGTTCCTTCTTTCCCTTTCCTTTCCCAATATTAAAATAAAGAAATGAAACATGATCTTGATATCAAGACAATACAAACTGTTGAAGGCAGTAACCAAGAGGATGTGACCACTGGCTGACTCTGAGCAGGACCCAGGCAATTGAAGGCTCCTCCCTCCTTCCCTCCCCTGTCCTTGGACTGTGCAGTCCACTTGCCTTCCCTAGGTTGGACACGTAGAGTGAGTAGATCTTCCAAATGCCCCAGCCCTATTCCTGTGGTGGCCCCTGCACCCTGTAGAGAGAGAAGAAAGGAAGCCCCCACTGATGCCTGATAAACAAATGGATCTAAAGGAGACAATTCATCCACTTGGTCTGTAGTCGTCACTCGGTCCAACAGTGACACCATCTGGATAAAAACAGGACAGCAGCAGCCAGTGGGTGGACCTCAGAGCACTGACTGGGGTCACTCAGAAGCCCTGGTCATTAACCCTTTGAACTCACAATTGGGCTCTTCTAAAGAGATTAACCCCATGGCTTGGACAATGAAAAATCAAGGGGCAGATGATATAAATAAGCCCTTGTGGGGTCAGGATATATGGAAAGACATTTGGGTTCACCTGCAAGAGCCTCAGACTGTCCTCATTGTCTTCCATGTCCCAGCTCAGAAAGCACTGACACCCCCTGGTCATCAGGAACCTGATGCCTAGCTCTGGCACAAACCCAAAGAACTGATCTTTCAGTATACACAACAGATTGAGTGCAAAGAAAGAGTGACCACCACAATGCCCTGGTAAGATACCATATTGCTAAGGACGCTGGGTTGCTCTTGAAAGATAGTGACTCAGTTAAAGCAGCAATAGCATGCCCTGGATGTTCTAAACAATGCCCAAAGCAACTGCCAAAGGAATCTGGGGGTACACTGGAGACCCCACCTGGTTGAAGGTTGTCAAATTGGTTACATTGGGCCCCCTCCCTATAAGTAAGGGTTGTAAATGTGCCTTGGTTTGTGTGGACACCTTGTCTGGCTTAACTAAAGCTTTCTCCTGTCATTATGCAAAAAAGGGTGCCTCCCTTATTGGATTAGAGAAGCTGAGTAGCTTGTGTGGATACCTGAATAAAATTGACAGTGATTAGTGGTCACATTTCAAAGGTCATGATTGATCAAAAGACCATGACATTAAATGGAGGTTCTCTCTCCCCTGTAATCTGGTTGGTAAAAAAGAAAGAATGGGCTATTAAAGCAACAGATTAAATTGCTAACAGGTAAAACCACTTTGGCCAGGTGAACTGAAGTACTGTCCCAGGCTTATTTTACATTTGAGTGATCAAACACGAGGGCCTCTTACCCTGTATGCAAGAGTGGGGACTTCTGCTGAGGCATCCAACCCCATAAAGTTATAGAAGTCACCAGAAACAGCTTTTGCCATGAGTCTCACTCTGCATGAAGAAGCTATGCTGCTGAGAATACCAAGCCCCATCATGCCTGGGTGTGGCATTATCTACTGGAATTTAAGGTAGGAAGTTCTGCTGGGATGGGTAAGCTACTTCACACCCCAGGGTTGGTGCATAGAGGGGCTAGCCAATGTCCACTGAGATCTCATTGTCCTGCTGTAAGCAGAACGCACACCATTAAAGAGGGGAGAGAGTGAGGGTCCTGCTCTGGCACATCCCGCCCCTGACAGTGCTGCTTCCCCGGCTAACATGTCTGGTAAATACAACCAGGCCAAGTTCCTCAAGCTGCCAACCTTGTCTCCTCACGGCCAGGTGAGTATGTTTTCTTTTCCCCTGGTACACTTGGCCACCATCTAAGTCCCCTCCTGACGGACATTATAGCACACACAGAAACTGTAACTAAATTCACCCAACAAGTCTTAAAAAATATAAATTACGTAAAAATTAAAAAAAAAAAAACTCAGAGGGACCTCTTGTGTTATAGAAAAGCATACTATTATTATTTCCAAGTTTTCTGTAATCACTTCTTTCCATCATTTTGCTATGCCAACCGATATTTGCCAGGTACTTTGGTTTTTTTCTTTTGCCTCTGGTACTTCGATTTTTAATCTGAAGGAGGATGTTTTAGATAGCATGTATCCAAAAAAGCCACATATCTTCTAATGTAAAAAAATTTATTGGCATTCTTTTGAACGAAAGAGTAGAATGGTGGTTACGGGAAAGTGGGTGGGGTAGGATGCGGAGATTTGTCAAAGGATACAAACCTCCAGATGAAGTTCTGGGGACATAGTATTCCACATGGGGATTATAGTTAATAATACTGTATCCTATACTTGAGCATTGCTAAGAGATTGTATCTTAAATGTCCTCACCATTAAAAGGAAAAGATAAGTCAGTGAGGTGACAGAGGTGTTAGTTAACACTGTGGCTTTGGTAATCATTTTGCTATATGTAAGTGTCTCCAATCAACATGTTTCACAACTTTAACTTACACAAGGTAGTATTCAATTATATCTCAAATCTGGGACAGGGAGAGAGAGCACATGTAATAAAGAATTCTTCTGACTTTCTACGCTGTGAAGTGTTTTATCAATGAGTGGGTATGCTGCCCAGTCTATATACACAGATAGAGCTATTAAAGAACAAATGTAATTAAAATGTACTGCTTGGGGGGAAAAAATCTCTTATGAATCTGATTAGAGTTAATTCATTTTCTAAAAGTCTGATCATACCTGAAGGTATAAAACTGCTTTCTTAAATACACATGTTTGAAGACAGAATATTGCATCCATGGAAAGCCCATTCTGAAACAATTTGCCGACCTTGTGCAGCACAATACTGTCAGTTGGAAGTGATGTGTAGAGGCAATGAGGCTTTACATTCAGTTGTACAAATCATTTGGGAAGCCTGGTGGGCTGAAGTCTATGGGGTCACAGAGTCGGACACGACTGAAGTGACTTAGCAGCAGCAGCAGCAGGAACTGGTTGAGTTTATGAAGAATCCCAGTCTCCCCTAACCTTTGTTTTTTAATCAAACATTAGAACTATACCAAGGAGTTCTAATTTATTAGACCTCTGAGAAATGATTCCATCATCATTTATTTATCAGTAATAAACATTATTTTTAAATTATGCTTAAAAAGAAATTTTAAGATATCTATATAAGTATTATAAAGCTAACCAAATCACACTAGTCAAAATATCTTGAGTTCTTTAGATTTAAGATCCATTATATGGAATATATATATTGATTTTATTCTGGGCATAAAGCAAAGGCAAGAAATTTGGGTGTAAGTTTAAAAAAACTATGAATATAATGAGTTTATAATATAGAGTATATAATCACACCTATATAGTGCTACTAGTCATTTCTTTTGTTGTTTAAAGAAGCTGTTTTTTTTTCCTTTGAGGTATAGTTGATTTACAATATTGTGTTAATTTCTGCTATATAGCAAAGTGATTCAAATATATATACACACACACACACACATATATATATATATATATATACATTCTTTTTCATAGTCTTTTCCAATATTTTTTATCATAGGATATTATATATAGTTCTCTGTGCTATACATTTGGATCATTCTATATATAATAGCTTGCATCTGATAATCCGAAACTCCCAATCCATCCCTCACCTACACTGGCAGTCACAAGTCTGTTCTCCAGGTCTGTGAATTTGTTTCTGTTTCATAAATATGCTCATTTGTGCCATATTTTAGATTTCACATATAAGTGATTAAAAATGATATTTGTCGTTCTCTTTCTGACTAACTTCACTTAGTATAATAATCTCTAGGTCTAACCATGTTGCTGCAAATGGTATTATTTTTGTTCTTTTTTATGGCTGAGTAGTATTTCATGGCATATATATACCACGTTTTCTTTATCTATTCATCTGTTGATGGACATTTAAGTTGTTTCCATATTTTGAGTATTGTAAATGGTGCTACTATGAACATAGGGGTGCGTGTATCTTTTTGAATTATAGTTTTGTCTAGATATATGCCAGGAGTGATATTGCTGGATCACATGGCAACTCTATTTTTAGTTTTTTTGAGGAACTTCCATACTGTTCTTTGCAGTGGCTGCACCAACTTTCATTCCCACCAACAGTGTAGGAGAGTTTTCTTTTTACCACACCCTCTCCAGCATTTGTTACTTGTATATTTTTTAATGGTGACTTTCTGACCAGTGTGAGGTCATTGTAGCTTTGATTTGTCTTTCTCTAATAATTAGTGATGTTGAGCATCTTTTCACAGTGTCTATTGGCCATCTATATGTTGACAAGTCATTTTCTTAGAATACAGAAAATAGTGTAAAATGTGCCTTTTGCAGCTTTCAAAATTGCTTAAGAAGTTTGAAAATATTTGAAATACTATTTTCCAAGGAGGTTGGAATCAGGTTTTACTTCCTCTTTCTATTTGAATAGCAAATACATTTTAAAGTTAAAATTACTTCAGTAATGTCAGAGGAAGAGGAGGAAGTTAATGCCAATATCCTCAGATGGTTTCCAGCAGGTAGTGTTATGGATGTTACTGGGGTAGCATGCCCCCTATCTCTTCCCATTGCCCACACCACGTTTGGTGGACTATTTTACTTCAGTTTAGGAAATTCTCCCCCATACAGTCTAATTAACTCAAAACCATTCATTCATTTGAATTATAGTACCTGGCACATTAGCTAGCAGGGCACCTCTCCTTCCACCATGCTCCCAAATTTCTGACATTTGTACATGTTTGCTGGGGGAAATGAAAAGCTTTTCCATTTGTGCTTTCTTGATGTGCTAAGATTCTCTCTTGACTCACACAGTGTGATTCCCTTGAATAGTTTCACTTCCTGCTCTTTGGGGATTTGTAAGTACATCATAGTTTCTGAATATTTCAACTGCATACAGGCTTGCTTTGCCTTTGTCTGTGACTCACATTCCTAAGTATTAACTAATTTTCCTAGAGAGAACTAACTTCCCATTTCTTTTAAACTGATCTTTTCCTCTTCTCAAGGTGTTCAAGTATTTTTGATTGTTTATTCATTTATTTAATTTAAATTAGCTCATTAATAGCTTCTGCCACTATTATAGCCACATTGCATTTGTAATGAATTAAAAAATGGAACAAAAAGTTATAATATCTGTTTCACCAAAATTATACCCTACTGTAAATCATCATCAAAGAGAGTGAATTTCCAGGTCAGCCATCCAAGGCTATTTGTGATTTAGCTCTTTGTAAAATTTTCAACTTTGTTTTCCAACCCAACATCTAAACTTTTGGCTTTTACTCCATTCTCAGGAAAAGCTGTATACAGCCCTTATTTTCATTTATTTGTGCTGTCATTCTTCCTATACTAAATGTTTTTCTTTACCTATTCTACATTTTACACATACTTCCATTTGGAAATAATTAACAATGGCTTCTCATCAATTCTTCCTAATTAGGTTAGCCAAATAAAACATAAGATGCCCTGTTAAATGTAAGTTTCAGATAAGCAACAACTAACTTCCATAAGCCTCTTATCCTTCTCCATCAGAGGGCAGACAGAATGAAAACCACAATCACAGAACACTAACCAATCTGATCACATGGACCACAACCTTGTCTAACTCAATGAAACTATGAGCCATGCCATGTAGGGCCACCCTAGACGAGTGGGTCATGGTGGAAAGTTCTGACAAAATGTGGTCCACTGGAGAAGGGAATGGCAAACCACTTCAGTATTCTTGCCTTGAGAACCCCATGAAAAGTATGAAAAGGCAAAAAGAACATGACACTGAAAGATGAACTCCCCAGGTTGTTAGGCGCCCAATACTCTACTGGAGAAGAGAGAAGAAATAACTCCAGAGGGAGTGAAGAGGCTGAGCCAAAGTGGAAATAATGCCCAGTTGTGGATGTGTCTGGTGATAAAAGTAAAGTCTGATGCTATAAAGAGCAATATTGCATAAGAATCTGGAATGTTAGATCCATGAATCAAGGCAAATTAGAAGTGGTCAAACAGGAGATGGCAATAGGGAACATCGGCATTTTAGGAATCAGTGAACTAAAATGTACTGGAATGGGTGAATTTAACTCTGGTGACCATTATATCTACTGCTGTGGGCAAGAATCCCTTAGGAGAAATGGAGTAGCCATCACAGTCAACAAAAGAGTCTGAAATGCAGTACTTGGATGCAATCTCAAAAACAACAGAATGATCTCTGTTCATTTCCAAGGCAAACCATTCTAATACTCCAAGTCTATGCCCTGACCAGTAATGCTGAAGAAGCTGAAGTTGAATGGCTATACGAAGAACTAACACCCAAAAAAGATGCCCTTTTCATTACAGGGGACTGGAATGCAAAAGTCGGAAGTAAAGAAATACCTGGAGTAACAGGCAAATTTGGCCTTGGAGTACAGAATGAAGCAGGGCAAAGGCTAATAGAGTTTTGCCAAGAGAATGCACTGGTCATAGCAAACACCCTCTTCCAACAACACAAGAAAAGACTCTACACATGGACATCACCAGATGGTCAATACTGAAATCAGACTGATTATATTCTTTGTAGCCAAAGATGGAGAAGCTCTATACGGTCAGCAAAAACATGACTGGGAGTTGACTGTGGCTCAGATCATGAACTCCTTATTGCCAAATTCAGACTTAAATTGAAGAAAACCACAGGACCATTCAGGTATGACCTAACTCAGATCCCTTACGATTATACAGTGGAAGTGACAATTAGATTCAAGGGATTCGATCTGATAGACAGAGTGCCTGAAAAACTATGGACGGAGGTTCGTGACATTGTATAGGAGGCAGTGATCAAGACCATCCCCATGAAAAAGAAATGCAAAAAGGCAAAATTGGCTGTCTGAGTAGGCCTTACATATAGCTGTGAAAAGAAGAGAAGCAAAAGGCAAAGGAGAAAAGGGAAGATATACCTATTTGAATGGAGAGTTCCAAAGAATAGCCAGAAGAGATAAGAAAGCCTTCCTCAGCAATCAGTTCAAAGAAATAGAGGAAAACAATAGAATGGGAAAGACTAGAGATCTCTTCAAGAAAATTAAAGATATAAAGGGAGCATTTCATGCAAAGATGGGCACAATAAAGGACAGAAATGGTATGGACCTAACAGAAGCAGAAGATATTAAGAAGAGGTGGCAAGAATACACAGAAGAATTATACAAAAAAGATCTTCATGACCCAGATAATCACGATGGTGTGATCACTCACCTAGAGCCAGACATCCTGGAATGTGAAGTCAAGTGGGCTTTAGGAAGCATCACTACAAACAAAGCTAGTGGAGGTAATGGAATTCCAATTGAGCTATTTCAAATCCTAGAAGATGATGCTGTGAAAGTGCTGCACTCAATATGCCAGCAAATTTGGAAAACTCAGTAGTGGTCACAGGACTGTGAAAGGTCAGTTTTCATTCCAATCCCAAAGAAAGGAAATGCCAAAGAATGCTCAAACTACTGCACAATTGCACTCATCTCACACGCTAGCAAAGTAATGCTCAACATTCTCCTAGTCAGGTTTCAACAGTACGTGAAAGATTGAAGACAGGAGGAGAAGGGGACGACAGAGGATGAGATGGTTGGATAGTATCACTCCCAGAGTTTGAACAAGCTCTGGGAGTTGGGGATGGAGAGGGAAGTCCATGGAGTTGCAAAAAGAATCGGACACAATTGAGCAACTGAACTGAACTGAACTGAAGGTTGGTGGGGAGAAGGAGTGACAATTTGACAAGGAACACAGCTGGCATTAGGAGTGTAGAGCGGCTCCTGGCTAACAGTAGAAAAGGAATCAAAACCTCAGCCCTATAGCTGTAAAAACAGAACTATGCCTACAACTCAAATAGGTTTTAAAAGAATGTCCTCTGACAGAGCCATCAGAGGTCAGCCTAGGCCAGTTGACGCTTTGATTTTGATCTCGGGAGACCTGGAGCAGAGGACCCAGTTGATTCTACCTGGACTTCTGACCCACAGAATTCTGACATGATAAATTTGATTTAAGTCATTGACTGTGATATTTTGTTTCAGCAGCAAAAGAAAATTAATAAAATTACCTTTACACAGTTTATAGACATTTTGTGGGACATACTTATACTAAAAAGTTCAGGTCAGTTCAGTCGCTCAGTCATGTCCAACTCTTTGCAACCCCATGGGCTGCAGCACGCCCGGCTTCCTTGTCCATCACCAACTACTGGAGCTTACTCAAACTCATGTCCACTGAGTTGGTGGTACCATCCAACCATCTCATCCTCTGTCATCCCCTTCTCCCCACCCCTTCAATCTTTCCCAGCATAATGGTCTTTTCCAATGAGTCAGTTCTTCCCATCAGGTGGCCAAAGTACCGGAGTTTCAGCTTCAGCATCAGTCCTCCTAATGAATAGTCAGGCCTGGTTTCCTTTAGGATGGACTGGTTGGATCTCCTTGCTGTCCAAGGGACTCTCAAGAGTCTTCTCCAATACCACAGTTCAAAAGCATCAATTCTTTGGTGCTCAGCTTTCTTTATAGTTCAACTCTCACATCCATACATGACTACTGGAAAAACCATAGCTTTGATTAGATGGACCTTTGTTGGCAAAGTAATGTCTCTGCTTCTTAATATACTGTCTAGGTTGGTCATAGCTTTTCTTCCAAAGAGCAAGCATCTTTTAATTTCATGGCTGCAGTCACCATCTGCAGTGATTTTGGAGCCCCCCAATAGTCTCTCACTGTTTCCATGGTTTCCCCAACTATTTGCCATGAAGTGATGGGACCAGATGCCATGATCCTAGTTTTCTGAATGTTGAGTTATAAGCCAACTTTTTCACTCTCTTTCACTTTCATCAAGAGGCTCTTTAGTTCTTCTTCACTTTCTGCCATAAGGGGGGTGTCATCTGCATATCTGAGGTTATTGATATTTCTCCCGGCAATCTTGATTCCAGCTTGTGCTTCTTCCAATCCAGCATTTTTCATGATGTACCCTGCATATAATTTAAATAAACAGGGTGACAATATACAGCCTTGATGCACTCCTTTCCCAATTTGGAACTAGTCTGTTGTTCCATGTTCAGTTCTAACTGGTGCTTCTTGACCTGCATACAGATTTCTTAGGTGGCAGGTAAGGTGGTCTGGTATTCCCATTTCTTGAAGAATTTTCCACACTTTGTTGTGATCCACACAGTCAAAGGCCTTGGTGTAATCAATAAAGCAGAAGTAGGTGTTTTTCTGGAACTCTCTTGCTTTTTCTATGATCCAGCGAATGTTGGGAATTTGATCTCTGGTTCTTCTGCTTTTCCTAAATCCAGCCTGAACATCTGGAAGCTCTTGGTTCATGTACTATTGAAGCATACTTTTCTAACATCAAAAGAATCATGAAAGGGTTTTAATTTCCATTTGTAACTTATTAACTGATAATCTGAATAAAATTAAAAATCAATTCAATAATACAGAATTTTAGAGAATCTACACTTTGCTGGGTAGTATGCTAGACCCAAAGGATACACATAGAGTCATGTTATACTCCTTGCCTACAGGCAACTCACAGGCATATAAACAAAGAAATAAAAATACCGTGCTGGCAGGAAACCTGGGGAAGCAAGCATGCATGGAAGGCATGTTTTATTCAATGAATCAGTGTTGCTGTTTCTTTTCTTTTCAATTACACTTTTTTTCAGAGCAGATTTAGGTCCACAGCAAAACTGAGAGGAAGGTATAGCTATTTCTCACATACCTCTGCTTTCACACATACATTACAGATTGAGATATCGCTCAGTCGAATCTGACTCTTTGCGACCCATGGACTGTAGCCCACCAGGCTCCTCTGTCCATGGGATTCTCCAGGCAAGAATACTGGAGTGCATATCCATTCCCTTCTCCAGGGGATCTTTCTGACCCAGGGGCCAAAGCCAGCTCTCCCCCATTGCAGGCAGGTTCTTTACCATCTGAGCCATCAGGAAAGCCACCCCCACCAGAATGGTTACATATATGTTTCAATTAATGAATGTACACTGGCACAACATAATAACCCAAAGTCCATAGTGTATCTTAGGGTTTACTTTTGGAAATGTATATTTTATGAGGTTGAGCAAATGTGTAATGACAGGTATCCATCATTAAATATCACAGAGTGTTTTCACTGCTTTGAACATCCTCTGTGTTCTGCCTAATTCACACCCTGCCCCCATCCCAATCCTTAGTAACCCCTGATTTTTTGTTTGTTTGTTTTTACTATCTCTATAGTTTGCCTTTTCAGAATGTCATATGGTTTGAATCATACAATATATGGCCTTTGTAGATTGGTATAAGCATTTAAGATTTTTCCACATCTTTTCATGGCTGAAAGTTTGTTTTTAGCTCTGAATAATATTCCATTATCTGATGTACCACAGTTTACTTATCTATTCACTTACTGCAGGATATCTTGGTTACTTCCAAGTTTTGGCAATTATGAATAAAGTTGCTATAAACATCTACATGCAGGTTTTTGTGTTCACACAGGTTGCCAACTCCTTCAGGTAAATACCAAGAATAACAATTGCTGGATTGTATAGTAAGAGTATCTTTAGTTTGTAAGCTTTTCTAGTTTTGGAGGAGGTATAAGCAAAGGTAGTGAAGCATGAAAAAGTGCAAGGCATTTGAGGAACGATAATAATGGCCTTGGAGTATGAAATGAAGCAGGGCAAAGGCTAATAGAGTTCTGCCAAGAGAATGCACTGGTCATAGCAAACACCCTCTTCCAACAACACAAGAAAAGACTCTACACAAGGACATCACCAGATGGTCAATACCCAAATCAGATTGATTTTATTCTTTGCAGCCAAAGATGGAGAAGCTCTATACAATCAGCAAAAACAAGACTGGGAGTTGACTGTGGCTCAGATCATGAACTCCTTATTGCCAAATTCAGACTTAAATTGAAGAAAGTAGGGAAAACCACTAGGCCATTCAGGTATGACCTAAATCAAATCCCTTATGACTATACAGTGGAAGTGAGAAATAGATTTAAGGGAATAGATCTGATAGACAGAGTGCCTGAAAAACTATGGACAGACATTTGTGACATTGTACAGGAGACAGGGATCAAGACCATCCCCATGGAAAAGAAATGCAAAGAGGCAAAATGGTTGTCTGAGGAGGCCTTAAAAATAGCTGTGAAAAGAAGAGAAGCAAAAAGCAAAGGAGAAAAGGAAAGACAGTCCCATGTGAATGCAGAGTTCCAAAGAATAGCCAGGAGAGATAAGAAAGCCTTCCTCAGCGATCAATGCAAAGAAATAGAGGAAAACGATAGAATGGGAAAGACTAGAGATCTCTTCAAGAAAATTAGAGATACCAAGGGAACATTTCAGGCAAAGATGGGTTTGATAAAGGACAGAAATGGTATGGACCTAACAGAAGCAGAAGATATTAAGAAGAGGTGGCAAGAATACACAGAAGAATTATACAAAAAAGATCTTCATTACCCAGATAATCACAATGGTGTGATCACTCATCTAGAGCCAGACATCCTGAAATGTGAAGTCAAATGGGCCTTAGAAAGCATCACAACAAACAAAGATAGTGGATGTGATGGAATTTCAGTTGAGCTATTTCAAATCCTGAAAGATGATGCTGTGAAAGTGCTGCACTCAATATGCCAGCAAATTTGAAAAACTCAGCAGTGGCCACAGGACTGGAAAAGGTCAGTTTTCATTCCAATCCCTAAGAAAGGCAATCCCAAAGAATGCTCAAACTACCGCACAATTGCATTCATCTCACATGCTAGTAAAGTAATGCTCAGTATTCTCCAAGCCAGGCTTCAGCAATACGTGAACGGAGAACTTCCAGATGTTCAAGCTGGTTTTAGTAAAGGCCAAGGAACCAGAGATCAAATTGCCAACATCCACTGGATCATCGAAAAAGCAAGAGAGTTCCAGAAAAACATCTATTTCTGTTTTATTGACTATGCCAAAGCCTTTGACTATGTGGACCACAATAAACTGTGGAAAATTCTGAAGGAGATGGGAATACCAGACCACCTGACCTGTCTCTTGAGAAACCTATATGCAGGTCAGGAAGCAACAGTTAGAATTGGACATAGAACAACAGACTGTTTCCAAATAGGAAAGGAGTATGTCAAGGCTGTATATCGTCACCCTGCTTATTTGACTTATATGCAGAGTACATCATGACAAACACTGGGCTGGAAGAAGCACAAGCTGGAATCAAGATTGCCAGGAGAAATATCAATAACCTCAGATATGCAGAGGACACCACCCTTATGGCAGAAAGTGAAGAGGAACTAAAGAGCCTCTTGATGAAAGTGAAAGAGGAAGTGAAAAAGTTGGCTTAAAGTTCAACATTCAGAAAGCTAAGATCATGGCATCTGGTCCCATTACTTCATGGGAAATAGATGGGGAAACAGTGGAAACAGTGAGAGACTTTATTTTTCTGGGCTCCAAAATCACTGCAGATGGTGATTGCAGCCATGAAATTAAAAGATGCTTACTCCTTGGAAGGAAAGTTATGACCAACCTAGATAGCATATTAAAAAGCAGACACATTACTTTGCCAACAAAGGTCCATCTCGTCAAGGCTATGGTTTTTCCAGTGGTCATGTATGGATGTGAGAGTTGGACTGTGAAGAAAGCTGAGCGCTGAAAAATTCATGTTTTTGAACTGTGGTGTTGGAGAAGACTCTTGAGAGTCCTTTGAGCTGCAAGGAGATCCAACCAGTCCATCCTAAAGGAGATCAGTCCTGGGTGTTCACTGGAAGGACTGATGCTGAAGCTGAAACTCCGATACTTTGGCCACCTCATGCGAAGAGTTGACTCATTGGAAAAGACCCTGATGCTGGGAGGGATTGGGGGCAGGAGGAGAAGGGGATGACAGAGGATGAGATGGCTGAATGGCATCACCGACTTGATGGACATGAGTTTGAGTAAACTCCGGGAGTTGGTGGACAGGGAGGCCTGGTGTGCTGCGATTCATGGGGTCTTAAAGAGTTGGACACGACTGAGCCACTGAACTGAACTGAACTGACTGAATTATGGCCAGTCTTGGGGTCACAAAGAGTTAGACACAACTGGGTGACTGAACACTGAAGTACAGCCAGAGGGTAAAGAGCAAGAGGAAAGTAGTGAAATTAAGGCTGGAAGCTCGTTAGGCTTGAAGCCTATCATGCCCTGCACTTGATTCCATGAAGATGAAGCATAAACTTTTTAATTAGTGAAATCACGTGATTGGACTTGCACTTTAGAAAGATTATCTTGGCTGCCCAGAAGAGAATAACTCTAGGTTGGAGGTCAGTTACAGGCTGGAAAACCAGTTTAACAAGATTGAAGATGAAAGCTTAAACTAAAGCAATGGAGGCCAAGATGTAGAGCAATGGAAAGACTTGAGAGATCCTGCACTAAGATCCTCAGAATTCAGGCTGGTTAAAGTGATGGGGATTAAAGGTATGGAGGTGGACAACAGTGAGAAAGAAAGCGCAAAGGAGAAGAATTCACGAGTTTAAAAAAAAAAAATTCTGGCAAGGGAGAAAAATTTAGATATTTGATAAATAAAGTCTGACTAAATTAGGAAGTGAAGGAAAACAAGTGGGGGGATGGATGATTGGATGGTGACAAAGACTTTCTCATTTGTCAAACTTTAATTTGATTTCTCTGAGCCCTCTTCCATCAAGGCTTCCTCCCCAGGTCCTGGCTTTGGTCTTCCAAGTCCAATTTTACCAAGAATCCTACTGAGTCAGTTTAGAGACCATCTCCCACCCCTGATATCTAGTCACACTGGTCAGTCTTCAGCAAGAATTTTGTTAAAATGCTTTAGCAAGAATCACCCCTACCCTTGGCGTCCCCTCTTAGTAATTTTCCATCCACTGGCCCCTGCCTCTCTGCTCCTTGGCTACACATATCCAACTGTCTTTGTTGTATTTGTAATTCAGCCCGATCTCTCTCCCCAATTGCAAAAGTCTTGACATCTATGGCAAAAGTCCTAAGTAAAGTCTATTGTTTTAACAAGTATAATTTTTTTTAACAATAGCGAAGAACGTCTCTTTGAAACTAAGGTTACTTCCATATGCCTCTAAAGTTTAGTTTATGCATGTACCTTTTAACTATAGTATGGCTAAATAACCTGTCTAGATCACGCACTGCAGCAGCGGTTTATCAGGCATTATGATGTACATAATCCAGCCATTTGTGCCCCAAGAGCCTGGCAAGCTGGCTTCCTCCTCTTAATTAAAAAGAAAAAACAAGGTGTAAGTCCAACACCCTCTATGTGACAGCTCGTACAATTCCTTCCTTAAACACCTCA
This sequence comes from Muntiacus reevesi, assembly GCF_963930625.1. Lineage (NCBI taxonomy): Eukaryota > Metazoa > Chordata > Mammalia > Artiodactyla > Cervidae > Muntiacus > Muntiacus reevesi. Next base: position 47,154,746 of record NC_089254.1, on the reverse strand, counting down.
CAATCATCTTATATGGACTAAAGCAGTAACATTCACCCCTGCGAGACAAGACAAGTCTAGAGAAAAGAGAATCTGTCATGGTAACATTTTGAGGTTAGTAATGGCTACTTTTCTGTTTTCTGACCTCAACTTGTTTAGAGGAAGCTACAGTATCTATCCAAATTCCCTGTTTTAGCAGTAAAGCTTCTTGACATATAAAGGCTATGCTCTAAAAAATACCTTTTTTTTTTAAAAAAAGAACATTGAATTTGGTGTCAATGTCACGTGTCCCAAAAGTCTTTTTTTTTTTTTTTCTAAACTATTAAAAATGAAAAGCCCATTCTTACTTTGCAGACGTACAGAAACAAGGCATGAGTTGTATTTGCCTTATGGGTTGTATAGGCGATTTGCATACTTGGTAGGCATAAAATGTTAGGATTGAAAAACGAATGTGTTAAGTGTGGGACCCTTTGGAATGAAGAGGGTAGCGGGGCTTTCCTGGCTGACTTCCAACAGGATAACGTATGTGAAAGAGCTTTCCAGCGATTTTTAGTCCAAGTGGCGAAGCTCAGGAATGGTGACGGCAGAGTGGTTAGGACCCCGGTCCATGCCGCTCACCATCCTCCAGGCGCCTGGTACACAGCCCGGGTTCCGGGAACCTGAAGGAGAGCGGACAAAATCTCAATGGACGCAGAGATGGATGCTTAGCTCAGCTGAACGCGTACTGAGGCCTGCACACAAGCCCGCGGAGCCAAAGAAACTCCCACGGCTGGTCGCAAGGCGGCGGCTCGGCTGGTGCCCGCAGGCAAGTGCACGCACGCACGTCTCCCGGCCGCGCTCAGCCGTGCTCTATTGCGCATGTCTGGGGAGGGGCGGAGCGGCGGCTGACGGGCAGGCAGAGGCCTCCGCGAGGCGGAGGAGCTCCTCTCCGGCCGGCGAGTAGACCCGGCCGCCCCGCGTCACTTCCGCTGGGGCGGGACGGAGCTGGGGGAGGGTACCGCCCCAGCTGCTGCCCCGGTGTTTGTGCTGGAAGCTCAGCTGATGCTGGCGGGCAGAGGGGACGCGCGTACGGGGGAAAGGCGCGTCGCCCCTGCCGCCCAAGTAGTTGCGGCCTGCATCCGGGTAGGTGGCCCGTGGGGGGCCGGCGGGACGGTAGGCGAGGGGAGAAGGCCGCGAGTCGCCCCGGGGACTCATTTGCCCCTCCGGGACTTCTTATCTCTCGTCGGAGGGCGCTTCCAGGGCGAGAGGGCGGGGAGACGCCCGGACCGGGCTCCGGAAGGGTCCGCCGGTCCCAGGCCTGAGGGGTGCGCGATGCTCTCCGCCTCTTCTGGCCTGGTGGGCTTTGCTGGTCCGCACGGCTCAGACTGTTTAGGTTTTTTTGGTCCCGCCCGGAGCTGTCAGTTCCGCCCCCGCGCCTCGCAGCCGAGGTTCCCTGAGTCTGTCTGACTTCCCCTGGCAGTAGGTGCTCCGGCAGGTCCCGGTTGCGTGTCAAAACCGCGTCCCTGTTCTACCTACATCATTCCCCGCTGTCAGTACACCTGATGAGTCGGCTGCTCCAGGTTTTTAATTATCAGCAGTTTCCTTGTCACCCCACCCACAGTGAACTCTGTCCCCCGCTCCTGTTGCTTAATCGGTTTCAGATGTGTGCTGTTTAATAGGTGAAGGTTTGTTGCACTGCTTCCAGTCGCTGTCATGTAAGTCATCATGCGGGGAGGAGACTGGTTTCTATACCTAACACTATGATAACTTTAAATAAAAAGTAGTGACACCTAGGGAGAACTTAGATGAGGAACTATCACATAATCCTATTTAAAGTGGTGCTTTTTACTTCCGGTAACATCCCAGTGGAACTGCATCCCAACAGTCCCGATTATTGAGCTTTCAAAAATGGCAAAAGTAGGTTTTGGTGTATCGAGGAAATGCTGTTAAGACAGTGAAATACTAAGAATTTTTAAATCCGGGAGTTTTAGAAACATTTGTTGCACTGTGAACCGAGAGTTTAATGCCTCTTATGAGTCAAATATTTCATGCCCATTGTAGCTGTTTTTGTCAAAGCTCTTGTGCACATTAGTTGTAGTTTGAATATAAGAACATATTCTTACTTCATGATTTTTCTTAAACTTTTTTCTCAGTGTTGATCTTGTTTTTCTGTTCCTGGGTCAGATCTCAATTAAAACCTTGAGAGCAATGTCGTTTTAACAAGTCATGTTGGATGAAAAGATCACTTTCACTAGTTTATATGTTTACTTGCTTCAAGTGCAGAGTTAATCAAGGTACATCTTTGAGTTGTTTTTTTGCTTAGTAATAATGACGGAGGATTTGTGCCAGAGGGTACTTACTGCTTCCTGGTGTGGAACATATATTTGTGAAAAATCATAGAACTCTTAGCCGAACATCTTCCTGTCTTGTCTTAGTTCTGACCTTTGTTTCCCATGTCTTATATTTTATTTCATTCACTGTCCAGTACTTTTTCCGACGTCCTGCCATTGCCCTGAGCTTTTCTGGATGTCTTTTCTCCTGTGCTTTTTTTTTTTTTTTCCTGCTTGGCAAACTACCTCTTCCTAACTCTGAATGGCTGTCAAGGCGCTACCCTTGTTCTCTCCACACCAGAATTTTAAAATTTGAAACCCAAGGAATACTTTAGTACTTCTGTAAATATCCTGAAATGTCTTGGAAAATATAGTGTATATATGCAGATAAGCATTTTTTTGAGGAAGAGAAAACTTTTATCAAACTCTGCGATCCCCAAATTCTGGAGAAATATCAACTGTATACCCTTCTTTGGTAAATCCAGTCTTAGGATTTCAGCTGTCACTGTGCTAGTAACTCCAAACATAAATCCAACAGCCTATGTTCCTGTAGTATATCTCCATGTGAATGCCCCACTGTTTCTGCATTCTGTAAAACCAAGAGATTTTTATCAAATTGTCCCCCTTCCAAGCTATCTCATATCCACAAATGGCATTCTCCCTGTTTCTCTGATTAAAAACCCTTAAGTTGTCTTGACACCTCCCTCTCCTGACCCTGTTTGCTGTCACCACGTCCTGTGTTTCGCTGATCGCTCCGTTTTCAAAGTTTGGCTCAGAGCAGTAGTCATCTCCTGTAGTACTTTTATCCTAATCCACTCCAAACCTCTGTCACTTCATGTCTGCATAACTGCAGTATAACCAAGTGAAGTCCCCCATAAATTAATTCTTTCCATCCTTAGCGGAGCCTCCACCTAGCAATTCCTGAATTTCTTCTAGTTACAACTTCATTCCATTCCCCAGTGGTTGGTCTAGGCCTCACTCTTCTATTTATGCCTGCATCTGTATTTGTACTATCCTATAAATAGTCTGGTCCTCCTGCTTTTTTCTCAGTTGATGGTGGCACTTTACAGTTTATCTTCTTATCTGTTTGCAATCTAAGTTTTGTCTCAGCTCAATTTGCTCTCCAAACCCTTATCTGCATCTACTAGTGTGGTTTGGGAGCAGTTAAATTCAGCTTGTTGATTTTGTTGACAGCTCTTTTCGGCAGTTTTGGCCTGATAACTGTCGCTTCTAGAAGAGTGTTTTAAAACTGTATAATCATGAGATTGTCTAGACTTCCCTTAATTGTTCCCCTTTTCAGATTTGCTTTATATACTGTATTTCTTTGCCAAGTTGATAGGTGTATTCTTGTCGGTCTTGAGGATTATCTCTTATTGGAAAGAAACAATGCAGATCCCTTATTGTAATCCCGGCTTTTATAGCTCTGTTCTCTGCTTGACCCTTGGGCCCATGTCTACCGTTTCTCCTATTTCTTACTTTACTTTAACTACCTTAATCTTACTATTCTTGAATAGACAAAGGTCATTCCTGTCTCCAAAGCTTTGGTTGCTTTTTCCTCTGCCTTGAGTGCTTTTTTCCTGGATACTTGTAAATAATTTGCTTCCTCAGTTCATTCAGATCTCCAGTAACGTGTCGACTCAATTCTTCTGACTACATCAGCTGAAATAGCCGTCCCTGGGCCCTTTTCTACCCAGCCTCCAGCTTTATCTTTCTTCATGGTACTTCTCGATCTGTTGTTATACATTGTATTAGTTACTTGTTTATTAATAAGTTGTCTTGTTCTCCAAGACCTAGGAAACTGAGGTTTAATAACTCTAAATAAATGGATTATTCCTTTTACTGTGGAATAGTATGCCTTTTTAATCTTATTTAATGTTTTTGCTTTAAAGTGCTTTTTGCTTTCTTTTGATTATATAGGCCTTGGTATATACTTCCCGTATTCCTTTTCAGCCTTTCTTTGTCATTATATTACAGTAACATCTAGTAACTAGCTTGTAGCTGGAATTTTCATTTCTAAAATTTTATTCTTCCTGTACATTTTGTACAGTTTTTTTTTTTTTTTTTTTTGCTGCCTTATTTTTGTTCTATCACTGAACGTCTTAAACCTACTTAATTTTTTTTCTATTGTTTCTAATCTCGGTTACACTTTTTCCTGTTGGCTGTACATGCCAGTCGTCTGTTGCAGTGATGGTTCTTTAACTGTGAGTTCGCCTTCAGTGGGGATTGCTGAACGAGAGAGTCTCTTGCCTGAGCTTTGGAAGTGTCCTTTATTTCTCAGGTATTTTTTTCTTTTTTTTTTTTGGTAATAGCCACCCTGATAAGTGTGGGATATATACCTCATTTGGTTTTGATTTGTATTTCTCTGATATCAGTCATGTTGTTCATCTTTTCTTGTGCTTATTTACTGAATGTCTCTTTGGAGAAAGATGACATCTTTCATCTGTTCAAGTTCTTTGCCCATTTTTTAATTGAGTTATTTGATTTTTGTTGTTGAGTTACAGGAGTCCATTATTAGTTTTGAGTATAGCTTTTTTATCCACGAGTCCTTTAGATGTATTTTATCATGTATTTCTGTGCTGGAGATTGTGAAACTTTTGTGTTAATTCAGCTTATTACATTGACTGCAGATCCTGAGGGGTTCTGAAGAGTCAGCAAGGCAGATAGTTTTGCTTCTTTTCTTCCTCCCCTCTACAGATTTTAAAATAGCATGTTCACGTGCAATTTGGAAAGATGTTAGTTCAGACTATCTTCTGAAGAGTCACAATGGATTCTTGATTCGTGTCATTCTCAGTCTTGTCCCATCACTCCATCTGTCAGAGATCTGCTGGAAGCTCTTCCTAATGTCATTCCTTTGCTTAACATAGTTCATTGACAGTTCGATCTTTAATCTCTATGGCAAGATTGTCGGACCCTTCATAATCTGGCTCCTCCTGTCTTTGCAGTATCATCTTCAACTTCTCCCTCATTATTGGCTCCAGGTCCTGGAAAGAATTGACTGCTTGCAATTTTTGCTTATAATGTGTGTGCTTTCTTAAATGCTTTTTTTTTGTTTGTTTGTGTTTGTTTTCCCCATTATTTAGAATTCTCTCCTTCCCCTCTCATCTTTTACCATGTGATAAATTACTGTTTTGCCCAGTTTTCAGCATCTTTTTTTTTTTTCAGACTTATCTGGATGTCTGCTCTGACTTTGTGTCTTCCATTCATATAGTACCATCTATTAAAGTGCATTGCATTGTTTTCTTAAATTACAAATACCATGCCTTCTCTTTGTAAATAATAGAATCCATCCAAAAGTAAAAGCCCTTCTCAAAAGCTGTTCTCTCGAAAGCCCCTCTCTTTCAATTCCACTTCTCAGTTCACAGGAATAAATAAACAGATGCTTACCCTTTCAGAATGTGTGTATGTGTGTGTAGCCACAGATTTCAGCTGCATATGTAGGTTTTTGTTTTCTTGTATTACATAATACCTTTGTGTCTACATCTGTGTATCCTTGTGTGTATGATATTCATACATAAGTTATTGCAGTTTGTCTTCCTCTCTATACTGTATATGAAGGATATATACATTGGATACATTGGATCATCTAGTTCCTAACTGCTATATAACATTACATTGTAATTCATTGTGTTGTATGTTATCTACTGTAGTTTGTTTAACCATCCCTTTCTAGAAGACACTTAAGAGTTGTTTATCAGTGTTTTGATATTTCAAGCAATGTGGCAAAGAATGTGTATATATACCTGTACTCCTGTGCAGTTATTTCTGTAGGATAGATTCTTTATGGTGGAACTACTAATCAAAGAACATGTGCCTTTAAAATTTTGATAGATAGCTATTAAAATTTCCTTAGATTCTGTCAGGTAGCCCTTTGAGTCCCATTTCCCCAGGGTATTATCAGTACTGGATATTATCCATTATTTGCATTTTACCAATTGAAAGAGCAAAATGTCTGTTTTAAATGGCATTCATGTTGTGGTTATGAGCCTCTGTCTGTTAGGTGTTACACATAGTTTTGGAGAAGGTGTCTAGTACTCTTGCCTGAAAAATCCCATGGACAGTCCATGGGGTCTCAAGGAGTTAGACTCTACTGAAGTGACTTAGCATGTGTGCACATAGTTTATTCTAGTCTGACTTCTTTGCTTAAATGAGCAGTTACTACTAGACCATGAAATCTTCTTTACAAGGCTATCCCAAGCTCTAAACTGAAGGTTTCTTGGTATCCTCTTTGTGGTCTCAGCATTAGGACTATATCTGGCATCAAGTTGTTGAACGTGAGCCCAACACACAGTGAGGCCAGACAAACTGAAATGTCCACGTCTGGAGTGGGAGAAGGTTTATTGCAAGAGCCATAAAGCAGGCAGCTCCTGCTTGAAAGACCTGAACTCTGGTGGGTTTGGGGGAAGAGATTTTATAAGCAGAATTTGGTGGGGGGGGGCCTCTTCTGATAGGTTGAGGTGACAAAACGGTGTCCCAGGCCTCTCAGTCATCAGCTTTCTGGTTCCAGCCAGTCTGGGTCTTAGGGCTTCTGCTCAGCCTGACATTACCATCGTCTTCCTGGGGAGGGGCCTTAGTTCCCGTAGAAGAACTCAGAGATTTCTGTCTGATTGTTATATACATCCCCCCAGGTTGAGCCAGGACCCTGCCCCATCTCTGCACTGATGTCTCTGCATTCCCTCACTCTCTTAATTAACTGTTTGAATCTGCCCTTTGGAACTCAGGGAGGGTCTCAGAGGCTGAAGGCCTTTTTCTTACAAACAAGAAATTGGGGACACAGAGAGGCTTTCATGCATCAGAGGGTCCCATAGGGTCCTGCTTGGTTTGAGTCCCTCCTTTTCTTTCATATGCCTCAATCCTGAGGGGAACAGGTGTTGAACAGGAGAATAACATTTTGGATAGAGGTTAATAAATTCAATAGAGGGACTCGGTTTCAGGGGGACTAAGTTTCAGATTAAATATTCTATAAATGGTTTGCAGTGAATAGGAGTATAAGACTTGATTATTGTCCTCAAAGAACTTAATGTCTAGTGTCACATAAACTAGTCGAGACTTCAATAATAAAGAAGAAAAACAGCAGAATATTTAAATTGTGTCAATGAAAAATTAATCAGTAGGTCTAAGAAAGAATTGGGAAATTTTATTTGAGCCAGATTTGAGGATTATAACCCAGGAAGAGTATCTCAGAAAAGTCTGAGAACTGTTCCCACTTGTTAGAAGTTGAGACACCATTTATGTAAGTTTTTTTGAAACAGAGGGCTGTGCATAAAATAATGTGTATTGACAGTTTGCATAATCCAGACTTTGTACCATCACAGTGGGTCATGGGACCCTTTACAAGGTCAAGAAAAGATGTTCTGTCTTGCTGATGTTGGGAGAATGTTGCTGTGAATGTGGAGCAGGGATTCCTGCTGGTGGGGGAGGTGTGGTAGGTCGAGAGTGCAGGTAGAAAGGAGGTCAAGGGGCAGAGAAGAACCTTTCTGTTTAAGTTTTCCTTGTCTTACCATGAATACAGATTTTGTTTCACAGTTGCATGTTCGGCCTTGTGTTTTGGAGACCTTATCTATCCGGTAATTTCTCTAAATTAGTTTTCATGAAACATCGTACTACTCACTTTCTTTTCTCACGGATTTCTATACCAAAAGATTTAATTACCTTCTATTTGCTTAAAAATGAGGTCTCTATTGCCATCATGAAAATATATTGTCCTATCTTCTTTTGAGACAAGTTGATGAGTTTAGTTCAAGTAATGTATTTTATCTCTTCCCCAACTTCAGTTTTACCTTGAATCCTAATCTTTTTTTTTTTTTTTTTCTTGCCATTTTAGGTAAGACCATGAATTATGGCATTTCTTAAATGAAGCGTTCAGGAATGAAGTGAAAGTCATAACGTATAGAAAATAAGTAATTTTTAAGTTATGTCTATTAATTTGACTATAGATCTATATTATATTTACCTCCTTAGTAATGCGAGAAGTCTTTGTGGGAAGCAGAGGAGCAAGCAGCTGCCTTTCTTGTGCTCACCTGAACATTATGGGAGGATAAGCCACATCAGTCTACAGAGAGGTGTTCACACAAGCAGAATAAGATGTAAATGGACCAAAAGTGAAGCTCATTCTTGCAGTAAGCACTGTTCCCCCCTAAGCCACCATGGTTTACATCTTGGAATCTTGAGACTTAGCACTTCTGCTCCCAAGGGACTTACAAAAGTGAGCCCTCGTATGTCCCGTATTAAAAATACTTTGAACTCTGTTTCAAAGGCTGTCTTTGGCAAGCAAAATGAAATGATTTCTCGTTTAGCTCAGCTTAAGCCAAGTTCTCGAATATTAAGAAAAGTGACAGATAGTGGTTGGCTAAAACAGAAAAGCATTAAACAAACCATCAAGTTTCTGAAAAAGTATAGTGACAAGTCAGCAGAAAAGAGTTCTCTTCCAGCAAAGGAAACTCAGGTTATAGAGAAAGACAATATAGGTAAACCAAGCCTTTTTCATTACACAAATAATATAACCACAAAATTTGGAGAGTCATTCTACTTTTTGTCAAGTCATATTAATTCATACTTCAAGCGTGAGGAAAAAATGTCTCAACAGAAGGAAGATCAACATTTCCAGGAAAAATCAGAACTTGAACTTAAAAAGGTTGAAGATGAGAAACCCAGTTCTCCAGATCCTGGCATCCTGTCTGATAAGAAGCTAGACTCAGAAGCTTCTTTATATTCTGAGGACAAGCCTGGAAGTCCCAGTGAGACACCTGAGGTTCTTCCCATTTCTACTAAACAGAGTATTGCTAACTTTCTGTCTCGTCCCACGGAAGGTGTACAAGCCTTAGTAGGTGGTTATATTGGTGGACTTGTCCCCAAACTGAAGTATGATTCAAAGAGTCAGTTAGAAGAGCGGGAAGAGGCGACAAAAGCTGAGCAGGCTGTCAGCAAAGACAAAAACATAGAGGAGAAAAGGCGGTTATCTCTTCAGCGAGAAAAGGCAAGTCGTAATTTATTGTGATTTTAAGTTTTAATTTTTATCAGATTTCTAAGTTTCATTTCCTTATGTGATTGAAGAACTTTGATCATCTGTTGCTATCACTGGAGCAGTTTTCATACTCGAATCATACATACTTTAATATGTCTTTGCAGATCATTGCCAGAGTGAGTATTGATAACAGAACCCGGGCGTTAGTTCAAGCATTAAGAAGAACAACTGACCCAAGGCTCTGCATTAATAGAGTTGAAGAACTGACTTTCCATCTTCTAGAATTTCCTGAGGGGAAAGGAGTGGCTGTCAAGGTAATTTTGATTACCTTTAGTCTGGTTTTTTCTTGGAATAAAAGTACTAGTAAACCTTCTGAAATGGGGAAGGCAACACCTTTCTTTTTTTTTTCAATTTTTATTTTTTGTGGTTTTATCATACATGTGGTGTTTTACATTCTTAGTAATTGCCCATTTATTTTGTGATATGCATTGCACTAAATGCTCATTTTTCTTCTGTGATTTGTTATGCTCTTAGTACTCATATTTGTTTGTACTTTTAAGATACTTCCAAGATAAGAAGATATATCTCAGTGTGTTAGTTGAATTGCCTAATAGCTACCAAGGTTTTCTTAAATGCAGTGTTAAGTGTTTATGCTATGCAGCTACTGTTCAGACAGGAGTTATGATTCATAAGTGAAACCATTACTTGTTTTTATTTCATGATCTTTTTGTATTTGAAAGTCTAAAAATTTTTATGATCTTATTGGCAGTTGAACATGTGATTCTGTTAATAAAACAAATAGATTTTCTTTGCTTCAGTTTTTTCAAATATAAAACAGTGAAAATAATTTAGATCTATGTAAGTAGACTGTTTTCATGGTAGCATGCATGCTAAGTCGCTTCAGTTGTGTCTGACTCTTTGCGACCCCATGGACTGTAGCCTGCCAGGCTCCTCTGTCTATGGAATTCTCCAGGCAAGTGTACTGGAGTGGGTTGTCATTCCCTTCTCTAGGGGATCTTCTTAACTCAGGGAACGAACCTGTCTCATGTCTCCTGCTTTGGCAGGCAGGTTCTTTACCACTCTTGCCACCTGGGAAGCCCTAAAATGCCATAAAATGTGAATGATGTCTCTTTACCTCTATACTATGATTATTTGTAACATATAATTAACAATTTGGACATGTCATATAAAGACTGGATAGTGTTAATATTTTGTTAGAGATCCATCAGTGCTTAGTTTTTACTTGCCATCCAAAAAATTGTCAGTTAACTTATTCATATTTATTCAACAGTTTGATAACAATCTTGCTAAAAAGTTACACATTTTAAATTAATTTTCCCTCAAATTTCATACAATGCATATATTGTAATAGCTAATCTTTAGACTATCATCTTCATTGAATTTGTAATTATCTTTCATATATGTGTAATCTCTTACCTAAAAGATAAATTTTCCTAATATGGATATGCTTTTAAGTCATTTTAACACTGAAAGCAAACGTCTAAGAAAAATATGCATACTTTAAAGAACTTTTAAGAAAAACATTTTATTGAAGTATGATACACATGCAATTATAAGTATAAAGCTCAATGAGTTTTCATACACCTTCACATAGCCAGCACCCAGATGAAGAGCAGAATTTGTCAGCACTTCAGAAGTCTCCCCTGGACTCCGTTTCAGTCACAGTCTCCCAAAAAAGGATCACAAGTTAGTTTTGTCTGGTTTTGTACATTATGTAAACTGTTATTTCTGTAGCTCAGCACACTGGTAGGAATCTTTTACATTGTTGTGGGTAGTTGTAGGTCATTCATTCTTGTTTCTTTTGTATTCCATTGTGTGAGTGTATTGCAGCTTATTTACTCATGGTAGTGTTGATGGATTTCTGGATAGTTTTCAGTTTTAGTCTCTTGTGACCTGTTTTGTTAATAGAAACTTTGAGAACTCATAACTGACCTTAAATCCAGGGACCCTTCAATATCTTGGAGAAATCTGATATATATTTTCTTGTAGAGTGGCTAAACTTCTGAGCTTACCTAGCTTCCTTTTTGTTGGTATTGTTGATGTATTCCTTCTTCGTTTTTATTTCTTGCACATTGGAATTTAAATATAAAGACTTGATTGCATTGAGCGTTTTCTTGTTGGAGCACACTGCAGATATTATTCACTTTATATTGCATCATGTCAAAACATAATTGGTTGAACAACAATTAGTAATGCTAAGGTTACCACTGAATTTGGAAGATTACAGTCTTATCTTTTCACTGTACAGTTAGGCTAAAAATATTAGTCCACCAACTGTTAACCTAATTGTTTCCAAAACTTGTCATTTTATTAGGGTTGCAGAATGATAAATTTCTAATTCTGTCATTCCTTCTGCCTTATAATTGACATGTTCCTGTAAAGTAGAGCTTTCTTCACCCAGCTAAAGCTATTTGGTTACTCTCAGAAATCAATGTTGCGGGAAAAGTAAAAGAAATGCATAATTTCTTTCTATTTAGTCTCCAGTTTTCAAAGTAAAGAGTTTGCTCTAAAAGCTGCTTCAATGGTGAGATGAATCCTTGGTGTTTTTTTTCTTTTTATTATCATTATGAACTCATAATTTTTCATAAGTTGTGTTTCCATAATCTTTCCCTCATCCTTTTTTTTAAATGTGTAATTTATTTTAACTTTGACTAGTAGGGTGCCCTTCAAGCTGTTTCTTGTGTCTTTTTTGAAATTTTTGTAAAAATATTATGCAGAGAAAATGTATATACTATAAGTATACAGCTCCATAAATTTTCAAAAATTGAACACATCTATGTAGCATCCACCCAGTTAAGAAACAGAATGTTTCCAAAAGCCTCTCTATGCTCCTTTCCAATCATTATCTTTAAAAAGATTGATCAGTTTTCTAGCAGTATAGATTAGTTAGTAGTACCTCTTTCTGCTTGTTATATAAATGGAATGATACCGAATGTGCTCTTTTATGTCCCCCCACCCCCATCAGCATTGATGTTTGTGAGAACCTTCTATACTGATGAGTGTAGCTAAGGAACGTTTATTCTCATTGTTATGTATCCTGTTGAATGATATAATGCAATGTAGCAGACATTTGGGTAGCTTCCTGTTTGGAAATACTTAGGAATAGTACTTCTGGGATGTATCTTTTGGAAAACATAATAGTAGCAGTCCTGCTTGGGCTTCCCTGGTGGCTCAGCAGTAAAGAGCCTGCCTGCAGTGCAGCAGACCAAGGTTCATCCCTAGGTCGTGAAGATACCCTGGAGGGGGATGTGGCAACCCACTCCAGTTTGCTTGCATAGAGAATCCCATGAAATCCCATGGCAGGCTGCAGCTGATAGGGTCGCACAGTCAGACACGACTGAAGCCACTCAGCAGCAGCAGCAGCAGCAGTCCTGCTTACAGAACATGCCTGTTCTCATCTTGGTGGGTACTGCCAGATGGCTTTGCAAAGTGCTTTTATCAGTTGATACTTTCACCAGGATTGTATGAGCCTTCTGGTTATGCTTCCTCCTCTCCAATGCCTTATATTATCTTCTTATTTTAGCCATTTTGTTAGATGTTTAGTGATTTTAATTGTGGCTTTAATTAGTACTTTTCTGGTAACTGTGAAGTTCAGCAGCTTTCCAGTGTTTATTGGCCATTTGTTTACTGCTGAAGCTGAAGCTCCAATACTTTGGCCACCTGATGCAAAGAATTGAATCATTGGAAAAGACCTTGATGCTGGGAAAGATTGAAGGCAGGAGGAGACGGGAATGAGAGAGGATGAGATGGTTGGATGGCATCATCGACTTCGTTGGACATGAGTTTGAGCAAGCTCCAGGAGTTGGTGATGGACAGGGAAGCCTGGCATGCTTCAGTCCATGGGGTCTCAAAGAGCTGGACATGACTGAGTGACTGAGCTGAACTGTTTACTGCCCTCATGAAGCACCTAGGCCAGGTCTTGCTCATTTTTCTGTTGGGTTAATCAGCCTTTTCTATTTGACCTGGAAATTTTCTTTATTAATTATGTATATGTCTTTATATATTATAACATCTGTATATGTTATACATTTATGTGTCTTATAAATATATTCGTCTACTCAGGTTACCTTCACTCTTTCTAATGTTTTTTGATGAGTAGATGTTCTTAATTTTAATATACTACAGTTTATAAATAGTTTCCTTATGATTAGCACTTTGTGTCCTATTTATGAAATCTTTGCCTGTTTTAAAATCAGGCAAAGATTTATCCTGTGTTTGGTTCTGAAACTTTATTGCTTTCACTTTTACATATATACTATTATAGAATATCATGTACTATCTAGAATAGGTTTGATTGTATAGTGTGAGGTAGGAGCCTTGATTTTATGAAATGCCTATATCTAGTTGACCTAACTCCATTTATTGAAGAGTGTCATTGTAAATCAGGTGATTATTTATGGATATATTTTTGAACACTGTATTCTTTTCTGTTAATACATTGTTTATCCTTGTTTAAATATTGTACTGTCTAATTTATTGTGTGTGTTAGTCGCTCAGTCATGTCCAATTCTTTGCAACCCCATGGATTGCAGCCCACCAGGCTCTCTGTCCTTGGAATTCTCCAGGCAGGAATACTGGATTGGGTTGCTATTTCCTTCTCCAGGGGAACTTCCCAAACCAGGGATCAAACCTGGCTCTCCTGCTTTACCATCTGAACTACTATGGAAGCCCAATTTATTGTAGCTTTGTAATAAATTTGGTGTCTGTAGTATAAATCTTCCAGCATTGTTCTTCCTCTTAATAATTGGCTTAGTTATTCTCGGCACTTGTGCTTCTGTATAAGTTTTAGAATCAACTTTGTTGTTTTTCAGTTGCTCAGTTGTGTCCGATGCTTTGTGACCCCATGGATCGCAGCACGCCAGGATTCCTTGTCCCTCACCATCTCATGGAGCTGCTCAGATTCATGTCCGTTGAGTTGGTGATGCCGTCCAATCATCTCATCCTCTGCTGTCCCTTCTCCTCCTGCCTTTTATGTTTACCAGCATCAGGGTCTTTTCCAATGAGTTGGCTGTTCGCATCAGGTGGCCAAAGTATCAGAGCTTCAGCTTCAGCATCAGTCTTTCCAATGAGTTTTCAGGATTGATTTCCTTTAGGATTTACTGGTTGGATCTCCTTGCAGTCCAAGGGACTCTCAAGAGTCTTCTCCAACACCACAGTTCAAAAGCATCAATTCTTCAGTACTCAGCATTCTTTATCTTCCAGCTTTCACATCTGTAAATGACTGTTGGAAAAATCATAGCTTTGACTATATGGACCTTTGTTGACAAAGTAATGTCTCTGCTTTTTAATACACTGTCTAAGTTTGTCATAGCTTTCCTTTCAAGGAGCAATCATCTTTTAATTTCATGACTGCAGTCACTGTCCACAGTGCTTTTGGAGCCCAAGAAAATAAAGTCTTTCACTATTTCCATTGTTTCCCCATCTATTTGCTATGAAGTGCTGGGACTGGATGCCATGATCTTTGTTTTTTGAATGTTGAGTTTTAAGTCAGCTTTTTTACTATCCTCTTTAACCTTTATCAAGATGCTCTTTAGTTCCTCTTTGCTTTCTGCTGTAAGGGTGTTGTCATCTGCATATCTGAGGTTATTGATGTTCCTCCCAGAAATCTTAATTCCAGCTTGTGCTTCATTCAGCCCACATTTCACATGATATACTCTGCATATAAGTTAAATAAACAGAATGACAATATACAGCCTTGACACACTCCTTTCCCAATTTGGAACCAGTCTGTTGTCCCATGTTTGGTTCTCATTGTTGTTTCTTGACCTGCATACAGGTTTCTCAGGAGGCAGGTAAGGTGGTCTGGTATTCCCATCACTTTCAGAATTTTCCATACTTCATTGTGATTCACACAGTCAAAGGCTTTAGTATAGTCAATGAAGTAGAAGTAGGTGTTATTCTGGAATTCTCTTGCTTTTTCTATGATCCAATGGATATTGGCAATTTGATTTCTGGTTCTTTTGCCTTTTCTAAATCCAGCTTGAACATCTCGAAGTTCTTGGTTCACATACTGTTGAAGCCTAGCTTTGAGGATTTTGAGGATAATCTTACTAGCATGTGAAATGAGTGCAGTTGTGCAGTAATTTGAACATCGTTGGCATTGTCCTTTGGGATTGGAATGAAAACTGACCTTTCACAGTCCTGTGGCCACTGCTGAGTTTTCCAAATTTGCTGGCATATTGAGTGCAGGACTTTGACAGCATCATCTTTCAGGATTTGAAATAGCTCAGCTGGAGTTGCATCACCTCCGCTAACTTTGTAGTAATGTTTCCCTAGGCACATTTGACTTCACAGTCCAGGATGTCTGGCTCTAGGTGAGTGATCACGCCATCATTGTTATCCAGGTCATTAAGATCTCGTTTGTATAGTTCTTCTGTGTACTCTTGCCACCTCCTCTTAATATCTTCTGCTTCTGTTCGGTCCGTACCATTTCTGTCCTTTTTTGTGTCCATCTTTGCATGAAATGTTCCCTTGGTATCTCTGATTTTCTTGAAGAGATCACTAGTCTTTCTCATTCTATTGTTTGCCTCTATTTCTTTGCATTGGTCACTTAAGGAAGACTTTCTTGTCTCCCCTTGCTATTCTTTGGAACTCTGCATTCAGATGGGTTTATCTTTCCTTTTCTCTTTTGTCTTTCACTTCTCTTCTTTCCTCAGGTAAATGTAAGTCCTCCTCAGACAACCTTTTATTTCTTCATTTTTTTTCTTGGGGAATTTGATACTATCAAAAAAATTTAAAAATAAGAAAATCATACTGAGATTACATTAAATTTATGGAGTAATTGTGGTGAATTAAGTCTTCACAGTAGTGTCTTCCAAGCCTTGAAAATCATGTTTTCTTCCATTTATTTGGACTGTTTTTATTTTGCCTCAATGTCTTAGTCTATTCGGGATGCTGTGTTATAACAAATGCCACCAACTGGGTAGCTTAGAAACAGCAGACAGTTATTTCTCAGAGTTCTGAGAGCTGGAAGTCCAAAATCAAGGTGCCACCATGATTGCTCTTGAAGATGGCCCTCTTCCTGGTTCACAGCGGGTGCTTTCTCACTGTGTCCTCACCTGCTGGAGTCTCCAAGGGCTCTCTCTGGAGCCTCTTTCATAAGGGCACTAATCCGATTCATAGAGGCTCCACCCTCATGACCAAGCACATCCCAAAGGCTTCACTTCCTAGTACTGTCATTTTGGGAGAGTTAAGATTTCAACATATGAAATTTTAAGAAGACACAAATATTCAGACCAGGGCACTTAATATTTAAAAACTTTTCAATGTAGGTGTCTTGTATATCTTTTGTTAGTTTTTTGAAAATTTAATTCCTAAGTATGTGAGAGATTTGGGTTTGATCCCTGGGTAGAAAAGATGCCCTGGAGGAGGAAATGGCAACCCACTCCAGTATTCTTGTCTGGAGAATTCCACGGACAGAGGAGCCTGGTGGACTACAGTCCATAGGATTGCAAAAAGTCAGATGCACGCGCGCGCGCGCGCACACACACACACACGTACGTTTGGGGATACTAATTTTATTTTTGTTATTTTTATTCTATTATAATAACATCAAGATCACCTTTTGGTGTTTGGTTGTTTGGTACCAGATTCACATACCTTATAATTTTCCTGGATGCTGGATGTTGTAAATTTTAAATATTGCATAGGCTCTAGACCATATCAGATGATTTCTTTTTCCAGAGATAGTCTGTTTGTTCCTTTACTTGACATACAGAGTGAGGCACTGATAGCTTCAGTTAAGTTAGGGTCAGAGCTGCGTCATGGCTGGCTTATTGGCTGACACCTCTAGTTTGCCCAGTTTTTAGGGTATATTCTTCTAGGACTTTTAGTTGAGAACCTGGCGTGCTCTCTACCACCACCACCCTCTTGACCACTAAAATCTCAAAACTACAGAAAATCCCATTCTCAGAGTTTTTCATTCTAGCTTTTGAACTTGTCATTCCACATAAAGAATCTAGCAAATGTCTTGAGGTGAAACCAGTCATGTGATTGAGGCCCCTCAAGGCTTCAGTATTGTGGCTCCAAACCCTGGAGATTCTAAATGCTTAGCTGATTACTCTGGCCTCCATTCATGGCCCACTGTCTGAACCAAGCCCAGCTTTTCAATCCTTCTTTTCTTCCCAAATCAGCAAGTGCCTCAGGGGAAGAAAAGTTATACTTCCCAGCAGTTATCCCCCTTCCAAATCTGATTTATCATAGTAGACAGAATGACTGCAGCCTTGTGAGGTCACTTGATTTACTGAACGACAGGGAAGTCTGGCCTGCCGCAGTCCAGGGGGTCGTAAAGGAGTGGGCATGACTGAACAACGGCAAGGCACAAGTATAGCTGTGACTCAATTGTTCTCCTAAACTTGGGGTGCTGACAAGATGAGATGCTTCTGTGTATAGTAGCTAGAGAAGCTCAGGTAAACTCAGCATAGAACCCCTAGGATTTATTTAGTCTCCTACCTTGGATCAACAATATGAAGTTGAATGCTTAGAATCTTGAGGTCTCAAGTTTGTTTAAACTAATTACTTGTTTGTAATGGTCACCCTTTGCCTTCTACCTTAGTTTTATTTATTAACACTTGTTCATATTTCATAATGAGCTACCCTTGTGTTCCATATGCAGTATACACGAGATGGTTTATTTTTTTCTGTTAATAACACGTTTAATTTCCAATAATTACTATGAAGCAATTTCATCCTCTTTAGGATTCAGACAAAATATTGTATGAACTATATTACATTAACCTTTTGTTGTGACAGTACTTTGTAAATTTGTGTTAAGCAAATGACATTTTCTCTAGTTTTTAAGCACTGAAACTTTTATAAAATATTTGGATTGAAATTAATTTTTGGCCTGGGTATTAGGACAGATACATTCTAGATATTAGTTGACAGTAATATGTGAAAATCTAGTCTATCATTTAAGATTACTAAGAAAGTAATAAACACTGGCATTCTGATTACATGAGATGATCTACATGTGTTGATTAAAAACAATGATATATTTTCACTCTTGTGACAAAAGCAGCAAAATGTCTTTACTTTCAATATAGGAAAAAATTATTCCGTACTTACTACGACTGAGACAAATTAAGGATGAAACTCTACAGGCTGCAGTTAGAGAAATTTTGGCCTTAATTGGCTATGTGGATCCAGTGAAAGGAAGAGGAATCCGAATTCTCGCAATTGATGGTGGAGGAACCAGGTAAAGCTAGAAAAATGATTTTTTAAAAATTCTTTTTACCGAAGTCAGTTGATTTGCAATGTTGTTTTAATTTTTGCTGTATAACAGAAGTGATGCAATTATAACATACATACATTCTTTTTTTAATATATTCTTTTCCATTATGGTTTATCGTAGAATATTGAAAAGAGTTCTCTGTGCTGGTCAGTAGGACTTTGTTGTGTATCCATTCTGTGTATAATAGCTTATATCTGCTAACCCCAAACTCCCACTCCATCTCTCCCCAACCCTCACCCCCTTGGTGACTATAAGACTGTTTTCTCTGTCCATTAGTGTATTAGAAAAATGATCCTTTTAAAACTATATATCCTAAATAAAAAAATAGAACTACCATATTATCCAACAATTTCCTTTCTGAGTATTTATCAGAAGAAAATGAAAACACTAATTTGAAAAGATATCTGTACCTTTGTTTGTTACAACATTATTTACAATAGCAAAGATGTAGAAATAATCTGTGTCCATTGATGGATGAATGTGTAAAGAATATGTGAGGGATATGTGTATACACACACAGAGGAATACTGCTTAGCCATAAAAATGAGTGAAATGTCATTTGTGACAGCATAGGTAGAACTTGAGGTTATTTTGCTAAGTGAAATAAGTCAGACAGGGAAAGACAAATACTGTTTGATTTTACTTATATATGACATATAAGAAACGAAAACTACATGTAAATCCATGGCTGATTCATGTCATTGTATGACAAAAACCACTACAATATTGTAATTAGCCTCCAACTAATAAAAATAAATGGAAAAAAAAAAAGAAACGAAAACAAAGCAAGAGAAAACTCAAAGACTCAGAGAAGAGCTTGGTGGTTGCCATATGGAAGGCAGGTTGGAGGGTGGGTGAAATGAGAGAAGAGAAGTGAAAGGTACACATTTCCAATTATGAAATAGGTAAGTCATGGGGACATAGTGTGCAGCATAGGAACTGTAGTTAATAATATTGTATTTGCAAATTTGAAAGTTTCTTTAAAAAGTAAATCTTAAATGTTCTCATCATAAGGAAAAAAATTTATACTTTATATGGTGACAGATGGGGTGGTCATTTTGCAGTGCATACAAATGTTGAATCATTGCATTGCACATGTGAAACTGGTACAATGTCGTATGCAATTATACATCAATTAAAAAAAAGCATACCTATAGATCAGTTCAATTGTAAGAATTTTTTAAACTGATTCAGTATAATTATGTCATTATAAAATCAAATTCTAAAGTGAAACATAAAATTATTTTTCTTGATTTACTGATTTATCAATCTAAGAACTTTTAATTCTAAGAACTTCTTTTAATATATACCTGAATTTCCTTTTATTTTAATGTGACCTAGTCTTTATGTTTTAGTTTGATCTTCTCAGACATTTTTGGTAGTTTAAGACAGTTTATCAACCATGATTCTCTTACAATTTTGGCAGTGTTGTATAATGTTACGTTTCTTTTATTGTGTGTATCTTACCTATATGTATTAGTCAACTAGTAATAAAGTGATTGTTAGAAAAGGAGCCTGTATCAGTAACTTCGACTCCCTACATCTTGTAGATGCCAGTTCTGGTGTACACAAGAAATATTTAATGCATTCTTAGCTCAGAAGGAGATTTTACCATCTCCTTTCACCAATTGGTAAAATTCACCAGTTTAACCATCAGACTCCTTTCTTACTACTGGCAATCCATTCATGCTTGCTGATTGTGTAGTTCCTTATTATTTGTTGGCTAGACACTTTGGCTTAGTTTTATAAATCTTTTCCCCCTAAAATTTCTAGCTTGTGTTCTACTTCCCTGCCATCTCAACTCTTCCCTTAAGAGAGAACAACTAGAAAAACAAATGTGTAATGTGTGCTATGAAGAAAAATAAGGCAAAGTGAAGGAATAGAGCATAACAGTGCTGTTTTAAAGAGTGATCATGATTTTGAGTCTTGAAGAAATAACATTTCAGTTGAGATCTGAAATAAGAACCTTAAAGAGCATTCAAATGTCTGTTTAGAGTGAGGGATCTATAGAGTGAAAAGAGGTTTGTGACCGAAGAGTATTTGATTTTTTTTATTAGTCAATACAGGGAGAAAATTCAAGTGAAGACACTTGGGAAAATCCAGAGATTGGTTAGGATGAAGTTGGGTTGAGATCAGTGATTATCTCCACTGGAAATGATTTTGCCCCCCTGGAGAATATTTGTCAGTGTCTGGAGACATTTTTTCCTTATTACAACTGGGGGATCCCTGCTTTAATTTAGTGAGAAGAGAACAATTGGTGCTAAATATCCTGCAATGCCTGGAATAGTTCCTACAGCAAAGGAATATCTTGCCCACAATGTTAATGATGTTGCTGTTGGGAAACCCTGGTTTAGGGGACTATGAGAAAGCAGCTAGGGTGGGAAATTTGTATAGAACGAGTAAGATAAGAAGGCTCATGGGAAAAGGAACCCATGCCCTGTATTTCTTTTACAAAACAGAGCTTGGTACAGCATTAAACATAGAATTGACCTAGTAGAAATAATACTGATTTTAAAATTTGTCCAGAATTACTTTATGAGTACTGCATTTTAAAAACAGTTTTCTTCTGGCTTATACAAGTAAAACTTGGGAGAAAAAAAAAATATAAAGAGAAACAAGCCAAACATAACAGTCATATCTCATGTATCCAAGATTATTTTTACTATTTTGATTTATTTCTTCAAATATTTTTTCTGTATGAATATATATATATGTGCATGTGTGTGTGCATGTTTTATTTTCCATTTCATAAGATAACGGAGGGCACACTGTTAAATATATTTTATCTGGCATGATCTTTAATTCTTCATGTCTCACATTAAAGGCACATCAAATCCACAGTGTCTCTCATAAACCATCTTGTCTTATCAGCTGTCTTCGAACTTACATTATTTCTACAATTAATAATAATCTTCCATTTTCTACTTTAATAATACAATATTTTCTAGTGACTTTGTGCTTGCAATATCAAAGCACAATTTGACACTAAATTTTATTTTATGGTACCAGATTAATACAGTGTTCTCTGCTCCACACCTTGTATTGATACTAAAACTTTTAATTGTATATGTATATCCTCCAGTATTAAGGATTGTCCACCTGTTACACACACCCTGAATTGGCCTGTATCTCCTAGGCTGTTTCATCTTTCACATTTGAAGCTAGTTGCTGCCTTTGGTGAGTATTCAGAAATGAACAAAGTCAGCAGCATAAATTAATACCTCATTAGTGCAGAACCTTGTCTTGAGATAGTTGAGAGTTTTTTTTTTTTGTTTTTTTTTTTTTTTTTTTGAGAGTTTTAAAAAAATGAATAAATAAAGCTTAAAAATATGACTGATGAGTTACAGAAAATGAAATGTGTAGAGGCACAGGTTACCAACCATGTTGGTAAGTGAAGAAACCAATGCATGACATCCCAAAACCGGTGAATACAGAGTTTAAGGAATTTCCAGAGTTACAGTGTCTGCTAAAATACCTTATATTGCCATATCTTCATTGTCTTATTTAAAGAAATACTAGTGTCAATTCAAAATGTGCTGCCGTAACCCAGGTTTTAATACCATTATTTAGATACTGTATTTTCAAAAGCAATCCAGAAACCTTTGGCAATTTTAACTGATGCTAATTTATATTACTAGTTTTCATGTTAGCCTATAAACTAGAAAACCAGGGATTGTTTTAGTCAATAGATTCAGTTCAGTTCAGTTCAGTCACTCAGCTCTTTGCGACCCCCTGAATCACAGCACGCCAGGCCTCCCTGTCCATCACCAACTCCCAGAGTCTACCGAAACCCATGTCCATCGAGTGGGTGATGCCATCCAGCCATCTCATCCTCTGTTGTCCCCTTCTCCTCCTGCCCCTAATCCTTCCCAGCATTAGGGTCTTTTCCAATGAGTCAACTCTTTGCATGAGGTGGCCAACGTATTCAGCTTCAACATCAGTTGACGGAGTTTGAGCTTCAGCATCAGTCCTTCCAATGAACACCCAGGACTCTCCTTTAGGATGAACTGGTTGGATCTCCTTGCAGTCCAAGGGACTCTCAAGAGTCTTCTCCAACACCACAGTTCAGAAGCATCAGTTCTTTGGCACGCAGCTTTCTTCACCGCCCAACTCTTACATCCATATATGACTACTGGAAAAACCACAGCCATAGCCTTGACTAGACGGACGTTTGTTGGCAAAGCAATGTCTCTGCTTTTAAATATGCTATCTAGGTTTGTCATGACTTTTCCTTCCAAGGAGTAAGCATCCTTTAATTTCATGGCTGCACTCACCATCTGCAGTGATTTTGAAGCCTCAAAAAATAAAGTCTGACACTGTTTCCCCATGTATTTCCCATGAAGTGATGGGACCAATAGATTAGCTTTCCTTAAAACAGGGATTCTCATTTTTGCC
This sequence comes from Muntiacus reevesi, assembly GCF_963930625.1. Taxonomy (NCBI): domain Eukaryota; kingdom Metazoa; phylum Chordata; class Mammalia; order Artiodactyla; family Cervidae; genus Muntiacus; species Muntiacus reevesi. Next base: position 47,131,849 of record NC_089254.1, on the reverse strand, counting down.
TTTTATTTTTCCTACAGAGGTGTGGTTGCTCTTCAGACACTACGAAAATTGGTTGAACTTACTCAGAAGCCAGTTCATCAACTCTTTGATTATATTTGTGGTGTAAGCACAGGTAATTGTTATTACTATATGGGAGTGGTACATCCCAGCAGTGCATTAAGAAAAAGTACACTAAACTCTCATGATTAAGATCATGGTCATTTCCTGAAATGATGGATGTTAGTTTCATATTTTGATACTGAATAGTCCTTTAATTTGCTTAATGAACTTTTAAAAATGCTTATTGGAAATAAGTTAACATTCAGAAACAGATTTTAGTGTGCTTTTCTAATATGTTTTAAATAAGCCACAGTGACAAGAACAATTTGTAAATTAATTGCCTTAAGGAAAGTAACAAAATGGTGAAAAAGTGAGTGTTAGTTGCTCAGTCATGTCCAATTCTCTGCAACCCCATGGACTGTAGCCCGCCAGGCTCCTCTGTCCATGGGATTCTCCAGGCAAGAATACTTGAGTGGGTTGCCATTCCTTTCTCCAGGGGATCTTCCCGACCCAGGATCATACCTGGATCTCCTGGATTGTAGGTGAATTCTTTACGTCTGAGTTACCAGGGAAGCCTACAAAATGGTGGGTATTCAAAATTGTACTTGAACCAATAGAACATCAAGGATGGATAAGATTTTGCTTTCTTTTGGAAAGTGTCCCTCTGTGAGGAAATCTTTTAAATGGGTTCTCACATTTATCTGTTTTAAGTTTTTATTTCAGACAACTAGATAAAAAAGGATATAAGAAGCAATTTCCTCGCAGAGGGACACTTTTGCTACTCTAGTATTCCTAACTGATGTACATTTAAAATTCTAGTTTCATATTTATGTAGAAGAAATTGGCAAGTTAGAACATGGTTGTTTCTGAGTAACTTTTAGTTTTTCACTGACTCACCATCAGATGAATGTTTGCTCTCCGTTGGTTTTGTTTTTGTTTCCTGTATCAGCGTCTCAGCCGTGTGTCACCGCCACCCCACCCACACCCCTGCTCTCCTGTGTGTATATACAGGAGGCTTCTCAGGGACCCTGGCTGTTGCCTACTGCCCGGGGAACGCTCGAGGACTGTTAGCATCACAGATCCCTGCTGTACCTGAGAGTTCCTTACTTTACATTAGTTCATCATCATAGAGTTTTTTTTTTTTTCTGTTTTTTCTCCTTCAGAATTATGATAGTAGTCCTAAAGACTACCAGCATCAAAGCCAAAGATTTCTCTGTATTATCTGGACCAAGAATGACATATTCCCAAAGGGCATGTTAATTTATGCTCCATTTTGAAAACTCAATAACAGTTGTGGGATAATTTCAGAAGCATAAGGAGTTGATGATTCCTGTGATGTTCCACCAAACAGTGATTCCTCAGATGATAGCAAATTTGGAAAAGCCTGGGTTAAAGAAAATTAAGGGGCTTCCCTGATGGCTCAAATGGTAAAGAATCGGCCAGCAATGCAGGTGACCGAGCTTCGATCCCTGGGCCGGGGAGGTTCCCTGGGGGAGGGCCTGACAACTCACTCCAGTATTCTTGCCTGGAAGATCCCACGGACAGAGGAACCTGGCGGACTGCAGTCCGTGGGGTCTCAAGAGTCAGACATGACTGAACGACTAACACATACAAAGAAAGTCAAACAGTTTTCTTTACAGAGGCACTTCTTAGATCTTCTAGTATGTTAAAAATGCATTGAGACTCACTCTCAGGATAGGAAAAAAAAAAGCAAAGTCGCCCAGTCGTGTCCAACTCTTTGCGACCCCATGGACTATAGCCTACCGCGCTCCTCTGTCCATGGGATTTTCCAGGCAAGAGTACTGGAGAGGGTTGCCATTTCCTTCTCCAGCAGGATAGGAAAGTAATACTTATATACCCAATTATTTAACTATGGAAACTTTTCTTAAAGAGACCTTTCCCAGGGCAAATGTTCTTGGAATTTTTTTCCTAAAGCTGTTATCCTGGCCATTTCTGTTAATATTTGAAATGGTCCTAGCAACTCATACCTTTAAATGTATCTACAGGCTAACTTCTTGCTTTGGCACCATGGTTAGTAGGTGGATGCTTGATAAGGGGGATTTAAATCAGAGATTCATCCATGGAGTAAAGTATCTTGTGTGATACGTGCATGTCTGCACTTACCACAGTGTGTCTTTTCCACTGTGTTTTCTTGATTATGTTAACCTTAACTTATAGTACTCATAATCTTCCTTTCTTTTTTCATTTTGTATATTCTAATATAAAACTTTTGTTTGCACATATAGTTTTTGTAAAGTTAAAAATACATATTTAGTTTAAAGTTAACATCTCTGTTGTTCTTTTTTCTACCTGTGCAGTAAATTCAGTTTTTTAAATATCTGTTTATCTTTATAGTAGCTTTCCTTAAAAGCAACTTAATTTTTTTGGCAGGTTATTTCCAGTGTAAACGTTTTCTGAAACTTGATAAATAACAATTTCTGTTACATAGTTATACCATAAAGTGAATTTTAAAACAAGCTGAAGACTTCTTTTACTAGAAAAAGACAAAAAATACATAAAATATTTAAAATGCATTATGATAATGATTTACTATTTTTATTTCTTTTTGTAAGCAGTGATGCTTTACGGATCTTTGCCCTTCACGCCCTTCTCTGCATCCCCCAAAGCATTCTTCTCCCCTTTTCCTCCTTAGTTCAGGGTAATGCCAGCTAGGTACACTAGATGGCAGTGTGTGATATCAGTTGCTGCTAGGGTATTAAGTCAGCTGTTTATTTTATTTTTTTTTTTAATAAGGTAAGGATAAGTTTATAAGGTTAGAAAGGACATTACCTACCACAGTATCTTAATTAATATGTTATTTAACGTATAATAGCACCTTTTTATATATTTTAAAATTATCATCAGTGGTTGGTATTTGTTGAATCTTCTCTGAGGCCTGGTAATGGCCTTTACATGTGTTATTCCAGTGTTACAATAATGTATGAATTTTAGTTATTGTAATTATCCTTATTTTATAGATGAACAGAATTAGAGCTCTGGGAGGTTAAGAGGTTTGTCTCAAGTGATACAGTCAAAAAGTATGAAAGCTAGAATTTTAACCAGGTCTGTGACTCAGAAGATCTTATAAGTACTATAATGATCGTGCTGATAAAAACTAAGGATTCTTTCTTTCAGGTGCTATATTAGCCTTCATGTTGGGATTGTTTCATATGCCCCTGGATGAATGTGAGGAACTTTATCGAAAATTAGGATCAGATGTGTTTTCACAAAATGTCATTGTTGGAACAGTCAAAATGAGTTGGAGCCATGCATTTTATGACAGCCAAACTTGGGAAAACATTCTGAAGTAAGTTGTATTTATTCTTTTTAAATATGTCTTGTATTTAAACAAAGCAGAAAAATGTAAATACTCAATTGTTGACCTCATTCATTAGGAATAACCACTGTTAATATATTGGTGAATTGTATTCTATTCACTGCTTTGTTGGGTTCACATGTGTGAGATTGGTTTGTAAAAATTGCAGTCACCTTTTTAAAAGTTGTATATAGGACATGTTTGCCTCCTGTTTTTCCTTCACATACAGTTTCCCCTAGGCATCTTCAGTGGGTTGGTTCCAGGAACCCTCAGGGTACCAGAATCCACAGGTGCTAACCGACCTTATTTAAAAAGGCATAGTAGTATTAGCCTTTCTCAAGTCATTAACAGATATTGTTCTAAAAGATTTAATAATTTTAAACATTTTCCTCAAAATACTGTAAAGCCGTTATGCTCACTTTCTAAAAATATAAGTGTAAAGTAGAAACATAAAATCACCCACAGTCTTATTCAGAGCCAAAGACCTTGTATTTTCTAATTTTTTTCCTTAGATTATAGATATTTTCATATATATTTTATATGGTAGAAGTTATATTGTAATTACAATTTTCTGTCTTTTTCTCTTTTTTCAACTTTATTAAAATACATTGCCAAATTTTTAAAAAGACTCTGCTACATTCTGCAGGGTGATGCCATATTTTCTTAACCTAGTGTTAAGATTTATATCCTAATGTTTCAGACATTTATGTTTCTGATTTTTTTTGTGATTATGAACAGTGCTGTTATAGGAAAGTTTACTTTTCCGCCCACACTTCAGAATATATCTGTAGGTCAGTTTATAAGAAGCATAATTATTGGGTCAATGTTGATGTTTTTCTAAAGTAATTATTAAATATGAAATAGAAAATATAGAAAGAAAATAGTGAAAATGTATAGTTCTGCAGAGACCAAAAGCACCATTAACATGGTGATGTACATTTTTCTAGAATTTCTCAGAGATAAATAAGTGTATGTGTGTGAGAGGTTGTGAGCATGCATTTGTATTCATACTATTCATAAAATTGGGATGATAATGCATATGCGTTTTCACTTAGCATTTTATTTTGATTGGTTTCCTATGTCATTAGATATTTTTTGAGACATGTTTTAATGATTGTTCACAGTCCATTTTATGAATGTTCTATTTTTTAACAAATTTCCTAGTGAAAAAAGAGGACATTTCAGATATTTTTGCACCTAAAATAAAGTTTTGGTGGATACCCTGCATCTCTACTTAAATCTCTGGCTATGTATTTAAGATAAACCTCTTCAGTGAAATTTTTTGGGTCAGAGAGTATACATGTTTTAAGAATCATTTTAAAGATAGATATATGTGTATACCTGAATTTAAATCAGTTGTCCCAGCTTAGCCACCAGCATCAATTTGTGTTTCCATTTCATGAATTACTTAACACCAAGCATTTTAATTTTTAAAACTTTGTCAGTTTTAGAGATTTTTAAACTGGTATTTCCAGTTGGCATCACATTGGTTATTGATAAATTTGAACATTTTTAAAAAAATTTCTTTCTAGTGTGCAGATTTCAAGAGCATAGTACTTGCTCATTTTCCTACTGGGACATTGTGCACTGTATTTTAAATGTATTAATCATTTGTTGATATGTTGAAAATGTGCTGTTTAGTTAAGAGTATTTTTTAATGTGAGCTTAAAATCTTCGTGTAGTCAGATCTTTTCCTTTAATTTTGAACTTTGATATTTAGAAAATGTTTTCTACGTCGAAATCAGGCAAATCTTTGTATTATTTTCTAGCCCTGAAGTTTAAGTGTTTTTTTAGGTCATGATTAAGTCTCATGATTCTGTGGTTTCAACTCACTCATGGCTGCTGGTGGCCAGTGGGCAGCTCAGCTGAGATGCCGGGACAGCTGGTCTCTCTCCTCCTGGGCTTTATCCCACTGTGACAGTCTCACAATCCCATCAGGGCAAGCCCAGAGCATGAGGACTCACCAGACCTTAGTTTAACGACATGTTTGCTGATGTCCTATTGACCAAAACCACTCAAACCCAGGATCTGTGTGGAAAGGGATTGTATACAAGGATATGGAAATCAGAAAGGGAAGATTGGAAAATTCAGTGAAGGCCTTGCTGTTAATGCTCTACCATGCCCATTCCCTGGCCTTTTGGGTCATTTTTTTTTCTCTCATTGTTTATTGAGAACATTTTTATGTTCTTTTTCCCCTGGGATAATGATTTTGTGTTACTTAATGGACACTATTTTTAATTACAACATCAGTACACTCTGGGAATGTTTTATTTTATTTTAACATTTCTCTAAAATAAGCAATTAATGTTTTGATTTTCTCTTCAATTTTATATTCATAACAATTCACTAAAACCTTTTAGCTCTTTATAAAATTAAGGTTTAAACAAACAAACAAAAAAAATGTGACCTTTGCTTAAAGTGTGAAAGTAGCATGCTTCCAGGATCTCTGTCCCAATCTTATAGAAGATTTCTGTGAAAAGATAAAGTGAAAGACCCTTAGGAGAACAAAATTGCCTTGATCTTCATGCAGAAGAAACATGTAGATCTGGTTAGGGAAGACAAAGATCTTGTCCTTTATAGAAAACATTTTACATTGTATTTATAAAAGATAATAAAGGGTATATTGCTACCTAATTTTTAAATATGTGAAATTCACTAATATTCTAGTTGAGAAATGTAAGTACTGTTTGAAAAAAATGTTGTTAGAAAGGCATTTTTCCTTACTGAGGCAAGTTGGTAAAAAAAAAAAAAACACAAAACATTTTTTATATTCAGTACAGGGGAAAAATACCTAATTTTTAAGTCTGGAAAAAAAATAAGCACTGAATAAAATTTCCTTGTAATGGAATTGTGAAAATTGCTGCCTAAGGGTAATTTCTATAATGTTGCAGTAGTTCAAATGCCAGTTCAGATGGTTTAAAAAGCATTTTTGGGGGGTGGCATAGGCTCTGTATTGCTAATACAGGTTTGAAGTCTGAATGTCTTGATCTGGTTTTTAGACTGCTCTATATATAGCCTGCCATAGTTCAGCAGTCTTATTTCAGCACAGTTCCTTTATCCTATCAGGAGGACCCTGAAAACAACAAATTTGTTCTGCCTCTGTGCCTTTACTCTGTATATGTTCTGGCTTTTAATGTGTTTTCTTGCCATCAGTGGTGTCCTTGTCAAGCTACACCTCCATCCATCTTTCCTAGATAGGAAAGCCTGTATCGACTCCTCCCCCCCCCCCCCCACACACACACACACAACCTCCTGCAGGATTGTAGATACTTGTAGTTTGATTTGGAGGTTAATAGGTAGCTATATATTGTTTTACGTGCATTAGTTGGATTGTAAGCTTCCTAGAGGAAATTTTTCTTTTTTGTCCCACATAATAGGAACTGCATAATGTATGTTCTCTGATATTGGGAAATAAAATCATTTTGATATAATTTAATTCTTCTCCTTTAATAAAGGGACAGGATGGGATCTTCACTAATGATTGAAACAGCGAGAAACCCCACATGTCCTAAGGTAAGTTTAGAGTCTCTTAACTATAACACCTACATGAAATTGAAGGTCAGGTGAATGGAATATTATGAAGGCCCTTTATTAAGAGAAAAGTTTTCTTAGGAACTGCTGTAGATTATATAGATTCCTTATATATTGGGTCATTTTATGAAGATACAGAATGTGAATGTTGGAGCTTTTCTATATCAAGTAAAATAAAACAAAAGTTTAAGAACATGAAAGACTGGGACTAAAGATACAGAATTATTATAGAGTTAATCTAATTAGGGATTTAAGGAAAATTGTGGCATTTTCCCCCATAGATTTTTTTAAAGAAACCTCATGTGCCTCGTGAATATATATTAGATTAATATACAAATGGAATCCCAACTTTTAAAGTGTCAGTGTTACTAGAATATGTCTTGGTATGGCGCCTCTTTTTATTTATTTTGTGATTGAGTATTGCTAGAGTTCCATGTCCTGTATTAAGACTCATTATTTGATTAAGGAATAAGGGTTTATGTACCTAGGAATCCCATGCAGCTTGTATTTATTCTTGAATACCAAGCTGTAACCATGAAAAGTCAAATACAACTCCCTCTATTGCTCTTTCACTCCTGCTTACACATATTTCATTCATTCTTAAGATATTAATTATGTACCCCATGTGCCAGCACTGTGCTGGGGACTTTGGATACATTAGTGAGTAAATGCATGCATGGAGTTTACAGTCCAGTAGGGCAAAGTAAGCATTAGTCAAATGATCACACAAGTGCTATGGAATACTAAAACAGTTCTCTGAAATCATGTATTTACAAGGACATGAGGGAAGGCTGCTGTAAGGAAATGTACTCTGAGGTCTCAGTGTAAAGGCTGATGAGCAGTCCTGGCAAAGGTAACAGTCCATACAGGGGGAGCCTTCGAGAAATGCAGGCCCCAGAGGTTGGAGCTTAAGGATCCACGGGCAGCGTGTACAATGAGGCTGGAGGGATGGCTCTGTCAGACCACGTGAGGCCGTGATGATGAGATGCAGTAACTCGTTGGAAAGGACCCAAAGATGAATGCTACACCTCTTGTTTGTTCTCCTGTATCTTCAGGGCTTCTTATTTGTTCTTAAAATGTGAGCAGATGCTGGACTTAAAAAAAAAAACGAGTGGGTGTGAGGGAACTGCAGCCACCTCAAAAAGTAGTTCACTCCTGATAAATGAGGCAACCACCCACACATTTCTTAATTGAGCCTGCATGTATACCAGTTAATGGAAAGACTCCAGTTTTTAGTGTATGGTCAGCTCTTACCCACAGTGGCCTCTGTAGGCTACACTTGGGTCACTCACAGGAACTTGGAATGTGACTTCTGGTTTATAAAATAGCAAAGCACACAGGCCTCTTGCAGGACTTGGCAGAGAGCCCTAACAACTTAGGCCTCACCAGTACCATTCAGCTTCTTAAAGTTCATATTGCAGGTTATTAACAGATACATCACATTTTATATAAATTTAACTGATATTGATAAAATGAGACCCTAGGTGATAAAGATTAGGTTTTTTTAGTTAAAAAAATAATTACCCAGCTTCCAGTTATTAACTATGATCAAAAAGCCTTGAGAATTAGTTTATTGTGTTAGAGTTTCAGTTACTAAGGTCATAATACTTTCAAAGAGCACAGAAACAGAGTGATTTATAAGTGATATGAAAATGGTGCATTATTCACCTTTAAGTAGTTTTTGTTCATTGCTACTACTGCAGTATCATATAAAGGTCTGCAAATTTATGCCTTCTTGTCTTTTTAAACAGCTAATCAAATCGTGTAGTCAAAGAATGTCTTTTATTACTGTTCTCTCATAATGCATTTCTCAAAATTGTCCCAGCCCTAACTGTCTTGCCGTAAAAAAAAGAAAAAAAAACCTGCTTAAAAGGATCTGCTTCCCTTTACTTAACACTAGGGTTATGTTATACACTTTACCCTGATGGGTAGAGTTGTAGAGTGTTCATTCATACCACTAAATAATATTTAATTTTTACAGTCCCAAATATTGCTGCTTACAATGCGTATTGTCCACTTTTTAATCTACTAGGTTGCTGCAGTAAGTACCATAGTGAACAGAGGGATAACACCAAAAGCCTTTGTGTTCAGAAACTATGGACATTTTCCTGGAATCAACTCTCACTATTTGGGAGGCTGTCAGTATAAAATGTGGCAGGCCATCAGAGCTTCATCTGCTGCTCCGGGCTACTTTGCAGAATATGCGTTAGGAAATGATCTTCATCAAGTAAGTTGACTGTGTGGCTTGTCTTCTAAAACTTTACATGACTGAAAAGAGTCAGCACTTACAACTGAACTTAGAGGGATCCACCAAGGAAACTTTCCTCATGTCTCCATGTGGCAAAAGATGTATGTGCAGTACAGGATATTTTTAGCTATTTGTTTTTCTTAAATTAACAGGCCTTCTGGCTTGAGAGCGTATTTTAGGAAAGATTTGTTTGTATCTTCTGAAATGAGATTCATGACCAGTTAACGATAATTTTAATTTGATGGAAAATGAAGTAGTATGTATGCTTGACTTTCCAGATGTGATAAAAATTAAAAGTGAAACAGTCCCTAAAAATGCAGAATGCAGTCTGTTGACAGTTTTGGTGGACATATTTGGAAGGAGATGTAATAAAATAGTAATACTAAACTTCAGGTTAACTAGGTGCCAGACACCTATATAGTCCTTTGTACACATTTCCTCATATAATTATGACTGCTTATGAGGCAGATAGAGTGATGTCCATTTTGCAAATGAGAAATTGAAGTCTTAAGAAAAATTAAGTGACCAGACTAGGGTTGCAGCTGTTAATTGATGGAGTTAGGATGCTGTCTATAATTATACTATTTTAAAATTTATGGCTAAATGATCTATTAAGCTGAACATTGTTTCTATAATGTTGAATGATATATTCTTTTTCTTTGACAGAGACTTTTATTTATCATAAATTATTTTCCCTATCAAGTTTTCCCACTATTTATGAAAATCTTAACTCATAATTTATACTCAGTGATAAAAAAGTCAACAAAACTTTTGAACTGATGACTTCCAAAATATATGTTTTAATGTATGCTTAGTTTATTATATGCTATTGCAAAATTCTTTGATGGAGTCGATAACCTTAACTCTCCTGTCTGACTCAGTTTTCAGATATAGTCTAGAAGAAAGCTTATTTTGATAATAATTTTTAAATATTGTTCAAAAACTCATAGTTTTTATATAAATGTGTAGCATCTATATATGTGTTAATGTTATAATATCTAAAACATTGTTATCAATTTCATCTTCTATAATTTTGTGTACCAGCTTAGATATGTTGTATTAATTTTAAGTGTTACATTCAGCTATCTCATTTTATTTCTGTCTTACCAGAAGTAGTATTATAATCTTGGTAGTTAAGAGATTAGCATTGGTTCGTTTGGTCTCTAGAGTCAGTGCAGACTGTTTCCTACTTGGTCAGCTCAGTCATTGCAGAGTTATGTAAGGCACTTCCCATTCTCACTTTCCTTTGCTTTATTCCTCCCCCTCAGGGCAGAAAGTGCTAGTTTAGAACTTCGTTCTGACATTTTATTTAAGGACTTACTAGTCAAAATAAAAATTATATTTTAATATATATGTTGCCATTTGTAACGATGACTTCTTCATATTTCATAGTGTTTTCACCATGTCATAAATGGAGAAATAACAGTTTATTTGGAAATGTAATAGTTAAGGTTTATAGCTTACAACTTGAAGACCTGTCATGTTACAAAATTGCAGTTATGCCAAATATTAGTGAAAGTCTCAAATGATAAGTTATTGCATTTCATGACCATACATTCTCAGACTTCAAAAGAAGTTATCTCATATGCTCTTTATGCTTTATCTAAGAGGAAGTAGTTCTGAGATTTAATTTAGTCTTATAGAATGCAAATCATAAAGTAATTCAGTGATTCTTTTTCCATTTCAAATTAGACTAGTGATGTTCCTTTCCATGCAAAGCAGGTTTTATTTTGGTGACCATAATCTTTGATCTTAGGCTGGTCTACAGATTAAAATAATTTATATAAATTTTATTTAAAGCATGCAACTATGCAGGGAAATACACTCAATATTTTGTAATGACCTCTGAGGGGAAAGAATCTGAAGAAGAAAATATTTAATTTCATAAATATATGTATATACAAATATATATATATATATGAATTGCTGTGCAGACACGACTTAACGATTAAACCACCACCACCTCCATCACATGAAACTAACATGATATTGTAAATCAACTATTCTTCAATTGTAAAAAATTAAAAAATAATGCATAAAATCATATATGCAGAGAATATACTTTCATGTAAATCAATGACTTGATTCCAGAAAGATTAGCACATCTGACTTAAAAATATTCTGATAGAATCAAGCATCTAAGCAAACCATATGTGAGCAAATATTTTCCTTATTCCATATTCCTTTCTGGATACTTGAAGAATGGGATGTTTTTCTCTTCCAAAGATACCATGTAAGGCTGATTAGCGTATTCTAAGATACGAATGATCTTATTGCTCAAAGAAAACATTCAAGCAAAGTTCCCTTCCTATTTTCAAAAGTTGCCAAGAAGTTTTAAAACTGTCACTCACTATTTATTACAATCCTCTTCTCCTTAGCTCTTAGAATAATTATATTCAATATTTCTGGTCTCATTTTTAAAACGAGACTGTCATGTCTTTTCAACTGTCATGTCTAACATGTTTTAATGTAATTTCATATCCTTTTTATAATCAGGTAGATTATAAATTATCAGACTTCCCTAGTGGCTCAGACTACAAAGAATCTGCCTGCAGTGCAGAAGACCCGGGTTCGATCCCTGAGTTGGGAAGATCCCCAGGAAAAAGGCATGGCAACCCACTTCAGTATTCCTGCCTGGAAAATCTATGGGCAGAGAAGTCTGGCAGGCTTCTCTCATAGTCCATGGGGTTGCAAAGAGTCAGACACAACTGAGTGACTAACACTGAAGTACAAGTTGGTGGATGGGTAGATTTCATTTGTCTTTGTAAAGAAATGAATGTTATTACAGTATTGCAAGGTTTATTAGATGTCCTGGGAAACTATAAAGTAGGAAGAATTCTTCTTGAATAGCTTCTAATGTATTATTTGTCTTCCCCAACCTAAGTAGCATCATATTTATCTTGAAATAATTACTTTTTACAAAATTATCCCTTCTCTCTTTTTAACAGCTTTATTGAAGCTTTATTGATAGACAAAAAACTACACATATTTTATGTATACAGTTTAATGAAGTTAATCATATGCATATCCCTTCTCTCTTTCCACCTCCTCCTCCAAAATTAAATCATTTTTTCACTGTCTTTGGAGAAAGATCCTGATAAATTAGCTTGTGCACCAAAGGTTTTGCTGGCAGATTCTAATATATTATTTCTTTTAGTCCTTATTTACATTTTAAATCGTTGGGTTCAGAACGCAGAATACATTAACCTAAAACAAATTATGATATTTCATATAAACCTTCCAAGTAAAGGATGTTTTAAGCAGAAGGAGCCTGCCTAGCATTTTCTGTGCTAAATTATGCCTATGCCAGGCCACAACTAACAATATTCATTTTAACTGGATAAAATGTTGAGAGTGCTTACTTGGTGCCAGATATCATGTTAACCATAAAGAATATGAAGGTTTTTTAATAATTGCTGACATATTGTCTGTGTTTCCTGGATCTTATCATCAAATGACTCAAAACTAGAAGAATATAAATAGTTATAGAATGAGATGATAAATTCAATAATAAAAATATGTACAGAGTTAAGAAGTAGTATAAAAGATGTGATTTATTTTGTCATGATTGGCTTTACAAAGAAGTCTTCTTCTGAGTTTACATATAAAGAATGAGTAATTGATTAGGATACAGATAGGATGGAGAGGACGGGGAATCATTGCTTAATGGTTGCAGATCCTATTTGGTATAATAAAAAAGTTTTGGAAAACATTCTGAGTGTTACTGATGCCACTGAATTGTAACCTTAAAAATGCTTAAAAGGACCAAATTTATGTTATATATATTTTTTCATAATAAAAGACAAATTTTTAAACACCCTATTAGGGAATTTCCTGGTGGTTAAGATTTGGCACTTTACTGCCATCACCCAGGTTCAATCCCTTGTCAGGGAACTGAGATCCCCTAAGTTTTGCTGCATGGCCAAAATTTAAAAAAAAAACTAAACATGAATTGATTAAGAGACATTCGTTTGTATGATCCATCAGTTATTTTCTAGTATAAATTCTGATTTATGATGTGAAATGATTAAATATACATTAAAAACTGTAAAAACTATCCAGATATTGGGCTTTTAAGCCCATGCACAATGTACTACAGTTAAAACACAATCCTGTGTACCTCTAAAAGATAAGAATCAATTTACTTAGCAAGTTTATTTTTCAAGTCTATTTTACCTCAGCGCTTAGTATAAGCAGTGGCTGATAAACACGAAGTACACAATAAATAAGTAAATGTGAGTATGAATACTGTGTGGGTGGAAAGGCTTCAGGAGATGCAATAAACATTACAATAGCCTAATGACTTGCTGATAGAAAAGGCATCTAACACGAATGGGCTCTCATCTAACAAGAGTGGGCTAATAACTCTGTAAATGGCATAAGGGATGGTATGCCTCACCACTGGGCTGCAGTGAATACCAAAAATGTCAACTTCTGCACTTTTTTGATGGAAACCAAGTAAAGTTTAAGGAACAAGAATATTAATTTTGAAGCAAGCTATTAAAACCATTGAAAACTTGGCAACTTTTGATGGGGGATTAATTTTACTATTATCACTTCTTGCTAAACCATGTTTGCTCTTCTTCTCTCCCGTTTTTCTCTTTTCGTAATCCTTCTTTATCAGTTCAGTTCAGTTCAGTGGCTCAGTCATGTCCAACTCTTTGCGACCCTATGGGCTGCAGCTCGCCAGACTTCCCTGTCCATCACCAACTCCCAGAGCTTGCTCAAACTCATGTCCATCGAGTCAGTGATGTCATCCAACCATCTCATCCTCTGTTGTCCCCTTCTCCTCCTACCTTCAATCTTTCCTAGCATCAGGGTCTTTTCTTGTGGGTCAGTTCTTCTCATCAGGTGGCCAAAGTATTGGAGTTTCAGTTTCAGCATCAGTCCTTCCAGTGAATATTCAGAACTGATTTCCTTTAGGATTGACTGATTTGATCTCCCTGCAGTCCAAGGGACTCTTAAGAGTCTTCTCCAACACCACAGTTCAAAAGAATCAGTTTTTTGGTGCTCAGCTTTCTTTATATTCCCTCTCTCACATCCATACATGACTACTGGAAAAACCATAGTTTTGACTAGACAGACCTTTGTTGGCAAAGAAATGTCTCTGCTTTTTAATATGTTAAGTTGGTCACAGCTTTTCTTCCAAGGAGCAAGTGTCTTTTAATTTCATGGCTGCAGTCAGCATGTGCAGTGATTTTGGAGCCCAAGAAAATAGTCTTTGTTTCCATTGTTTCCCCATCTATTTGCCATGAAATGATATGACCAGATAACATGATCTTAGTTTTATGAATGTTGAGTTTTAAGGCAACTTTTTCACTCTCCACTTTTGTTTATATCAGGAGGCTCTTTAGTTCTTTGTTTTCTTCTGTAAGGGTGGTGTCATCTGTGTATCTGAGGTTATTCTTGTTTCTCCTGGCCATCTTGATTCCAGCTTGTGCTTCATCCAGCCCAGCGTTTCACATGATGTGCTCTGCATATAAGTTAAATAAACAGGGTGACAATATACAGCCTTGATGTATTCCTTTTCCAATTGGGAAGCAGTCTGTTGTTCCATGTCCAATGGAACTATCCTTTTTTATAGTTGTTATGATAATGAAATGTTTCATCTAAAATAGTCAAATGATTAGAAGTTGCAGAGTATAAATACAGAATTGAAGATAAAAAGAATTTAATGAAAGAAATAGCTTTCTGCTGAATTAGAAGTGGAGTATGGGATGGGCATCGTTCTTTATCCCTTTCCTGGCATAAACCTCAGGTGATACATCTACTGAATTTTGAATAGCTATAAACTTTTAGAAAATTATTTTCTTTTCTTGTGGGTTCTTCAAAATAATGTAGATTATTGATAATGCTTAGAAATATAAAGCTTGCCTACTTTGTTTAGGTTATATCTGCAGTAAATGAAATTGATACTTTTTATTGTTAATAAAATTTCAACTTAAATTGCTTTAATCAATTTGGTTTTATTGGATTTGTGAAAGAACTGATCTTTATTTATTTGGTAAAACCACAATTCTTTTGTTAGATTTTATATAGACTCTATTAACCACTAAAAAAGGATAAAAACCTTTAAAAGTAATTCTGTTCATTTGAGTAATTTTGAGCAAAATATTCAGAGCAATCCAAAGTTCAAAAAGAACCTCCATAATAGTAAAGGAAAATTTAATAAAGCCAGTGAGACCAGTGAATTTTCATATGACTTCTTTTGCAGCTGTAGTTTATAAAATAAATTCACTTTAAAGGAATCTCTTGTTTTTAAATAATTTGTTAAGTGTATTACATAGTTCAGTTTTCCTAATTGACTAAATTTCAAATTGTGGAAAATGTAATTTGTTTTCACGTTTGTAAAAAAGAATTTCACTTCAGATTTACTTCCTATATTTGTTTGACTTACATTTTACAGGATGGAGGTTTGCTCCTGAATAACCCTTCCGCATTAGCAATGCACGAGTGTAAATGTCTTTGGCCAGACGTCCCATTAGAGTGTATAGTGTCCTTGGGTACTGGGCGTTATGAGAGTGACGTGAGGAACAACGTGACCTACACGAGCCTGAAAACCAAGCTGTCTAACGTCATCAACAGTGCTACAGACACAGAAGGTTCGTCTGTTTGCTGTCTTAACATGCTTCACCTTTAGAATTCAGTTTCTGGTAGACTATGCTGATGCTCACTGCAAAAACTACATTGTCATGTCTGTATTGCAGGCTTAGGAAGCACATGGGAGCAGGTCTTTGTCATTTCTCTTTCTCCTCACTCATTTCTACAGTAGCAACTTCTCTGTGAGGGGCTAGTGGTACCTTTGCCTCCTTACAGTTGGAGAAGTAGCTGAGGCAGGAGTCACACAAAGGCTTGGTTGGAGACTCTTAAGAAAAAGAAAAAGGAGGTTGGTTCAGACAAACACAGGATAGCAGGGAGAGAATTGGATTCCTTCTGGATTATTTAATGACATGGAGGCAAACCAGAATAAGTCCTTACTTCCACTCTGGCTGCTCCTGTAATCTAGCCTTCGTAGTAAAGCCCAAGTGATCCTTTAAAATGTAAATTACATCATGTCTCTACCTGGTTCCAAACCCTGTAGGCGTCCCATCACACTTAGAACAAAATCCCAAAGCCTCATTCACTGAAATTCACCAGGCCTTGGAAGACCTAGCCTTTGAATGCTAGGTGTGTCCCCTTCTCTCAAGCTGTGTCCCCTCTGTAAAGTGTGTCTGGCTACACTTGAATTCTTGCTGTTCCTCAACTTCCTAAGAAGGCCCTGCCTCAGATATCTATCTGTCTTCTGTTTGCAAGGCCTTGCCTGGATATCAGTACGTGCTCAAGTCCCTCCCTTGACTTCACTCCCGTCTCTGCTCAGATGTACTTTCCCTGAGAGCCCTTTCTGTTCACTTTCTAATCTCTGTATCCCACCAGAATGTAAGCAGGAACTTACCCAGCTAACTATGTTGACTCCACTGCCTGGCACATAGTAGGTAGTCAAAATTTTTCTAATTTTGGCCTTAAGGTCTAGAGCTGGTTATTTTACTATGTTATTTTTAAGTCCTACCTGAAATCTGTTATTAAATTTGTACAAAGAGTTGTTCCCACTTAACAGCCTCTTGCTTCTGAATCTCATTCTTTCTCTGTTATCTTATTACTGACTGAGTCATCAGCCTACATGAGCATCTTAAACTTCCCACTGAGGACGTTTATCTATTAAATGATAACCCAAGAACAGGTGACATTCTGGAGTTTTCACTATCTACAATTTTGTTGTCAAATCAATAAAATATTCTTACAATAAGCAGTCTTTTTAGAAAAAGATAGCTTTGATCACCCAATCTCGTGATACTTATATGTATATCTTGTGCAAACCACATTATTGGCTCACTTGAAATTTTTAAGAAATATGAAATACTGCCTTTGTGCACATATACTCTTAATTAATGAAGAATTACAGTGAAACATGTAATTGCTGATACTAGATGGTTATTGATGTATAAAAACAGCAGTTCCCATTGAAAGTTATATGCAAGACCTGAACAGTAAAAAGTACAAAACATGACTGAGAGAAATTAAAGCAGGCCTAAATAATTGATAACTGTGCTAATAAATTGGAAATGTCAGTATTGTTACAGTGGCAAACCACAGATTGATTTATAGACTTTATGCAACTGCTATAGAAATCAAAACAGACTTTCTGTGGGGTAGAGATTAACACGATGACTGTAAAATTCATATGGGTATGCAAAGGACCTAGAGTAACCAAAACAGTTTTGAAAAATAACAAAATTAGAGGACTTAGACCCTCTGACTTCTTGGCCATAAAACTATAGTAAACAAGGATGGTGTTTGCATTAGATCAGTGGTACCTAATAATTCAGAAATTGATCCAGACATGTATGCTCAAAAGATTTTTGACAAAGATAACTCAAAGAGGAAAGGATAATCTTTTCAACAAATAGTACCAAGACAATTAGATAACTGTATTTAAAAAACTGAACCTTGACCCTGCACACCATATACAAAAACTAACTTGAAATGGATCATAGATCTAAATATAAGAGTTAAAACTGCAAATCTTCTAAAATAACCTGGAGAAAATCTTAATGATGTTGGGTTAGGTAAAGAGTTTTTGATAGTACATAAGAGGCAAAATAGATAAATTAGACTTCATTAAGTTATAAATTTTGTTCTTCAAAAGACACTTTTAATAAAATGAAGAGACAGGCTATCTACTGAAGTCAAATATTGGTAAAATATGTGTTTGATCCATCATCAGAACCAAAGCATATAGAAAATGCTTCCAGTATATCATATAAGGAATATATAGAGATGAAAACAAAACAAAAAATCAGTGAAAAAAAAATGGCCAAAATATTTGAACAGACACTTCACTGAAGAAGATATACAGGGGACTGATAAGTACATGAAAGATTTTTCAGCATTATTACTCATTAGGGAAGTGAATATTAAAACCACAAGATACCAGTACACACCCTCTAAGATGACTAAAAATAGACCAACAATATCAAGTCTTTGCAAGGATACGAACAGTGGGAACTCGGATAATCCTTGTGGTTGACATGCAGAACGGTGCAACCATTTGGAAAAGAGTGTTGTTGTTCTTAATAAGATAAGTAAACTTTTACCATATGAACAAGCAGTTTCATCCCTAAGTATTTATGCAAGAAAAATAGAACCATATATCCACAAAATGATTTAGAATTATTACTAATAGCTGAAAACTGAAGAGAAGCAGACCCAGACCAGAGAGAAAAATTGTGTAGTATCCCTACATGAATTACCACTTAGCAATAAAAAGGAAGAAACTATTGATCCATACTGCAACATGTATTTCAAAAGCATTTGCTGAGTAAAAACAATAACCAGACACAGAAGAGCTATGTATATATTTGTAAGTTTATTTATATGAAATTCTAGAAAAGGCAAAAGATAAGGAATCAACCATAAAGAGGCATGAAGAAGCTTTTGGGGTGATAGACAATATTCTTTGTCATGGTGGTTGTGATCAAACAAGTGTATACAGTTGTCAAACCCTGGCAGTTTAGACATTTAAAATTTATTAACCTTACTGTATATAAATTATACCTCAATAAAGATGACCTCAGGAAATTAAAAAACAACAAAAGGAAGGTTGAAAAGGCGTCTCAGCAGTGGCTAACAGTATGACGAAAACAGAGAAGAGAGTCCTGGAGCTGGGATCCTAATTTAACAGAATTATATGGTACATATCAGGAATTGAATTTCATTTCATAGTTATATTCAATATTACGGATTCTTTACTCCTGCCGTTAATTAGCTAGAATGTGAAAAATAAGCAGGCTTTCTGATTTGCCTAAAATAGGATAATTTAAATAAACATAAAATTAGATCATTGCAGAATAACTTGATTTTTTAATTTGCCCTGTCCTCTCTTTGTTTTAACAGAAGTCCATGTAATGCTTGATGGTCTGTTACCTCCTGACACCTATTTTAGATTTAATCCTGTTATGTGTGAAAACATACCTCTAGATGAAAGTCGAAATGAAAAGCTGAATCAGCTGCAGTTGGAAGGGTTGAAGTACATAGAAAGAAATGAAGAAAAAATGAAAAAACTTGCAAAAATATTAAGTCAAGAAAAAACAACTCTGCAGAAAATTAATGATTGGATAAAACTAAAAACTGACATGTATGAAGGCCTTCCATTCTTTTCAAAGTTGTGATGAGTGTGTGCCTGTAGTCTCCTAACTGAATGCCTGTTGAGAAGATCCACAGAAGTCAATAAGGAATCGTGGGGTTCAGCATGATTTATCTCTAAAATGTTCTTGAATTCTGGGGAATCCTGAAAATACAGTGTTTGGACCAGCTCGCACAGTACAGAGAGAATGTACTTGGTTACAGAATTCATATGGAAATTAGGTTTTTATGATGTTAATAATTAACTGCGCTTTAGGAATCTTACTGTACCTAGTTGGTTTTAGTACATATCAATGTTGTATTGTTTGATGTTTGAAAATTTATTAATATATGTGCCAAACAAGAACTGAAAACTATCACATTATACTTGGTATTTTTACTTTAATCACCATAATCATGTTAAATTTATTTGATCATTGATTTTCTTTCATGTGGGAAACCTAATTTCTTCTTCATTACTTTAAACATTACTTAGGTTTTTGATAGCTACATTCTATGATCCAAATGTTGCCTCCTACAATTGTCATGTGATCTAAACAGATGCAGAAAAAAATGGAATTCTCTCTGTCAAAGGACTTTAGCATTTGAAATATGAAAGAGCCAGATACCGTTTTCTATTCCAAATATGTTTATTTCAACATTGTTTGGTTCCGAAAGATAGGTGAAGTTCCAGTCAACCACTTTTCCCCCCTCAAATTTCAAGATAATGCTGTGTGTCAGTTTTCTAGCTCTAGCTTATCATTCATTCATATAAAATTAATTATTTGAATTTAGTGAAGAAATACCCCATCATTGGCAAAAAATAAACTGTTGAAATAATCTGTTAAAAGGCTGAAGTCATTTTTTAATTATTTACTATTTATAACGTAGCCTGTCATCTCTTTGTAACTCTGTCAACAGTATGCTTTGAAAAAATGTCAGGCTTGTTTTATCTTAACTCCTTTAACCATCTAGACTTCACAGAGATTAATAATATATACAGCCACTTGGATCATTGGTTATGCTAACCAAATTCATCTTTGTTGTATTATTTATCTGCCATGTAAATCCTTTACCACGTTTAGATTTGTCAAGAGAAATGAAAAGAGGTGAGTGTCCTCTGCTTTCTCTACATAAACTAGAGCTAAACCCATTATTGTGTATTTGAATAGTGTTGCATAGAGCCAGTGAGGCGTGGTTCACAGATGCTGGGGGAGCTGAGAGTCTGGGTGCTAATTTGGGCTCTGATGCACAGTCCTTCGGTTTTGACTTGGAGCAGGGTAGATAACCTCTCTGGGCTTCAGATATTTTATTCTGGGAAAGTGGGAAGAGCTAGCTCTAAAATTTTATTTACTCTTAGGGCAACTGGAAAGAAAATTCTACAAATATAGAAGCAAAAGATTAGAAGAGTTGTGAAAATGAATTTTCAGTCCTACACAGGTAAAATAACTGCTTTTTTCAAAGAGGCAAAGAATTCTCTGTTTCAGAAAGAAAATGTAATACATTATCCAACTCATCAATTATTTTAAAAATACAGAAAATAAAAGTTGTAGCTCAGTCTTTTTTGGACAATTCTGTTCTTATTTATGTGATCAGTGCTGTGCTGGTAATATTTCACTTCTGTACTTGCTGCTGTTGTTATCCATTATTAAAAATGGTGCCTTGGGAAGAGTTGTCCTTAGAGGCATATAGGCTGGGATGGAGAGAGCCTGGCTGGGGTTTTAATTACACCCTGCACCTCTCCCTCCCCCACGCCACGCCACACTTTATCCAGGAGAAAGAAGATGACAAAGGAACCTTCTGAGAGGGAGGGATGTCAGGAATACTGAGCATGCAGTCTGAGGGGCACAGTCCCCGCTTCCTGCCCAGCAGTTTCTGACAACTGCCTTCTCCTTTCACTCGGGATGAATCTGCTAATGACTGAAGGACTGGGACCACTAGAGTTCCAGGCTCAAAATTTTACCTGACCTGCTATGCTCTAGAAATATTGGGTTGGCCCAAAAGTTCATTCATACTTTTCTGTAACATCTTACAGAAAAACCTGAACAAACTTTTTGGTCAACCCAGAAATTCCAGTTACAGTTTTGAATATTCCATAAGTATCAGTGCTAGTTAATGTGACTAGAAACATCGCCTTGTAACGTCCAAATTACACTTTCTAGACAGAGTGTAAGTAACTATGAAGCTACCGTTGATTTTTAAAGATAGTGTAAAACAGTCATTTCAGACCACAAATATTGCATATTCATATACATCTAGAAGAACTTATACATATGAGAAAAATGCAGATAATTAGAAATCAAAATATTCTGGATTTTCATTGTAATATTGTAATATAGCAAAGTTCAAGTACATTAAAAGTATTACTTAATGCAGTTTGCATACTTGTAAATTACATTCTTGTCCTAACATGATGCAGTTCATCTGTTTTATAGCTAAAGTTAACTCTCCATCCCTTTTTTTTTGCTTGACCGATTATTTCCCTCTTAAACATCACAGGGTACTTTAGCCGAAGCTTTTTTCTGGAACCACACACGTGGCATCTAAGTATGTTCCCATGTCCCTGTCTCTGTTCTTGGTGCTTCTGCTTTTCTCACTCTCCAACAAAAGGCACCCAGTTGGGTGGCACACCCATTTTCCGTTGTCCCCATTTATGCTTGAAACTGGTTATCTGAAGAATTGTGTCATTCACCTGGGATAACCTTCACTTTACAATGAAGTCAGTGGATCCAAAAGCAGAGTGGATTTCTTTTCAGAAAAGAACAGAAGAAAAGAATGCTCTCCTGAAATATGAAGACACACTACCAAGTAGGTTATGGATTCTTTATTGGACTGTTTTTAAAGTACGATCAGTTCTTTATAAGAAGAATGTTTTAAAGTTTTAAAGATAGATAATGGCCTAATTAGGTTCCTTCCAATGGAATAATTCTGTGATAACTTATAAAAGTAAACAGTGATCAAATGAGTTAAATGTCTGTCAGTCAAAGAAGAAATTAGGATATTCCTACTTATTCATTCATATCACTTATTCTCATAAGATTTAACTGATGTCTTTGGCACACAGTTTATGCTTCTTGATAAATTCATTTAAATCAACTAGTTTTCATTCATGCTAGTGAATAGATCTCATTTTTAAAATTATTTTGATTTTTTAAAAATACAGCAATGTGTGCCTTGCAGGTGGCTATATTTTGAAAAATGAAAAACCAAAATGTATCTACTGTCAATAGTTTTGCAGCTAAACCAATAAAGTTATTAGATTGTAGTTCCATTTTTACTGCAAGGGAAATTTCATAGCTCTGAAAGTAGAGAAATATAAATGTATTTAAGTGTTTTCACATCTATAGAGGAAATGTGAATGTTTTTATGATTATTACTAGCTAATATCTAGCACTTACATGCCAAACACTATGCTGAAAGCTTTATGTCCACTATCTTATTATATTATTTATATCCCTGTGGAAGAGGTACTATTACTATTATCCCTAATAATAAAAAAAAAAAAAAAAAAAGGAAGTTAAATAAGGGGCTTCCCTGGCAGTCCAGTGGTTAAGACTCCATATTTCCAGCACTTTACTATAGAGGATTCTAGGAGCTAAGGTCACACATGCAAAAAAAAAAAGTTAAATAAAAATGAGGTAAAGAGAAAAATCATAAACGTTTTGAACTTTTTGTTTCTCTCAAGTAGCCAGGTTCAAAAGTTCATTATTCATTTTGCAAATATTTATTAACTGACGTCTTTGTTTCAAGATCGACTCCACCCTTTACATCACCCATATTGGATCATTCTGGCTTTCACGTGATGTACCTTTTCTTCCTTCATTTTTTACAGCTTGATTGAGATGTGATTTCCACACCAAAAAAGTCATCCACTGCAAGTGTTCAACACTTTGTGGTAGATTTATAGAGTTGTGCAACCATCCAATAGTCCAGTTTTAGAGCAATGCCGTCATCCACAGATCTTGCCTCATGCTTGTTTATAGCCATTGCGTACTCTTGTCCCCTACTCCAGAAACCAGTGTGCTTTCTGTCTGTATAGAGTTACTGTTTCTGGATATTTCCTATAAATGGGATCATATAGTATATAATCTTTTGCATCTGTTTTCTTTTCACTTAGCATGTTGCTGAGATTTATCCAGGCTGTAACATAACAGTAGTTGGCTCTTTCTCATTACAGTCCATGGGGTTGCAAAGATTCGGACATGACTGAGCAACTAACACTTCCAGTAACTATTGATGTTGAGTATCTTTTGAGGTATTTATTAGTTATTTGTATGCCTTCTTTTATGAAATATCCATTCAACTCTTTTGCCCAATTTTAAATGGTTTATTTTCTCGTTATTGAGTTGTGCAAAAGTTTTTTATGTTCTAGATGCAAGTCTTTTGCCAGATAATATGTATCTCCCAGTCAGTGGCTTATCTTTTCATATTTTCAGTAGTGTCTTTTAAGTATGCATATGAGTTTTTAATTTTGATGGTCAGGTTATCAATTTATTCTTTTGAGTTAATTTTGTATATGTGTACATGTGTGTTCAGTCACTCAGTCATGTCCAGCTCTTATCAACCCTATGGAAACTGTAGCCTGCCAGGCTCCTCTGTCCATGGGATTCTCCAGGCAAGAATACTGGAGTGGGTTGACATTTCCTTCTCCAGGTTATCTTCCTGACCCACGGATGGAACCCATGTCTCCTGCATTGGCAGGTGGATTCTTTACCACTGAGCAACCTGGGAAACCTATATGGTGTGAATAAGGGTCAAATCTCTCTTTCTCTGTTTTGCATAAGGATAATAGTTGTGCCAGCATCATTTGTTAGTCACTCAGTCATGTTCAATTCCTTGTGAACCCCTAGACTGTAGCCCACCAGGCTCCTCTGTCTGTGGAATTTTCCAAACAAGAATACTGGAGTAGAGTACCATTCCCTTCTCTAAGGGGATCTTCCCTACCCAGGGATCGAACCCAGGTCTTCCACATTGCAGGTGGATTCTTTACATCTGAGCTACTGGGTCGGGAAGATCCCTTGGAGGAGGAAATGGCAACCCACTCCAGTATTCTTGCCTGGAGAATCCCTTGGACAGAGGAGCCTGACAAGCTACAGTACATGGGGTTTTAAGAGTCGGATACAACTTAGTGACTACACCACCACCACCAGCGTCATTTGTTTAAAAAAAGTTCTCACACCACTGAATTGTCTTTGTTCTTTTGTCAGAAATCTGTTATCCTTATATTTGTGAGTTGATTTCTGGACTCTTTTTCTGCCCCATTGACCTATATGTTAATTCTGTACTGGTACCACAGGTCCTGTTACTATAGCTGTATGTAACTTTTAAAATCAGACAGTAGAATTCTTTCAACTTACGCTTTTTCAAACTTATTCTGGTTTTTCTGGTTCCTTTGCATTTCAAAATAAATATTAGAATCAGCTTGTTGGAGCACATGTGCACACACACACATACACACACAGAGCTGAAATTCTGATAGGGATTGCATTGAATGTATTAAGTTGAGAGAACTGACATATTAACAGTATTAATCAATTGTCTGTCCTTTGAAGTATACAGTGAACATAAAAAAATTTTTTTCTAAACAGTGTTTTATAGTTTTCAGTGTATATATCCTGTACGCCTTTTGTAGAATTTATTTCTAAGTATTTTTAAGTGTGCAATTCCAATTGTACAGCAATATGTGTATATACTAAATGTTACAGTTAATTCTTACACAGAATTAACTGATGTAAGGGATTTAAATCTCTGGAAATAATATTGATTGAGAAAGATCAGATCTAATTCTGCATTAGATGATATTTTATTGTTGCAGGTGCTCAGTAACTGATAAGTTACTGAGTTAGATTTTAACATTTTGTCTTCCCTTATTCTTATATAAAATGTTTTGAATTTATTTCTGATTAAATGAGTTGGGTTGGTGTTCAGTCTCAATCAGGAAAAACAGGAATTATAGACTACTTTAGAGAAGATCAGTGTGGTAGATACTTAAGACATTTGCTAGATTTTGAGTTTAGAAGTTAGCGTGCTTTCCTTTTCATATTCATTGTAGATTTCTGTGTTGATACTAACTAATAAAACAAAATCCTTTTACATAGGCTAAGCAATTACAAACTCTCAAGTGTAGAAGTTCCTGAAATGTATTTAGTTAGAACAGGAGCCAGTGATGAATTTAAACAGTGGCTCAAAAGAATCAACGTGTGCAGGATATAAAATTAATACACAGAAATCCCTTGCATTCGTATATACTAATGATGAGAAAACAGAAAGAGAAATTAAGGAAACCCATTCACCATTGCAACAAAAAGAATAAAATACTTAGAAATAAATTTACCTAAAGAAACAAAAGACCTATATATAGAAAACTATAAAACACTGATGAAAGAAATCAAAGATGACACAAATAGATGAAGATATATACCATGTTCGTGAGTTGGAATAGTCAATATAGTGAAAATGAGTGTACTACCCAAAACAATCTATAGATCCAGTGTAATCCCTATCAAACTACCAACAGTATTTTTCACAGAACTAGAACAAATAATCTCACAATTTGTATGGAAATACAAAAAACCTTGAATAGCCGAAACAATTTTGAGAAAGAAGAATGGAACTGGAGGAATCAACCTGCCTGACTTCAGACTATACTACAAAGCTACAGTCATCAAGACTTATGGTGCTGGCACAAAGACAGAAATATAGATCATAGGAACAAAATAGAAAGCTCAGAAATAAATCCACACACCTATGGACACCTTATCTTTGACAAAGGAGGCAAAAATCTACAATGGAAAAAAGACAATCTCTTTAACAAGTGGTGCTGGAAAAACTGGTCAACAACATGTAAAAGAATGAAACTAGAACACTTTATAACACCATACACAAAAATAAACTCAAAATGGATTAAACATCTAAATGTAAGACCAGAAACTATAAAACTCCTAGAGGAAAACATAGGCAAAACACTCTCTGACATAAATCACAGCAAGATCCTCTATAACCCAACTCCCAGAGTAATGGAAATAAAAGCAAAAATAAATGGGACCTAATTAAACTTAAAAGCTTTTGCACAATGAAGGAAACTATAAGCAAGATGAAAAGACAGCCTTCAGAGTGGGAGAAAATAAAAACAAACAAAGCAACTGTGAAAGAATTAATCTCCAAAATATACAAACAGCTCTTGCAGCCCAATTCCAGAAAAATAAACGACCCAATAAAAAAATGGGCTAAAGAACTAAACAGACATTTCTCCAAAGAAGATATACAGGTGGCTAACAAACACAGAAAAGATGCTCAATGTCACTCATCAGAGAAATGCAAATCAAAACCACGATGAGCTACCATCTCAAGCCAGTCAGAATCAAAAAGTCTATCAAAAAGTCTACAAACTATAAATGCCAAAGAGGGTGTGGAGAAAAGGGAACCCTCTTACACTGTTGGTGGGAATGCAAACTAGTACAGCCACTATGGAGAACAGTGTGGAGATTCCTTAAAAAACTGGAAATAGAACTGCCATATGACCCAGCAATCCCACTGCTGGGCATATACACTGAGGAAACCAGAATTGAAAGAGACACGTGTACCCCAGTGTTCACTGCAGCACTGTTTACAACAGCCAGGACATGGAAGCAACCTAGATGTCCATCGCAGATGAATGGATAAAAAAGTCATGGTATATATACACAATGGAATATTACTCGGCTATTAAAAAGAATGCATTTGAGTCAGTTCTAATGAGGTGGATGAAACTGGGGGCCTATTATACAGAGTGAAGTAAGTCAGAAAGAAAAACAGCAATACAGTATATTAACACATATATATGGAATTTAGAAAGATGGTAATGATCTTATATGCAAGATAGCAAAAGAGACACAGATATAAAAACAGACTTTTGGACTCCGTGGGAGAAGGTGAGGGTGAGGTGATTTGAGAGAATCACCTTGAAACATGTATATATGAAATAGATCACCAGTCCAAGTTTGATGCATGAAACAGCACTCAAAGCTGGTGCACTGGGACAACCCAGAGGGATGGGATGGGGAGGGAGATGGGAGGTGGGGTTCAGGATGGGGGGACATATGTACACTTGTGGCTGATTCATGACAATGTATGGCCACCACAATATTGTAAAGTAATTAGCCTCCAATTAAAACAAATAAAAACATGAAAGCTCATCTCAGACTTTGTGAGTTTATGAATGTGCACACTTTCTTATTTTTCTTTTACCAGTTGGCAGGACAACAGATAAGACATTTCTAGTAGCAGAAGTTGACCGCTTGATTTATTTTTTAGTTGTTTTTAAAGCTGCCATAATTTACCTTTTTCATCCAATGTATGTTATTCTGACAGATTTGTGCTCCTCATGAGTGAATCAGCTATTAAATGCATAAACTTCCTCTTTGCTCCCTTTATGCATTACAGCCATGACATTTGAGTGTTTGCTAAGTACCAGGAGCTGAGCTAAGCAGGCTGCATGTATTATGTAGCACATTTAATACTCACATGTAAGCCTGTGAATAGCATAATTATCCCTTAGAAAGAAAATGTTTCCCAAGATATCCCAGCTAGGAAGTAGCAGATGAACCCATTTTCTAAGTCATGACTCTTCTATACGTCTTCCCGAGAACATCATTTTGTGAAATGTTGTAAAGAGATTTCAGGTCCCGTTTACTAAACTGAATCTGTAAACTCAAGTTTAATCTGTGAAGTATAATTCTAACATCTAATTGTGTGAATACTTTCTGTGTTCTTGTATACCACAGTGGTTCTCTACTAGGAGTGGTATTACCCTTCTCCCTGGAAGGATTTGAAAATCTGAGAGAGTGAGGGGAGATTGTCTGGTAGAACTACTGGCCTTTAGTACCCCAGGAGTCAGAGATAGTAAATGTTATATGTACAATGCACAGGGCAGCCGCTCATAATGAACTCTTCCACCCAAAATACCAATATTGCTCCCTTTCAGAACCACGAGCTGCTTATCTTTACGACATAAATGATGAATTTCTTCCACCAGAAATTGAGGGTATACTTTGCCCAGAGTTAGGGTGCATATTTGTAAAGTTCCATTTTGATTCCATCTCAAGAGGAATTCTTTGTGCATTCATTGCCCCTTGTTCACTGGGTCTTTTTTTTTTTTTTTTTTTTGCCAAGTTTAAATACAACTGAACTGTTCACTTAATCTTACTTTTTGGACCAAATCTGTGGCAGCTACTCTGTCATGACTAGGAAGGAGGGAGATCACATTAAAAAACAGTTTGTTCTGTTCCTGGCAGAGCTATCCACCATCCGAAAAAGGATTCATAGAATACAGATGGCCCTGAACGAAAGTGTTTTCATGTGCCGGTCCAGGGGTTTGATAAATGTGTGTCTCTCAAGAGTCAGACTGATTGCCTTGTTCATTATAACCTTTATTCAACTGATGCAAGTCAATTGAAATATTCCTTACATTCCACAGATACATATTATTAATTGAGTCTTCTGAAGTATTGACTGGAATGTTGACTCACTTTCATGATGAAAGATTTTAATACAGATTCATTCCTTACCTCTAGACAATATATATGGTGAGTTGTATTTTAAAGATTTCAGTTTAATTGATGTGAACAGATTACATGGTCCAAAATGGTTGAGAGTTCCAGTAATAGTTGTAGCTAACATTTATTGCCATATAATCTTCATACCAAGGTACTGTCATTATCCTTATTTTATATTAGCACTGAGATGATGATGGTGGTGATGAGAAAAGTCTTACATTTCTTGCCTGATACTGAGTTTGAGCTTTGTATCCTTCCCCAAAGAGAAAACAAATAACCTTTTCATTACAAGTGGAAGGTTATCGATCATAATGTGGACATGGGTGGATAGCTGTCTTTCTTAAATTATTTATCTAAAATAACAAACACCTTACTATCCCTTCGTGTATTTTGTTCTCATCTACATTAGGTATTACTATAATACCTGATTTATATTTTTAGACAATTTTCAAGGATCAGACTAAGATAAATGTGCTCATCTTATAGAAGAATAAAATAGTAAGCTAACAATTATGAGTTGGTAGCACTCTTTCCTGGCTACAGTCCATGGACTCGCAGAGTCGGGCATGACTGAAAGACTGAGGACAGCACTCTCAGAATGTACTGCTACTGACAGTGTTTGTAAAAACAAAGTGATAACAGCAAGCCAAAAATCAATCCAATGATCTGCAAAGAAAGAGGCTGTGTCATCTTACATTAATTGTGTGACATTGTATTCCCAACACACCTCGCCCCAGAAAATATTTAATGTAGTGTTAAATAACCTATCAAGATAATTTTAAAAGAACTCTGAGTACAATTAAAAATAACCCATACCTTGGCCAAACAACAGAATGTGAAAAAAAAGAAAAAAGTCATCCAATGTTTTATGCCAAGATACACAGTCTTTGGAATTCACTGTAGGAAGAAGGTCTTACCTTTCATTATGTTTTGTACAATTGGACCACCTTTTCAAAAGCAGATGTTCTACGGTAGCAAACATGTCACCGTGCTTCTGTGTTTGTGATACTATATGAACAATCTAAGGAATTCTTAAAAGTCCCTCAAAAAAGTTAAATAAAACTAGGGTGACTTGCCCCTCTCCCTGCCTTTTAGATTTGGCCTTAAAAACATGTTTTAAAAAAATAATACTAGTAGAATTAAGAGCCATTTAAAATCACTTTTTTCCCCCTGTGTCTCAGATGTTAAAACTACATCTTGTAAATCATGGGTGCTGTTATTTTGCTAATTTTGAATGAACTTGTTTGGTATCAGGATGGAGTTAATCCATGCACATCTAAACATGTTGAATTCCATTTCCTGAATTGAATTATGTGAAAAGTCCCAATACTGACACTCAAAAATTATAGAAGTAATCAAACTCCAGACTATTTGCTTAGTATATAATGCAGATAAACTAACATGCATATAGTGTATAACAAAGCAATATACACTTCAGAGGTTTTGATGAAAGTTAGATGGTTAAGAATTTTGTGATATAGGCTTATACTACTCTCATTTTTTGAGTATGGGTGAGTGGCTATGTCCTGATCTCCCGATGGAGCATCCCAGTTCAGTTCAGTTCAGTCTCTCAGTACGACTCCTTGTGACCCCATGAATCACAGGACGCCAGGCCTCCCTGTCCATCACCAATTCCCAGAGTCTACCCAAACCCATGTCCATCTAGTCGGTGATGCCATCCAGCCATCACATCCTCTGTGGTCCCCTTTTCCTCCTGCCCCCAATCCTTCCCAGCATTAGGGTCTTTTACAATGAGTCAACTCTTTGCGTGAGGTGGCAAAAGTATTCAGCTTCAACATCAGTTGAAGGATTTTCAGCTTCAGCATCAGTCCTTCCAATGAACACCCAGGACTGATCTCCTTTAGGATGGACTGGTTGGATCTCCTTGCAGTCCAAGGGACTCTCAAGAGTCTTCTCCAACACCACAGTTCAAAAGCGTCAATTCTTTGGCGCTCAGCTTTCTTCACAGTCCAACTCTCACATCCATACATGACTACTGGAAAAACCATAGCCTTGACTAAACGGACCTTTGTTGGCAAAGTAATGTCTCTGCTTTTAAATATGAGCATCCCAGGTGTCTGTAATAGTGTGTGGAAAATTACTGCTACCATCCGTCCCATCACAGATATAATAATCAGCTCACAGAGTAAGACTTCAACTTTCTTTAGAGTAATTTTCACAATCTTATATGCCCTGCAGTCATTTTAGAAACACCTGAAAAGTCATGACGACAAGTTTAAAAGATGTAAATAGAACTATTATATATGCTTCTTTATGAAGCATGAGAGAGAAAGGAAAATTCTCATTGGGCAACAAATAATTGCTATAATGTAGCTTTATTTTTATCTGTATTATGCATTCCCTACCCAGCTGGTCACATGCTGCTTCCAACTCTCACAGTTTCTAACACCCTGCTAGATACATTATAGGCCCTTATATTTGTAGAAAGTGAAAGTGCGAGTTGCTCAGTCATGTCCGACTCTTTGTGACCCCATGGACTATACAGTCCATGGAATTATCCAGGCCAGAATACTGGAGTGGGTAGCCTTTCCCTTCTCCAGGGTCTCTTTCCAGCCCAGGGATCATATCCAGGTTTCTTGCATTGCTGACGGATTCTTTACCAACTGTGCTATCAGGGAAGCCCAAGTATTTGTAAGTCGGACTTAATTGAATGATCTGCCTTACACAGTTATGAGGAAGTGGGGAAAATGAAGATGCTCTAAAGGTACTTTCTGAATCCGTTTACTTTAAAATCTGAAAATGAGGCTGGTTCCCTGTGCTGGTGCATAGAATCATGGCTGGGATCCTTTTCCTCACTGTGCGCACAACCCTTTCCAGACAGTGAGAATCACACAGGTTACAAAGCCTGTCGTTCTCTCTCACCTGGTGCCTGAGGTAAGGACATCATTTATAGTGTTTGCATGTCTTACCTCCTGACAGGGACTCAAATACAACCCTCTGGGCACAGAAGAAAGATTTCTTTTGTTTGAAATGTGAACTTTTTTCCACCTTTTACTATAGTATATGCTCATTCTAAAACCCATTCTTATTGGACTGCCTTGTTGCCATGATCCTTAAAGATGCATCTTATTTTAGTAAGTTTGTCAGTGGAGACCTCAATGGTCAAAATAACTGTGGTCTATATTTGTATACAAAATTTATTTATAGTTGCTTATGGCATTTGTGTACTATCCAGAACACCTTCGAGTCAATTTCTTCATTTTATTATAACAACTGTCCTGTGGGCTTGACAAGGCCAACATTGTTATTCCACAAGGAATATATAAAATATAGCTCTGAAAACCCAAAGGTTTGTCTGACTTCACCTTGTTTAGTATGATGGCTTGAGCCAGTAAATTCCCAGCCGAGAACTCTTTCCACTGCTTTCCAAATAATCACTGGGGGTGGAGGTATTGGTTGCAATAAATAGGCTCTGATCATAGTGGGGATTTGTATTCTTACCCAGTGCAGTACAAGATTTGCATTTCTGGGAGAGAATGGCATGTGTTAAGTGCTCTTTGTATCATGAACCTAACTGAGATTTAAGTATATAAAAGAAACGTGTCCTTGAATGATTCTGTGATGACCTAGATGTCAGAAAAATAAAACAGTACAGTGAGCAATATCTCGGACAGTTTAGGAGCATACAAATCGAACAAGGTCAGTGCAATGTTCAATTCTGTATCTACTTTCTCTCAAGTCCCTGATCATAGCCTAAGGGAGGTAATAGGTTTTGTGTTAAGATGAAGCTCTTTGTCAAAACTCAGATGGGCTCAAAGTGAGGCCCTAGGCAAGTTCACCTCCCTGAGAGTTTTCTTACCTGAAACACAGAGTTGTTTGAGCCTTAAGAAGAATGTAGGTTAAAGGACCTGAAATATAGTATATAGGTGCTCAATAACTACATGTTTGTAATGTATATTACTAATAGGTATTACATGAGTATATGCTAACAGCAGTTATTTTTGTGTTCTGGGAAATTAAGATCCCAAGTGAAAATAATAATTTTTACTGAGTTATATACTTCTCAAATCACAGTGTTCTTTTTCTCAATGTCACAGATTTACGTGTGCAACACCCCTCCCCTTCAGTCCTTGAAAGGATCAGGTCATCCTTTGATGTGACCTCTTTATTTTTCTGCATTATCTTTTATTACTCTGTTCTGTTGTGCCATATGATGCATGGCTAAAAACACTACTATAAGTATTATGTTTTGGGGTTATAAATTGAGGGTATAGTATAATGTCCATTCTTATTTATATGAAAATAATGTTATCGACCTTGGAGGCAAATGATCTTGTTGCACGTAAATTATTGTGTCCCATGTTATTTGCTGCCAAATAATTTTCAACAGTTGTCAGTGGCCTTGTTTCTGAAATTGATTTTAAAATAAAACAAGCATGAATTTAGAAACTGTAAACCTTACATGTTTTATTTATGCCTAAAAAAGATACTTTGAGATATTCCACAGATCATATTTCTCTTAGGCTGCAGAAGCTACTCACTGTGCAGGTCACATGATTGAAAATGAAACCAGTTAGATGTGCAGAAATGTATCATGGGCCATCCCATCGTTACCACCTCACATCCTGACTATGGAGTCTACTCACATCCCCCAGAGATGACTACATCAAGAAATGAGGAGAGGGAAGTACTTCAAGTTTAATCCAGATAATGTGGCAGGAATTTGGCAGGCAGGGAAGGAACGGTGTCCAGAGAATACGTTGATGTTTGTTGTCCTGGACGGAGGGGTTTAGTCTTCCTCTGTAGTGTGGAAAGGTATTCTTTGGGCTGTGCCGCTATATGGTCCCGCCCCTTAGTATACACACACCAGGGTTCCTGAGACCTGTGAGTTCCCTGTTGCTGGCATTTCATTCATTCATTGAGGGAATTTTTTTTTAAGTGTAAATAAAATATTTTATAAAAAATGAAGTATATTTTGAACACAACAAAATGCCTAGTTATAAGAAATCTGTATAAAAAATAAGTGCAGTGTTTTCTGCAAAGCAACTTGTTCTATGTGTAGAGCAGACTCACTGGAAAAGACCCTGATGCTGGGAAAGATTGAAGGCAGGAGAAGGGGGAGCAGAGGATGAGATGACTAGAAAGCATCACCAACTCAATGGATGTGAATTTGACCAAACTCTGGGTGATAGTGAAGGACAGAGGAACCTAGTGAGCTATAGTCCCTGTGGTCGTAAAGAGTCAGACAAGACTGAGCAACAACAACTTGTTCTATAAACTTGGATTTTATATATTGGATTTTCTGTTATCATCTTCTCCTCCACTTAAGTTATGGCATCAAAATTGCATTGGAATTTTTCCCTACCTTTGGGGTGATCAATCTATTGATATAAATACAAAGCTATAGGTTTGAAAGGAATAATACAAGTCACTGAATTCAATGCCTTCTCCTTCCCCTGCCTCTAACTCAACCAACCCTAGCCAATGATTGAAATTCTTTCTAACACCCCTACCAAGTCTTGGCTTCCTCTTTTAGTAATGAAGACCCCACATCTCCTGCATGAAGCACCTTCCATGCTTGGCAGTGAACCTTGGGTTTAGGGAACTGATTCTCAATACTTTTTCTAAACAACCGTGAGGGAATCCCAGGACACCTTCATCAGTAACAGTAGTTTTACATATAACCAAACTTTTAATAGACGCTATCTCTAGAGAGCAAGATGGTGATTGGAGGAAAACTTTCTCTTTTCATTTGGTACACTTCTATTGGTAATTTTTTTTTACAGTGAATATATATTACTTTAGTACATACATGCATACAGTTAGAAAAGTGGTCCAAGGGGGTAAATCTTAATCACACTAGGGATAGGGTGTTGGATGGGAACAAGTCCCCCTAGACAAATAACAGAATGATAGGAAATAGTTTGTGTTATGATTTGACACCTCCATTGGCTGTAATATTCTTGGGTGTAGAGTGGGCTCTGAATTGACTGGAGATAGTTGGCAGGGAAGGTTGAGCGCCCCCTACCTCCTTGAAAATCATATCTAATCTCTGTCTCAACTGAGTAAGCCAGCTCTTCAGGCATTTTGTGGGATTCCCTGGTAGCTCAGCTGGTAAAGAATCCACCTGCAATGCAGGACGCCCTGGTTTGATTCCTGGGTTGGGAAGATCCCCTGGAGAAGGGATAGGCTACCCACTCCAGTGTTCTTGGGCTTCCCTGGTGGCTCAGCTGGTAAAGAATCCACCTGCAATGCAGGACGCCCTGGTTTGATTCCTGGGTTGGGAAGATCCCCTGGAGAAGGGAAAGGCTCCCCACTCCAGTATTCTGGCCTGGAGAATTCCATGGACTGTATATAGTCCATGGGATCGGATTAAGTGAATATTGACAAAACACCTAATAATTGCCAGGCGTATTTAAGAAATTATGATAAAACAGTGAGGCACAGTGGTGAAAACACCCAAGTACCAGACCTTATGTGTCCCAGAGAGTTGTTTGGCCTTTAAAGCGGTCACTGTGGGAAGCTTTACAGTTTTATCAGTGATTTTCCATCTCTCTTTTGGAACTTTATTCCTGAGTGTGTACAATATGTTTGTATATGTACTCTGTATATTAATAACTTCAGTTATATATACACATTATAAAATTTGTTATGTATGTGACCATGTAATTTCTGTTATATACAGAATATATAATTTCTGTTGTACATATGCATATGTTTAATTTTATATAATTTATTTCTTTACTAGTAGTGTGGCAGAAATAACTGAAACTTTGGAACAAAATAACTGAGTGTGAATACATGATCTTTCAGGAAGTTATTTAACCCTTCCAAGGCTTTTTTTTTTTTAAACCTGTAATACTGGATGAACAATGGAAAAATCATACAGTTGTGAAGATTTATTTATCATTATGAAATTAACCCCAAATGGTATCACTGACATTGACAAAACTCTGTCTGGACATTTTAAAAAAATTGAGTCAGTCATACTGCGTTTTAATCAGAAATACCTTCTATATTGCACAGACCTTTTATGCATTCATGTAGAAGCATGCAGTGATGAGCAAAAGTCTATCAAAGTGTTTTGGTTTTTACTTCTGCCTTTAGGTTTTTCTATTTCACAATAGCATGTGCTTCCAAAGGGCCAGAGTCCAGGAGTTCCTTAAGCAAGTATGTAGTCTCTGCCTTTTTGACATGTGCCGTTCTTGCTGTAAAGATGAATGACTGGTACGCATGTTTTATTTCTGGACTGTCTGTTGAAGATCAGAATTCAGAGGCCTGTCCCCCCACGGCATGCATTCATGGGACACACCATTCCTGGGCTCTGGAGTGAAAACATTAGCTGTCTTAGCTCCACGTTTCAATGCAAAGTTCAGACAATATCCTGCAGCCCAGGAACCTCTGATTGGCCTCGGGCATGACAGTAGAGAAGGGGCAGCAAAGAAAAGCAATGAGAAAATGGCCCAAGATTTGATATAAAAGCTTTATTGGAAAGATAAGTGTACTCAAACTTTAGAGAAATAATTTTTAAATCCCCTGTAATTGTGTCATTTTAAATAGATCTTTTTTTTTAAAGTTGAAGTATAACTGATTTACAATGTTGTGTTATTTTCCGGTGCGCAGCAAAATGATTCAGTTATACATATACATTTATCCATTCTTTTTCAGATTCTTTTCCCTTTTAGGTTATTAGAGTATAGTTCCTGTGCTATACAGTAAGCCTTGTTGGTTATCTGTGTTATACATAGTAGTGTGTGTATGTTAATCCCAACCTCCTAGTTTGTCCCTCTCCCCCCGCTTTGGTAACTGTAAGTTTTTCTTTTTTTCCAAAGTCTGTGGGTCTATTTCTGTTTTGTATGTAAGTTCCTTTGTATCTTTTTTTGTGTTTTTTTTTAGATTCCACATATAAGGGATACCATATGGTATTTGCCTTTCTCTTTCTGACTTAATTCACTTCGTATGATAATCTTTAGGTCCATCCATGTTGCTGCAGATGGCATTATTTCATTCTTTTTTGTGGTTAGGTAATATTCCATTGTATATAGGTACAATATCTTCTTTATCCATTCATCTCGTGATATTTAGCTTGCTTCTAGGTCTCTGTTAGTGTAAACAGTGTTGCACTGAACACTAGGATGAATGTACATTCATTAGTAGTTATTGTAAGAGTTTTCATTTGCATATGATCTTTCTTGTATGTATTTCAGAGTTTCAGTAATAGTGCACATATTTTACACTGCACTATTTTCACTCTAGCTTATATTTTCCTTATTTCTCAGTCATAATTATCATTTTAAACTCTTGCATGATATTTCCATGCTGTGCTACACCATAAGTTGTTAAACTATTAATACAGAGGTCCTCTAATTTTAGCAAGTTAAATCAAGGAGGAAGTGAAGTGATTTGATTTTTGAAAAACAGTAGTCCTAGACAGTCAAACAACTGGATAATCAAAACATTAAAGGACAGAAACACAGTTACCTTTAAATGTAGGCTTTGGATGAAAATCCAGAAAGTTTTTCCAGCTAGGAAAGAATAGTCAGAAGGCACTTTTTCTGTACCTACAGCAACATCAGTCAATTTCAAGAAAATTTAATTATACCAATAATCCTTGCCTCAAAAAATGTAAATTAAGATGAGATCTAAAATAAACTGTTAGTAAACCAAAATCATTTAAATCTAGAAGTAGCATTACTATTCTAACAATGTTTTAATACATCAGTATATCTATTATATTAAGAAATAGGTTCATTTAGGATCTCCCCTAACAAGTGGTGGTGGCGGTGGGAGGCGAGACGGGGAGGTTAGAGAAAGAATGCAATTGGAGATCAAAATACTAAATGTTTAAAAGTTACAAGTTATGTTCCATCTTCCTACCTTGATGAAGATGCCTTCAAAAAGATCTTGGCATCCACATCTGAATTTAAAATTCTTGGAGTTCTGTTCCAGGACGTGGTGGCGTAGGGAGTGCGGCCCCAGCCCCCAGCCCACGGCCCCCTGCCAGCTTAGCTGTGAACCTTCAAGGCCCAGGCATGCTAGGCGAGCCTCCCAACCTGCCTGTCCAAGCTCTGTCCACACCCCTGCGTTAGCCACTGACCAGAACTCCAGTTGTTTCTTCTGTTGTTGTTTTCCATCTTCATTAAGATATATTTGACATACAACTCTGTAAACTTAAGGTGTCCAGTGAGATGATTTGATACACTGTAAAATGGTTACCACAACATTAGTTAACACAACCATTACCTCACATGTTTGTTTTTTTTAATATTAAGATAAAATTGACATCTAGCAGGTTACTTTCAGGTGTACAACATAATGATGGCTTGATGTTTGTGTATCCTGTGAAATAATTACCACAGTAAGTCTACTTAATAGCCATCATCACACATAGTTATGGATTCTTTTGTTCTTGTGATGAGAACTTGTAAGATCTACTGTCTTCAGGCCTCCAGTTGCACATACCAGCAGAGCAGTTTTCTGCTAGGAGCCTGAAAAGGAAGACTCTGCAGGTCCTGAGGGGATCCTGGGTACACAGACAAGGTCAGGAGGAGAACAGGATGGCGTGGGCTCCTGGGGGCAGAGCAAGGCTTCCTAAAGCACAAGGCCCAGGGCAGGATGGTACTGGACTTGCTCATGTCCTATGGCTATCTGACACTTAAAAATATTGAACGACCTTACAGTAACATTTAAATTTTCTTTTAGAAAATACAAACGGAAATACAAAGTCAGTTTTTATTAACCCAACACCTTTTTTCTTCTTTACAAAACCCCATGAAACACCAAATGAGAAAGCCAACCATTCATTGAGACCCCCGAGTATTTATCTGAAACCATTCCTTTTCTTTCCTCCACAGTGAATTCATCTTCATTGTACTTGTCATCTGCTCCCTCTTAGGCCAGATGAATGGCACAGATCAAGAGTGCTTCTCAGCATCTCTGTTTGCAGAGCGACAGTTCTCCGTCCCTGATGACCCTATCTGCAATGGCTGATCACACACAGACCTTGGCTGGTCTCACGTTCATCCGGCAGAACCTGTGTACATTCTTGTAGACAGAAACCTGAGGAACAGATGGAGGAGTTGGCCATGAAACATGCTTGTTATCACGGAGAATGTTACTCCTCTTTCCGACTTAGTGCCCCAAGCATGGGGTTGGATCGAGCTGAGCAGAAGATCCTAGTGACTCAGAAGCTTCCAGGGAAGAAATCAACATATGGCAACCACTGAGGTCACACTTTCCTCCATTGCTTGTATAGGTATAGGGATGCTGTGTTGCCAAGCACCAGACAAGGAATGGGTTGTGTATTTCTGGATTCTGTCTGACACATACCCAAGCAGCAGCACACAGGCACACAGAATTCTGTGGTTACACGGCAGATGGTGAAGAGAGGCATGACAGAGCGATCAGTGTGTTTGCATCTGTGGAAACTTCCCACTGTTTACTGGTCAGGTGATCAGTGAAACAGCACATCCTATTATTATTTAGAGTATCTATAAATGTGCATCCTATTATTGTTCATGGTAGGTAATCACCCACCCTGTAGCTCAGGAGGTGTGGTCCAGCTGAGACTATGGCTGGTGTCTAACAGCAGAAAGGAGCAGGGCTGGTGGGTACCTTGATGGCCAACCGCAGGCTTGGCTGTACGAGCGAAGTGTGACTCCGGGGCATGGAAGTCAGAGATTAGCCTCAGCCAGGTCACACTGATATCTCATCTGTTTTCCACAGTTGCTTCTTTACTCGGCACCATGTCCACACCTTATGACAACTGTCGTTTCGTTCATCTGCCTCTTTCCTATCCTGAAAATGTAAATGCTATGGCTCAGACAGTAAAGAATCTGCCTGCAATGCAGGAAACCTGGGTTCTATCCCCGGCTGGGAAAGATCCCCTGGAGTAGGAAATGGCAAACCACTCCAATGTTCTTGCCTGGAGAGTTCCATGGACAGAGGAGCTTGGTGGGCTACAGTCCATGGTGTGGCAAAGCATTAAACACGACTGAGCGATTAACACTCATTATCCTGAAAATAAATGTGATGTCAGATGCAAAGTCAGCGTTCTGAAATGCACTTGGACAACTGTACCAGCGATGAGTTTAGCAGTTTAAAGCCAGAAACATGGACTATCTCTTAAGTTGCTTCAGGTTGAGAAGCCATGGGGCTTCCCAGGTGGTGGTTGGTAGTGGTAAAGATCCCTCCTGTCAATGCCAGAGACGTAAGAGACACCAGTTCAGTTCCTGGGTTGGGAAGATCCTCTGGAGAAGGAAATAGCAACCCACTCCAGTATTCTTGCCTGGAGAATCCCATGGACAGAGGAGCCTGGTGAGCTATAGTCCATGGGGTCTCAAAGAGTCAGACACAACTTGAGCGAAATGAGGAGGAGGAGACACTGTGGGTTGGTGAACTAACTGGGTCCCCCGACCTCCGGGTCTCTCTCACTAGGCTGCAGTCACAGGTCAGCCTGAGCTGAGGTCATCTCCAGGCTCTCCTGGGGGGAGAGCATCTCCAGTGCTCCCAAGGCCACTCTGATGGTTAAGGCAGGCTTCTGCTCTTCATGAGGTGTTGGACTGATGCCCTCAGTTACAGGGGCCTCCCTCAGTTCCCTGGACATGGACCTCTCATAGAACAGCCCCCAACATGGCAGCTGGCTTCCCTCTGAGCAACAAGGGAAAGAAAAGGCAGCAAGACAGAAGCAGCCGGTCTCTTTTTTGTAACCTAAAAGCAGAAGTGGGTTTCTCAGGTGGCACGAGTGGTAAAGAACCCATCTGCCAGTGCAGGAGACATGAGATGCAAGTTCGATCCCTGGGTCAGGAAAGATCCCCTGGAGGAGGGCATGGCACTGCACTCCAGCATTCTTGCCTGGAGAATCCCATGGACAGAGGAGCCTAGCGGGCTACAATCCATAGCATCACAAAGAGCTGGACACAACTGAAATGACTCAGCGCACAGCAGAAATGGCATCCCACCACTTTTGCCAAATCATTTGTTCAGTGAGTCACTCGGTGCCTCCTACACTCAAGGAGAGGGCTTTACACTAGGACACACACACCAGGAGGAGGGGTTAACTGGGACCCGCCTTAGAAGCTGCCCACCATAACAACTGGTGCTTTTTGAACATAATGGATTTTAATCCTCTTTCAAATAGAAGGGCTTTTGTTGTTCAGTCTCTGTAAGTCGTGTCTAACTCTTTGCAACTCCGTGGACTGCAGCCTGGCTTCCCTGTCCTTCACTGTCTCCCAGAGTTTGCTCAAATTCATGTTCATTGAGTCGGTGATGCTATTCAACCATCTCATCCTCTTTTGCCCCCTTCTCCTCCTGTTCTCAATCTTTCCCACCATCCAGGTCTTTTCCAATGAGTCAGCCCTTAGAATCAGGTGGCCAAAGGATTGGAGCTTTATTGGAGAAGGACTTTAAAAGTTACTTAGTTCACCACATCCCTATCAGAAACCTAATGCATGTGGCTCAGCCAGAGAAGATGAAAACAATGATGACGCTGGTATAAGCCACTCTTAGGAAACGACCTTGTGACTTACTTGTGACTAAGGATTTGGCAAAACGAGTGGAATGTCACTTCTGCTGCATGCTAAGTCACTTCAGTTGTGTCCAACTCTTTGTGATCCTATGGACGTAGCTGCCAGTCTCCTCTGTCCATGGGATTCTCCAGGCAAGAATACTGGAGTGGGTTGTCATGCCCTGCTCCAGGGGATCTTCCTGATCCAGGGATTGAACCCACATTTCTTATTGCTATGATAAACCTAGACAGTGTATTAAAAACCAGAGACATTACTTTGCTGACAAAGGTTCATATAGTCAAAGCTATGGTTTTTCCATTAGTCATGTACAGATATGAGAGTTGGACCATAAAGAAGGCTGAGCACCAAAGAATTGATGCTTTTGAACTGTGGTGTTGGAGGAAACCAGATCTGAAAGAGACACGTGTATGCCAATTTCATCACAGCACTGTTTATAATAGCCAGGACATGGAAGCAACCTAGATGCCCATCAGCAGACGAATGGATAAGGAAGCTGTGGTACATATACACGATGGAATATTACTCAGCCATTAAAAAGAATACATTTGAATCAGTTCTAATGAGATGGATGAAACTGGAGCCCATTATACAGAGTGAAGTAAGCCAGAAAGATAAACACCAATACAGTATACTAACACATATATATGGAATTTAAAAAGATGGTAACGATAACCCTATATGCAAAACAGAAAGAGAGACATAGTTGTATAGAACAGACTTTTAGACTCTGTAGGAGAAGGCAAGGGTGGGATGTTCTGAGAGAATAGCATTGAAACAAGTATACTATCAAGAGTGAAACAGATCACCAGCCCAGGCTGGATGCATGAGACAAGTGCTCAGGGCTGGTGCACTGGGAAGACCCAGAGGGATCGGGTGGAGAGGGAGGTGGGAGGGGGGATCAGGATGAGGAACACATGTAAATCCATGGCAGATTCACGTCAATGTATGGCAAAAACCACTACAATATTGTAAAGTTACTAGCCTCCAACTAATAAAAATAAATGGGGGAGGGGGGGAAAAAAAAAGAATGAACTGTGGTGTTGGAGAAGACTCTTGAGAGTCCCTTGGACTGCAGAGGTCAAACCCGTCAATCCTAAAGGAAATTAACCCCGAATATTCATTGGAAGGACTGATGCTGAAGCTCCAATACTTTGGTCACCTGATGTGAACAGCCAACTCATTGGGAAAGACCCTGATTCTGGGAAAGATTGAGGGCAAGAAGAGAAGGGGGTGACAGAGGGATGAGATGGTTGGATGGCATCACTAAGTCAATGGATATGAGTTTCATCAAACTCCGGGAGATAGTAAAGGACAGAGAAGCCTGGTGTGCTACAGTTCATGGGGTCGTAAAGAGCCCGAGACAACTTACAGACTGAACAACAACAGTACTACTATAGAACACTTTTTCTTAGAGGTCCACCCTCTTTTAACATAGAGTTCAGCCTACTGGCTGAAGAAATGCTCTTGGTTACCCCTAGAATTATCAAGTGACATCGCTAACGTGTTTTTTTTTTTTTCTTTCTCACCTAGCCTAGCCCAACATCTTCATTTCAGGTGTGGAAGCTGACTGAGAGAGGAAATAAGCTACTGGTGCGCACAGCTCAGGATGGTGTTGGGTCCCAGCTAGGTTTTGGTGAACTTAATGTCGGGTTTAGGGCAGGGCCACTTGCACTCTTAGAGACCCGAAACATGGCTGGGGATTAAGAAAGCAAGGATGAAAAATAAGGTCAGGGAAGAAAAAAAGTGGAAGAGGGGAAAAAGGAGAGGGAGAATTCCAAGAGAAACAGGATAGCAAGAGTGGGGAAGGAGAAAGACTAAAAGCTTATTCACCACAGGTACCACTGGGGGGCTCCATGACCTGCTCATGCAGCTGCTCCAATCCACTGAGGTTCTGGTGCATCCATGGAAACAAACAGAACTTTTACTTCCTTTCTCCTTGACAGGCAGCAGAGTGCAGTGGTTTCGGCTGTGGCCTCTGGAGCCAGAATGCCCAGGCTGGAATCCCAGCTCTGCCGCTAGCTTTGTGACCTATGCAAGCTCTAATACTTAACCTCTCTTTCCTCATTTTCTAAAATGGGAATGATAACAGGACACACTGCTTGGGATGACCGTGGAATTGGTGAAATTAATAAATATAAAGTGCTTACTATTCTTATTGTAGTGCAGGGCCCAAGCAAAACTATCTTATCAGCAAGTGATGGTACAGCCAGACTTATGTTATTCTCAGCCCTCACCTGGGTTTAAGGATGGAGTGAAGCTTGGGATGCAGGATGGGGTGAAGCTTAGGGATGGAATAAGGGGTGGCAGTTAAGGTAAGGAGGTGTATTGTATGTATCACTGCAAAAAGGAAAGTGATCGTCACTCAGTTGTGCCTGACAGTCTGTCACCCCATGGACTGTAGCCCCCCAGGCTGCTCTGTCCATGGATCACTGCGAATATGCAGCCAAATCAGAATGCCTCATGCATCACCAAACAAACCAAATGGATAGTCTTTTTGCCCACTCAGGCATCCTTCTAATCCTTTTCCATTCCTCTTTTCCTTCATCCTCCCTTCATTTCAGCTTCTTC
Organism: Muntiacus reevesi; assembly: GCF_963930625.1. Classification (NCBI taxonomy): domain Eukaryota; kingdom Metazoa; phylum Chordata; class Mammalia; order Artiodactyla; family Cervidae; genus Muntiacus; species Muntiacus reevesi. The sequence goes on along the minus strand of NC_089254.1, from coordinate 47,087,968 downwards.
ATATAACAGCTGTTTGGTTCTCCTTGCAGAACTGCAAAGCAGTTGAATAAGCTGGAAATTAAAACTACTCAATATATAATCATTTTATATTATTACAAGTATTGTGTGTGTGCTCAGTTGTGTCCGACTCTTTGCAACCCCATGGACTGTAGCTGGCCAGGCTCCTCTGTCCATGGGATTCTCCAGGCAAGAATACTGGTTGCCATTTCCTCCTCCAGGGGATCTTCCCTGATGCGGGCATTGAACCCACATCTCCTGTGTCTCCTGCATTGGCAGGCAAATTCTTTACTATTGTGCCACCTGGGAAGCCCATTGCAAGTATTATGCAGTATCAGAATTACTTAATTTGTATTACCGTCACCATGGTTCCCATTTTCTCCAGAACTTTTCACCTCTTCTGTCTTTGTTCTTTTTATTCAAGTATGTATTTAGCTGACAGACATCTGGTCACACAATTGCTTTTCAAATAGAAAAGTATGTATTATGTCATAGACACTGTGCAGTGCTTTAAACTGACCCTAACAATAACCCCGAGTATTAAGTGTTGCTATTCTGTTGTAAACTATACTTGGAGAAATTGTCACTTGCCCGAGATTCCTTCCTGTCTTCATTCAGCATCCCCCAAGTACCAAACAGAAGGATGTGCAGGACAACCCCGGACTCTAGGCACTTACTGAGGTGAGGCGGGGAGTGAAGGGGCTGAAGCCCTTTACATAGGTGGGAATGATGAGACAGTGAGATGAGTTACATGATTGTCTGTGGCTTTATTTGTTTGGGTGGGAAATAAGGTCACACAAAAATAAGACAGATGATCCACATTAAGAAGTTCAATTTTGTGGAGTCAGACATGCAAATATGTCACTCAAATGTGACAAGTACTATTACGATAAAACACAGGGATTCGGGAAAGGCCTCACAGAGGAGCTAGCAGCTGAGCAAGGCTCCGAGGGATGAACATGAGTTTTCCAGATGAAAAAAGATGGAAGAATATTCTAGATGGAAGAAATCTCACATTTAGAGACTCAGAGTTATGAAAATTCTTTTCATCGGAGATGGAGAGCAAAGTTAGGGACAGACTGTGAGGCAGTGTGCCGGAAAGACTGGAGTTCACTTTATGGGCAATAGAGAGCCAGACCAGACTTTTAAGTAAGGGTATCATAGAATCACATTCTTTTTGTTTTTTAAAAAAGAATAATTCAGAGGGGGATTTGGACAATTTACTGAGATGTGGGAGGTGGGAGGAGGTGGGATAAGGACCAGGGTCAGAAGAGTGATGGGACAACTGTGAAAAGATCCATTAGCCAGAGATCACAGTGTTTCAGGAACAGGAGGTGGGTGAGTGGCTGAAGCACCCTTTGGTGGTGGGAAGAGAGGATGAGTGATGGAGCAGCAGGAGAAAGAAAAGGCTGCTCACTGGCATGCCTGGCGCTGTGGGTTGAAGTGGCAAGTTCACACTGAAGGTACAGTAAAGCAGAGGAGTCATCGGGACCCTGAAGCATGACCTTGTGCCTTTTTTATTCCTGAATCCCACCCTAGCACAGGGCCTGGAGCCTGGGGATGAGGAGAGGGGATGCAGGATTCCACAAAAGTCTTCTTGAATTAAACGAGAGAGGAAGGCAATAAGGTTCCAGTAGAGGGGAGGGAGGGTTGGGGCCTGCAGTAAATGGTCAAATGGTCAAGTGAGGTGATGCCTGGTGGTTGGGAAGAAGCCCAGGGAGGCCAGGCTGCAAACCTGTGTAGACTGCTGAGGAGCTTGAGTGTCAGGCTAGGGATCTTGGACATCAGCTAGGATGCAGCTCAGAGCGGGCTCCGGAGCCTGAACCTTGCAGCCCGCAGTGTGTTGGCTAAAATACCACTCATTTAGAAAATCGTAACTCTCTTTACCTTGCAAATAATTCTCCATAAATGCTCTCAAATCTGAAAAATAGGCGAATGTGAACTAACCCTGTTCTCTGGGACCAGAAGATCCAACTCCCGCCGGGAGCAGACAGCTAAAGCTTCCCTCTTTGGAAAGAAGAGGTGCAAAACAAAAAGACGTCAGTTTCAACCATCCCAACTGGTGAGTTTCGAAGAAATTAAATGCTTTAAAAGAAGGTGTAGCGGGGGCAGACCACAGACCTCGCACAGAAACCTAAACCCGGGAGAGTGGCATTTCAAAACCACCCATTATTTTCTGGAACATCTTTTGTAGCCAAATTCCAGATCCCAGCTACCTCCGTTCCCGGAACGCTGGCCCCGCCCCCACCCCGACAGCCGCCGCCTCACGCGCTGGCAGGATGACGTGGGTGGGTGGGGGCGCGGCCGCTCAGGTGAGGGGCCACCCAGTCCCCGGGGGCGCTGGCGGCCAGAGCCCGTTCGCCACAGCAGCAGCTGGGCGGGAGGGGAAGGGGCGGGGGAGGCGGGAGGAGAGGGGCGGGGGAGACGGGAGGGGAGGGGAGCGCGAGGTGGGGGCGGATCGCGCCGCGGGCCCCGCGGGCGGAGGCAGAGCGGCGAACGGGGAGGGGCCGGGAGGGCGCATTGGCGGGGGCGCGCGGGCGCCGGGCCAGCCCTGCTTCGCCTGGGTCGCCGGCTGACGCGCGCCGCAGTCGGAGCCTGAGCCGCGGGCGCAAGGGACGGCGCAGGGCTGCCGGAGGTGCGGCTTCGTCGGAGACTGAAGGCACCGGCGCTCGGGGCCGAGCGGGGGGCGCGGCGTAAGAAAGTGAGTAGCTCCGTGCGTGGCTGGCAGTGACACTCGGTCCTGCTCGCGGGCGACGGCTGGAACGGAGGAGGGCGCGGGGGGCGGCCGTGTTGTCACCGGGACCCCGGCATACCCGGGCTTCCTAGAGCCGCGCCAGCTCTGCCTGCGGCAGGGCCAACCTGGCCACCAACTCCCCGCTTCTCCTCCGGAGCCGGGTGTGGGCCAGGCTGAGATACAGCGGCGTCGGCGGGCCCCCATCACCTCTCTAGACTGTGGCCAACTTGTGCATCCGTGCCCCCCACTTTCCCCTGTCTGGAGGGAAGCCCTGTCTGGAGGTGGCTTTGGGGGCCGCTGGGCCTGGAGAAACTGCTGGAGCCGGCACTGCGGCTTTCTGAGCAGGAAAGCGGAGGGCACGGGCTGTCACGCCGCAGGGCCGGCAGGGCTGGGAGCGCAGGTGCGGAGCCGGCGCGCTCGGGCGGATGCGCGTTCCGGCCCCGGCGGACACAGCTGGGCGTGGGCTTTGTTCGGATGCGCTCACACCTGCGCGGATCGCCGGGGTTCAGGGGCGAGCCGACCTCCACTCTCCCCAGCCTGGAGAGAACTTGAGGAAGCAAGGATGGGGGACAGGAGAGACACCCGAAAGCAATAGGATGGGAGGCTTTCCGAAGGCTTTGTCGGCCCTACAGGTGCAGGTCCCCGGGGCCCCGGCGCCTCGCCTGGGCTCTCGGGGCTGGGACTTGTTGGGGCTGGCTCGCCGGGGCTTGAGGCTGACTCAGAAGAGCCCCTTCCCTGCCCAGGCTCCCACCGGTGGGATCTGGCAACAGCTTCGCTGGGGGATGTTGTGTTGAGCTGGCCGTCACCGCCGGCTCGGAGCATCCATCTCCCGGCGAGCGCCATCTGTGCAGCGCACCGCCCCCGGCACTGGGCCGGCCGTGCGGGTGGGCGCCGCAGCGCGAGTCCCCGGCCATGCAGCAGCCCAGCCGTTCCCTGCCCGCATCTGCCCGTGCGCAGAGGGGGAACCCGGGCGCCGCTGTGCAAGGAGTCAGGGAGCGCTCATTTCTCCCAGAGCCGTGTACTCTGGGCAGCAAGCACCGCCGGAGGGTTCTCCGGACCTGGAGCGAGGGGGTTGGGAGGGGTGGAGAGGGGTCAGGTTGGTTAGCAAGCCGCTCCCCTGCCCTCCGGGTCGCCTTACCTCCCGCCCGCCACCCGGCCCGCAGCAGCATCTTCTGTCCCCCGCACGCTCCGGGGGGCCGTCTCTGCGCAGTTGCGAGCGAGGGGGGAGGGCGCCGAGCGCAGGCGTGCCTTTCCCACCCAGCCTCTCTCCTGTCGTTTTCACTCTAGCAGTTCCAGCCTCTAGAGACTGCATCCAGCGCGGAGCAGTCAATCCTAAGAGCAAAGTGTTCTTTTCCTTCTCGATCCCGCGTGGTTAAGGCGCAGAGATGCATCTATGAGGGACGGGACGTCTCCTCGCCCCAGGCGCTAGCGAGAAGAGACGGAGGAGAGAGTCATGGGGTCGGAGTCAGTTCTGCACTAGCAGCTCGCCCTGGGGCTCTCCAGGAAGGAACACAGTAGCCACTGAATACAAACGTTTGGAAGGAGGTTGGGCTACTTTGGTTCACTGTCTTATGCTAACCGTGCCCTGTGATTAAAATTTTGTAATAATAGCTTACTAGTAAATGAGACCTGCCAGAAGTACTGAAATGGATTTAGGCAATTGGATACTTTCGTCTTTACGAGTAATGAGAGTCTGAGCGCGCGTCGGAGGTGCGGGGCGCTGTGTATGTTACATGTATCTATCATCTCAATTTTCACAGCAGCCACATGTTAAAAATGAGGAGACTGGAGACAGGTCAAGTAACTTTCCCAAGGCCACCCTAGTTGTGTGGCCTCACTAGGAAGTGAGGAAGCAAGGATTAGCTTTTTTGCCCATCCAGGACTGAAAATGTGACCTTGTGAAGCCTGTCATCAGTTTAGGGGAAGCCTAAAATCACCCAGTGTTCAAAATCAGGGACATGTTGTAAGCCCATTTAATTCTGGCCCCTGCAGACCTCACAGTAGCAGTCAGTATTGTAATTCAGTGAGTTGTACTGTGGGATAGCCTTTTTACGGCACTGTTTTGCCCCTCAACTCCTTCACATTTTCCTTTATTTCTGTTAGCTTTTAAGTATTTGGCTGTTAACCCCCAATCCAACCAGTTACAGTCACTGGACTGTTCTTAGGGACTATGACCCCTTGCAGTTCCAGAGAGGCTGAGAGGTTCCTGGCACATTAGAATTTTTGAGAAAACTTCTGTTTCTTTTTTGAAGAAAAGGCAAATGTTTCCATTTGGCATACATACATTTCCATTTCAGGCCCCCAACCTTGAATCTTTTGACTGTGGCAGTTTTCCTCCTCAAATTGGATGTTGATTTTGAATGAGACCCTAGTATAAAATCTTAGGAAAGCTGTGCTGTGTGTATGACTGGGGCATATTTTTAAAGATGCTCCTTGTTGACTGAAAGAAACAAGAATTTGAAGGAAAGTGAAATCAGCTCTTCCTGGAATAGCTTTTAGGATGATTGTAATTGACTGACCAATTGGAAAAATGAATTCATTTTGCTTTCTTAATCCTACTGACTCATGGTCTTTTTTCAATTTGCCTTTTACTTTGTTACAGGAAAGTTGCTAAACATTTCAGGCAATTCAGGAATTTCAGAGCTGTAAGGAAACACTGTTCCTTAACCTTTGGGTTTCCAAATGAATACAGTGGGGCTCAGAGAGGTCACCCAGCCGACTAACGCAGGGTGGTGGTGAGATCTTTGGGCTGTAGGCCAGTCTGCTTACAATGCATCATGTTTGTTACTGCAGCAGGGACACCAAATGAAAAGCAAAGTCATCTTTGGAAATGGTACTTCCGGTGAGGCTGCTGTGAGACTGTGTTGAGTGTGAGTGCTTCAGGAAGGTGAGAGGGTGCTCAGAATGTGTACACTTGGGCTGTAGAAAATCTCCTTAAGAATCATTTCAAATAATTCTTTCATGTAGGATAGTTTTCCTTGTATGATCAGTTAAATAGAAATAGAATCTGTGGATATGATGTCGTGTATGTACACGGGAGCTATTTAATGGCCCCCCTCATGAAGCTTTTCTGGTAAAGAGATACCAGAGTCATTCATTCATTCATTTATTCACATTTACTGAGTGCATGGCCTGCTGTCCTAAGCACTGGGGATGCAGTGTTGAGTAAGCAGAGCTCCTGCCCTCAGGGGGACTAATACTGGTTTTTATCATTTATGGCTACAGACTCACACAGATTCTTTCCCCACGTATCATAATATACAGTTGATAAACTTGCATAGACTGAATACTCGGCGTAACTGTGTTCGAATCAAGGAACAGAACTTTATGAAGGTCCAAGAAAGCCCTCTTGTGGCTCCTACCAGTCATTACGTTCCCCTAAGGGTAACCACCAAGACCCCAGGCTTTTAACTCCTGATTTTCTCACCGTAGAATCAGAAGGTCTCTGTCTTAGTTAGCTTGGGCTGCTGTACAAAGCACATAGATTGGGCAGCTTATAAACAGACCTTTATGCTCTTATAAATGTTCTAGAGTCTCGAAGGCTGAGACCAGAGTGTCAGCCTGGGTTCTGGTGAGAGCTGTCTTCCTGGCGGCAGTTGGCTGCCTGTGTGTGCATATACCCTCGCCTCAGACTGTACCTGTGAAGAGTCTCCCCTCTTCCTCTCCTGCAAGGCCGTGGAACCTATTGGGTTAGGATCCCACCCACATCATCTCATTTCACCTTGCGGCTTAGTCTCCAAGCCGCGTCCAGCTCTCTGCAGCCCCATGGACTGTAGCCCACCAGGCTCCTCTGTCCATGGGATTTTCCAGGCAAGAGTACTGGAGTGGGGTGCCATTTTCTTCTCCAGGGAAACTTCCAGACTCAAGGATCGAACCTGGGTCTCCTGTGCTGCAGGCAATCTCCTGCATTGCAGGAGGATTCTTTACCAATTGAGCCATCAGAGAAGCCCCATTTCACCTTAATGACCTCCTAAAAGTGCTCTATCTCCAAGTACAGTCACATTGAGCATCAGGGCTTCAATAGGTGGCTTTGGGGACCACAGTTCAATCCATAACTGTCGATTTTCTGCCTCTGCCAGCAGCCTTTGGGGTCTCATCCCCATTTCCAAAGAACATTTCCCATCTGAGAAGCATGGTAACCCATAGCAGATTCAACTAGAATGTGGAGCTCCTTGGGTATTCTTTTATAGGACATTTTGCCTGTTTGTATCCAAAGACCTTACTTGAGATCAGCCTTCAAATATTGTGTATATGTGTGTTAGTCACTCAGTCATGTCAGACTCTATGCGACACCATGGACTGTAGCCCGACAGGCTCCTCTGTCCATGGGGGTTCTCCAGGCAAGAATACTGGAGTGGGTTGCCATTCCCTTCTCCAGGGGATCTTCCCAATCCAGGGACTGAACCTGGGTCTCCTGCAATGCAGATTCTTTACTCTGACTCACCAGGGCTCAGATGGTGGGGAATGATTGGAATTTACAAAATATGTTTAGAAGTATCTTCACTTTTATGTTTCATGCTTCCCCTACTTCGAGGAACCCATAACTTTCCTTCCAGGCGAGGACCTAGGAGAAGGCAGGGCTCTGCTAGCTTCCAGAGATGCTAGGGGCAAGAATCTAGTGGCACATTTTATTTAACCCTTTGTCCACCCAGGAAAATGAAAAGCCCCTTTAGTTTGAAAGGGTCTTTATTGGCATCAAAGGCTAGAGTTTCTAAGAACAAGAAAGTGTGCCACAAGGAACTGATGAATGTTGATTTCCCCTCTCAAAATATGAGGGAGAGGGCTGCATGGAGAAAATATGGGAGTGGTTCTGCCTCCAGTTTTAGCAGTGCTAACGTGTTCAATATCAAGTTGTCTTTACATGGGCAGAGCAAATGCAAGATGTTTGTAGAAAACGTGCATTTATTTGCCGTTACTTTTTTATTGTGATTTATTGTGGTGTTTATATATATTTAACATAAAATCTACAGTTTTAACCGTTTTTAACTGTGGGGGCTTAATGGCATCAATTAGTTCTCATTGCCGTGTAGCCATCTGTGCGGTGCTGTGCTAAGTCCCTTCAGTCGTGTCCGACTCTTTGCGATCCCATGGCCTGTAGCCCGCCAGGCTCCTCTGTCCATGGAATTCTCCAGGCAAGAATACTGGAGTGGGTTGCCATGCTCTCCTCCAGGGGATCTTCCCAACCCAGGGAATGGACCTGTGTCTCTTACTGCTCCTGCACTGGCAGGCGGGTTCTTTACCACTAGCACCATCACCCCTATCCATCTCCCGAACTTTTTTCATCTTCCCAAACTGAAACTCTGTGTCCCTTAAAACAATGGCTCCCCCTGCCAGCTCTTGTTGAATATCATTCTACTATCTGTCTTTGTATTGGACAACCGGAGTACCTCATGAGTGGAATCATACAGTATCTGTACTTTTTCTACTGGCTTAAGTCACTTAGCATAATGTCTTCAAGGCTCATTCATGTGTCAGAATTTCCTACCTTTCAAAAAACTGAATAATATTCCATTGTATGTACACACGGTGTTTTTTTAAATACATCTGTCATGAACCATTGGGTTGCTTGCATGTTTTGGCTGTTGTAAATATTACTGCCATGAACATGGGTGTATAGATCTATCTTTTCGAATCACTGCCTTCAGTTCTTTTGGGTATATACCCAGAAGTAAGATTGCTCAGTCGTGTGGTAGTTCTACTTTAATTTTTTGAAGAACCACTGTTTTCCATGGCACCTGTTTTACATTTTACATTTCCAGGAGCAGTGCACAAGAGTTCAGTGTTTCTGCATCTTCACCGACACATACATTCTCTTTTCTTGATATTAGCCAACCTCATGGGTGTAAAGAACTATAACTGTTACTTTTGAAAGGCATAAGTTAATATAACATGTATTATGAATAAGCCACTCACAGTGTTTTATAACTTAATGGTTTATTTTTTATCAATAAGGAAATGTGTGGTTCCTACCAAATGTTAATTGAGCCTATATTTTGTGCAGATCATGAAATGGATACTGTGGGATAGATATCTTAGTCCAGGAGAAACCAGCCTTGGAGACACACATTCATGTGATTTAAAAAAAAATGTTGAATTAGAGTATTATATGTCTGTAGTTCTTTTGTCCTAAGTGATTTTGCTCTGAGGTTAGATTCCATGTTGGGCTTCCCCTGTGGCTCAGCTGGTAAAGAATCCACCTGCAATGCAGGAGACCTGGGTTCAATCCCTGGGTTGGGAAGACCCCCTGGAGAAGGGAAAGACTACACACTCCAGTGTTCTGGCCTGGAGAAATCCATGGAGTTTCAAAGAGTCGGACATGCCTGAGAAACTTTCCCTTAGATTCCACATTAGTATGCTTTTATTTTACTAAAAAAAATTAACACCATTATTTTAACCCAGATGAAGAGCACATTTGCCTCATATCTGGAAACAGAAAGACAGTACACTGACTCTTTAGGAATGTGCCTGAGTTGTCAGCTACAAGTCTGTATTAGGCATTTCCCCCCACCACAGAATCCTCAAAGATGACAGAGTAAACTGTCACCACCCAATTATAATTGTATAGCTGAGTTAATAAGAAAGAGGTGGTGTCAATGTCATCGACCTATTTTATTGGCCTACAAGCTTGAAATTTCAAATGTGAAAAAGGTAATTTTTAAAAGTCTGATACAGGGTTTCCCTCAAGTGACTGAAAAGCTAGTGAATATAAGAAGTGCCAGGCAAGGAGAGAAATATAGATCAGTGGAACAAAATAGAAAGCCCAGAGATGAATCCATGCACCTCTGGGCACCTTATCTCTGACAAAGGAGGCAAAAATACACAATGGAGAAAAGACAATATCTTTAACAAGTAGTGCTGGATAAACTGGTCAACCACCTGTAAAAGAATGAAACTAGAAAACTTTATCACACCATACACAAAAATAAACTCAAAATGGATTAAAGATCTAATATAAAACCAGAAACTATAAAATTCCTAGAGGAAAAACATAGGCAGACCACTCTCTGACATAAATCACAGCAAGATCCTCTATGACCCACCTACCAGATAATGGAAATAAAAGCAAAAATAAACAAATGGGACCTAATTAAGCTTAAAAGCTTTGCACAGTGAAGAAAACTAAAAGCAAGGTAAAAAGACAGCCTTCAGAATGGGAGAAAATAATAGCAAACGAAGCAACTGACAAAGAATTAATATCAGAAATATATAGACAGCTCATGCAGCTCAATACCAGAAAAATAAATGACCCAAACAAAAAATGGGCCAAAGAACTAAATAGACATTTCCACAAAAAAGACATACAGATGGCTAACAAACACATGAAAAGATGCTCAATAGCACTCGTTATCAGAGAAATGCAAATCAAAACCACAATGAGATACCATCTCACGCCAGTCAGGATGGCTGCCATCATAAAGTCTACAAACAAGAAATGCTGGAGAGGGTGTGGAGAAAAGGGAACCCTCTTACACTGTTGGTGGAAATGCAAACTAGTACAACCACTATGGAGAACAGTGTGGAGATTCCTTAAAAAACTGGAAATAGAACTGCCATATGACCCAGCAATCCCACTTCTGGGCATACACACTGAGGAAACCAGATCTGAAAGAGACACGTGCACCCCAATATTCATCGCAGCACTGTTTATAATAGCCAGGACATGGAAGCAACCTAGATGCCCATCAGCAGACGAATGGATAAGGAAGCTGTGGTACATATATACTATGGAATAGTACTCAGCCATTAAAAAGAATTCATTTGAATCAGTTCTAATGAGGTGGATGAAACTGGAGCCCATTATACAGAGTGAAGTAAGCCAGAAAGATAAACACCAATACAGTATACTAACGCATATATATGGAATTTAGAAAAATGGTAACGATAACCCTATTTGCAAGAGAGAAAAAGAGACACAGATGTACAGAACAGACTTTTGAACTCTGTGGGAGAAGGCGAGGGTGGGATGATCTGAGAGAATAGCATTGAAACGTGTATATTATCAATTATGAAACAGATCGCCATTCCAGGTTTGATGCATGAGACAAGTGCTCCGGGGCTGGTGCACTGGGATGACCCAGAGGGGTGGGATGGGGAGGGAGGTGGGAGGGGGGTTCAGGATGGGGAACACATGTAAATCCATGGCTGATTCATGTCAATGTATGGCAAAAACCACTACAATATTGTAAAGTAATTAGCCTCCAACTAATAAAAATAACTGGGAAAAAAAAAAAGAAAAAAAAAAAGAACTGCCATATGACCCAGCAATCCCACTACTGGACATACACACCAAGGAAACCAGAATTGAAAGAGACACATGTACCCCAATGTTCATCATAGCACTGTTTACAATAGCTAGGACATGGAAGCATCCTAGATATCCATCTGCAGACGAATGGATAAGAAAGCTGTGGTACATATACACAATGGAATATTACTCAGCTATTAAAAAGAATGCATTTGAATTGGTTCTAATGAGGTGGATGAAACTGGAGCCTATTATACAGAGTGAAGTAAGCCAGAAAGAAAAAACACCAGTGCAGTATATTAACACATATATATGGAATTTAGAAAGATGGTAACAATGATGCTATATCCAAGACTGCAAAGGAGACACAGGTATAAAAAACAGACTTTTGGACTTTGTGGGAGAAGGTGAGGGTGGGATGATTTGAGAGAATAGCATCAAAAGATGTATATTAACATTTGTGAAATAGATCACCAGTCCAAGTTTGTTGCATGAAACAGGGCACTCAAAGCTGGTGCACTGGGACAACCCAGAGGGATGGGATGGGGAGGGAGGGAGAGGGGGGTTTGGGATGGGGGGCACAGGTACACCCGGGGGTGATTCATGTCAATGCATGGCAAAAACCACCATAAAACTGGAAAGTAACTAGCCTCCAATTAAAATAAATTAATATTTTTTTAAAAAGTGCCAGTGATAAAGGGATGAACATTCAAATGTTCATCTACTCCACATACTGTCCAAATGGCTTATTCAGTTTAAAAACAGGAATGACAAATAAATCTTACCGTGTCTTAATTGTTTCCTGGTTATCTTCCATGTTGTTCCCTGCTAAATTGTTGTTTAATTCACATGGAAGTGAAAATGAGACATTACTGTTCGGTGAAGATGATACTTTAAAACTTTCTTCATGGGACTTCCCAGGTGGTCCAGTGATTAAGAATCCGCCTTTTAATACAGAGGATGCAGGTTTGATCCCTAGTCTGGGAGCAAAGATCCCACATACTGTGGGACAGCTAAGCCCATGGGCTTCAACTGAGACCCAATCCCACCAAATAAATAAATAAATAAATAAAATAATTAAAAAGATTCTTCTTGTTAAATGATGATAGTAAGGGCTGGAAAGAATATTTTGAGTATACATCCATATTCATATGTGTATTTGAATTTTCTGATGTGAGTGGCGTATTGGTTCAAAATCCTCTGGAGCCAAGAAAATAGATTCCCAAGGCCATCTGAGGAAATCCTGTAGGAGGTCTTCAGCTGTGTAATATGCAGTGAATTTGATTTATCTTTCTCAAGTGGGCTGAGAGCATTCAAAAAATTCAGTAGATGTATTCAACGCGGACTGATCGTTTCTCCAAATTTCAGCTTTAAAGCTAATTTCATGCCACTTTTCCGTACCCTTGGCATTTGAATGGTATGATTTACAGCATACATTTTGGACGAACATTCCAGACTGCTGTTAAACACCCTTAACAGATTCTCTCTCAAGGGAAAGGGAAGGGGAAATGTAGTAATCTTCCATTCGTTATGCCTTTAAGGTAAAAATGGACTGTCGAAAGTGTTTCGTCCTGGAGCTTTTGGGTCTTTGAGGAAGGATGGCTGGAGCTGGTGCACCGCTGCCTTCCAAAGCCTTGTGCGGCTTTTCAGTCCCTCACCTCAATAGGGAGCTGAAAGGACAAAAGTGAACAAAGGAGGTCTGTTTTGCCTGCCCCACTTGCTGGGCTGTTGTCTTGGCCCTTTTCAGCGAAGGAGGGGCGGGGGGAGCTGGGTCAAAGTTGAAGAACACTGAAAAGGAATTCAAGCTTCATGTTGAAGTTTGAATTATAGCTTCAGTTAGAGTGCCGAGTAGATTAGTTTGAATTGAAATTTTTGAATCTGGGGAAGCTTAAGTGACAGATGGTGCTGGAACCACATCCAGAGAGCTAGATGTTGAGTGCCGAAGCTAGGCACTCGGTAAACATCTAGTTAACTGACAAAAGTTTTCAAACTGTAGGAAGTTCAGTTCGATGTTGTGCGCCCCATTAACACGCTGGGCCGCGTGAATTAGGGGAGGCCCCTGCGTCTGGCATACACTCAGATACACTGGTCCTCCACTAATTGCATTGCAAATACTTTTCTGGCTGTCCTGCTCCTTCCTTGCTAGGCTCCAGTGAATTAAACACAGAAATGCCCAATCAGTGTCCCTTGTAAAATCTCATTACAGTGTTTTGGTATTGATTGTTGTGGTATATGACAAGATAAATCTGGCCTAAATATTGACTATTCAGTGCTGTTTCCTATATGAGTGTATTTATGCAGAGTGATTTCAGCTTTCTACTTCTTATAGGAGTCCATCACCATTATAGGTTCTGTTGACGTTTTTAACACAGTACATGGTTTCCTCATTCAGTTTGGTCAGGAGCATCTGATTTAGAATATTGCTGAAGGAGAAGTCAGCTGTGTCTATAACTAGAATAATAATATAGCTACTGGGAAGTCAGGGTTATTGAAAGGAAATAATTTGGGGGTAATTTGTGGTTTTTTTAAATTTTTTATTTTATATTATAGTTGATTCATAATGTGTTAGTTTCAGGAGTACAGCAGAATGATTCAATTATAGATATACATGTATCTATTCTTTTCCAAGTTCTTTTCCCATTTAGGTACTTACACAGAGTACTGAGCACAGAGTTCCCTGTGACCATTTAAATGACTTGATGATATAGTCTTGTTCTGATGGTTAGTAACATGATAGTGAAAAGCCTTTTTATATACATTTAATACATTCAAATGAATAGTTCTGCTGTTAGCAAAATAATGATGAAATGATAATATGAACAAAACAGTAAAATAAAAATTTAGAGATAATTAATAGTGTAATATAAACAGAAGTGAATTGACTTCAGACTTGATTTTATAACTGAAACCACATGTTGTATTTTACATAAATCATGACATATACTTTGTATGTCTCATATTAATAGATTTTAAGGTAACTTGCATTTTCATAGCTGGGATAGAGTTTAAAAACTCCATGGTTCTGTATGTGTTTCTAGTAGGAGTTACTGTGGTACAAATCATAGTGGAAGACATAATACATTAAGGGCTTATTTCTGTCCTCGGGCTCTGAGGGGACTCATTAAACAGCAGGGAGGGTGGGAATTTGCCGTCAGATTTATTTGCTTGGACTGGGATTGGAAGAGTCGAGATTAGCAAGTGTGAAGGATTCAAATGGAAGGAAGGCTCAGGTGAGAATTGTGACATCCCAGAGAAGTGTTCTCTGGCAGAAGGAGCGAGAGACATTTTAGGTAATGAGGAGAGAGTGAGTGATGGAAAGATAATAACTTACTGATAAAATCTGGAAAGAAGAGAAAGCAAGTAGAATAAAAATGTTTGTGTCAGTTGCTTGGCTATTGGAGACTAATCTCCATAGCATCCAATATCAAATATATTTTTTAAATTGTTTATTTAAATATAATTGATTTACAGTGTTGTGTTAGTTTCAGGTATGTAGCAAAGTGATTCATATATATATATATTTTATATTCTTTTCCATTATAGATTATTACAAGATAGCGAGTATGATTCCCTGTGCTATACATTAGGTCCTTGCTGTTTGCCTGTTTTATACATAGTGGTGTTATATGTTGATCCCAAACTCTTGATTTATCCATCCCCTCCTTTCTAAATATTTTATTTTGGCACTTTAGGTCACTGAAGTAACTTGGCATTAGAAAATAGAATTAACTCATAGGCCACTCTACAAAACAAAAACCGATAGTACATTATTTATTTTGGGGAAAAAAAGGCATTGAACAGGATTCACCAGGAGTCAAAAGGTTAGTTCTTTCAACATAACACAGTTAAATTCTTGGTGAGATCATCTCTTCTCTCCAGCTATTTGTTCCTCTATATACAGATGGCTCCAGCTAGAGAAAATTAGATGTATGAAAATGAGAACTTGCCAAGCAGACTTGGGGTGATTATTCAGGTTAAACAAGATTCTTCACTTTGCACAAGGATGCTATGATGAGTGTGTGTATGTGTGTGCGTGCGTGCGTGCGTGCTAGTCACTCAGTCCTGTCCAACTCTGTGTGACCCCATGGACTGTAGCCTGCTAGGCCCCTCTATCCAGGGGATTCTCCAGGCAAGAATACTGGAGTGGATTTGCGCCTATCAAAGTTGAATTCAGAAATAGTTTTTCAAGACTATCTAAAAAGTAGATGAATAAAGAACACGACAGATACTGATACCAAGTGAAACTCAAGCAAATAAGGCTAAATAAAAATCAGTGAAGAGGTGGACAGGTGGTAGGTGAGGGGAACTGCCTCGATTGTATGAGAATATTTGATATTTGCTCTAGATAACATTGAGAGGCCAATTCTTTCATGAAAAAGGAAAGCCGATAACAAAATAGTCATCCAGATAACCGAGGCATTTTTGGCTTTGCTCATAATAGAATTCTGTCAGTTTTCCCCGTCTTCTAAGCAAGGAAACCCAGTGCTCTGTTTCACTAGGAACCTCAGCTGCATTTCTTATGCATGGTAATGTATATGCACAAGTCCCCAAGTTTGATGAATGAATGAATGTAAGAATGAATAACTGAATCCATGAATGTTGCAAAATGTCAAGTGGATCTTTGGTTGGAGAAAATTAGGGGGATTTTGTCCCCCCGCCCTGTTTCAGGACATAAACAATGAAGTCTAGACCGTGGAAAATCCCACATTCATAGTTTCATGCCTGGATTCTGTATGATTATAATTTGTTTCCTGGATCTCAATTAAACAGTTGAGCAGGCAGGTGAAATCACTCCATCCAGAAGGGTACCATTTTTGAAATTGCCACTGTGGAGCCCTAAATGACATCCTTGTGACCCAAAGAGTTCCTCTGTAATTTTCTACCTTTTCTGGCAGCTGGCAATTCCAGATTTGCAAAAGGCTTTCCTTCCCTTCACTGTCTGAAGCTGGTGCTCGCCATTTCTCTCCAGAGATCTCTGGGTGACTGCACATTGCTTGAGCTGAAGCAGTTTTTGAGATTGATTTTCACCCTCTGAACTGGAAGAAATCAGAAGTGAGGCATATAGTACTGAAATACAAAGTGGAAAAAGGCTAGTGTGGGAAACAGATCAGGAGAGCTCAGGCTGCGGCTTTAAAAATAGAACTTTCTCCTTTGGGGTTGGCTATTGAGTACTCCTATCTGTACTTTCCTTTATATTCCAACTCAATAAGATGTGAGTTGAGTTACAGCATGGTCTTTCCCAACTAGTTAGTGGGTTTTAGTGAGTGATTGGGTTCAAATCCTTGAGTCCACTTTTAAGAGATGCTGGAGTGAATATTTTTCTTGAATTTTGCGAAGTACTGGGCTACTCTGCATAGTCTAAGTAATGTTGTTACATCATGTGATTTTGGATAAGTTGCTTAAGTACTTCATTTCCTTTAGCTGGAAAAGGAAGATAAACCACATCAATTTTCTCATCATGAACCCTACCTCATGAGAGTATGTCAGTAGGACTGATGATAATGAAACTGAAAGTGATAAAAGACAAATCAATCTGTGTTCTTATTAACTAGAATGTGCCAGCTATTTTATTCACTATAATATTTTACCAGATTTGCTTCAGAGATATCTGTGTATTAAACAGCTATGTCTGCTTGATTTTGAATAAATGAAATGATCTCATGCTGCAATCTGTGGACTTGGCACCCCTTTTGGTGCTTCATGGTGGGACTGTTTTCAAAACACAAGCTATATTCTTAACTTCAACAAATGATAATATACCTGTGAAAGTCAGATTGAGTCAATATGATAAAGAGGGTGTAAATTCAGCAAATACATTTTTTCCAATTGTATTTAATGTCATCATAGTCTTTTGAAAGCTGTGTTTTATTCCAAGCCTTATTCTATTTATATTTTTCAAGAAGACAATCAGTAATTTTTTGTGTCGGCCATGACTAACTAGCAATACCACAAATCAATAAAGCATGAAACCATTTTAATAAATTCATCCCACTCACAAACTGCATGTACTTAGAGGTCTGATACAGAGATTACATACAATGAGGTTTGTGAGCAGGTTTCTCTGTAAGTCATGGTTTATATTTACTTCGTGCCTTTGCGCCTCGGACAAGACATAGATGCTTATAAATAATAGCCGTATAAGCACTACGGAAAACAGTATGGAGGTTCCTCAGGAAATTAAAACTGGAAGACCATATGATCCAGCAATTCCACTTTTGGGTATTTATCCAAAGGAAATGAAAACAGAATCTCGAAGGGGTATCTGCACCCCTATGTTTATTGCAGAATTATTCATAATAGCCAAGAAATGGAAACTACTTGTCCATCAACAGTTGAGTGGATAAAGAAGTTGTGGCATCAGTATATATACACATGGAATATTATTCAGCCATGAAGGAAATCCTGCCATTTGTGACAGCATGGATGAATCTGAAGGACATTGTGCTAAGTGAAATAAGGCAGACAGACAAAGACAGATACTGCATGATATGACTTATATGTAGAATCTTTAAAAAAAAAAAAAAAGAAAGAGTCAGACTCAGACAGAGTAGAAAAGTGGTTGCCAGGGGCTGGGGGTGGGGGATATATGGAGAGATTAATGAAAGGGAACAGCTTTTCAGCTGAAGGACAAATAGAATCTGAGGACCTAATGTATAACATGCTGACTATAGTTGATAATACTGTATTGTTTCTAAGAGAGTAGAAGTTATATGTTCTCACACACAAAACAAGGAAATATGTGAGGTGATAAGTATGTTAATTACCTAGATGGGAGAAATTCTTTCACAATATATACATGTGTCAAATGACCACAATGCACACTTAAATATCTCACAATTTTATTTGTCAGTTATACCTCAGTAAAGCTGAAAAACAGTAGTCCTCTTTGAGCTGAAATGGGAGCTTTAGAAATGGGAACATGTTCCGGGTCAAGGATGCACTCCAGATTCATGTGTTGAAGGCCTGACTCTTGGTATCTCAGAATGTGACCTTATTTGAAGATGGGGTAATTACAGTTAAAATGAGATCATTAGAGTGAGTCTTAATTCAATGAGTAGTGTCTTTATAAGAAAGGAAATTTGGAGGCAGGCACAGTGGGGAAAGCTTTGTAGAGATGAAGTCAGAGGCCTTACAAGCAGAGGAATACCAGATATTGCAGCAAAGTGTCAGAAGCCAGGTGGGTCCATGGAACAAGAGTCAACCCTGCTGACACCTTAATCTTGAATTTCTAGCCTTCAGAACTGTGAGACCGTAAATGTCTGTCATTTAAGCCACCCAGCCTGTGACTCTGTGACAGAGCCCTTGGAAACCAATACAGAATGTGATAATGCGGTCACTTGTTTCTAAGTCTATCCCTTACAAATTAAGAACGGGTGAAAATATAGCCCCTTCCCATCTCTATGTCCATATCTATATCTATCAGCGTCTACTTCATATACCAAAGAGCAATTGTTCAGCCGCTCAGTTGTGTCCACTCTTTGGGACCCCATGGACTGCATCACACCAGGCCTCCCTGTCCATCACCAACTCTTGGAGCTTGCTCAAACTCATGTCCATTGAGTTGGTGATGCCATCCAACCATCTCATCCTCTGTCATCCCTTTCTCCTCCTGCCTTCAGTCTTTCCCAGCATCAGGGTCTTTTCCAATGAGTTAGCTCTCTGCATCAGGTGACCACAGTATTGGATCTTCAACTTCAGCATCAGTCCTTCCAAAGAATATTCAGGGTTGTTTTCCTCTAGGATGGACTGATTTGACCTCCTTGTGCTGTCCAAGGGACTCCAAGAATCTTCTCCAACACCACAGTTCATTCGAAAGCATCAATACCAAGGAGTATTTGTATAGAAAGCACAGGAATTCTGGGAGTGGTGGGAGAGTATTCATTTGATTAACTGGACATATGTGAAGTTGGTGGTTTAATCAGTGGATTACTCTTTTTGAGTGTAATCAGGTTGACTCCAACTTGACTGCCTTTCTTGTGTAAATTGTCATCTCTTGAAAACTTCAGGGGGCATATTTTGTGGAAATCTCTGCAGGTTACCCTGGCTGCTCCTCGCCAATTGGGACAAATCTCTTGACTTGAAAAACAGTGTGGTGGCTGACATTTCCTGCTGCTGAGGAAAACAAAGGTGTAGCTGAGCTGCCAGTCTGCCTCAGTGGGCATGCTGCTTCAGCAGGACGAGGTGAAGAGTGGCCCTATGATGAATTCTCCAGCTAACTATCATTAGGCAGCACTTCTGTCTAGTTGAGGAAGCAGCATAGCCAAGCACTTTTAATCAACTTGAATATTAGTTGGAGTGAATTGACAACTCAGAAGCTATTTTAGCTGGTCCTTAATGATGTCTGTCCACTTGCTGTGAATTCTTCACTTTAACCAGTGCCAGTCTTGTCTGTCTTGGATGGTAAGTGCCTTCATGGCATTCATGTGTGCTCTGTCATGTCTGATTCTTTGCAACCCCATGGCCTGTAACTGGCCATGCTCCTCTGTCCATGAGATTTCCCAGGCAAAAATACTGGAGTGGGTTGCCATTTCCTTCTCCAGGGGATCTTCCCGACCCAGGGATTGAACCCACTTGTCTTGCATCTCCTGTATTGGCTGGTGGATTCTTTACCACTGCACCATCTGGGAAACCCTCCTTCATGGTGGTGACCCTAATTATTAGTGCCATATGTATGGCATTTAATGAACTGCCTCATCCATAGAAAGAGCCCATTTGTTTCAAATCATATCAGTGAGATTATTTTGGAGGAGGCTTCTTGGGATAAGCATCAAGGACTTTAAAATCCTCTGAGTTTGTGTGACTCAGGAATTTCATTTTATTTTTTATTATTATTATTTTCATTTATTTATGTTAGTTGGAGGCTAATTACTTTCCAATATTGTAGCGGTTTTGCCATACATTGATATGAATCAGCCATGGATTTACATGTGTTCCCCATCCTGAACCCCCCTCCCACCTCCCTTCCCATCCCATCCCTCTGGGTCATCCTAGTGCACCAGCCCCGAGTACTTGTCTCATGCATCAAACCTGGACTGGTGATCTGTTTCACAATTGATAATATACATGTTTTAATGCTATTCTCTCAGATCATCCCACCCTTGCCTTCTCCCACACAGTCCAAAAGTCTGTTCTATACATCTGTGACTCTTTTTCTGTCTTGCATATAGGGTTATTGTTACCATCTTTCTAAATTCCATATATATGCGTTAGTATACTGTATTGGTGTTTTTCTTTCTGGCTTACGTCACTCTGTATAATGGGCTCCAGTTTCATCCACCTCATTAGAACTGATTCAAATGTATTCTTTTTAATGACTGAGTAATATTGCATGGTGTATATGTACCACAGCTTTCTTATCCATTCATCTGCTGATGGGCATCTAGGTTGCTTCCATGTCCTGGCTATTATAAACAGTGCTACAATGAACACTGGGGTACACGTGTCTCTTTCAGTTCTGGTTTCCTCGGTGTGTATGCCCAGGAGTGGGATTGCTGGGTCATATGGTAGTTCTATTTCAAGTTTTTTAAGGAATCTCCACACTGCTCTCCATAGTGGTTGTACTAGTTTGCATTTCCACCAACAGTGTAAGAGGGTTCCCTTTTCACCACACCCTCTCCAGCATTTATTGTTTGTAGACTTTTTGATAGCAGCCATTCTGACTGGTGTGAAATGGTACCACATTGTGGTTTAGATTTCCATTTCTCTAATAGTGAGTGATATTGAGCATCATTTCATGTGTTTGTTAGCCATCTGTATGTCTTCTTTGGAGAAATGTCTGTTTAGTTCTTTGGCCCATTTTTTTTGATTGGGTCATTTATTTTTCTGGAATTGAGCTGCAGGAGTTGTTTATATATTTTTGAGATTAATTCTTTGTTGCTTCATTTGTTGTTATTTTCTCCCTTTTTGGAGGCTGTCTTTTCACCTTGCTTATAGTTTCCTTTGTTGTGCAAAAGCTTTTAAGTTTTATTAGGTCCCATTTGTTTATTTTTGCTTTTATTTCCAATATTCTGGGAGGTGGGTCATAGAGGATCTTGCTGTGATTTATGTCAGAGAGTGTTTTGCCTATGTTTTCCTCTGGGAGTTTTATAGTTTCTGGTCTTACATTTAGATGTTTAATCCATTTTGAGTTTATTTTTGTGTATGGTGTTAGAAAGTGTTCTAGTTTCATTCTTTTACAAGTGGCTGACCAGTTTTCCCAGGACCACTTGTTAAAGAGGTTGTCTTTTCTCCATTGTATTTTCTTGCCTCCTTTGTCGAAGATAAGGTGTCCATAGGTACATCTATTAATCTCTGGGCTCTCTATCTTGTTCCATTGGTCTATATTTCTGTTTCTGTGCCAGCACCATACTGTCTTGATGACTATAGCTTTGTAGTATAGCCTGAAGTCAGGCAGGTTGATTCGTCCAGTTCCATTCTTCTTTCTCAAGATTGCTTTGGTTATTCGAAGTTTTTTGTATTTCCATACAAATTGCGAGATTATTTGTTCTAGTTCTGTGAATAATACTGTTTGGTAGCTTGATAGGGATTGCATTGAATCTATAGATTG
Source organism: Muntiacus reevesi (assembly GCF_963930625.1). Classification (NCBI taxonomy): domain Eukaryota; kingdom Metazoa; phylum Chordata; class Mammalia; order Artiodactyla; family Cervidae; genus Muntiacus; species Muntiacus reevesi. The sequence goes on along the minus strand of NC_089254.1, from coordinate 47,066,446 downwards.
CTCTGGTTAGTATGGCCATTTTGACAATATTGATTCTTCCGATCCATGAACACGGTATATTTCTCCATATATTCATGTCCTCTTTGATTTCTTTCATGAGTGTTTTATAGTTTTATATATATAGGTCTTTTGTTTCTTTCGGTAGATATATTCCTAAGTATTTTATTATTTTCATCACAATGGTGAGTGGTATTGTTTCCTTAATTTCTCTTTGTTTTCTCATTGTTAGTGTATAGGAATGCAAGGGATTTCTGTGTGTTAATTTTATAGCCTGCAACTTTACTGTATTCATTGATTAGCTCTAGTAATTTTCTGGTAGAGTCTTTAGGATTTTCTATGTAGAGGATCATGTCATCTGCAAACAGTGAGAGTTTTACTTCTTCTTTTCCTATCTGGATTCCTTTTATTTCTTTTTCTGCTCTGATTGCTGTGACCAAAACTTCCAAAACTATGTTGAATAGTAGTGGTGAGAGTGGGCACCCTTGCCTTGTTCCTGACTTTAGGGGAAATGCTTTCAATTTTTCACCATTGAGGATAATGTTTGCTGTGAGTTTGTCGTATATAGCTTTTATTATGTTGAGGTATGTTCCTTCTATTCCTGCTTTCTGGAGAGTTTTTTTTTTTTTTTTTTTTTTTAACCATAAATGGATGTTGAATTCTGTCAAAGGCTTTTTCTGCATCTATTGAGATAATCATATGGTTTTTATATTTCAGTTTGTTAACGTGGTGTATTACATTGATTGATTTTGATTGATTTGTGGATATTAAAGAATCCTTGCATTCCTGGGATAAAGCCCACTTGGTCATGGTGTATGATCAGGAATTTCATTTTAATATGTAAATTATTTGCCAATTTGTAGTCTCCTTCTGGAATCAAGAAAGGCTAATGAAAACTTGTGAGTAAAAAAAAAAAAAAAACAAACTTGTGAGTATCCAGTAGGAAATAATTTGGAATCAAGGCTGTTATTACTTTTGCAGGTTCTTACAGCTTCTCTTTTCCATGCAGGGCAATGAGGTGCCAATGGATGGAGTGAAATGTCCAGGGCTCTAGAGGGAGCAGATGGCAGGTAGTGGTTTGTTTCTGAAAATCACCCTCTCAGTGTAAACTCATTAGATTTTTAAAATATTTGCCTTGAAAGACAATTTTGTGACCATGGCTTGAAAGATTTATGGGAACCATTGTAACATTTGGTGTCAACCAAAGTGTACTTGCAAATGTGTTAATACAGGGCTAGAAGTGACAATTTTAGGATAAATGAACTGCCTTTTAAGTCCATGTTATTATTCTGACTTGTTTTGTCACACTAAACTCACATCTTAAAATTTTATGCTCAGGACTACACTCTCTGATGCAAAGAACTGACTCATTTGAAAAGATCCTGATACTGGGAAAGACTGAAGGCAGGAGGAGAAGAGGATGACAGAGGATGAGATGGTTGGATGGCATCACCAACTCAATGGACATGAGTTTGAGTAAACTCTGAGAGTTGGTGATGGACAGGGAACCCTGGTGTGCTGCAGTCCATGGGGTCGCAAGGAGTCGGACATGACTGAGTGTCTGAACTGAATTGAACACTCTCATTTCCAACAACTCTGGATGCACAGAGTGCATCCTAGGAAAGTAGTTACTGCCAGGGAAAATGAGACGGGCTCTGCTCATCATCTGAGCATAATTTCAGCCCTCCCCATTCCTTCTCAAGTCCGCTCTCCAGTTAGGAGTGGGTTTAGTGATGAATATGCATGTGTCACACACCTGTGACCAAGAGAGCCTCCATCAGGGAAGGGGCAGGGTATCAGTTACTTGACATGGATGACTTGTAGCAGCTGCTCTCTGTGGCCCTTGGGCTCCCTGCCCTGCTGGACAGCTGCATCTCACATCCTACTATCACACCACCTGGCCACCTCCATTAAAAAAGGGGCTGACTGTGTGATCCTGAGGCATTTGCTTCATGGGTAGCCTGCTACTGTGGTTACATATATATGATGCCTCATATATACATATATAGGATGCCTTATATATATACATATATGTGTGTGTGTGTGTATATATATGTATATATATATATATATATATATATATATGATGCCTCTCTGAATTTGAGGAAATGAAAGCACAATGATTTTACAACATTTTACCATCAATAAATGACAGTCATCCCTATCATTTATCAACTTACTGGTTGCTTATATACATAAAGCATCTTACATAAATGATCTCATTTAGTCTTTATGATTTTAATCTTATGACAGCCCTTTATGTCAGAGGCCAACAGAATCTTTCTGTAAAGGAACAGAGAGTAAATATTTTGGACTTTGTAGGTCATGCAGCTTTTCCCAGTCATAGACAATATGTGAGTGGCATTCCTATACCCCCATAAATCATTCTTTATGTGATGGGCCAGATTTGCCCCGTGGGCCATAGTTTGCCAATCCCTACTATATGCTATTTTGCCCATTTTACAGATGAAGGAATAGAGGCTTAGGATGTTTAAATGATGGATAAGAATGGCACAACTCTTCAGATGCAGAACTGGGATTCTAACCCAAGGAGTCTGACCCCATCCCATAGTTTTATATCCTAGGAACTACTGTGTTATCCTGCTTTGAGAAATGACAAAGAATGGAATTTTAGTTTGTGCTTGTTGTGACTTATAGATTATGACCCAAACTTCTGAGAGAAACCTTCATTTCCCTTAGAACACTTGTGTAGGGAAAAGTATCATTTCATATCCTGAAGATGTTATTTAGGTAAAGTAGAAAGTCTGACCAAGTTAGTCACTCAGTCATGTCTGACTCTTTGCAACCCCAGGACTCTTTTGTCCATGGGATTTTCCAGGCTAGAATATTGATGTGGGTAGCCATTCCCTTCTCCAGGAGATCTTCCTGACCAAGGGATCGAACCTGGGTCTCCTGCATTGCCGGCAGACTACCGTCTGAGCCAACAGATAGTCTAATCCATAGCATATTCCAATCATGGGACTGTGCCCTCAGATAATTGAATAAAGCTTTTCAGATTCTCCATATGACTTGATGTTGTGATCATTTTCATCAATAGGTTTGTGGATGGCAAATTACCCTAATTTTAAAAAATATCTAAATTGTTTCTTTTTAAAATGTGCTTAGACATTGGTGGTCCATATGTTACACAGTCAGATAACTCTGGCACATTCCCAAGAAAGCTTTTTATTTTTATAGAAAGTAAATTATGTAGAAGAGTTCCTTCCATGTTCAATAGAAAGCCCTTGAATGAGTTTTTGTTTTCCAAGATGGATAGCTCCTTTTGTATTTTATTTCCATAGTAACAGTTAAGTTTCCAACTTGAGAACTGCACACCTATAAGATAGCCATCCTGTTGACTGTTGTTGGTCATCCCCTTGGGGAATTTGTAATGCTCCATGGTGTCCAGACAGCACCTGAAGTCGAATTTCACATAACACATACAGCAAGCTCTTATTTCAGAATAGACTGAAGTTAGGAAACACTTAGTTTTAGGCAGCAGTTCAGTGCACACAAAATACCATGAGCGGCCCAACTTCAAAGCCATTCCTGGGACTCCAGGAAGAGTTCCAGAACTCACAGTTTCTGACCTCTGGATGAATGAAACTTTAGACAGTATGCAGCTGGCAAAATGGAGGCTTCATGTGACCCAACATTGTTGGCCATACTTTGTTTGAGGGAAGCTCAAAATGGGACTACTCCCTGGTGGAGAAATCAGAGAGTGGAAACTCTTGTGGGGAGGTAACCCTATTCTCTTTGGAAATATGAAGTCTTTGAATTGAGTGAGCCTGCACTCATTACTAAGAAGGCTGACAGGGGAATCAAACCCAACTAGTGGAAAAGTTGACTGCTGTGTCCCTGTGAAGTGGTTACTGTGAATTAACGGATGTAACAGATTAGAAAAAGCTTGATTGATCAACACAAATTTTTTCCTGTTATTTCCTACAGAAGATAGTCCTAAGGTTTAGTTTATTTAATTAAAAAAAAAAGTAGACCAAATAAAAAATGGAATTATGGTACCGCAACAACTTTTTTTCCCATGGGATTTTTTTTTTTACAGCTGTATTGAAATGTAATTTATATATCATAAAATCTATCCATAGTACATATACAATTCAGTGATTTTTAAAATAAAATTGTAATTTGTGCAGCTTTGGTAAGCAGATTCTAACTGGCTTCGGAGACTCTCTCCCCTGTAAAATACACTCCCTGAAAGTGAGGCCTGAGAGTAAGATGGGATGGCGCTCCCATAATTAGGTTACGATATATGGCAAAGGTGAAGGAATTTTGCTGATGTGGTTCAGGGTCCCAAGTCAGTTAGTTATGAACTGATGGAGAGGGAGATGATCCTGACTGGTCCTCCAGAGGGGAACCTCTCCCACTGTTTGTGAAGGAGCTTCTATCCATGTTGTGAATTACTTATGGAGAAGAGTGGCTGCAGTCCTTCAACTGCAAGGAGCTGAGTTCTGCAACAACCTGAGTGAGCTTGAAAGGGGACCTGGAACTCCAGGTGAGAAAGTAGCCTGACCCACACCTTGGTAGACTCAGTTTAGCTACACCTGGACTTCTGACCTGTGAAAAACTGTGATATAAGAAATGTGTTGTTCTAATAAGTCTCTAAGTTAGTGGTAACTTGTTGTGTAGCATAGGAAACTAGTATTGTAACTGTCACCATAATCCAGCTTTGAATATTTTTATCACTTCCAGATTTCCTTGACGTTATTTGCAAAGTTCTCTCTCACTCCAAGGCAACCACTGATTTGCTTTATCGCTCTACAAATTTGTGTTTTCTGAACTTTTCGTATTAATGGAATCATGCAGTATGAAATCTTTTGTGTTTGTCTCCTTTCGTTTAGCATAATGTTTTTGAGGTTCCTCCATGTGGTAGCAAGTATCAGTGGAATTCCATTGAGTTTATATATTCAGCAGTGGATGGACATTTGGATTGTTTCCAGTTTGGGGCAATTATGAATAATGCTGCTGTGAACATTAGCATTTAAGTCTTTATGCTTATGTTTTCATTTCTTTGTGGTACTTGGGCATGGAATTGCTGTGTCGTATGGTATATTTATGTTTAACTATTTAAGACACTGCCAAACACTTGTGTAATGGTTGCATCATTTTACTTTCCCATCAGCTATGTATGAGGGTTCCAATTTCTTGACATCCTTGCCTATCTTTTTTATTTGGCCATTCTAGTAGATGTGTAGAGGTATTTCATTGTATATAGTTTTACTTGCATTTCCCCAATGACTAATAATATTGAGCATCTTCTCATGTGCTTGTTAGCCATTGATATGTCTTCTTCAGTGAAATGTCTAAGTAATTTCCCAATTTTTTTCAGTGGAGTCTTTTTTTAATCTTCTTTTTATTGATTTGTAAGAGTTAAAAAAAAAAATATATATATATATATATATTCTGGATATAAGTCTGGATCAGTGATTGGAAGTATTTTCTCCCATTTTGTGGGTTGATTATTCTTTTTGTTGATGGTGTCCTTTGAAGCACAAGTTAGTCCAGTGCATTTTTTTCTTGTTTCTTGTTCTCTTGGTGTCATATCTAGTTCGTTTCTTAATCTAGAAGTCACAAAGTTTTCTTCCTTTATTTTCTCCTAAGAGTTTTGTTATTTTAACTTTTACATTTAGCTTTTATGATCTATTTTCAGTTAATTTTTGTATATAGTGTAAGTTAAAAATCTAAATTCTTCATTTTGCATATGGGTATGCAGTTGTCCTAGCATCATTTGTTGTAAAGACCATTTTTTGCACATTGAAGTGTCTCGGCAACTTTGTTAAAGATAAATTGATGATCAGTGTAAGGAATTATTCCTGGACTCTCAGTTATGCACCTTTGATCTGTCTATCCTTATGCCATGCCATTCTGTTTTAATGTTTTTAACTTATAGTAGCTTTTGAAATTAGATGGTATAAATCCTCCAGCCTTTTTTCTGCTTTAGTTGCAGTCCATACATTTTTCACTTTAGTTGCATTCCTTAAATCCTGAAAGATGATGCTGTGAAAGTGCTGCACTCAATATGCCAGCAAATTTGGAAAACTCAGCAGTGGCCACAGGACTGGAAAAGGTCAGTTTTCATTCCAATCCCAAAGAAAGGCAAAGCCAAAGAATGCTCGAACTACCACACAATTGCATTCATTTCACATGCTAGTAAGGTAATGCTCAACATTCTCCAAGCCAGGCTTCAGCAATATGTGAACCGAGAACTTCCAGATGTTCAAGCTGGTTTTAGAAAAGGCAGAGGAACCAGAGATCAAATTGCCAACATCCGCTGGATCATCGAAAAAGCAAGAGAGTTCCAGAAAAACATCTACTTCTGCTTTATTGACTATGCCAAAGCCTTCGACTCTGTGGATCACAATAAACTGTGGAAAATTCTTAAAGAGATGGGAATACCAGACCATCTGACCTGTCTCTTGAGAAACCTATATGCAGGTCAGGAAGCAACAGTTAGAACTGGACATGGAGCAACAGACTGCTTCCAAATAGGAAAAGGAGTACATCAAGGTTGTATATTGTCACTCTGATTATTTAACTTATATGCAGAGTACATCATGAGAAATGCTGGGTTGGAAGAAGCACAAGCTGTAATCAAGATTGCCAGGAGAAATATCAATAACCTCAGATATGCAGATGACACCACCCTTATGGCAGAAAGTGAAGAGGAACTAAAAAGCCTCTTGATGAAAGTGAAAAGTGGAGAGTGAAAAAGTTGGCTTAAAGCTTAACATTCAGAAAACTAAGATCGTGGCACCATATCATGGTCCCATCACTTCATGGGAAATAGATGGGGAAAATGGAAACAGTGTCAGACTTTATTTTTTTGGGCTCCAAAATCACTGCAGATGGTGACTGCAGCCATGAAATTAAAAGAGGCTTGCTCCTTGGAAGGAAAGTTATGACCAACCTAGATAGCATATTAAAAAGCAGAGACATTACTTTGTCAACAAAGGTCCGTCTAGTCAAAGCTATGGTTTTTCCAGTGGTCATGTATGGATGTGAGAGTTGGACGGTGAAGAAAGCTGAGCGCCAAAGAATTGATGCTTTTGAACTGTGGTGTTGGAGAAGACTCTTGAGAGTCCCTTGGACTGCAAGGAGATCCAACCAGTCCATCCTAAAGGAGATCAGTCCTGGGTGTTCATTGGAAGGACTGATGCTAAAGCTGAAACTCCAATACTTTGGCCACCTCATGCGAAGAGTTGACTCATTGGAAAAGACCCTAATGATGGGAAGGATTCGGGGCAGGAGGAGAAGGGGACAACAGAAGATGAGACAGCTGGATGGCATTACCAACTCGATGGACATGAGTTTGTGTAAACTCCAGGAGTTTGTGATGAACAGAGAGGTCTGGCGTGCTGTGATTCATGGAGTTGCTAAGAGTCGGACACGACTGGGTGACTGAACTGAACTGAACTTAAATTATGATATTATTGATTTGGTTGGGCTTATGTGCTGTTTCTTTTTATTTTCTATTTATTTCCTGTTTATCTCACTGATTTTTCTTTACTGATTTTTTTTTGTGTTATGTAATTTTTAAAGCACCATTTTTATCCTCCATTGAAGTTTTTACTTTTTTCTTGAATTATTTCATAATGCATATGATACATGCATCTTATCATGCCCTACTTCAAAATAAAGCTAACTTGCTTCTAATAAAATATATAAACTTTGCTTCAGTATATCTTCTTTTCCTCCTCCCTCCTTTGTACTATTGTTGTTATTTAGATTACCTTTATATATGTTATAAACCCTTCATTCAGTGCTGTAATTATTGCTTCATAACATCTTTGTTTACCTTGAAATATCTTTTTTTGCTTTGGTTTTGAAAAACAGTTTTGTGGGATATATTCTTTGTTGACAATTTTGTTTTGTTTTTTTCCTTTCGGCACTTTATGTCATTCTGCTGCCTTCAGGCCTCTGTTGTTTCTGATAAGAAGCCATAAATTATTTAAATTGCTGCTTCACTGTAGGTGATGAGTCCTTTTTCCCTCTTGCTGCTTTCAAGATCTTTCTTTACTTTTGGTTTTAAAAAAATTTGAACATGATATTCTTAGATACAGATCTCTTTGTGTTTATCCTACTTATCGTCCATGAACTTCTTAGCTGTATACATTATTATATTTCATCAAAGTAAGGAAGTTTTTTGCTATTATTTCTTCTTTTTTTTTTTTTTTTTTTTTTTCCTTTTTTCCCCTCTCCTGTCCTTTAGGGACTAACATTGTACTCATGCTGGTATGCTTGTTATCCCGCAGGTCTTTGGGACTCTACTTTTTTTTTTTTTTTTTTGTCCTTCTTTCCATCCCTGAATGATTTCTGTTGACTTTTTTTTTTTTTTTCTGTTGACCAGTTTTAATATTCATTGATTTTCTCTTCTGCCTTCTCAAATTTGCTGAGTGCCTTTAGTGAAATGTTGTTACAGATACCGAACTTTTTGGCTCCAAAATTCCTCTTTGATTCTCTTTTATAATTTCTTTATTTTATTGAGGTTCTGTATTTGTTGACTGTCATCGTGTCTTCCTTTATTTTTTAAACATGGTTTTCTTTACTTTTTGAGCATATTTACAATACCTGCTTTGAAGCCTTTGTCTGCCAAGTCTAACTTTTTAGAACCATGCGGGGACATTCTCTATTGATAGTTCCTCCCCTCCCCATGCATATGGATTACACTTTCTTTGCATGTTTATTTATAAATTTTTTGTTGAGTACTTGCATTTTAAATATATAATAGCCATGGTGGAGTCTCCCTTTGTCCCCCCTGAGAAATCTGTCCTTGTTGTTTGTTTAGTAACATCGGTATTAAATCTGTGGGATGCCTCCCCTACAATGTACAACTGCTGATGTCTCCACTCAGCTTCTTTTTATTTTAAAACATTGTGTTTTAAGTTTTATTTTAAAGCTAGAAGCCCAGCTTCCTAGTGTTTGCTCTTGTGCCTGCATAGTTTAGTAGTCAGCCAGTGATTGCTCAGAACATTTGAGTGCTCACATCAGAAGTTGTGCTCCATCTCCAGCCAGTAAGGCTCCCACTCTCTGCTGATGGACTCATCTGTGCCTGGGGAATGCATCTGAACTTGGTGTCACTCTCAGGTCTCCCCCTAGTTTTTACATTCTGCCAAATCCCCTTGTGTCTACCATGTGCAAGGTCCAGTGGCCCTGGGTATGTGGGTGGTTTGAACCTCTCTAGTCTTTGCTATCATTTGCGCATCCTTCACCAACAGTATATGTGAAAGGCTTTTTCTAGCCCCCACTTGTGGGGTTTACCTACTGAAGTCCCTGTTAAATTCCTGATTGGTCCCTCAGTTCTTTGTTTGCTGTAAACAAAACTTCAACCTCCAGCTATCCAAACTTCACTTTCTAGTAAGAACATGTACTTTGACCATGACTGCTCCAATCAGATGAGCGCTCTCTGGGAGGTGCAGTGAAGCTGCTGGTTTTCACAGTCTTTTCTGCCCTGACTGAATGAATTACCTCCGTGATAGAGGTGGTTTGGGGATCGGGAGGCCTGGGATGAAAGCACGCCCCACTGCCACAGACTCACTCTCCTGACCCTGAGTTCAGCGAATTGTCACAAGTAAATGCTCTGGTTATTGACTGCCTAGGTCAGTTTCCAGAGCACCGAAATGGTTATGGTTTATAGTTGCTTTGGGGAGAGAATATGTCAGCCTCCTCACTGTCCTTGTCATAACTGCTTGTCTGTTCTTTGAAGGTTCATTATAAGAATGAATGGACCCAGCAGTAAATTTGAGACACTAATATGTTTACATTGTTTAAAGGATAGATTTGCTTATAAAATGCACTTTTATAAGCATGGTAAACTGTAGAACAGAGATAAAAGAACTTTAATATAGTTAGACATGGGTTCAAGCCCATCTGAGCTGTTTGCTATTCCTTATTAACTTGTTTAACTTCTCGGAACCTTTTTCTCTGTTAGTAAAGTAGGTATTACAGTACCTGCTTTATAATGTGGTTGTGAGGATTAACTGAGATAATTAAAAATACTGAGCATAGGGCTTAGTATCTAGGTAAAGGCCAATTCCCCCTATACAGGGTCAGCAAGTGATTAACGTTGAATTTTATGGAATGTGTATATATATATATATATTTCTTTTAAAGAATGAGACTCTGGCACTTGTTTTTTAACAATTGGAAAATTAGACTCTGACAAGAAAGGTTAAAGGTCACCAGAAGAACAGAAATCAGGGAGAGACGTCAAAGAAAGGATACTGAATAATTAATGTAGAAATGGATAGAAATGCTGATGAGATGGATTGGGGTGGGGGGAACTGCAGAGAACCTGCACAAAGAAAAGAGACCAACAAGAGATCTCTGCCATTAAGTCTTTAGCTCACCTAGAATAGAGGGAAGCTGGTAACAAGGATTACATTCTGTCTTTGTCTCCTTAGAACTGCCTTGCCCAGCGCTCACGGCTGGTGCTCTGACTTGACCACCCTAGGAAGTGGCTCTCGCCCTTCACCTTCCTTCTCATTTCTTAGGCATTTTCTCCCAGTCCAGAATGAGTCTCTGAGTGTACACTGTCAAAAAGTTCTCACCCATGTTGACCCCGCGTGAGCCCCAAAGATGAAGAGTGACAAAAGAAGGATTCATTGATCAACTCTCAGGTTACCAAGGAAGTACTAATATTTAGATACAGGAAAGATATCTGGAGAACCACCTCACTTTAGTAATGAGAACTGGGGCCCAGAGAGGGTCTGTTTCCTGCCCGAGCTCACAGAGCAGTTAACGTGGAAAAACCAGCGTGGAGGTAGACTATTTGCCTTAGGATCGGCCTAATTGCTTGTGCTTTCACAGAGTTTATCAGCAGGTCTAAACACTGATGCTAGGCCTGCAGGATAATGGCTTCAAGGTTCAGTAAGATTTTTCTTCTTCAACAAAAAGCACATTCACAGCGGGATGCCTGTTTGTTCAGGAAAGTGGGCTAATGAATTTTAGAAGGATTTTTAACAAAGATTGGAACAAAAAGTATTCAGATAATTAAAACTAAATAGACTGTCTGGGTCCCCGGATATTCTGATTTAGAAGAGAATTATAGCGTCTGTGACACACCGACTAGACAGTCAATAAATGTGACCGAGGTTGCTTGGATGCCAGCGCAATAAAGGGATTCAAATGTGGATTGAATTGAGTGTGGATTAGAACAGCAGGTCAGAGATCAAGTGCTAACACATAACTACCCATCTGCCCTCCCCCAGAAAATAAATAACATTGAACTTAGCCATCCTCCCACTTCCTGAGCAGTCTATTCCATTTCTTCAGCCTAAGAAATGGCACGAATAGACCATGAGGTTATAGCCCAGGGAGGCCTCTGCGTGCTTCACCGCCACCAGGTCAGCGGGCTCTGCTCTGCTCCTCCTTGAGTCTGGCTGTTCCACAAGGGATGCGGGATCCAAAGGCCAAGTGGATGTCTATTTTGCTTCCCAGACTTAACTGTGTACTTGAATCACTTGTAGATCTTTTTCAGATCCTCCAATTTAGAAGGTCTAGGGTGGCACCTGAGATTCTGCTTTTCTAATAAGCTCCCAGATAATGAGAATACTGATGGTTCCCTCAGCCACACTTTGGGTACCACAGTTCTGGACCTCACTTCAGTACCAAAGACCCATGGATTTCCTGTCCAAAGAGCTGGAGCCATATCCAAGATCAACCCATAGGAATCTTTGAGGACAGACTGCCTAGGTGTGCATACCCATGGGCCCTAGGGGTAGCTGGGAGGTGTGTTCACAGTATGATGGGGAGGATGGGGTTGGAAGATGTGTTTATGGTGGGACCAGGAGGATGGGGTTGGAAGACAAAGCTTGGTGTTTCAAGCTGGGGTGCTGTATAAAGGAGTGTAACACTTCAGATGCTGCAGGACTGAGATGGGGTGGGAGGAGAAAGGAGCCTTCCCACTCATACTCTTTTTCCAAGTTGGGACTTCCTTGTGAGTTAGGAGTGCTTGTGGGTACCCCAGGAAAGATTGAGTTAAAATTATTTTATTGTGATTCTATTTGACTAGTATAATTTTTATTATTTGATCTCTGCCCCTCAACAGAATCTGTTTTCCTTTTTTTCTCATGTCACTGTTGCAATCTGAGAGAATGCTTTCATGGTGCACACTGGATACTTGAAGTATGTCAACTAATTTTCAGAGGGCTCATTTATTATGTGTTTAACAACCTTGAGAATTCTCCATTTTTCTAGCTGGCTATTCTGTGCTGGTACAAGAAGTGCTGTATTGTATGCATACTGTTTGGTGGAAATTGATGGTCTTGTTATATCAGTTCTTTGAACAAGAAGCAGCATATCATTTGGCATAACTTCATGGATTCATATGTTGTCTGAAAATTCGGTGGAAATAGCCAGTAACTGCCATGAGTTGCATTGACAATAATCCATACTAAAGGGTCAGTGTCCCTGACTTTTTCCTCATTCCTCCTTTTTTGTTTTAAGACTATTTTGTAGAGTGCTTTTAGGTTTCCAACAAAATTGAGAAGGAGGTAGAGAGATTTCCAGTCTAATCTCCTGACCCCATAAATGTATGGCCTTCCCTTTTATCAATATCACTCATTAGAGTGGGGTATGTGTGTGTGTATTTTTTGTTTGTTGGACCTACTTTGACACATCATAATCATCCAAATCCATTATTTACTTTAGGTTTCACACTGGTATTGTACTTTCTATGGATTTGGACGTGTGTCTAATGACATGTATTCATCATCATGGTATCATACAGAATATTTTCACTGCCCTAAAAATCCACTGGGCTCTGCCTATATATCCCACCCCTTCCACCCCCAGCAGCCACTGATCTTTTTATTGTTTCCATAGTTTGGCCTTTTCCAGAATGTTATATAGGTGGAACCATACAGTATGTAGCCTTTTCAGTTTGACTTCTTTCAGTTCGTAATGGACATTTAAGGTGCCTCCATGTCTTTTCATGGCTTGATGGCTCCTTTCTTTTTAGCCCTGAATTGTCTGGATGTGCCACAGTTTATTTATCCATTTACCTACTGAAGGACATCTTGGTTACTTTCCAACTTTTGGCAATTAAGTGTAAAGCTGCTATCTCTGTGTAGGTATTTCTGTGAACTTTTTTCCAACTCTTTTGGGTAAATACAAGGAGTGTGATTGCCAGATTGTATGATAAGAGTATGTTACTTATTCTTTTCTAAAATTTGTATGAAAGCTGACTAATTAGACGTGAGACAAAGAATAATGTTTGAGACTGCTGTAAACATTCTGTAAAGACTACACATACCAAACAGTGTTCCAAACAGATCTAGCAACCAAGACCAGGGGCATTCACTAAAATTCTAAATATTTTTCTTAGCAGCTCCTCCTCTTGTCTGTCTAGCTTCCCTCACTTTCTAACCTTCTACCAAAACTTGTAGCCAGCAGATAACTTTCAGATTGCCGGCTTATAAAAATAGAGTTGCCATATGATCTAGCAATCCAACTCCTGGGCTTATATCCAGACAAAATTATAATCCAAAAAGATACATGCACCCCCATATTCCCAGCAGCACTGTTTACAGTAGCCAAGACATGGAAACAACCTAAGTATCCATCAAAAGATGAATGGATGAAGAAGTTGTGGTATGTATATACTGTGGAATGTTACTCAGCCATAAAAAGAATGAAATGATACCATTTGCAGTAACATGGATGGACTAGAGATTATCATATGGAGTGAAGTAAATCAGAGAGAGAAAGATAAATGCCATATTATATTACTTGTATGTGGAATCTAAAATATGACACAAATGAACTTATCTGCAAAAGACAAATAGACTCACAGACATAGAAGATCGACTTGTGGGAGAGGAGGTGAGGGAACAATTGGGAGTTTGGGATTAGCAGATGCAAACTACTATTTAGAGAATGGGTAAACAACGAGGTCCTACTACATAGCGCAAGGAACTGTATTCAACATCCTGTGACAAACTGTAATGGAAAAGAATATGAAAAAGAAAGTATATAACTGAATCACTTTGCTGTACAGCAGAAATCAACACAACATTGTAAATCAACTGTACTTCAATTAAAAAAAAAAAAAAACTTTGCTGAAGTCTTTAAAAAAAAAATCCCATGAATTTCATGCTACTCTTGTACACTGTTCTTTTGACAGGAACTGTGAGTCAGGATGAAAACTCAAGACAGTAGCCAATTGTTGAGGAGTAGCTGCAGCCTTTGGCCATCGTGCCACGCGAGGTCTGAGCTTCCCCAACACATTGTGGACGTCACAAGGGGGTGCTTCTGTCGGCAGCCCAGCCAGACCCCATGGCAGCGGAAGCAGCGCAAGCTGATGGAAAGAGCACTGGGCGAAGAGTCAGGAGGCTTGGCTCGAGTTCATTCTGCTGTGAATGACATGACTTTGGGCAAGCTGAGCATTTTCTCCATTGATAGAAACAGTACTGCCCTCTCTTCTCAGAATTCTTATTGAGATAAAATAAGATAATAAGTCTGAGTGGTTTGGGAAAGTAAAAAGCGATGGTAAACATTTGTACCGTTTCTTTATTCATTCAGCAAACATGTACATGCCAGGTGTGGGTTATCCCTGTTAGGACACCTGGATGGCTCCTGAGCTGGACCTTGAGGGTTCTCAGGGCAGTGGAGATGAACCAGCAGGACATCCACGCAATGCCGTGTGGTTGGGTCTTAGAGCTTCAGCAGCTATGAAATACTATTAGGAATCAGGTGGTCGCGGACACCTCTGCCAGGGCGACTGGTGAGTTTTCCCCGGAGCTGGTGGGTTTTGATATAGCTCTTGGAAAAGGAGAAATTTACCCAGCTGAAAGGGAGTGAAATGGTATTCTAGGCAGAAGGACCGGCATTTTCAAGGTGTAGCTGTGTGAGTGTACACAAGAGAATCATCAAATTAAAACTAACCCACGGATATTCACTGAGTACCTAACCTTCCTCTAGGACTGCTCAGAGCTGGGGAAAGAATATGAATGAAATGGTCTTAGTTCCTACCTACTGTTGGATGCATTTGTTCATTGTGTTAGTTTCCTTTGGCTGCTATAACAGATTGCCACAGACTTAAAACAACACAAATGTATTATCTTGCAGTTCTTAAGGTCAGAAGTCCTAAGACCAGAGGTTGGCAGGGCTGTGTTCCTTCTGGAGAATCTAGGGGAGAATCATTTTTCTTGCCTTTTCCTGTGTCTAGAGGCTGCCTATATTCCTTGGCCCATAGCCCTTCCTGCATCTTCAAAGCTAGCAGCGTGGCATTTTCAGTCACTCTCTCTCTGACTCTGATCCTTCTGCCTTCTTATGAGGACCCTGATGATTACACTGGGACCACCTGGATAATCCAACATAATCTCTGTATTACAAGATCCTTGATTTAATCCCATCTGGAAAATCCCTTTCTCCATGTAGCCATAGGTTCAGGATTAGGTTAGGGCCATTATTCAGCCTACAACATTCATTCCACAAATTTTTTTTTATAGTTTCCCACTGTTTGGCTCTAGAATAAGGGAGGTGAGCTTCATGCTGTCACAAACAAATTTACAAATGAATGTTTTGGATGATAGAGTTTTTGTGTTCACTGGTGTCCTAGGTAGTAAATAGACTTTTTTTTAAAGGAAGTGATTGATACCCACTACATCCCAAGCTGATATCCTGCCCTTTGCCCTACTCCATACTTGCTTCATCTCCATCAGTCCTTCTAGTTGCTTGAACCAAATCCTTAAAGTCTTCAACCAAACACTTGACTCCTTTCTTTCTTCCACATGTCTCATCTCATCTGTCAGGAATCCTGTTTGTTTTACCTTTTATATATCCAGAATCCAACCACTTCTTACCACCACCACCACCACCAGTTCTCCCTGGGATCCAGCTACTGTCTGGATTATTCTAAGAGTCTCTTTCTGTTCTATTCCCATCCTCCTCTGCTACATTTTATTCTAAACATAGCAAACGTGGGATCCTCTTAAAATAGAAGTCGTAAAATAAAAGATTGTGTTATCTCTAATAGCAGCCCAATCATCAGAAGCAAGATTCTCCAGGCATTTCTCTTGCCTTAGACTTTTGACCTGGCTGTGTCCCAGGTCAGGAACTTTCTTTTTCCTGGTTTGCTGTCCATCATTTCATCTCTCGAATGACTTTATTCAAGTGTCCTCTTTGAATGAGTCTAACCCGTTTACCCTATTGAAACTGCAGCTCCCCACCCCTATTTCTTTCTCTTTAAAAAAAATATTTATTTATTTGGTTGTGCCAGGTCTTATGGCATGCAGGATCTTTGATCTTTGATGCGATATGCAAACTCATAGTTGGAGTATGTAGGATCTAGTTCCCCAACCAGGGATCAAACCTGGACCCCCTGCATTGAGAGCATGGAGTCTTAGCCCCTGCACCACCAGCGAGGTGCCCCCCACTCCTTACTTCTGATTCCTGTTAACTTGCTGTAGTTTTTTAATTTTCAATACCACTTTTAAAATACGATGTAATTTGCTGATTTAACATAATAGGAATGTAAGCTTCAGAAGACCAGAGATTTTACGTCCCAAACACATAGTACCCAGTACACATTAGGTTCCTAGTAAATGTTGAATGAATGAGAAAAGTTATACCATGGAGGAACCATATCATGTATCTAACCATATCATGAAAAGTTATATCATGTATCTGTATGAGGAAACATGATGAGCACCATCTGGGATTATGTGCACAATTGGGAGAATTATACAAGGTCTGCAGAGAGGGGAAGTAAGAATGAGCTCAGGTCTTTCTTCTGAGTGGGGAACGTGGGTTTGAAAAATAAACAGTGGGTGAAAGAGGTGCCTCCTTCACCTTGACTCCCTGGTTTTGTTTGAAATTCAAAATCGAAAAAATTAAATGTTGTTAATTGAGCCTGGGTAACATAATGACTGTTTCATGAGGCCTTCTGAACAAAACAAGTCTGACATGGAGCCATCAAGTTTCCTCTTTACAGTCTGGAGAAGTTGTTTGATAATCCTTAGAACCACTTTTCCAAAAAATTAAATAGAAGATTTTAGGTCAAAACGGCATGTCAGAATTATAATTTTACTTCTTACATTTGGTCTTTGCCAAGAATAATTGGAAAAGGAAAAAATGAATAGCATGTATTCTGCCATCCTGTCTAGAAATGCCTACTCGTCTGTTCTGCCAACCGAAAAGAAGCTGAACAACAGGCATAAATGGAGTGATATGGATGAAAAAGGAGATGAAACATTTCAAAGTCTGGAAGGAAAGGCATTCTGTTCTATTTTAAACATGCTTATGGAAGACCACACAAAATCATTTACATTGATATCAAGAACAATTTCTGTAAAAGCAATTACTTCTGGTATGTGGCAGATTTGCCCACAGAGGGGGACTCCATCTGGTGAGCCCACTGCAGTGAGTAAGGATCTTGTATCTTGGTTCTATTTTCTTTTCCATTTCTCTTACCCTCTCTCCTCTGTCTTCCTTTGGTCCAAGAATCTCAGGATCTTTTGATCCTCAGTCTTTGTCAGATTTGTTGGCAAGAATATAGCCTTCTCCCAAAAGCCAAGATCACAGGTACAAAGCCCTGGTTCTCTACCCTGTTAGGACAGCAGGTTGGTCCAGATGCTTTTCCTCTTTATTAGGACATGTTAGGACAGGTGACATGGAGAAAAGAAACAGGTCAAATATTTAGGTAGAACTAGTGCAGACAATGGAGAAGGCAATGGCACCCCACTCCAGTACTCTTGCTGTAACATCCCATGGACGGAGGAGCCTGGTAGGCTGCAGTCCATGGGGTCGCTAAGACTGAGCGACTTCACTTTCATTTTTCACTTTCATGCATTGAAGAAGGAAATGGCAACCCACTCCAGTATTCTTGCCTGGAGGATCCCAGGGACGGGGGAGCCTGGTGGGCTGCCGTCTATGGGGTCGCACAGAGTCAGACACAACTGAAATGACTTAGCAGTAGCAATGCAGACTGTTTAATCAATTAATTTTGCAGTTCTAGTGATACTAGCCAAAATACATTTAAAGCCACTTTTCCTTTTCTCAGGGCTTCCATGGTAGCTCAGCTGGTAAATAATCTGCCTGCAATGCAGGAGACCCTGGCTCTATTCCTGGCTTGGGAAGATCCCCTGGAGAAGGGATAGGCTACCCACTCCAGTATTCTCAGGCTTCCCTGGTGGCTCAGCTAGTGAAGAATCTGCCTGCAATGTGGAAGACCTGGGTTCAATCCCTGGGTTGGGAAGATCCCCTGGAGAAGGGAACAGCTACCCACTCCAGTATTCTGTCCTGGAGAATTCCATGGACTGTATAGTCTATGGGGTAACAAAGAGTTGAACATGACTGAGCAAGTTTCACTTCACTTTTCTCAATTGTGTCTAGAAAAAGTGGAATGGTTTTGCATATGTATAATAGCATGGGGTTATTACTGTTAGCAAAATACCTACAGATTTTATATACTTTCTGTTTCTAAAAGTTTTAGAATGTTTTTCTTTCTGCCTTATCTTGTCCTTTCTCTGATTATATAGCTATCCATCACAAAGCCCATTTGTCATTAATGACCCATGACCCCTTTTTATTAGACATACTTAAGAGCATCATGAATTTTAACTCAAAGGATAAAGGAGATATATCATTTTCCTAATTTGCAGCTTGGGAGACCACAAGGGAATCTTAAAATTTGATTGATGGTTAATCATTCAAAGAAAATGAGATATGGCAGTAAAATGGTTAAAAGCAATCAATCCAGAGCAAGATCAGATTAAGTATGCTTCATAGGAGTTTTCAAGCTTGTTGTTTATTTTTAAAATAATCATTTTCATTGCCAGCTAATGGTTTCTTTCTGGGCAGAGAATAGGCTAACTTTCTGTACTAGTGACCATTTCTTGCAGTTTGAGTAAAGGATCCCATGGTTCTGATCTCTTTTTTTGAATACATAGATCTACACACATATACAGAGAATATGGAGGTGCTTAGGTATTTCGAGTGAAGAGCACATGAAAATCTTAAATTTCTCTCTCTCAGAGGTAAAACCCATGGTACTTAATGATGAGTAGCTCTCATAACAATTTCTCTCCAATCAGTGAAGTGGTACTGAAGAATAAAGTCAATATATACTTCAGAAACTTCTAATTGAAATCTTGGACCAAAGAGTAAATAAAGGCATCACATATCTGAAATACCTGTTATATGCTATGGGCATTTGTAAAATAGCTTACTTTACAATTTACTTTCACATTTATTTGCTCATTATTCCCATTTGATCATGTGTGATCCTCATAGCAACTGTAATATCTCCACTTTACAGATGAGAGAGTAAGAACCATGAACTTGCCAAGGCCAGACAGTGGCTAGTAAGAGAACAAGCCAAGAAACTAGTTCTTCTGGCTTCCAGTCTTGTACCCTTCCTGAGATTTTTTTGTTGCATTTCTTTTCCTGCCACTTAGAACCTGCTGCTCCACTGAGTGACCCTTAACAGTGGTTCTCAAGGTGTGGTTTGAAGGTGGGAGGAGAAGGGGACGACAGAGGATGAGATGGTTGGGTGGCATCACTGACTCAGTGGACATGGGTTTGAGAAAACTCCAGAAGTTGGTAATGGACAAGGAGGCCTGGTGTGCTGCAGTCCATGGGGTTGCAAAGAGTCAGACACAACCAAGTGACTGAACTGAACTGAACAAGGTGTGGTTTATAGAACCAGCACCATCAGTGTCATCTGGGGACTTGTTAGACATGCAAATTCTCAGGTCTCACAGCAGACTTACTAACTCAGAAACTATGGGGGGTGGGGCCCAGCTATCCATATTCAATAAACTCTCCAGGTGATTCTGTTATACACTCACAGTTTGACAACCATTGACCTCAGTAGTATATTTGTCAGTAAAAATAGGGCTGAGGCAGCTTATGTTATTATTTATCCATTAGAGCTGCTCTGTGGGAGGCACAGGGAGTGTTTGCCTTCTAGTAATTCATCTAGTTGTGAGAGGACCAGCTCACTTGAGACAATTAAAGGTGCCTGTAGTCACTAATTAGGTGCTGAGTCATGGGGGCAGAGCTAGAGATGCTGGAGGTTTTCAGGGAAGGGAGCAACCCCTGGAGGTGGCAAAGGTTGGTTAAGGCTTTCTGCAAGGAAAAGAAATGTAGATGGGCCTCCAGGTACCCTAGGATTTGAAGTCTGGAAGCTAGAGAGTGGAAATTCCAGGAGAAAGGTAAGTTTGGGGAGTAGGAAGGAAGGTTGGCTTGAGTAGAGAAGAGCTTTCTTGTTGGGAACGTAGAGTAGATTTGGAGGAGGAAGGCCGTGTTTTGATGAACTTGGTTAGTCCAAAGTTGGTTTAGTATCGGACAGTGGGGAGCCCTAAGAGATTTTGATTAAATAACTGAGATGATAAAAGTGTAGTTTAAGGAATATTAAACTGTCCTGTGTAAGCAGGACTTGTTTATAATTTGAACATTTCACAGTGTTTTACAATGTCTTCTCCCCCTATCAGATCAATATTTATAGGTTTTTAAGTCAAGTCTGATCTTAAACAGATGTTTTTAAAGCAACAACTGATACAAAAGGATTTATTTTGGGTTATGGCAGTAATGACCTGCTTTGATTGCTTAATGGGATAAGCTTGTGTTCCTCTGGCTTAGATGAAATGACAGGTGGTCTAATCTAATCTGCTGATGGGCGGAAAGCTCAGGTCCTCTTTTCATCAATACATGGCTAGTATTGTGCCCCTTTGATAGACTTTCTTGTTGTTTAGGTAGAGGGTTTCAGCTTTACCCTAAGTTAGGCTTCTGCTCAGAGAAATGAACTGCAGACTTGAATGAACTGCAAACTTCATCTGGGCAGAGTAAAATGGCCTTCCCTTATGGGCACCATGTACTTGAAAGCTTTATCAACTGTAAGGGCATTTGGCAAAATATTTCATTCAATTAAAATGAAACAGATAGAGTATCAAATGCTCACTCTGTGTCCAGGGTGTAGCCGTGACTAAAGTGGTGTCTAGAATTTCAGAGACAAGTGCCCAGGTATAAGATAATATAAAATGGGAAGTAGTCATGGAGCTTCGGCTCATAAGGGACCACTCAGTTAGGGAATATGCAGGAAATTGCCTGGCAGTCCAGTGGGTAGGGTTCTCTGCTTCCACTGTAGGGCATGTGGGTTCCACCACAGGTCAGGGAACTAAGATCACACAAGCCAT
The DNA here is from genome assembly GCF_963930625.1 of Muntiacus reevesi. Lineage (NCBI taxonomy): Eukaryota > Metazoa > Chordata > Mammalia > Artiodactyla > Cervidae > Muntiacus > Muntiacus reevesi. The sequence continues at coordinate 47,045,297 of NC_089254.1, read as the reverse complement.
AGTGCAGCCAACAAAAAACACGTACACATTTTGCTTAATGTATAGTCCTGATGACAGAGATGTGCATATCTTTTTAGCTAGACAGACACAGTCAGCTTCAGAGATACTTGGAATCATCTACCATACCTCTGCGAAGATTTCAGTTCACTCTGGAAAATAATGCCATCATGTCATCTTTGTGCAGTAGTCAACTTAAAATTTTCATCATAAATAAAGAAGACGGCAGTTTAAACCACTTGATCTAGATCCTAAAGATTAAGTAGGGGCAAGAATGACATGGGGAGAGCTCAGAGCTTTGCTTCCTCAGTTTTACAGGGAAGTTGAGGCAGTCCTTGGTAACTGCATTTCTTCCTTAAGCCTGGTCAGCTCTCTGCTCCTCTGTGCCCGTGATGGGCCTGGACAAGTACAGTGTCAACTGTTTATATAACTTGTGATAATGAGAACGACACGTGCTTTGCCAGTAGGGTCCATGGAGCCAGGCAGGCTGATGTGACAGTTCTGCATCTTTGGAGAACTTCTATTTCCTATTTTATAACCTTGAATTTTGATTTGATTTTTAGAGGAAGAGGGTATGCTTTAAATGTATCTGGGAACTGTAGAATCTGGGGCAATACTTGAGGCAGCAAAGTTGCTGTGATACATTTAAAAATCTTGACAGACTCACTTGATAAGATTGTGAGGATAATAAACACCTTCTAAGTTTGAACCTGAAAGCCTCCTAAACCCCCCTGGTTTTCAAAACACACAGGTACTTCTCCCAGTGTTAGAGTCCCACTTTGACAAGTTGTAGGAGAGAATTTTAGAGTTGAGCGGGGATCTTAATCCCCATGTGTATAGGAAGAAACTAGGCAGAAATGAATCTGGAAAAACACGTGAAATAAACATTTGGAAAATAAAACTTTGTTTTTAATATTTCACATTGCTAAGTTATTTTCTACTATAAACATCACCTTCTATTATATTCTTGCTAATATTCCTGCATAGTGGTTCTTGAACTTGAGGGTCATGATCATTTTTGTTGTTCTTGTTGTTGAGTCACTAAGTCACCTCTGACTCTGTGACCCTGTGGACTGTAACTTGCCAGGCTCCTCTGTCCCTCACTATCTCCCAGAGTTTGCTCAGATTTATGTCCATTGAGTTGGTGATGCTGTCTAAACCACCTCATCCTCTGCTTCCCCCCTTTCCTGCCTTCAGTCTTCCCCAGAATCAGGATCTTTTCCAGGGATTTGGCTCTTCGCATCAGGTGGCCAAAGTATTAGCGCTTCAGCATCAGTCCTTACAGTGATCATTTTTAGAATCTAGTGATAGCTATGACCTCTGTGACCTCTCACTCTAGAAAACTGCTGTGATCCTCAGTTTGAGATGCCAACTGTGTATCTGGTTGACTCCATTCTCTCTGAGACTTCCAGAAAGCCACAGAACATACCTCATCTTCCTCAGTGGACAGGATGGCTACCATCTTGGTTACTTTGCAGAAAAGTCCCTTGGGTCTGAAGCAGCAATTTCTAGATCATTCCCTTCTCCCACACTCTCTTTGATGCTCCCTTCCTGGAAGGAAGTATGATATGCCCTTAATTGCCATTAGTTAACACTGGGCTAAATCAGGGTCCTCAGATTTGTGACTGAAGGGTCAACCTTCTTGTCTTTTACACGAATGCACAGATCCAGGGTTGCTGGGCTTACAGAGGTCGTGATTGGTAATCAGAACAACTGTCTCAGGGCACATTTAGGGTATGTGAGGTGACTGCTGTCCTCTTGAAAAGGAGGACAAAGCATATGGAGAAGAGGTGATGACAGCAGTCAATTAGATGTGAGACTTGTCACTCAGTTTAGTAGGAGAAAACTTGAAGATCAACTTCCAGAATGAGGATTTCTACATTCTGATGTCGACGTGTCAGTTATTTGGCTTCCCTGGAGCTAAGTGTATTTATTTTCTGGTATTTCCCACCTTGCCTGATTAGAAATGGGTCCAGCTATAGACAGTAGTAGACCCTGAGTATACTGGAGAAAGAAATGGCAACCCACTGCAGTATTCTTGCCTGGAGAATCCTGTGGACAGAGGAGCCTGGTGGGCTGCTGTCCATGGGGTCGCACAGAGTCAGACACCACTGAAGCAACTCAGCAGCAGCAGCAGACCCTGAGTGTATTACTGACTTACATTCTTGGTGATGACTCTGAAGGCCCTGAAGTGTGACACATTTTAGCAAGATCACCACCAAAAATAAAGTTCAGAGCTTAAAATGCTAAATGTGTTTATCTGGAATATTGACTCATGCAATGGCCAAAGTACCCTGAGATTTTATTTTGGAACCTTATCAGTCAAAATATTTCATGTTTGCGTTTCTGAAGTTCCCTGGTAAAACAAGCTCAGAGCATATAGTTACCTTTGAAAGTCCTTTTAATTTTCATTTTCTCGTTTATATGTCCTTATGTCCTCCTTTCCTATCTGACTCTGGGGATATTCTCCTATTTGTTAGGAGATCCCTGCTGAGGGCTGTGTTCTTGCTCAGTCTCCCTCCCTACCCACTCTACCTTGATTTTTTTTCACTCATTTCCTCTCCCTTTTTATCTTTCATCTTTCTTATGCTATCGCTTACTCCTCTTTCTGACTGACTAAATTTTTTTCTATCTGCTACCTCTGCCCTGTGTATTATGTGTGTATGAAATTATTTCATACGTATAAAATGATAAACGTTGATAAAGGGAGCTTCACCATTTTCTCTGCCGGGGCTAAGAAGCAGAGCATCATCAGTTTAGTTGAATTCCTTTTCCCACCTCCATCCTCTGCACTCCTGCCCAGAGCTAACTAACTACTGTCTTACGTACTGTTTCACATCCAATTCTGATTCCCCGGGCAGGAGGACGGATGCTGTTCCCAGCACTCAGCCTCTCCAACTGCATCTTCTCAGCTGCTGGAGGTGAAGCCTGGGGGTGGGGAGGAGGGAGCTGAACAGAGGACCATCCTGGGGTGGGGGTGGGGCTGAATGGTAGCATTTTCACTACAGAGCGTTTTCTGCCCCCTCGGAGAGTCCTGTTTTAATCACTTGATCTTTTTGACCTCTTAGTCTTTTTTTTTTTTTTTGGAGTATAATTGCTTTCCAGTGTTGTGTTAGTTTCTGCTGCAGAACAAAGTGTATCAGCTATAAAAAGTGAAAGTGTTAGTCGCTCAGTCATGCCTGACTCTTTGCGAACCCATGGACTGTAGCCTGCCAGGTTCCTCTGTCCATGGAATTCTCCAGGCAAGAATACTGGAGTGACTTGTCATTCCCTTCTCCAGGGGGTCTTCCCGACCCAGGAATCGAACACAGTCTCCCACATTGCAGGCAAATTCTTTACCAGCTGAGTCATCAGGGAATGAGCTATACATACACATATATCCCCTTTCTCTTGAGCCTCCCACCCCCTGCCCTCGCATCTCGCCCCTCTAGGTCATCACAGAGCACCGACCTGAGCTCCCTGTGCTACACAGAACACATTGCAGTGTTTATGTGTCAAGCCCAATCTCCCAATTCATCCCACGTCATCCCATTGTCATTTTTTAAATAAGAAAATGCTATGTATCCAGTGAACTTTTAGGAAGTGCCTTCTTAGTGATGGCACTGTGCTTATGGGACTTAGTTTATGGAGTTGTAAATTCCCTTTCATCCTCATCTCCCCATGGTCCCTTTCTTTTGACTAGGGAAACACCATTATAGTTTAAGATGTATTTTTATGGCAAGGATTATCCGTATATTTCAAGAATATTTGTGTCAAGCTGGGTAATGTGCTTTACTGGGTTGGCTAAAAAGTTTGTTCAGGTTTTCCACATGATACAGAAAAACCCAGACGAACTTGTTGGCCTGTTCATTGTACACTCTGCTTCTCAGTACATTTGATATTTCACATATACAAAAGAGCTTGGGCCAGAGATACAGACCTGGGTTAGACCCCAGCTCAACTTAAATCCCCTCAGCCTTGTTATGTTGTTGTTGTTGTTTTTTGTATTGAAGTATAGTTGATTTACAATGTTGTATTTAGCTTTGGGTATACGTTAAGGTGATTCAGTTATACGTAAATATATACATATATCAGTTTTCAGATTCTTTTCCCTTGTAAGTTATTAAAGAGCACTGAGAAGAGTTCCCTGCACCACACAGTAGGTCCTGGTTGGTTGTCTATTTTATATGTAGTAGCCTGTATATGTTAATCCCCAAATCCTAATTTATCCCTTCCCTCCTTTCCCCTTTGATAGTCATAAATTTGTTTTCTGTGTCTTTGGGTCTGTCTCTGTTTTGTAAATAAGTTAATTTGTTTTGTTTTTTAGATTCCCCATACAAGTGATATCATGTGATACTTGTCTTTTTCTGCCTGGTTTACTTCATCTAGTATGATAATCTCTAGGTCCATCCATGTTATTGCAAATGACATTATTTCATTCATTTTTATGGCTGAGTAATATTCCACAGTATGTATGCCCCACATCCTCTTTATTTATTCATCTTTTGATGGATACTTGGGTTGCTTTCATGTCTTGGCTATTGTAAATAGTGTTGCTGTGAATATAGGGGTACATGTATCTTTTTGAATTAGCGTTTTCTCTGAATATATTCCCAAGAATGGGATTGCAGAGTCATATGTTAGATGTGTCTTTAGTTTTTCTTTTTTTAAGGTAACTCCATACTGTTTTTCACTGTGGCTACATCAATGGGGATAATGATGGTACTGCCTCTCAAAGCTGTCTTTGAAGTGAGATAATGCACATATCTTTGAAGTGAGATAGTGCACATTTCCTTGGAGAAGGAAATGGCAACCCACTCCAGTATTCTTGCCTGGAAAATCCCATGGATGGAGGAGCTTGATAGGCTACAGTCCATGGGGTCGCAGAGAGTCGGACAGACTGAGCGACTTCACTTCCTTACTAATGCACATCAAGTGCTTATTGCAGCACCTTCCATGTAAACATGTGTTAATCCCAGGGACAGGGGAGCCTGGTGGACTGTCGTCTATGGGGTCGCACCAGGTCGGACATGACTGAAGCGACTTAGCAGCAGCAGCAGCTATAGTAACATAGAACTTAGAACATTCGGTTGAGATACTGTTTATTTGAAGCACTGATTTTAGCATGGAGCAGAGTCTTTTGAAGGCTGGGTTGCTGGTATTGCAGCTCAGCAAAGAGAGGCACAGGAGAAGGGAGACGTGTTCTCTTAACATGCAGACAGACGATCTTGTGAAGCGGCCCTGGAAGGGGTACTATCTCAGAAAGGCTGTGTTGAAGTGGAAGAGGCTGGAAGCCCCACTTTCTGTAGACCTCTTCCTGCTGCGGGTCCACTCGGTGTGATACAGCGTGTCTTAAACATGCGCCTCCTTTTCTGTGGAGGGCCTGCTGCCATTTTGTCAGATCTTTTCCCTCACGTTGGACAGAACATGCTTGACTCAGTGTCAGTGATCTCCTTAGGGCAGGCCAGAGGCTCTGTAAACTCTTAATATCCTCACAGTAGCTAAAACCATGGAATTCTCAAAATAAGCTGCAAAGACTGGACAGAAAGCAAAGCGATTGAAGAGCAGAGTGATTTACTCTCAGTGGTTACCACCCCGTTGACTTTTTTTGAGCTGTGAATTTGTTAGTTTCAGGTCCCTATCTACAATACAGAGAGAATGATTCCTACATCTTTTATTTAAAAAATAAAGTATTGGGGCCATACTGTATGTTAACTTTGTGTCCTGCTTTTTTTCTTTCAAGTAATTTTATAGCTAAAATGACAATATTAGTGATGATTCTGACACACACTTCATGGTCATCATTTTCCTTTTATAAAATGCTTTCACGTTGTTTCTCAGTTCATCTTCAGAAAACCTGGGATTTATAGGCTTTAATTACATTTTTGTTTTTTAAATGTTATTTTTATGTTGTAATTAAAAATTGTTTTCCGAAACAAACAACATTTTATTGAAGCACAGTTGGTTTGCCATGTTGTATAACTACATTTCCGTTAAAGAGAGACTTTGTTTTTCTAAGAAATTCCTTGAATATGTTCTTTCTTTCTATACTAATTATGCAGAATCTGTAAAGGATTTAAACTTCATTTAAGTAATGGTAAAATTTTTTAAACATATTTCCTTGCCTTTCGGTACTGTTACAGTGATGGAAAGATTCTCAAGCAGAAAATAGTCACATGTTTTGTTGTTGACTGACAAGTACTTACCTGTGACTTTGAAAATTCTGTCACAAGGTTTAATAATGTTTATTTTTAAGCCCTTTAAAAATTAACATTTGATAAAGAGGATGCGGTACATATATACAGTGGAATTCTACTGACCCATAAAAAAGAATGAAATAATGCTGTTTGCAGCAACATGGAGGGACCTAGAGATGATCATACTAAGTGAAGGGAGTTAGACAGAGAAAGAAAATTACCAAATGATATTGCTTATATGTAGAATCTAAAATACGACACAAATGAACTTATCTATGAAATAGAAACAGACTCACAGACATAGAGAACAAGGGGGTTGCCAAGGGAGAGGGTAGGTGGGAGAGGGACGGATTGGGAGTTTGGAATTAGCAGACGCAAACTATTGTACATAGAATGGTTAAAAAAAGGGGGGACCTACGGTATAGTGCAGCAAATTATATTCAATATCTTCTGATAAGCCATAGTGGAAAAGAACATGAAAAAGAATGTATACATATATATATATATATGTTTAACTGAATTACTTTGCTGAACAGCAGAAGCTAACACAACATTGTAAATCAACTATACTTGAATAAAAAATTAACATTTGTGTAGTATAAATAAAATTTCAGTGATCTATGTTATGGAATACTTCTAAATATTTGAACATATGATTATTAAGCACAAACACTAATAAACTGCATATGATATTGTAGGCAATACCTTAGTATGACACATCAAAAATGAGTTTTAGTAAATAAAACCGAAGCAAGCTAATACACAGTTCACACTAGCTTCCCATTATATTTTCAGCCTGTTTCACTCCACCTCAGACAAGATTATTATTCTTTTATTTCTTTTATGTTGTTTCTTTATGCATACATACAGTCTTTTTTTCCTAGCACCTACCGTAATGTTAAAACTCATATTAGAGACATAATGAGTCCTTCCTAGCTGTCCGTGTTGAGCTGCTTTCTGTACCTGCTATTTTAGGCTTTGTGAGGGGGAACAGAGTTAGGTGTTTGTTTTCAAAGAGTTGTGGTTTTTTCCATTAACCCTTAGTTACAGGCACTTTTCTTTTACCAACATGTTCTTACCATAATAAGGAGATATTTACTATGAGCAATTTCTTCCTGTTCTATTCTCCTATCCCCTACCCCTTTCTCTTCCTCTCTGTCTGACACACACACACGCACAATTCTGAAAAATGCTTTTTTAGAGAGCTCTGAGACAGTGTCACGACTGAGGCGACTTAGCAGCAGCAGCAGCAGAGACAGTGTCATGTAATAGAAAGGGTATAATACTGAGGGTCTGGAGACATTTAGGTTATAGGGGTCTATTGGGTTTCTACTTTGGGCTGTGGGAGATTTCAGGAAACCATAGAATGGAAGCCAATGGCAGAATTGTAGAGAGAGACTCTGGACACCTTAAAAAGTCAAGTTGCAATATTAAAATTCTCACAGAATAAGTGTAACATGAGTAGTCAGGCTGTAGGTACTGTCAGGGGCTTCCCTAGTGGCTCAGACGGTAAAGAATCACCTACAGTGCAGGAGACCCAGGTTCAGTTCCTGGGTTGGGAAGATCTCCTGGAGAAGGGGTCAGCTACCCACTCCAGTGTTCTTGGGCTTGCCTGGTAGAATCCGCCTGAAGTGCAGGAGACCTGGGTTGGAAAGGGAGCTAATTTAAATCCATTTGCACCAAATAAAATAATTTTTTATCCACCCCTGTTTTAAGCTGTATCTGTAGTTTGGGCATAAACTTTTTGTCTTACCCAGGGGAGTTTTCGGTGTTGACGTGACGTGGAGTGTAACTTTCTCGGGAAGAAATGGGGGGCTTTGAAATGAGTGCTCTCACTTTGAGTTGAGCTCTCACTTCTTTCTGTCTTAGGCCTGTCTTATTCATCAGGATGATATGTAATATAGACCTTCCAAACTTATAAAAAGATAGATTGAGATAAACAACAAGGTCCTACGGTATAGCACAGGGAACTATATTCAATATCCTGTGATAAACCGTAATGGAAAGAATATGAAAAAGAATATATACACACACATATATGTAAAACTGAATCGTTGTGCTATACATCAGAAATTAACACAACAGCTTAGATAGGACAACATTTGATAGACATGCAGTTTTATCTTATTTGGATTTTGAAAATTAAAACCTCAGATCTCATGCAAGTTGGTGAACAAGCAAATAGTAAGGTAGAATTATAAGCAATCAAAATCCTGTATCTTCCTTGAAATATATTAAGAGGAAAAGACATATGTTAAGAGGAGGAAGATGTATAAGGAGAAAATTGTGAATGTGAGCTGGGAAGAGTTATGAAACAAGGAAGCTAATTGGAGAGTATCTGGAAATAAAGCATCCATAGTACTCCCCAGGGAGATTAACTGCCAGATAAGAAGCAAATTTTGAGAACACAATGACTAACATTATCTTTTCAAAACAGTTATGGGGATGATGGCACTTGTTTTACTTAAAGAAAATAAAAATGAACCAAAGGATAATAGAAGTGTGAAAGAAAAATCCATATGATAACACACTATCCAGGGTAAACATACTGCAATGTTTTGGGCCAAACTAATTAAGCATACATATCCTGTTAGTGCCTCTCATTGTCAAAAGAGCTGGGAGATATTTTTAGAGGTTATGTTAATAGGTAGAGGAGAATCACTCCTGAAAAACTCTCAAAATAATTTTTTAAATTCAGAGCAGAATTTTTAAAACGAGTTTTGCTTGCCCTTAAGTTGCTGGAAAGGATCTGTGTGTCACCATCAAAAGCCACTATACTGATGAGCAAATAAAATTTCAGACAGAAAATTAAGCCCAGAAAAATCTTTGTTGTTATATAAAAATGGTACAATTATACTAAGTACTGACCTTGATCATACCTTAAAAATGAGGATGATGGTGTACTTTCTAAGCACTTGGGTGTTGTTGCAAGGGTGAATGTACATGCCAGGTATGTACTAGATAAAATCTCACCCCTCAGCTAGTGTAGTAGATCAGTGTAGCTTTTATCACTCAGGGTGCAGTGTGGACCACATCACCCTGACGGCGAACCACACCGTCATCTCTTGCTCCATTTATTACTATACTCTCTAGTAGATGTCGATTCCTAAGATCATACCAGCCATTAGTGTTCCCGGAGAGGTCCTTCTGCTAGTATTCTGTGAGTGGGCTTGTCTTTCTTCTCAAAATATCCTTTGAAAGTGGATGCTTCATAGAAGCACAGAGATCTTTTGTTTGATGAGAGAAGCTCTAGTTCAGAAATATGTCAGCCAGTCCGATAGCACTGGCCTTGAACTTCGGGGAAGACCAAGCAAGTACAGAACTGTGCTCCATTCCTTTCAAGGCAGTGGGTGACCACACCTCTCCTGCCACCTGGGTTTTGTTTCGTGTTCTTTGTGTCCACAGGTGTAGCTTCTATGGATGTGGCTTCCAGAGGGTCATGCTTTTATTTCTCTCCTGAAATCAACGTGAACCCACATGCCCAGCATTAGTGAGAGCAGCTTGCAGTGGTAAAAAAGCTGTGGGTGCAGTTTAGTGCAAGATGTTGACGGCTGCTTCCCTCTTTCCATGCACTTTATTTATTGACTCCAGGGGCTGCCATAACATCCGAAAGATGAGCAGTGAGTGACTGTCAGTTGGCGGTGTTTGACCAGGAGCATGTGTTACCTCTGCAACTTACAAAAGAAGAAGGAAAGAAAAGAAAAGAAGTCGCTTGCCCAGTGCCCATAGATTTGGAGATTGAGGTCTGAATGTCTGAGTGAAAAGAACACAAATTCTATAGGTGATTGTGTCCTGAACTCTCAATTGAATTGCTGAAATATTTACCCTGTTACCAGGAAATTATTTTCCTCCTTAGCACTTACAGTAGGCTACACATGGCTGTCATCTTAAAGTATCCTTAGAAATGCCAGTGTTATATGATCAAATTGTGGAAAGCATATTGTGAGGGCAAAGCAGAGAATCATGAGGCATTCAGTCATTACGTAAAAAAATAAAACATTTTTTTAATTGAAGTATAGTTGATTTACAATGTGTTAATTTCTGTTGACAGCAATATGATTCAGTTATACATGTATATATATTCTTTTTCATATTCTTGTCCGTGATGGTTTATCACAGGATATTGAATATAGTTCCCTGTGCTGTATACAGTAAGACCTTTTTGTTTATAGAATATCCATGTTCTTTGCATCTGCTAAACCCAAACTCCCAATCTATCCCCCCTTATCCCCTTGGCAGCTACAACTCTGTTCTCTATGTCTATGAGTCTGTTCTGTAGATTAGTTCATTTGTGTCATGTTTTAATAGCTTAACCATGATTTTATTTATTTTTGGCCCTGTCGGGTCTTCATTGCTGCAGGGGCTTTTCTCTAGGTGTGGAAGTGGGGCCTACCTCTGGTTGCGGTGCACCAGCTTCCCACTGTGGCGGTTTCTCTTGTTGTGGAGCGCGGGCTCTCGGGCTTCAGTAGTTGCAGCACGCAGCCTCAGTAGTTGTGGCTCCCAGGTTCTAGAGCACAAGCTCAGTACTTGTGGCGCATGGGCTTAAGTTGCTGTGCAGCATGTGGGATCTTCCCAGATCAGGGGTTGAACCCATATCTTCTGCATTGGCAAGTGGATTCTTTACCCCTGAACTACCAGGGAAGCCTCGTGTCATATTTTAGATTCCACATATAAGTGATATCACATGGTATTTGTCTTTCTCTGTCTGACTTACTTCACTTGGTGTGATCATCTCTAGGTTTATCCATGTTGCTGCAGATGCCATTATTTCATTCTTTTTATGAGTGAGCAGTCAGTTACTTTTTATGGGAAGATGAGAACCCGAAATAAATGGTCAATTCCAGTGGTAATGACACCTGAAAAGGGATGGCCCCAAACTAGGAACCATCTTTGGAGGATATATATTTGTGATGTCAGCTGACTGAGCAGAGAAATTAAAAGCGTGGTGCTGAAATGCGAGGAGACTGTCATAATGCACAACCCCTTTCAAGAGTTCATAAAGGTAGGTGCTGTTTGATAGCAGAGCTAGTAAGGTCCACAAGGAAACTCTCTTAATTATGAATGGCGGGAGTAATTAACAGGATGTGTGAAGCACTCTGTGGTGACTGAGATTTCATTCATTTCCTTTCCCTTTGACTGGTTTCCCTCTGCTTTGTGTGAGGAGGTCTCAGCCCTTCAACTGCACAGATATGAGTTTCAAATTTTGAAAAGCACGTTATATAAACCCAAGATTTTCCTTGGGGTATTGATCTGTCTAGTAAAGAAAACTTTTTTGTTGTTGTTGTTATTACTTCTTTGCCAAAGAGGTAGGCAATTAGCTACAAAATGAAAGGAGAAAAAAAATCCCTACATGACTGCCTTCTGGCCAAAGTGTGACCTGCTGCCATAGAAACATCTCTCCGATCAGAGACAAGATGACAAAGCATAGTTCTAAGAAAGCAGGTTGCTTTGCGGCATGCCTAAGGTTTAATCCTTTCTTTTTTTCCTCCTGGAGGCAATTTCATGTAGTCTTGTCAACCTTGTCAGTTTTATACCAATGTCTCCAAACATCCCTAAAAAACTGATTAAAATAGACACAATGGTGCTCTCAAAGAAATGTGATGTCTTTTCTTTGTTTCTGTATTACTCCTGGAATCACATCTACAGTTGTGCTTAAAGCAGATGTAGTGTTTCAATCTTCAGCAGTGATCCTTGTGAGATGATGAAGATCTGGGTCATGCTGATCTAAAGGATGCGCCCTCGTGTGCTGCTGGCCCCGTTCTGTCCTGGAAGAGTCCTTCTTGTGGGGTAGAGAAAATAATTAAATGTTTCTGAAATGTTTGTGGTGTCTCTCAGAGGGGAAAAAAAAACTCTATGGCAGATATATAGCCAGAGGAGTCCCCTGAAGAGAACCCTCAAGGGTAAGAAGCACCACGTGGGAGAAACCACACGGAAGCCACAGAGCTCTCTTGTTCCCTTTCTGTGGGCAAAAATTAGGATGTAGGACAACCACTTCATTAAGAAGCATTTATTATCTCTTCCATCAGGCTTCTGAGTGCATTATGCTTCTCAGACCTAAGTCTCCTTTGAAGTTATAGGAAGTTGTAATATTACTGACTTCTGCTCCCAGCCTACGTTTGCACCCATTGAAAAATACAGCACAGAAACCAGATAGATGGAGACGAAGGGATGCTGGCTTTATTATGGTGAAAGCTGATTGGAGAAATGTTTAGATGTGCGACCACAGAGGGCTTCCTGGTACTTGTCCCTCCTTTAGATGTTCTGACCTTCCTGGGCCCACTGCAGGTGGAGCCTGTCCAGAAAAGGCACCCTTGTTGTCAGAAAGGCCAGAAGACTCTGGGCCAAGATGACTCAGCTTCTTCTCCCAAACACGCCATGCTGATGGCCAGGTGTGATGGGAGAGTGGGCAGAAACTGGAGGGGTTCTACATATGCTTTACCTTCCAGTCAAAGGGAGTGAATAGTGCGTTGCTTCTGTGAGGAAAGGCAGAGTGGAAATGCCCTTCACCCTCAAAACCCCTCCTCGGACCCCGTGCTCCATAGCCCTCTGCTCTGAACCTGGGGCTGGTCCTGCTTCTCCCCACCCAGCTGTTGGCTCCTGGGAGACACTTCTGTCCTCTGTCCTTTCCCCCCAGCACACCCACTGCTGCAGCTGCCCTGTCCTAGCTCCCTGGGGTGCCTCTTCTCCAGGGATCACTCTCCCACCTGCCTCTCCCCTCTTCCCTAGCAGCTGGTTGTAGGTGAGAGCTGATGCTTTTGCTTTTCGTACCTTTTATACTCATCGTGTGCACGCTCCAATACTGTGTGCTTGCTGGTGACTCAGTGGTAAAGAATCAGCTGCTAATGCAGGAGATACAGATTTTCTTTTTTTTTTTTTTTCCTTTTGGGTTTTGTTTTTTAAAATTAATTTATTATAATTAGAAGCTAATTACTTTACAATATTGTGGTAGTTTTTGCCATACATTGGCATGAACCAGCCATGGTTGTACACGTGTCCGCCCATCCCGAACCCCCCTCCCTCCCCATCCCATCCCTCTGAGTTGTCCCAGTGCACCAGCTTTGAGTGCCCTGTTTCATGCATCAGACTTGGACTGGTCATCTGTTTCACAAATGGTAATAATATATATGTTTCAAGGCTATTCTCTCAAATCATCCCACCCTCACCTTTTCCCACAGAGCCCAAAAGTCTGTTCTTTATATCTCTTTTGCTGTGTTACATATAGGATCATCATTACCATCTTTCTAAATTCCATGTATATGCATTAATATACTATATTGTTGTTTTTCTTTCTGACTTACTTGACTCTGTATAATAGGCTCCAGTTTCATCCACCTCATTAGAACTGACTCAAATGCATTCTTTTTAATAGCTGAGTAATATTCTATTGTGTATATGTATCACAACTCTTATCCATTTGTCTGCCGATGGACATCTAGGTTGCTTCCATGTCCTAGCTATTGTAAACAGTGCTGCGATGAACACTGGGGTGCACGTGTCTCTTTCAGTTCTGAGTTTCCTCAGTGTGCATACCCAGCAGTGGGATTGCTGGGTCATATGGCAGTTCTATTTCCAATTTATTAAGAAATCTACACACTGTTCTCCGTAGCGGCTGTACTAGTTTGCATTCCCACCAAGAATGTAAGAGGGTTCCCTTTTAGGAGATATGGATTTGATCCTTGAGTTGGAAATATCCCCTGGAGAAGGAATAGGCAACCCATTCCAGTATTCTTACTTGAAAATCCCATAGACAGAAGAGCCTGGTGGGGCTACAGTCCATGGGATCAAAAAAGAGCTGTACATGATTTAGTAACTAAACGACAACAACAACAGATACCACACTGTACTGTCAAGTAATTCCCGTTTCCTAATCCTTTGCATAATTTATCCCTTTATCTCATTCATTCCAGTTATTCCCACCCTGCACTTTGTCTTTTTCACTTTTTGTTACCTGTGGAGATGCCTTGTTCCCTCAATTATTGGATTGGCCAAAAAGTTTGAGCTTTCCTGATGAGCTTTTTGGTCACCCCAGTAGATGGCAAGGTTCTACGGCAGGATTGATTTATTCTCTCTGTCTTTCATACCTCTTCCCAAGCCTAGTCTAGTGTATAACGCAGTGTTTGTGGAGATGGTAGGTGTGTCTTAGCTGAGTTCTCTAGCAAACAGAGTCTGAGAAAAAACTCAGACAGGAGGCTTTGTGAGGAGGCAGAGCTTCAGAAAGCGTAGTGAGGACTAAGGCGAGCACCTGGTACCAGGCTGCCCTTCGCCTCTCAGGACACACGGTGATTTCTCTGTGACTTGCGCTGGCTTGCAGACAGGTCTCTGGGACCGCTGCGCCTCCCAGCAGTCCGCCATGGGCAGGAAAGGCAAGGATTACCTTCCAGCTGCTTCTGGTGCCCCGTCCCTCATTGACCAGGGTCACCCCACTGGGCGTAAATGGGGTGTCTCCAGCTTGTGTGGCGCAGCCCCGGTCAGCCTGTGGGGAAGCCAGGCCCCATGCCCCTCAGGATGGTGCTTCGTGGTGGTCCTGAAGCGGGGAGAGCTGGAGTCTCCACATCAGTTAGGGGCACTGGGGCGCCAGAGCTGCTGGAGCACGTGTTCCCGGCCGAGGCTGTGCCAGATCCATCCTCCCCCAGGGAGGTGGAGACGGCTGGCGGTTTGGGGAGACAAGATGGCCCCGGGCAGGGACTGGACATGGAGCAAGCAGCCAGAGCTACAGTGTGGGGAGGGGCAGGCAGTTCTGGAAAAGCACATAAATTGGATGTCCAATACTGTACCCCATAAATAGATATTGGCTGAATAGCTAAATATTTAATAAATCTTCATTCACTTCTGTCGTCTAATCACCGCCTATGTTTCCATTTTCCTGGCATTATTGGGAGATACAAAGGGAGATTAAGAGTCAACACAAACCAAATAAGTATGAAGGATCAGAGTAGAGAAGAATTAAAAATGTGTAAGATCCAGGGAAGTGGTCAAGGGAGGCTTCCTGGAGGAGGCAAGTTTTGAATTATCTTTTGAAGGTTATAATGGTAAGGAATGGACCAAGAGGAAGGCATTCTCTGCAAAAATCTCTCGGCATCTTAGAACTGTGAGCACAATTCCAGGTTTCGGGGTAGATTTTAGACTTCTGCTATGATAGTTAACTTCATCATTAAAAAAAGAACTGTAACACCAATCTAGAAAATTGCTATTATACTTTGGTTTATAAACTCCAGACTTTGGAGTTCTGCCTCTGAGACTGGGAAAATTAAAGCCAATGGTATCTAATGTTGACAAAGGAGAGGAGAAACAGTTTTATTATACATTCTTATACAAATTCCAGTTGGGGGATTTATATAGACACCAATATAGTTACAAGATTATTTATTGCAGTTTTGTAATAGTCAAAATGGGTTTAAAGAAATAACAACAGTGAAATGACTAATGAACTAAGGCACATGTGTTATGTAGCTGTTAAAAGATTTGGACTTTTGTGTAATGTATGGAAGAATCTCAAGACATTGAAAATGTAAGTTGTAAAAGAGTATGTAGAATTATCTGCCCAGTGATTGAAGAAGCAAAGAGCAAAACTGAAAAAAAAAATCCAACTAAGGATTGAGACATAAAGTGACTTTCTTTTTTATTCTCTTGTTTGCTTCTGTATATATTCCCCTGTCTAAATCTAAGGCGGGGGGCGGGGGGGGGGACTGTATACCTGAAATTAATGCAACATTCTGTACTCCAGTATAAATTAAAAATTATGAAAAAGAAATTACTCAGCCCATAAAAACAAATCACCCCATATTTCAGGGCCTCTTGTCTTCTGAGGTGGCCCACAGTCAGTCTGCACAGTGTGAATCTCCCTGATAAATCTGCTTTCACTATGTAAAAAAAAGTAAATAAATAAATTTAAGGTGGGAGAATGCCAGAAGCATCATCTTTTCAAATAAGAACCAAAGTTCATCTCTCAGAAAGGGTCAGTGGAAGTTTTCATGTTAATGCTTAGGAATAAAAAAGGTTATAAAGAGGTTGTAAGTATTTCTGTACCAATGATGTTTCCCAGAGTATTTTGAATGAGGAATGCTTTTTATAAATTGAAGAAAAACAAATTCCAACCATAAAATAAAAGTCATTTATAGGATAAAGTAATAGGAAGTTGGATAAAAGGGTCAGAAATTAGAATATAATAATTCACTGTGGAGGGAAATTTCCTTAAAATAATCCTTAAACAGAATACAATGTTAATGTTTTTGTACAGATTAACAAGTCTTATGTGGACAGTATGAAAGACTTTAAGACAAACGTGTTCCAAGGATGACATTGCAAATAAGGTGTTTTTCTTTTCTTGAAAAAAAGTGAAAAAGTGAAAGTGTTAGTGACTCAGTTATGTCGGACTCTTTGGGACCCCACGGATTGAAGCCTGCCAGACTCCTCTGTCCATGGGATTTCCCGGGTAAGAATACTGGAGTGGGTTGCCATTTCCTTCTCCAGGGGATCTTCCCAGCCCAGGGATTGATCTCAGGTCTCCTACATTGCAGGTGGATTCTATACCATCTGAGTCTCTAGGGAAGCTCCCTTTCTTTTGCTGCTCTCACTTAAATAATGACCCTGGGTCAAACTAGTGTAGAAGAAAAAAAAATCAGTCTCAAAGATCTTAGGCCCCCTTTCTCCACTGTCCCTTATAAGGGCTCAGACACGGCACCCCACCCCTCCATGTCACTTGCAGTGACAGGGGACTTGCCCCTGATGAGGTGACCTGTTGTTTCTTGGGACAACTCTTCTTGTTACAAAGTTCTCAGTTCTCTACTGAAATAAAATCTACCTCCAGAGGTGATTCTAATATACAATGGAATGAGCTTTAAAAATTGATCTAGGGCCAGATCCCATCCTAGACTAATTAAGTCCCTGGAAATGGGGCATTAGCATGTTTCTGCAGATGACCTTGGGAGTGTTGTGGGAAGCGAGGACTGACAACACTTTCCTCCTGGAAGCACATCAAATGTTTAGCGCGTGCTCTCATGTTTCACCTTCATCTCTTCTTCAAAATTATCCTCCAGTCTTCGTGTGAAACCGCTTGGAATGATACTCTGTGTAACGAGTATCATTTTATACCAGAGTCGCTATTACAGGGTTGCTCTTTTGAAGAAATTTGGTGAAATACAGGTGTGGTGATAAAAATATCATACTATAAGGAATCAGACCAAAATTTTATCCTGGGCTATTTAGTTTATACACATGGGCTTATGTTTTTTATCTGTACTTTAATGATGTTTGGAAACTGGAAATTCAAAGTCTACTCAGTTGCAGCAATGGGACTAAAATGCCATGTAAGAATCTGAATTTGAGAGTCTCCTGAATCAGATATCTATGTGCTGAGCAGGATCTTGTGGGTCTACCTCTGTCTTTTCATGTCTCAATGTTCTGCTTTTTGTAATGGTTTATTTTTTTTAAATTTTTATTGGAGTATAGTTGATTTAGAGTGGTGTGTTAGTTTTTGATGTACAGCAGAGTGAATCAGTCATACGCATACATATACGCACTTTTTTTACATTCTTTTCCCAGGTAGATCATCACAGAGTGCTGAGTAGAGTCCCCCGTACTGTACAGCCGGTCCTTCTTAAGTTACCTGTTTTATATATAGCAGTGCGTATATGTCAGTCCCACTGTCCTATTTATCCCTCCCTCGCCTTTCCCTTCTGGTAACCTAAGTTCATTTTCTACATCTGTGACTTGATTTTGTAATGATTTAAAAACCAACCTAGGGTAGTGGCAGAAATAATCCAAAAGTGAGACACATGCCT